>NC_083618.1:26466536-27137161 GCF_963584025.1 Labrus mixtus | reverse complement strand
CACACCTTCTGAAATGTGCAGGATCAGACAAACACTGCATGACCAGCAGCCTGAGGTTTTAGAAAGTGGGAATTCCCTGTAGTGCTGCTGGCACAAAATCCCTCTCCCTGTGATTTATGACGGCTGTTAACTAATTTCCTTATAAAAAAGCAAAGGGCTTTAAATAAAGTTTATCACCAATACATTGAGATGAATAGCTGTTTCCAACATAATATTGTGTTATTAGAAACCATGATTCAATTAATTCACCCCACAGCTGTTTGAATCACTGCAAGGATCTTCTTCTGAGAGGATATCTTACACTCTAACTCGATAATGGAAACGAAGTATGCAGCAGCAGATGACTGCTCAACGCAAGTCTCGTTCTGTTCGAGGTGCCTGCCCGTTAAAAGGCAGTTTTTCTTTGCCACTGCTTTTTGCAAAATGTTGTCTAGACCTGCTCCTTTCTCTCATTTGTGTCCAAAGTGTTGCCAAAGTTGCTATAAATGCTGCAAGTTGCTAAAACGATAATCACGCTGCACATATAAATGCTAATGGTAGCATTTATTGTTGCTTTTATGCAGAGTTAAATATAACTGTCAGAGAGCACGTTGGCACATACTGGACTCGTAAATTCAGAAGACTGTTTGAGTGCAACTTCCAGTTTTGCAGGGCGCTGGATTCTAGGAGCAGTGAGTGCACTGACCATCAGAATGTCACACATGACTTGAGCAACCTTTCTGTGCAAGTTAATCCAAAAATATTTGGCAATCAATCAATCATTATTTGCATATAGCGCCAATTCATAACAAGTGTTATCTCGAGACACTTTAAAAAGAGCATATGGGATAAGATGCAGGAAGGACTTCTCATCTGTATTCCTCGCGTTCCTGTTGTCCACACTTCCTCGCCGTTGAGGTGGAGGTCGGAGCAGGCCGTGCATGAATGGGGACGGCGGTGGTTGTGGGGACGACACAGTCCGATGGTGGAGGCTGGGCGTCAGGCGGTGGTTGTGCAATCTATTGTTGATGCATGGTCTGATTATTTTTTGTGTGTTGCAAAATGGTATAAACTGATAAAACTAGAATGCATCATTTGCTGCATCAAATCTGGTTCAGTAGAAAGAAGCAATCAGAAAATATAAATATAAACCATCAATTCTTTGGTGGTTTTCGTGACAACTCTTCCCAACGCCTCCCAGGAGGGACAACTCACACCTTTCCCTCTTCTTCCTGACTTGCCTTTTAAAATCTCACTTATCTGTACCCTGTTAGAGGACAGGAACGATGCCCACTCTGCTCTGATTTACTTGAACAGGAGGCTCTGTGAGCAGCATGTTAATGTTATCATTTCCAAGTGGACCACTCATGAAGCGTCAGGTACACTTCATGTATTTGCATACTCATGCTGTCACAGATGAACACTGGTTGATAATTTCACATGATAAGAGCGCAGTCAAAGTCTGTTTTATT
Organism: Labrus mixtus; assembly: GCF_963584025.1. NCBI lineage: Eukaryota > Metazoa > Chordata > Actinopteri > Labriformes > Labridae > Labrus > Labrus mixtus. The sequence goes on along the minus strand of NC_083618.1, from coordinate 27,135,710 downwards.
TATCATATCTGTTGGAAAAAACTGGGTCATAACACCGACTGTTCATAACATTCGTCTTGTTTTTGTGTTCTTTAGTAGATGACACATCTGCAAAGAATTTCTCTATCAATGGAAATTAAAACAAACTAGGAAAATTGTGAGAGGGGAAGGAAAAATTGACAGAATGAACTCTTCAGAAGTAATTATCATACAGTTTATAAACCCTGGAAAGATTGACGCAGGTGTTCAGAGGAAGAAAATCTCTGCTGTTATCATCCCGGCGAACTCATCAAGTGTACGTCCTGTAAACTAAGAGCTTTTGGAAGAAGAGCAGAGGGAATTACCAGCGCGCCTCAGGGCTGAGACAGAGCTGATAATAGCTGAACTGAACTCATCATGGCATGCAGTGAGTAATTAAAAAGCTACCTGTAGTTTCTTGCTGACTTACGAAAAAAAGAAATCGGGCCAGCTGTAAAGGTCAAGGTGATGAACCCGTTTTTAATTTTCTGTTTGTGAAATCAAAAAGCATCGTTTTTCTACATGGACAAAAAAACACGTAGAACAGTACTGCTATGGGTTGCTAACAGCTATGAATTTCAGGAAGTTGCTTTTTATGCCGGCTCATGCTTTTACACTGTGTATTGTTAAATGTTAAATGGGCTGTACTTATATCCCACGTCTAGGCCCCGCTAGAGAGGGCGCTAAAGGTCCCTCTGCTCTTTTTTGTCCTTTTTCTGTCTGACTATGTAGCCCAGTACTTTGAGGAGAATTAGGCTACATAGTCATTCACTCTTGTAATTCTGATTTGAATAAAATCAGGTCAAATTGATGTTAAGTTCTGACAGTAAGGTATCACTTGTGTTTCTTGTGGGTCCTGGAGGATAGATAAAAGTAGGGGGGGCTCCAAGGGAAAAGGTTAGGAACCACTGATCCAGAACTTATAATCAAAGATTTTACAAGTCCACAAACTTGTGTTTGTTGGATTTACCTGTATTGGCTTGTTTTAAGTTTTTTTGATGAAATATTCTGTTAATTATTCCAAATTGAAAAAGTGGAATTTGGATTTTTTTGTGGAAATTGGTTGTGTTGCAGTTTTTGCAGCGTTATTTTTAAGCTTATTTTTTTAAATCCTCTGTTGTTCATGCATGTAATGTGAGATAGAGATATTTTCTGAATTTGCTTGCTTGTACCTTTTTAATTTGCCCGTATTTTTTTTTTAATTATCTGAGAGTTTGTTCAGCCCAAGTCACAAGAGGTAAAAGAGATTACATTTAAATATAGTGATATTGAGAGACAGAAAATCAAAGGGACACCTTTTCTGTGGACACAGATGCTTGGTTCTAACAGAGTGAAACATATCTCTCCGAGTGCAGCTTTGAGCATCATAATCACAGCTCTGGAGTGACCTGTGAGTGATTCAGCTGACCCGAGGATCAAAGGAGCATGGCGTACCTGTGCGAGCATCTCTTGTTAAGTACAAAGGGCCGTGCTGTCAAACCAGCCCTCTGTAAAGCTGACCTGACTCAGACGAGGACCCACCCAGCCTCAACGAACACACTGCTGGACGACTTCAAACAAAGCACTCAGCTCTGAACTTCATTACCTCACATGAAAGACAGAAGAAGACTCAATTGAGACTTGAGCCAGACAATTCGTTTGATGCACTGCACTGAACTTTATGGGTACAGTGCAGGTTTGATTCTTGCATAGCAGGCTCTGGTCTGTCTTATTATATGAATGCAACATGTGAACATAATAGCTCTAATAATATCTGATCTCTTTGACTTCATGATGTAGCTTTTGACCAAAGGAACATCTTTGGGTTCTGTGCAGCTGTGTTGGTCCATAGTTGTGAAGTAGGGACCCAAAGCCTGTGACCAATTTGCCTACATTCGCGCTTGCCCATCTCTGCTAGTCACTTGTCTTTAATTGAGGAGTCTTTTCAATCAAACCAGCACTCCACATAGTTTTTTTTTACTCAACAGTATACTACCATGTTATTTCAATGCACAATTATGACTGAATAAAAGATCTTTAAAAAGTGGAGCTGCCAGCCTGGTCTGCTTCACTAACACGCAGCCGCTCCCGATACAGAATGAATGGAATTGATAGGTTTGCGTGCAGTGGGGGATGGTGGCGGCTGAACTTGCAGTCATGACAGTGCATGTCTCAGCATTTTGCACTGGTTTATTGGTCGCTCCGGTACAGAGGGCACAGCTTACTTTTTAGATGAAAAAAAAAAGGTATTAAAAGTGCGTCTTATACACCAGATTGAGCAGTAGTTGTTGCTGATAATGGAATGTGCTTAGTCCTTGTAGTAACTGCATACAATTGATCACAATGTCCCTTGATTGAAGCTGAAATCCTTGGATGGCGTATGTGAAGAAGCTTGAGAATTTTATTTTAAATTAGCCTGTCACATCAATTAGTCTTTGTGAGCAAGTTTTTACATTTCTTCTTGTTAGTATGGTGTGCCTCAGGGGTCTGTTTTGAGACCATTTAATATTTCTTAAACCATACCGCTACTCTGGTATAGAGTCCCTGAACTCTGATGATTTGTTTATTTTTCTATTTTATTTATTTAACCTTTATTTAACCAGGTTATTAACTCATTGTGATCAAGAACTCTTTCACAAGGGGGATCTGGCCAAGAGGGCAGCAGCACATCATGATAAATATGACATGATTAAGAAATATTTTACAAACAATAAGCTAAGAGCAGACAACAATTACAATGTACCTGCATGTTTTTTTCTGAACTGAATTCAGTTAGCAGCCCATGAAAAAAACAAATCCTGCCATCTGCTGGTTCCCCCATTGGACCACAGTAGGCCTGTTGCATTCTTGGTAACTGGTTTGGAAATGTTACAAGCTTCCAGTAGAAATTCCATTGACCTTTTATGTATTGTTGACAATCAATTTCAATCAATCAAGTAAAAAGAGCATGAACCAAAACCCCTTTGCTAGAATAAAGTTACTTTTCTCAAACTGGGCCATAAATGAATAAAAACAAAATGTACCTATTAGACAGTTTTATTTGTTCCCTGTTTAGACACTATATAAACACGGAACGTTCTTAGATAGGCAATTAATTTGAGCAGTCCTCTACATGTAAAACACATGAAACTGGCTCAAACAATGATAAGCTACCTGTCAGCCAGATTCCCTGAAGGCCGGAAACAGGAATGTTAACGAATGATGAAGTGAGCTTTCAAGTCCTTTCCCTCTTTTTACTGTCAGCGCCTGAGGCAAAGTCAGTGGTTGGTATTTTAGGGAAAGTCTCTCTTTTCCTCCGGTCATATATCCATGAACATAATGAATTGGCACTCATTCCTCTTAGGTCACGTGAAACCAAATCAGTTAACCGGCAGGGTTTTACATGTTCAGCTTTCTTCAGTGGGAAATGTTTATGGAACACAACTCTTTAAAATTTTGCACAGAGAAATATTTTCTTGTCATTTAGCACAAAATGACCATCATTTGAAGGACTGCAGGATTAGAAAGTGTTGCTAATTACAATACAATAATCTTTTTTTCATATTCTGCTGATTTCAAGCGTCAAATTGAGGCATAATCAAAACAGGGTCTTAATGGGGTTCAATCGTAAATGGACTGGAGCTTATATAGCGCTTTAGTCTTCTGACTACTCAATGCACTTTTACACCGCCCCCCCCTGATGGCAGAGGCTGCTATGTAAAGTGACCATCAGATGTAACAAATCCCATTAATATACATTCATACGATGAACCCTAGACCTTCCGGTTGAGAGACGACCGACTCTACCAACTGAGCCACAGCCGCCCCCAACATCCAGGCCTCATTATTTTCTACACACCTAATCAGTGGCAGCTGGTCGATAGGGGGCGCTAGAGTTTTGGGTCAGTGGTAGAGTCGGCCGTCTCTCAACCGGAAGGTCTAGGGTTCAATCAGCTCCTGCAGCTACATGTCCGATGTGCCCTCAGGCTAAACACTTTACCCCAAGTTGCTTCTGCTGCTTCGTTGGCGGTGGATGAATCTGAATTAATGGGGTTAGTCACTTCTGATGGTTGCATTCCATAGCAGCCTCTGCCATCAGTGTGTGAATGTGTAGGTGTGACCTGCATTGTTAAAGTGCTTTGAGTATACAGAATACTAGAAAAGCACTATATAAGCTCAAGTCCATTTAACCACCATTTTACCATCAAACCACTCCCCACAAGGAGAATGATAGACCTTCACTGAATAAGATTTTTTTAAATTAGTTTGAAATATTAAAAAGAAAGCAGAAAGATGATGGGCGAGACACCATCGTATTGGACCGGTGAGATCAACTGATGAGAGTGCTAATTTACCAATTACAGCCCCAGATAATGAAGGCATGAATTATGAGTTATAGCATTCAATGAAAGGGATGAACGAGAAATAATCAACAACCATGAATGCAAAATATCTCAATCGCCCTGACTGAACTTACAACAGCGCTTCAATTTGTGGTGAACAAATTCTGCCTGAATGTTTTAATGACCTCTGTTATTTCAATTCAACCATATTCATAGATGTGTCCTGATGAATATCATATTTTCCATCAGTAAAAATTCCACATGTTGTACATTGGTGTTTACTCATTGGACCTGAAATGCAAACATTATCCTTTATCTTATTTTTGAAGTAACACTCCAACATACATGTTTCAATGTGTACCTTTCCACATATACTATGTCATTAAAAAGAGCAGTGGGAGCAGTAATGATAAAAAATGAGGGGGCATTCTTTGAACCAGGCCATCCAAGACAAATACTTTGAAGCAATTTATCAAGATTTCAGTTTTTACATGGAATTAATCACAATGAGACTCAGATAATCATGACTAATCATACGATTGCCGACAATACTGAGTATTTAAAACAAAATACAGAAGCTTGTTGATTCCTATAATGTTGAGTCAGGCTTTACAAATGTGTAAAAAAAAGAGGTCAAAAGAGTACTTTGACACGTCTGAGAGTAGAATTAAAAAAGTGTAACATTCAATTAAAGATATCATATAACTAAAGTCCCGGTGCCGCAGAGGGAGTTCACTGTTTTGGAAGAAACACATCACATCTGTCCATGGAAAAGCTGACTCATGATTTCACACAGAGTCTGCATGATATCCATCCTCTAATAACTTGGACTGACACGTTACTACAATAGGAATATGATCGAACACAGCAGCTCAATGGAATCAGAGGCGTGTTAGTGAGGAAGCCCCTGCAGGGGAGAATGAGGGGAGTGAGTTTTGTGCTCACATGTGCTGGAATGGAAAATGTAGACATGCGTTTGATGAGCAGACAGGTTACGCAAGTGTATTGTGCAAGTTTACATTCTTTCGACAACGTGCTGTGGCTGTGATCGGATCAGTATGCTGCCCTCTATTGTCAACCAGCAGCACTCTAAAGTTACCTTAAGGACAGTTATAGAGCATGAATAAGCCTTAGGCTGGTATGACATGTGGATGAAGAACACATCCAAATGGATTTGGTTTCTCTGAGGGTACAATTAAAGTGATCTAACATGTAATGTGATTAATGAAACCACTGCTGCTGAAAACCACTGGTAGAACTTTGCGCACGCTTTTTTTTTTCTCTGCATGCATTTTGAAGTATAACCAAAGGAACACATATAAAGCAAGAAAGACAAACAAATACCTGCATCCTAAATACCTAAGATAGTTTCAGGGCTCTAGTATTTGGTATACTGAGACTCCTTAATGGAATACATCCCTCTTTATATGACACACAGACTAAAACAGTTTAAAATAGACACTGATGTATGTGTTAATATGCTATCATATCATCATACTTGTTTAAGCGCTGGATTCAGCAAGCAAAAAAGAAATGTGAATAAAAAGTAAAAGAAACAGATCGGCAATCCTTCAGAATTTAAACGATTGTCCAATCATGCAAAGAGTTTGTAAGGGGGTAAAATATGGATGCAATCTTTTCTACTGTGCCTGTTACCTTTTTTTGGTAGTATTTATAAATCGTTATTTCTTAAAAGGCAGAGTCAGTAGTTTTCCTAAAAAATAAAATATAGACTTATACAACAGTGATGCTGCTCAATCATTACTTCTGGGCCTCCATACATGTGTAGTGGCAGTAAATCTACACTAATTAGTCGTGCAGTGGGCGTCTCTTCTGGTGGCTATGAGCAAAGGAAAAGGGGCCCAGTTTGAAAGTTGTTTAGCTGCACCGAAAAAGGCTACTGACTATCTCTCTTTTTAAGTTTCAACTTTAATTTGTCACCAAGGAGGTTTTTACTTTTGTCATATTTTGAAGCAAAGGTCAACTGGCCAAGCTGCTAAATTAATTTGAAGTTTGGGGTGAGAACCTGTTGGAAATGTCTTTATTAACAAGCATATCCTCGATAGTTTGACATTGACACTTTAACCCTCGATGGGAACGGCCCAACAGCTGAGGAACTGACCAAACCAGCAACAACAGAAGCTCGTCGTGGTTCATGGAAGCACCAGACTGTGAACAAACAGGATATCATCATGCTCCATTAAGTGTTTAACAACTACCTGCTGCATCTACCTCTACATCCTAACCCATCCACAGAAACAGCCTGTGTTGTGATTGTCAAGTATTGGTAAGCATCCATTGTATCAGTGAAGCACCTGTAAGGGGGTTTAACTGGTAGATAAACCCACACAGCACATCTATTTGAAGATTTCTCTGCTGCACAGTGTTTGAGCTCTGACCCACTTCACCATCTTCAAGAATACATTTTCCCCTCATATTTCCACTCCAGATCAAAGCCAGTCTGTCTTGATGCTCATTGTCAGGGTCACTGATCACTTTCATTTCGTTGCCTACTGTATGATCTGATGTTCTTTTATCAGAGCCTGTGATGGTGGTTTCGTAATAGGAGTCAAAGAGTCCGCCCTTTTATTTTGAAATCTCATTCTTCAGAGCCGCCAGATCCTCACAACCAACATTTATCTGCCTCGTATACTTTTATGAGCCCCATGAGATGCTACAGTGAAACCTTCCAGTCAGATCCAGCTAATTAAACGCTCGAGTGTGGCCGCGAGCTCTGTAAAGATAACATACTGGATTTGATGGGGAACTCAGGAATTATTGAGAACATTTTGAAATTAAATGTGCATACCCATTTTTATCACTGTTTTTTATATGTGAATAAAAACTGGCTGATTTAGCCGAAGGCATCATTAGCCGACATTCACTGTTTATCACAGAAATCCTTTTTATGTTTTGTTTACAATGTGTAAATCTGACAATGGAAGCTTATACTGTAGATAGTTGATGATGTATTTAAACATATTTAATACTGTATCACTTTGTGACACGAGCAAGCCAAGACATCAGCCAGAAGATTCTAAGTAAGACTGTTTTAAAAAAGGGTGAAAAAAAGGAAATGTTTGGCATATACTATAAATTTAATTATCCAATAGATCAGACTAAGGGTCTTATCCAGATTATTCATCAGATGAGATAATAATTTTGACCTTAAAGCCAGCTTTGTTTTATATCAATTTTCTACTTGAAATCTCTGCATTTAATTATGTGATGCTTTAATGATGTATTTTCATTTTCTTTTTTTTTTAAAGGTTTTTGTTTTTAATGTGCTGTCCTGTGTTTACTACATGATTTATTACTTATATTGTGTTTTTATACTGTCGGTAAAAGGGAAATTCCTCCAGGGGCAATAAAGCTTTCATTCATTCATTTATTCATCCATTCATCATTCTTTCAAACATTTCCCCAGTTTATTAGGAACCTGGAGCATTGTCATTCAATCAATCATCAATATTATTTGTATTCCTGTCTCTCTTCAGCTGTCCTATCCAATAAAGGCAAAAATGCTCCAAAAAATACATAGTAAAATGTAAAACATAGATTCTTTTAAGTGACATATTTCAAGCTGTTTTTGGTCTTCTTTAAAAACCCATTGTTTCAAAATACTATAAAATTACATGAAAGCAATTTTAAAAAAGCATTGAATTGAAACTAAAATACAGTAAAAAGCGATTAGCTTTCTATGGCAGCAAATAAGAGACATAATTATTTGAATTTTAACAGCCACTGAATGTTAAATATTGAAATTTAAACACCACTGAATTTATAGCATTGAAATATTTTACTTTGAAAACAATGTATCTGAATTTATTTGTCCTGAAGTCAACTATTATACTATAAAATTCAGATCCAAGAATTCAGGTGTCATAATTTCAACATTAAAAAGATTCGATTTGTCAAATTCAGATCTAAAAATTCAAGTTGAATTCAGGTGTTAGAAGAATAATGTCACTTAAGGTCTGGTGTTTCTCATGCTACAGTAGTGGGAATACATCACGTGTATTTAGTCGTCTTGAGAACACTTTGAAATTGAGTCAGATAATCAGAGGTCACACCCTAACATGTGTGGGATGGCATAGCAACAGCCGGATGTGTTTGGGCCTCAGCAGAGCCGGGAGAGGGCCCCCCAGTGTAGACCAGTGTCCCTGCTGGACCCACTGATCCACCTCCCACATACAGAATAAAATCAGACAAAACACAGTGGATCAAAAACTACATTCTTGACTTTTTGAGATCAACTTAATGTTATTTAAGATTTGCATATTTGTGGTTTTGTTCACAGAAAGTAAGTTGTTTGATTGTTGGACAAGAAGAAAAGTGATCCGTTTTGATTTTATAACCATGATTATGTGATGTAGCTGTTTGTCAGGAGGCTTAAGACCTGCCTCAGCTCCAATATTTCCAGCATGGCGACCGCCATCGTCAGGCTTCAAAAATAGCCTTTAGACACCGATGGGCGACATCACTCAGGCTTCTTCCACGATTATTTAAGATCTATGACTGGACTCATAGTTTTGATAACCAGCGCTTCAAGTGGAGGAACACACCTGTGGTGAGCTGAAGTAGTGCTAAAAATGAGCTTTCTAGAAGAAACGTTAAGTGCTGTGATTTCTTTCAATATGGCGAGCATTTACACAACGTTGGTTTTGAGCTCGGTTTTCTTAAAATTCGCTCAGTCATGTGGAGCAAACATCTGCATAGCTGTGTAACCTAGCTTACATGCCTGAACTCCTGCGGTCCCTTCTTAAAGGGGCCACGCTGACCCATATCTCCTGTGGCTAAGACACTTACTATTGATAATACAACCCCACTTCAACAATACTAAACTAACCCTTTAAACTGTTTATAGGTGCAGCAGGATTATAGAAATTGGCTTCCAAGGAGCCAAATGCTTTTTATGTAGAATTTGGTGGATAACAAAGAAAGAGCCGAGAGGGGATGGATATTCGTGTGTGTTGTTGATTATTGTGTGAATCATATTTCATGACCTTTACAGTGTCCAGATCTCAACTCAACCAGGCTATGATAGCTTTAGTAGCAACATGCTGGGACAGTCTGCTCCAATGTAATAATCAGTTTATCTATTTAAAGTGTCTTGTTAATGGATCATCTGATCATGCAAAAAAAAAAAAAAAAGAATCAATATCTCATAAGATACTGTGAGTTTTGTCCATTCATTTATCACTCAGTATATTCAGCCTAAAATATGTGACATGTTTTTATTACCTCATATCACTCAGACTGCTGTCTGTTTACACGGCGACCTGAGAGATTCACACTCCCTACTTTTCCATTTGAAAGTTTATCAGTTGGGATGTATTAATAGGCGGAGGTAGAAAAGTACACACACTTTCCGGGTGGGACTGTAGGAGGGTGTAACACACACGCTAAATGTTCCTTGTGGATCAGTGGAATAAGTGATAATAACAGATTAGATTAGGACTTCTCACATCTACTCGGAAAAAGTTTATTTTTGAAAAAAAAAAAAAGGTCTAAATTTAGATGCTTCTGTGCCCATGATGATCTGTGTGATGTTACCCTTTAGTGATTCTTATTCTTTCCTTAGTCTAACAGATTATCACTTGCCTTGAGTTCTGGATAAGATGGAATTTGTCAGCTGACACTTTCACCAGTAGATGGCGATGTTTCCTCACTATTCCCTCTCGATGGAAATCATCCTCCTGCACCAGCAGCCCGCAGTGATCGAAATACATCCTCAGCAAACTGACCCTGACGCTCCACTGTCTGATCTGCACTTAAACAAAGCAGATGACAGTAGTTTGATCTTTATTTATTGATTGGTTTATAGATCAAATGTCAGTGTAGAGTCTGCGTGAGGCCGGTCTGAAGTTACAACATCAGGCCGATTCATTCCTGCAAACTACACAAGAATTTGTCACGTCTACACAAACACTACATGATTTTTTTACCCTGAGATGATTACAGCACAGTTACACAAGAGAGATATGTCCAGTAATAAATGAAAGAATACGACACATTATATGATCAACAGGAAGGCAACATTCATATTTTCAGTGCTGCATTTGGCCATGCGTGAGACATTGATGGTTTTTTTAAGGATGCTTTGCACTGAATTGAAAAACTTTCTTTCCTCCATTTGACGTCTTAAAAAAATAATATACACCAAATACTGAACAAATGTTCTGCTACTGTTATCTTAACACACTGACAGTTTGGGTGGTGAGTATGGAGGCCCAAAACGGACAAATGTAATCAAGTAAAACTAATGACTTTGTTTTAATTCAATGTATGTTGTATAAGTAACTTGGAGCGTAAAACAAATGACCACATTTTTTCTTTCTTATTTTTAACTTCAAAACTATTACAAAACGAGTTACAAAAAATACACTTTTTAATTTTTTTTTATAATAAAGAGTCAAAAAGATATCTTTTATTTTATTTAACCTATTAAAATTCATCCATTATCAATACTGCTTTTACTGTTCGGAGTTGCTGGGGGGCTGGAGCCGATCCCAACTGTCATTGGACAAGAGGCGGTGAACAATCTGGACTGGTCACCAGTCAATCACAGGGATAACTATAGAGACAAACAACCAGCCACACTCACACGCACACCTATGGTACGGGCAATTTAGAGTCACCGACAGTCTTTGGACTGTGGGAGGAAGCCAGAGCACCCAGAGAGAACCAACACATGCACATGGAGAACATGAAGACTCCATACAGAGAGACTCCTGTCTGACAGGGATTTAAACCAGCCAATCAAATTCGATTAATTCTTAGATTATTTATGGTTTAAATCTCTAAATCTGTGGCTCAGTTGGTAGAGTCGTCATCTCTCATCCCCAGCTCCTGCAGCAACATGTGCGATGGATACTTGGGCAAAACACTTAAACCTGAATGAATGCGTATGAATGTGATTAGTTACTTCTGATGGTCTCACATACATAGAAACCACTGCCATCAACGTGTGAATGTGTAGGTGTGACCTGCGGTGTAAAAGCACTTTGAGTAGACAGAAGACTAGAAAAACGCTTTACAAGCTCAAGTCCATTTACCGTTTTCCATCAACCAACTTGTAATAGCAAAAAAAATAAAAAAATTGGAAAGAAACTAAATATTTAAAGACTTCCTTTTTTTTTTGTCTTTTTTCACCACATTTAAATTGCGTAACACATTGATGCCTTTAGTTTTGTTTTGACGCAAATACTTTGAGTACATTTAGTCAGTTTTGTGCCTACATCAACAACAACCTAATTTCTACAGGAAGTTGAAGTCTTCGGGCTTTTACGAGAAACTCTTGTGAGGGTTTAAATAAAAGGGAGCAGACCTGTGACTGTGCAGCACCTTGCTCCTGTCTGTTTGAACTAAACAACGTGATGCTATACTGTGTACTGAAGAGTCAAATGAATATACTTTGGTAAATACAAATACAAGTTATCTCAGAAAAAAATGATTGCGATGGACAAAGACAACAGAAGCGGTGATGAGCTATTTGGCGACATTTTCAAGATTCTTGAAAAATGCTTTGGAGTCTTTGACGAAAAAGAGTCTGCACATTAAAAGTAGCACCATTTTGAAAGTTCCAGTCCATTCTCTTTGGCGTTACATGGTGCTCGATGTGATAAAGACGTAAATCCTGGTGAGGAACGAGGTGAACGAGCCTTGCCTCAGCAGCTTCATCTCCACGTCGATCAGGAAGTCTTTGGGCTTGCGGACTTGTCTCTGCAGGTAGACGGCGCCTGTGAAGCTGTTCAGCTTCCTGGTGCTGAAGTAGCTCTCCTCGTTGCCCTTGATGATGCTGATGGTGATGCGGTCGCCGGAGTAGGCGGGGGATGGTCCGATTCGGAAGATCTGGGCGGGGATGATGATGTTTGTCTGGAAGCTGAGCTGGTAGTACGTGATGCGGACCGGGGAGTTCTGACAGTCCAGGGAGTTAGCGGGACAACTGGTCCGCTCACAGCGACTGAGGACGAGTCAGACAGAAAAGGAGGACAGATTAGAAAGATAACATTTGTGTATAGAGTTTGTTAGCATGTTGGCTGTGAGTCCTGCTTCTAGCTGTTTTTGTTTACAGAAACACAGCACAGCTAGACGAACCAAGACACCAACAGGGGTCAGTTTGCAGTCAGGGAATTCAGAAGCAATATAGTTTTATAGCTAAGTTTATCTCCTTGTATCCTGGGGGAACCATGGCAACACCCTAGACTCCAGGTACTAGAGATGGGCATTACCCTGATGCCTGACAGCTCTCTCACTACTCTCCCGTTAAGGTAACTTCCTGTCGTCAAAATCCTCCATGCTTCATCCACGAAGCACCAGTAAAATTCAGACGTCTCTCAACCACAAGGTCAGGGGTTCGATCTCCAGGTCCAGCAGCTACATGTCAGATGTGTCTTTGGGCAAGTTGCTCCCACTTCTTTGTCAGGTCAGTAAAATACTGATTGTGACTGTACGTAGCAACCTCAGGAATCTGGCATCAGTGTGTGAATGTGTAGGTGTGACCTGCAGTGTAAAACGACTTTGAGTAGTCAGAAGGCTAGGAGGCGCTCTAGCTAAACTCAAGTCCTTTTACATACTCAGACACACTGTAAAACGGTGGGGTGTGCCACTAAAAAAAGCTTTAAATAAACAGTGTTTTGAAGTATTCCTTAGCCTTTTGAACAGTTAATCTGTTTTCAAAGACTCCTGTTTGTAGTGTAGTCCCCTACGCTTCACTAATTGATCGATGGCAAGGAATAATTTACACAGTTCATTAAATTTCTGTTTTATTTCACTCCTAATAGCCACACACACCACTCTCTCTCTTTCTGTGTGGATCAGAATCACTTCAGCCAACGTTACCTAACACTGGGTTCTTTGTAAATGTATGTTCTACTTTTTCTTCCTTATTGAATTGTACTTTAACTTACTTTACTGGTTATCCATCTCACATCAGATTTGTGGAGTAAAGTTTGATGTATTGCTCCATAAACCTCGCACGGCTCTTGCCAAAACAAGTGTGTTTTGGTACCTGCTCCATGACTCACACAGGGTGGCACTTAAGGCAGACCAGGGAGGACACTTTTAATCTCAGCCTTGGTCTGTGGCCGCCAAGTCTTGTCTTGAGTGAAGGATGCCTCTCCATAACAAGCCAGTCCATGTCACACTTAAGTTAACAAGGTGTCTCTTGATAACACTGATAACATGTCTCCCCTGGGCTGTGTGAACAGTGTGTGTGTGTGTGTGTGTGTGTGTGCTGTTTCTGTTCACTGGAGCGCAGAAAGCTGCAGAGGAAACCCAGGAAGCACCAGCTGATCGAAGCCATCTGACTTCATTCTAGGGCTCTACAGGATTCCTGTTCAATTACTAGCGAGCATCTACAGCAGGATCAGAGCTAACAAGGTTCCCTCTGTGCGGCACGCTTCACTGCGTGGACATGGATGTCCAGTCTGGCCATTAAAAGAGTATAAGCAGAGGGGGAAAGCCTTCTGAGAAATCCCACTGTTATAAATCAATGTTCTAGGGGTGTAGGATCTCAAATATTAAACACTGAGGTGAAGACAGAACTTTAGCAGAGCAGAAAACTTTAGAGGTCCCACCTATAGACACAACTTCAACACTGGAGAAAAACTTTTTTTTTTTTAATGAAACATGACTCACGTGTCAGAAACCTTCTTGTAGTTGGGAGGGCAGTTGAAGGAGAGACATCTGAAGCCTCCCTGCAGGTTATAGCAGGTCTGTGTGAGGGAACAGTTGTGGGTGCCAGCTGTGCATTCGTCAATATCTGTAAAAAAAAAAATAATTAAAAAAAAAAAAACATGAAACAAAAATGGATGCCCAAGGTGAAAAATTGGGCCATGTAATTTTAAACAAATTAGAAAAGTATCTGCTTTAGGTTAAAGATGGTTGTATAATTTGAATGTTATAGGGCTGGGCGATATGGACCCTACTCATTTATCTTCAGGGAGATATTTTGACACAGTTACACTAAAGTCTCGCTATTTAAAGTTCTTCTTACGGGCTGTTTCAAAATCATTCTGTCATGACCATAAACTGTAAATATTAATGGATGAAGCCTGAGTGACCTAAGCCATCTGTTACATCATTAAATGGGCGTGTCTGTAAAAAAAAACAACAACTGGATGTTCAAAAAGGCCTCACCTCTGCAGGTGTGTCCATTGGTGGACATGGAGTATCCATGAGGAGGACAGGCACACTTATAGCTGCCGGCTACATTCACACACTGGAAGGCACAGAGGTTCCCAATGCTCTGGGAGCACTCATCAATGTCTGATAAAAGAAAAACCATTATACATCATTCGTCAGATAAGGGACCTGTGTGGACGTGAAGGCAGGCTCAGGTTAAGCTGTGTGTGTGTGTGTGTGTGTGTGTGTGTGTGTGTGTGTGTGTGTGTGTGTGTGTGTGTGTGTGTGTGTGTGTGTGTTCTGAACACCTGAATGACTGTTTTTTTTTTCTTTTTGGGGGCCCTTCGCAACAGAGAGTTATTTTTTGGCTGGATCACCCGAGAATATTTTTGCTTTTAATCTGGTTTCAGTATTTACAGATATATTACAACATATTTGAATCAATGAAACTAAAAAGTCCTTCACACATTTGGTCTAGTGAAAAGTCATAATTTCAATCTCTCTTTCCTCCTGGGGCTTCAATATTTTCTTTTTACATCTGCAGACTTTTAAGCTATCACTACCATAAACATGAGTTCTTGTGTACAAATTCTGCACATTTGTTGTAGATACCTGGATAAATGGTAAATCGACTTGCGCTTGTATAGCCCTTTTCTTGTCTTCTGACTATACTCGAAATGCTTTTACACCGCAGGTCACACCTACACATTCACACACTGATGACAGAGACTGCTATGTAAAGTGACCATCAGAAGTAACTAATGCCATTCATACACATTCACAAGCCGACAATGAAGCAGAGGGAACAACTTGGGCTTAAGTGTTTTGCCCAAGGGCACATCATGTGGCTGCAGGAGCTGGGGATCGAACCCCCGAATTTCCGGTTAAGAGACGACCGAGTCTGCCAACTGAGCCACAGCCACCAATAACTGTGCATGAGAACATATGTAGTGCCGTTTTTATACTTCATGCAAAACCTTGTACTGATTTAGTTGATATATAGACATTTTCCTGAAGTATCAAAAAAGCTAAAAGTACAAGGACTGCTGAAATCTTATTGTAAGTCCCTTTATGTAGCCTTTGTATGTGATTGAAGCATCTTTTTAAATGACATACTCGACTGGAAGTAAAGGAGGTTTGGTCTTAGTTTAGGTATGTGAGTGGTTATTTTTAGACACCACCACTAGGGAGCGCCAAAGTCTTAAACATTGACATTTACATATGGAGGCTTTCAAGAGACACTTTATTTTTTACTTTTACTGGCACACTAAAGTACAAAAAAAACTTTGATCAGATTAACCCATGAGGTCAATTGCATACAGTATCATGCAAAAATACTCTTCCACATATTCTACCTTTACAGATATTATTATGAGCAGTTTAACCAACTGTCTGTTTTCAACACAGGATTGTTATGGAGTTATTTTCTAGAACATTCCTGTTTAAAAAAAAACTCCCTTTTGCACTATTTAAGACGAGAGAAAATATGAAGTCAGGCTGTGCAATATGTCGCATTGAAGGCAGCGAGCAGCGTTGAACTGCTAGTCTAACAATGAGGATTTTAAATATGTAAAAGAAATCCTTGACTTGACTGCTTTAGGTTAAAATATGTCTGCTACTCTACATCTCTCCACCATTTCAGATAAGAGAGAGAAACATGTTATAAATGTATAGCAGTAGAGTTCGATCTCATTTTAACTACTCCCTCGGCAGTAGTAGTTCACACCACATTCAGACCCTGATGGCAGAGGCTGCTATGTAAAGTGTCAATCACATTCACATGCAGAACCACTTTGGGGTTCAGAGTCTTGCCCAAGGACACTTCGACATGTGTCTGCAGGAACTGGGGATCCAACCCTCGACCCTCCTGTTGAGAGACGAGCGACTCTACCACACAGCCACCCAATAAAACACTTAGTCGATAAAAACATTTTTGACTGTGTCAATTAAATATTTTATTATCATTTTTACTTTGTGAGGCAGAGTTTATGGATGAACTGTTTCACTGAATTTAAATCGATTTAAAGGGTGCACTTGACACACATATAATTGCCCTATAAAATATTTCCCTATAAAGTTGAAGCAATAAATGGAACCTTTAAACATGAAGCAGCCTCAAATATGTACACATATTTATTTGAGTTAGTGTTTCTTCCTCACTTGGTGATCACAAGGATGAAATCTATATCGAGCTATATGAAAGTCTGGTTTTACATTTGTTTTGGTTCCCTCTTATTCCACAGATAACACTCTAGTAACTTTGTGAAAAACATACCTTCACAGGTGCGTCCATCCTCTTTCAGGTAGTAACCTTGGCGACAGTAGCACTGGTACGAGCCGTAGATGTTGGCACACTCCTGGCTGCAGGGGTTCTTCTCACATTCATTAACATCTAAGTACAAAGAAGAAGGACACATGATAAGAATTGTTCCAGTTTAGGGCGAAGATGGCCGAGTGGTTACGTCGCCTGTCCCTTGTATGGAGGCTATAGTGCTCATTGCAGCAGCTGAGGGTTAGAATCCGACTTTGGACCTTTGCTGCATCTCATCCCCCACTCTCTCCGTGCGTAACATTTCCTGTCTCTCTTCAGCTGTTCTAACCAAAGAAGGCGGAAGGGCAATAATAACTTTAAAAAAGGAATTGTTCCTGCTTTCCATTTTCTTAAAAGGATAAAAAAAGGCCTCTGCTATTTCCTCATTGTACACAAATCCAGTGAAAAGCACCAATTTAAAATGAGCAACTTTTTAAGTCACTGCTTTCTCAAACCAAGCCATTTGGTTTCTACACTTGTAAATATATAAAAAATGTAACAATTAAAAAGATTCATTGTCCAAATTATTTTATAAAAACAGCTGGCTACTGTAGGTTTTGGCAAAAATGTTGGTGAATTAAAACACATGTGCTTCCCTTTAGTGAGTGTTAGGAGTGAGCATGAGTGTGTGAAATAAAGTCAAAATAAAGTAAGAGATATTTGGAATGGATGTTGGCCTTGTTAGTCTGTATTTTCCTGATCTTTTTCTACATTCACAAAGTTATTAGAAAATACCCAAAGTGACCATCTGAACTCAACTAAAAGCACAAACAAAAAACCCCACTGCAGAATCACGACTTCAGCTTTGACTCACGACGACTGATTTCTTATCATGCTCTGTGTTATCGAGCTGTTTCTCCAAGAACGATATGCTACCAATGTCTGAAGCAAATTAGTCTGAAAAAGCAGTTAAAAAAGATCTCATTAAGTTGCTCAGACAAGCGTGATACATGACACCCTTGATGAATGAAAAATGGTTGCACCCGGATAGAGAAAAAGACACCCTCACATTTTCGACAGAGCTTCCTCAATTATGGCTGCGACAAACTGAACACAATGTAAATCACGCTCCTGTTCTGCTCTGCTCCTTGATGCACAACTGTGACGACAACACACCGAAGACTGACGGCGACTAAAACCTGTAACCCACTCCATATGCATGTGAGACACATCTGCATCCCGGAGATGGAGGCTGAAGACTTGGATGTTTAATGTTGTCCCTAGAGGCTTACCTTTAGGTCTTCAAGTAAAATAAGTCTAACTGAACGATGTGTTTGAGGAAGAGTCAGGCTTACCTTCACAGTTCTTGCCATCAAATGCCAGGGAGAAGCCGGCTGTGCATGAGCAGTGGTAGGAGCCCGGGGTGTTTTCACAGGTCTGGGCACACAGCCTGCCAGGATAGCGCCAGCACTCATTTACATCTGTCAGTGCAGAGGAAAGAGCCATTAGACCGCAAGAAGGTACCTCTGGGCCTCTGAGGGCTTAATGCCAGTTCTCATCAGGACACACACCCGTTGATTTGGACAGCGACTTCTGAACAGTGTAGGCTAATTATTCTTATCTAGCTAATTTGAAAAACGGGATTTACACTGGGAGCGAGTGGTAGAGAGCATGCTGACACAGACTCTGTAACCTTTGCTTATACAGGTAGTGGGAGATGAACCGTGAAAGGCTGCACATGTTAGGACAGACGTTCTCAAATGTTTTTCTGTTATTATCCCCATGTGATTCTTTTTTTTTTTTTTTTAATCAATTGTTGTGGACATCCAACAAAAAGATTTTCTGTATAATGTCTGAATATTGGGACCAACCATTTAACCTCCTGCTCGTTCTCCTAGAATTTTAAACGTAGACATGATACTAGGTGAATGCAACTATAAAGATACCTGTTTTGATACCATGGCAACACAAATAGAGGCCTGCGCTCCCAGTATTGGGTTGTTCCTTGCCTCAAAGTCCCCAATAAATGTAGGCAAAACCCTGCACACTGTCCAAATTGCACAAATACATTTGGCAACGTTTCAATTGGTAGTTGATTTTAAAATATGACTAATACTATTCATCATTTAATAATGGAGATTGCATCATTTTAAAATGTGCGGTATCTTAAAGAGTGTCAAAGTATTAGCAACATTTGTCAATCTTTCCTCATGCAGTGATATCATATCCTGTCACCTCTCTGTTACTGTAATGACGTTTTCATTAATAAACGGGCTCATGATACTAAAGTCAGTCTTTGTTAAGTACAAATATCTGCCACAAAAAGAAAGAGATAAAACCAGCATGTTTCAGAACAGTCCGTCTAAATGAATCTGCCCCTCTTATGTCAGTGTCCACTTCCTTTAATACATGCAGACATTTATTTTAAACTGCCATGTGCATGATGAGTTGTACAATTTTTAAGGTATATGTATTTGGACTTTAGACAGGACAGTGGACAGTCAGACATTCAGGAAAGAGAGAGTGGGGAGACTGCAGGAAACGAGCTGCAGGTCTGACCTGAACCCGGGACTACAGCCTCTGTACATGTGGCCTGTGCACCAACCACTATACAATTTTAACATTTAAACATTTTGAAGTAGCCTACAGATAAAGAAAACATCCCTCTTGACTATGGAAGTCTGCCTTGTGTTTCTTTCAGCTGATTAGTTTACCCACTCTGAATCTTTTTTGATTGGATTTCTTTCCTTTTTGGCTTAAGCAGAGCATCTTTGATTTTTTTTTTCCACCTTCGGAGTTGGCCTGGTCTTCAAAAAGTATTTGGACATTAAACCTTAAAATCTGCTCGTCATCATCATCATCCCGCAGACCTGACACAGCGAAACGTACCATTGCAGGCCTTGCGGAGTGCGTCATACTGGTAGCCCGTCTGACAGTCACAGCGGTAGCTGCCAGGCAGGTTGTGACAGATCTGGCCCACTCCACAGCGGTGCGTCCCCATCTGACACTCATCAATGTCTAGACCGGCAGAGAGAAAGATAAAGCACCTCAGCACTGACCCAGTCTACACACCTGCCTGAGTGTGGCTGAAATACAGCCAAACACCTCACTCACAAACACCCACAGCACAAAATCATACAGGGAGAAATTCATACACACTTTCATACACTTATAGAAAACACTACATGAAATTGTTTCCTGAAAAAAGTGGAAGACTACTAACCAAACTGCATGATATACCAACTAGTGATGACATTAGTTTGCAATTACATGAATTGTAGAAATTCGATAAAATCACAGATTTGGTTCTTTAAAGCTCCTGTGAGGACCTTCTGGTTTGTGTGGACAAAACAAGAATTTCATCCCGCTATGTTTCATCAGTCAAACATATCACTCACTGTGAATCTCCGCCACGCAATCTGTAACCAAAGTCTGTTTCTGCAGCGTGCCGTAACTCACTTTGTCCGACACGTCCCCCCTGGCAGCAGTTAGACGCATTAAAATGACTCAATAAAAACCATCAAGCTAGTCCCTGATGTTCCTGTTTGCCTTTGTAGCTCATAAAGAGGCACTTGTATTAATTTCAGACTGTTTTCATATCCAGCTATTCCACGTTTGTCTGATCTTTATCAGTGTTGAATGAATATCTCCGACTTTACAACCACCACTCCAGAATAAAAAGAAACTGGGCAATGTCATTTTAGGCTTTAGGAAATTTGGGGTTGGGTTCTTTTTAGAGTAATATTTGTCATTAAATAGATTAAACTGTGGGCTGATCAATCAAAGTGAGACAATGAGTCTACACTTTCAGACTTCAAATGTGCATTTTAATCCTTAAAAAGAAAGTCTTCTCTCACTGTTACGTTCAATATGGGACATTTTACTTCTTAGTGTCCTTCACATGTTGTATGCTGATTGCTGGCTGTATGTGTGTACTGATGACTGCAAAACAAATTGCCCACTCACAGGGATAATAAGAACAGCCTTGAACCTTGAATATTTCAAATCATTTTCAAATTTGGATTGAGATTGCATCTCTTCTCATTCAGACCAAAGCAAAAGTCAATCACAGAGCTCCATAGGTCATGTTATTCAGAATATTCAGATAAAGTGGCATAATGGAAAAAAAACAAGGTCGCAATTTCTCATTCATACACATCATTTTGCAGGGTTTTCGTTCTAACTGACCAGAGAGGCTCATTATTTTGTTTTCTTAAGGCTTTTTGTGAAAACCGAATGGAACATTTGTGTGCTTGCCAAAATCAACATCAATACTTTCATACACATCTTCCCATGCCCGCCTGCTCTGTCCATGCTTTCTGCTAAAGACGTCAATCTCACCAACACACTTGGCTCCATCTGGGCTGGCGTGGTAGCCGGGGCTGCACGTTACGGTCTTCTGCTGGCAGGTGTAGGAGCCCACTGTGTTGATGCAGTGAGAGCCGGCTCTGCACGGCTCACTCAGGCTGCTGCACTCATTTATGTCTGCATAAACACAGAGAGAGAGAGAGAGAGAGAGAGAGAGAGAGAGAGAGAGAGAGAGAGAGAGAGAGAGAGAGAGAGAGAGAGAGAGAGAGAGAGAGAGAGAGAGAGAGAGAGAGAGAGAGAGAGAGAGAGAGAGAGAGAAAATGAAGCCTCAAGACAGCTGAGGAAATGACAGCTCCACAGGGGAGTGATTGTGAGGAGGTTTAATCCTGAATGACAGGCCGACCTATGACTGGAACAATAAGGCAGTAGTGTTTTCTACTTGTTGACTCGTTGGTTTTCATGCTTACTATATAGTGGGGAGCAGTGATGTCGAAGCAAAATCTAAATGAATACGTAACAGATATGCATGCATTCAAGGAGGATGTAAGTGGTGGAGAAAAATCTGAGATATGGGAGAGGATTTTGACTGTAAAAGTTAGTGAATGATGATTTAAAAAAAAAAAAGCCATGATAAATGTTATTTGTGGTATTTTGTTACTTTTTTAGCCTCACTATGTGAACTGATACGAATCCAGCCTGTGTCTCCTTTCCCGCATGTCATTCCCCACTCTCTCTCCCTGATTTCCGACTCTATCCAATGTCTCCAATCTCTCCATTAAAGACACAAAAAGCCCAAAAATAAATCTTAAAAAAAAAAAAAAAAGGGACAGAAGACTTCCAAAAAACACAAGTAAGTGTTCAAAGATAGCTAAAAGAAGCCTTCCATCCTCAGTGATGAATCTGTAATGTGCTGTTTCAAACTGAGTCTGAGCTTCATGATAGTGTTTATATCAGGAGCACCCAGGGGGAGAACTTTACGGCTGCACCATTATATCAAACCTCGCGAAGGCGATAATGTTTCAGATGTTATTTGTTTCCTCTCAGCAAAGGAAGGGAGTGTCAAAACTAAAAGATGGAGTTCAGTCAGATAACTCACGTTTGTATCGTTTGAAATATTTATTGCATTTATTGTTTGTCTTTGGCGTCTAGACTCCGACCTCATCACTCCTCAGTTTTAATTTACATGCAGAAATTTTGAGGAGTGCTGGGATGATATGTTAACCCCCTCCCAGTCAGAGCCTACAGGTTGGATGCTGGGCTGGAGGGAGGTGGGAGCTGAGCAAGAGAGTGCAGTACTGGTGCAGGTCAGAGCAGATGGAGAGACCAGAAACTTGCAGCTTAGACAGATAATTGGAAGGAGGTGTTTGTCAAAGTGTGAAATCAGTGCAGCTCAAGTTGACTGCCTGAACTATCTCACAGGCGTCGCCTCATTTTTAAATCGGAGACTGCTTTTTGGCTGGGTCTTAAAACCTCAACACTCTGTTTTACCAGCGAACACATGGAGAGAGCTTTCTCTACTAAGCCCGGCAAAGGTCCCAGGTCCTTCAGCGCTACCCTTTTGAGGACTGTTTCTAAGCTAAGCTAAGATAGCCGTCTCTTGGCTGAATGAATCAATTAATCAACTTTATTCACACAGCACCTTTCATACAATAATAATGACACACAAAGTACAGAGGGTATAATGATCAAATGTAAACACTGAAGACGGGGAAATGAGACAATCATTTTTAATAACAGTTAGTGCAAAACCAGAATTTACCCTCAGGGATTAAAAAAAGATCCCTGTCCTGAGGGAAACTTCAGATGTTCGTGTTGGTAGTTGACTCTTTAATGCTTAGATCAGAAATGTTAGCTTTAACAAAAACTGAGTTACAATCAATATATCATTATATTGAAGTATATTAAAAGAGAGAATATGAAAAGGTCCTAAAACTACATCAAAATTGGCCTGAATCTGCAGTTTCCTTGGCTTTACAAAGCTTTACATTGAGCTTTAGCTCGTTGGGGTTGAGATTTTAAGATTTCACCAGCAGAGCTAGTAGTACTGGAGCTGTGTTCTGAAGACTCACACTGACTTTGTCTTACCGATGCAGTTGCTGTGAGAGTCCTGCGTGAAGCCGGTCATGCACTTCTGCTTGGGATTACACAGGAAAGAGCCCATGGTGTTCTTGCACACAAAGCCCATTCCACAGTCGTGGGTGCGCAGCACACATTCATCGATGTCTAGAGAGAGGGGAGAGAAAAAGATAAAACATCGATTCAGTGAGTCAGAGTGAAAACCAAAACAATCCACGGAATCATCGAAGAGTTTAAAATCTGCTGTCGACTGTCTCAGCCTCAGCCTGTGCTGTCAATTTGTAAACAGTACAGTAGGTGGCACTGTGGATCAAGCACAGAATAGAACATGTGCACCTTCCTGGAAATGTTTCACTCTTGACAATGTTTAACTTGAGGACAAATCCCCCGTCCTATAAAAAACATCATTTGTTCCAACTTTGCAATTAACAGAAGTTGAGCAGAACTTCTTAAATGGCACGTTTTTGGATCTCCAAGCAGTAGAATTCAAATGAAAACATTTGTCCTTTCCACCGCACAGCCACACAATATTGACTGCTTGGAGGAATCGTCCTGTGGCAAAAAAAATCACAAGGTCTCCATTTGGGTTTTTTCTCTAACAGTCATCATCACAGAGATACATTTCCAGCACTGCAGCAGCCGTCCGTCTTCCCCTCCTGAGCAGCTAATTAGTTTTTCCCCTGTTGGATGGTCGACTAAATATTACCTTCATTATCTCGCTACATTGATTAGTCCTGCCTGGTGCCAAGTGCTGGAGACACGAGCCACAGAGCTACAAAGCGCTTTCCCGCCTGCACAATGCTTCCTCTCTGGGTGATTCTCTCGTCACATATTGAACCTGGGCGTCTACTGGAGCACAAACATCACGACTGGTGGCCAAAGAAAATCAGCAGAAATCTAAATGAAGTCTTGCTGACTGAGCAGAGTTTAGGTCATGACATGGGACCTAGTACTGGTAAAGTATGGTTTAAACCTCAGAATGGAAATGATTTCCAATAATCTATATAATTTCTTCACATCACTCTGTTGATTTGTTGTCACTTAATGTTGATTGTATTCATCTAAACTGGGTCTGAGGGAAAAAACGAGGCGCCTAAATATATCCTGTTCCTGCTAAAGAGCCTCTTTGAAAGCATCTGTCTCGACATCAATAATGCTGGGACACTTTAATACCCTCAATACCTATTAATGATGCACTACACTGAGTCAGATATTTAGGGATTTGTAAGATCCCAAAGGGCCCTTATTTTAGATTTTTGGGTACAATTAGATCGAGTCATACAGGGGATGTGGTGACGAACTGTGGGACCAGAATAGACTGTGTCGTGCATGCAGGAGAATCTACCTCACTGTCCCACAGTATGAGCCAGGTCTGCTGTGTGTTGCTGGATGCTCTTTAAAATTACTGGGGAGCCTGGAAACACTGAGTTTCACACTCCAACACAAACAGAAGCCTCGGAACAGGCCACTTATAACTTTCATGGAGGGGGAAAAACTTTCTCGCCTGTATTGCAGATCACTTTTGCAGGTGAACATGGTCCCCGTAGAAGTCACATCCTGCATATTGCAAATTTAATTTTAAATAAATATTCATTAAAAAGGTTACAAAACATGCATAACAGCATTGCTAAATGTTGTTGTTGCAAGGCATGAACAAAGACTCCAGGAAGGAAAGAGTCCAAGAATTAGTCCTGTTTATCTCATTCTGAGTTTTTTTTGTGGATTATCCAACAAGTTAAAAACAATTTTGTGAGCTTTTAGTGTGCTGGTAAGTTGATTTTGTTACATTATTGAAGAGCCAGTTGTTTTTCTTTCATTTCCTGCCGTAGTTTTAGCCAGTTGTTGGTTTAAGCCTCATGCAGTATGCCTCAAACAGCTAAGAGAGTTGCATTAGTCCTCTGATTCTTTTACATTTTATTGGCCTTTTTGCCTTGGTTGATAGGTCAGCTGAAGTGAGACAGGATATGTGGTCACCACTCGACCACTCTATACTATATGCATTCTCAACAATTCTGCAGGTTTTGATCGCATGAAGATTGACTACAGGTTCAAGCAGCTCCCCAACAACGTTGTTTGGATGTGCAGTGTTTTCCTGCAGGATGAGCTGGTATATGAGGCCTTTGCCCCTGGGAATCTTATATCAGCTGAGCTATAACAGCAACTCACTGCTAAAAGGTTTTCTGCTGCACTAGCCCTTTGAAAAAAAAGATGGATATTGATTGAAAGAAAAATTGTAGTCATTTTCTGTCCTATTCATTATTACTGTACCTGAACTACCTAAACTCTGCACCATGCATTAGTTCAACAATGATCTTTTTGAAGGTCAAGGTTGTTCCTTGTCAGAACACGTAGGCATGCTACGGATGAGCTGTTATGCTCAAGAGAAAAAGCTAAAGACCCAGCTCTTTCATGAATACCTACTAACTTAATGATGATGGTTTCGATATCATTGATGATGATGATGATGGTTGTGACAATTGTTTTTGTTTGATAACGACGACTTATAAGATGGTTTCTATACTGATTAGAGCTCTCAAGAACTGCCCTCAATGTTGTGCTTTGCCTCTGGTCACTTCCTGTCAGCACCTGTGTGTCCAATCAGACTCAAAGCTGATCGTTTGCTCTTACTGACATTGTTCCCTTTTTTTCTAGATCCTTGCTTGTGTTGTTCTTACTCTCTGATGTACGTCGCTTTGGATAAAAGAGTCTGCTAAGTGAATTGTAGAATTGTAGAATTGTAGAGATGGCTAGGCTGGGCAGGCTTTCTCCATTCTTCTTAAGGTACAAAAATCCACATTCACAAAGTCTTAGTGTTAACAGGTTTGATCAGAGGATGAAACATTGTTCCCCATCGTGAAGCAAAGGCCTATGGTGCGCATTCACACCACATGCATACACCGTACGTGTACATGAGCATGGTGTAAACTGGTTTGAGTTTGGTCTATTTGGTCTCCAAAGGTCTGGTGATAGTTTTGTAGTCTGGCCCTGCTGTACTTTCAGGCCGTCTAATTTGACTCCCCTGCCAGTCAAAAGAAGTTAAAATCCTTCCTGCCTGCTGAAGAAGATGTAATCAGCATCCCTGCTTTGGTGACTCTGGAAATGACTGCTGGGTAAATTGGCCTAATGAAACGCATCAGTTACAATGAACTCACCCTCACAAACACTGTTCCTCAGCTGGTATCCTGCAGGACAAGTGACCCGCAGCTCGCATACAAATGATCCCACTGTGTTCACACAGTGCTCGCTGGGACGACAACTGTGGGTGTTAGTCGCACACTCGTCCACATCTGCAGGAGAAAGAACAAGGGAGAGTGTGTAAGAAATGGCGGGGGGGGGGGGAGGTGAAGCGGTGAGAGGGTGTATGACCATGAGGTAGAGGTGAAGCTGACTCTCTGAGGTTGCTGATGGACACGGCCTGAATTTAATTCTGTCCCCCCTGACTGGTCCTGACACTGTCCCCATGATGGGGCTCAATGACTCAGCGGCAGATTGACGTCAGCAAAAATAATCCTGAAAAAAACACCAACAAAGCAAGTCCTTATAAGAGTTAGTGGAATACCAGAAAATTACATATTTTGCTTTTGCCAGCATGATAATCACTAGCTGGGAAGCTTTCATGAGAGTCTCAGGCTGAGACACTTAAATCCAACTGAAAAAAAGTCGTCTATTTGTGCAGTCCAAACCATATGAAAGTAATTTTAAAATTCATTGTTTAGATTTTCTTAAAAGGAAAAGTTAGAAAAGAGAACACCATAATTTGTCTTGTCGCTTCAAAGCCTCTGACATCGCTCGCCTGCAGGGGCACAGAGACGACACGCACTGGTGACTCTAGTTTACAAAACCAAGGACAGACCGTTTCGTTTCCAAAGCCTCTTCAAACATCCTGTGATGCCTCTTTGGTGTCATCATGTGGTGTTTTACTGTTGACATCTTGCAGGTGTGTCTCTGATTGGCAGTGACTCAGCAGACCACAGCGGAGCAGATGCTTGTGCTGGTTTTAGAGAAGACAGAGTTAAAGAAAGTTCCTTTCCCTCTATTATCTGCTCATCCGGTAAAGGATGCTGTAAGAACCCACCACTGACTTTACTGATTATCACACCTTATATTGTAATTATTAAATTTGGGGATTTCATTTGGTTTAACGTGATCCATTAAATAATAATTTGTTGAGACCTCTTGAGTCATGAAAAATACTGACAGTTTTTTTTCTTCACAATTTCTGGATTATGAGCAACAGCTAACAGCAACAGCAGGGTTCATGTCAAAGCAACATGTATAAAGGCGCTTCTGCAACACAAATGTAATAGTATAAAACATCATACTGGTGAATGGGGGGGGGGCAGTAAAGACAAAAAAACGGAGAAACTCTCCACAAAGTCATCTATGTCATAGCCACACCCACTCACCTGTGGTGGGGCTTATTTGTTTTGAAAGAAAATGCTGCACTTATCACTTATTTTATACGACAGAGGATCAAATGAAAGTGTCTGATTGTAAAGAAAAGATTAAAATGTGTAATTTGTAGTAAACAAACACATTTGCTATAATCTCTTACTGTATACAGTGTTATAAGGATGAGGACCACAGCATAAGCAACTAAACTGTTTGAATTAAAGTATTTGGGTGAAATCCAGCAGATCTATAATGTTACATTTGATTTGCTAACTAAGCTAGCTATGAGTGTTTGGTAACTTATACAGTCTACACGCTCTGGAAAGTTTTGTGTTCAAAGCCTAAGGTCGTTTTTTTCTGCTGTCCTGCCTGGTTCTTAGTCAGCTTTGATGTCAGCTAGCCATATTTAACGGTGGCGATTACAATTTTATGCAAATGTTCTTAAAAAAACAAATGATGTGCGAGGCGACAGAAGCTAGCATATATTGTCACTGACAGTTAGGTGCAATTAATACGGTCATTTCAATATATATGTTCTCCCCTTCATTATTTTCTGTCATGCACATATCAAAGGCCATGATTAAAGTAATTTGAATATATGTGTGTGCAGAAAAGAAAACAGGCCATTTAACTTAAGATAGACTAAGTCCAGATTTATTATTACCACAACTCATACTGCCCACATCACCCTCCCAGAATACATCATGCAGCGCTGTTCTGCAGGCCGTTACATCAACTTCTGACACGACTGCTTTGCAAAGCCCCAGTCAAATTTAAAATATCAGTTCTTGGCAAAGGCTAAGTGGTGTTTTGCTTGTGATGCTTGTTTGTGTGAAATAAACTTCACAGGAGCAAACCTTTAAATCTTTATCAGCCAAAAAAAAAAAAAAAGCTCTGCAGCCGGTAAACAGGCGCTGTTGATTTATGACACTGGTGTGATCATGCCAAGACAGTGGACCGCCGCTCTGTTGTGGCTCATCTTTATCAAACTGCTGCATACCGCTATCACGCACAGTAGCGCATGGCCGATTAGCTGGATGCTCTGATATCGTTGGACTGGGAATATTACGTGTATATCCGAGTGTCTGTGTGAATGCACGCCGCGTGGCAGTCTCCCAGATTTGAAGATCACCACAAAAATATTCCACAGGGGAACCCGACGTAAAGGTCTTGTACAAATCTGCGAGAAGGAGCCCAGGCTGAAGAACAAAAGGCAGGAACAAGAGGGGAACATATTCTCTTGTGTTGCCTTTGTATCCGTTGGCAGTCCCTCGCTGGAATCCCTTTTCTCAACTTTCAAAGCTTTTGCTACGGGGAATTTGAATGAGCTGTGTGTCTTACAACACCTTCCAACCAGGAGCAGCAGGAGGAGAAAAAAAACACTGATCTGAGGTTTCCATCGTGCACCTGGTGTGTGAGAAACATCCTGCAGCTCTTTTCCCTGTAAGGTTATTCACCTCCGAAAACTACACAAGCATCGCCTCTCACAGCACAGAACACAGTTTATTCGATTATATGAAGCCTCTTAGGAGCTGCAAGAAAAAAAACACATTCACCTTACTCACTTAAATGAACACTTTCCCCTTCTGACACTGCAGCAGAGTGTTCAGGACTTATAGTTTACTGTGCACGCAGCGCTGTGCTGACAAGAGTCCCGTTTGGGGCCTTGCCTTTGCAAATGTCCCCGTTTGTTCCCCCAACCGAGAGACATCTGCTGTCTTCATCGTAGGGAGGATATTTCCAGGGGCAAAGCAAACCGAGCGCTGAATCTGCCTCATCCTCTGGGTCTATAGCTCCCCGTCAAGCCGAGGGATGGATGGGACCGTTTCCAATGTTTGTGTATTGCCAGTCTTGCAGAAAGTCGCCTTCTCCTTCCACTCTGGTGGCCAGCATTTTTCCAGTGCGTCATTCCGAGAGCCAAAAAAAGAAAATAAAAGGGGAAAAAAAGTGCCTCAAGGTTCCTTTCCCCCAGGGACACCGAGATTACACAGCAGTGAGGAGTGAAGTGATCCAATACATACAAGGTGGGGAACAAGGACTCTTATTTTTTGAAAAATACAAATGCTTCATCGAACATCGAGGGGAAAGCAACTGGCAGCCTTTGGAAGAATTCCATCAAGAGGCCAGAGGAGACTGTGCACGGGGAGATGTCTGAGAGGCAAAGCGATTAGGCCCAGAAGTAAACACACACCCTGTTGTGCTTTCACACCAGAGCCAGCAGACCGTGAGTTTTTTTTTTGAAAAGTTCAAGCTGAGATAGTGAAGTCAGCCTTGGCTTATTCGCAGATGTGGTTCTAGACATGAGGTTTAGGATTACACAGCCACAGACAGGTGGGACTGAGAGGACAGCAAGCTGCGAGCATGATTTCCACATCATTATTACGAGGGATTAAGTCAGGAGGATGTGCCAAAAAAAAATGATACAAATGAGGAGAATACATGCAGGGCAATGTTTTGTTAAGGCTTTAGTACAGTTTGCCTGGAGACCTCACGTTATCTAGTTATGACTGCACAAGATGTGCAACAATAATCTAAAAATCTGCTATGTAAAGGGAAAATTCTGCTACACATTACTGCAGTAATTTGTCAAACAGAAATTGTATTTTTTCCAATGAGAAGTGTCACCTCAATGATTCAGAGATCGTTAGATCGGGTATCAGCGACAATGGGCCGATTCATTGGGGCAGATCGATACAATTCAGTTACGGCTCTGTCATCACTCAGTGTGCAGGTAGGCCTGTGCTTTTTGCGGCGCAGAGCTAACATTGAATGTAGGGCGCTAACAATTAACTATTTGACGCTTGTTACGCCGCTAACTTCTGAGGCTTCTTGAAATATACCATATGTCCTCAGAAAACGCGATGATGTTGTTGGTGTCAAACCAATATTTGAGACATGCAAAGAATTTCCAGACAAAATGAAAGTGAGCAACAGCACATGGTTAGTGCTGAATATATAACTTTAGTTTATTTGGATATAGTAAATGGTAAATGGACTTCAGCTTGTATAGCGCTTTTCTCTTATTCTGACTACTCAAAGCGCTTTTATTCTGAAGGTCACAGCTTCACATTCACACACTGATGGTAGAGGCTGCTGTTTAAAGTGAACATCAGAAGTAACTAATCCCATTCATACGTCATCGACGAAGCAGCGGGAGCAACTTGGGGTTCAGAGTCTTGCCCAAAGACACATCAGACATGTAGCTGCAGGAGCGCGGGATCGAATCCCCGACCTTCCAGCTGAGAAACATCCAACTCTTCTCTTCCGCTGATCCACAGCTGGCTCAGTTGGTAGGAGGGCACAAACAATTAGGCAAACCAGTTTGGAAGTATTTCATGCTTGTTAAGCCACCAACTTCTGCAGCTACTTGAAATATCTGCAACGCTTATGTGCCAACGGTGCGGTGGTAGAATGAGTTCAACCGAACTAAAAATGTAGATGAAATGAAGCAGTTAACTTTGTCCACATTGCAAAGAGAATCTTCCCAGTGATGTATTGAAAGCAACAAAACACCTTGAACAACGCTACATAAATATTTTTCTGTACTTTAAAAATTGGATCAGTGCCTCATTAGTATCCTGTCTATGATAAGAATGCTAAGCCAAGCCTTATTATCTTATCCAAACATCGAGTGAAACATTGGTATTCTTGAATTATTATAAGCTGTAGCAATATAATGTTGGTGATTAATGTTCTTACTTGCTAACCGTAGATCAGAACATTGCTAAATTTGGCTGAGTTATGGCCAGGAGTGGTGCTAAATTAAGAGCTGTTTGGGAGCCGAGGCAGCTGCTCTTACTGCTGAACTGAGCCAAATGATCTGGCTCACTTTGAAGAGCTGGTTTTAAACCGCTGTGCACCCAGGGTCCAAACGCATTTATTTAATTGATTAGACTTCTTGAGAGTTGACAGGCATCTCTTAAACTCTCCCCTTAGCTTTTCTTCAGCTTCAAAGAGGGATAAATTACAACTGTATCATTCTTATTGGGTGCCCTCCAAAACCTGTTTATCCCATTACCCCACTGCAGCTAATGGATGCTAACTAATGCAATTAATACTACTGGTTTACGACTTGGACATGAGATCTGAATGTTGTAAAAAAACATTGGACATTCTAGTCACTGATGACACGGGCAGTGGGGCGTTCGACTGTCCTCCTGTTTCCTATTTTTCTAGAGATAAAAATGTTACACGTTGACACACATGGACATATCCACCTGGGACGTGTGGACAATACAACATGTTTCTTCCATTGCTGAGATGGTGCTGCATGTTTTAACACTAAAAAGGTCAAAACCTTTATCAGCCTGTGGACCAGGAAGGAACACAAAATTAAAAATGAACAACATGCAGCTCCAGTAATGTCTACCCTCTTGCATGTATTGAGTCAACATGATGGAAAAACAAAGACAGAACTCGGATTCAGAATCAAAGGAGTTCTGTCCGCCAGCTGATCCCAACTGGCCAACCTCCGTCCAGGTTGAGTGTGAACGCCACTCCTCTCGCCATCGAGTGAGGCGACAACAAAACCTCCCAAAAGCCTTTGTACCTAAAGCAAGCGTTTCATTGGAGTAAACCACATTTAGAGCGGCTCGCCATGCTTGCTTCCCTTTGCACTGTTAAGGTTCCCCGCCACAGGGTCAATGTGTAATGGGGGCCCTTGACATGGGAAAGGTTGGGAACCCCTGTGTTCAGCCCCACTGTGATTCATTAAGAATATTATCAATCAAGACTCCCCATCTGTACTCCTTTTGTTCTCTGTGTGCAAGACCTTCCTTGCTGCACCTACCTTTTAAGAGTGATACATTAAAAAGGTCTCATTCTTATTGGATGCCCTCCTAAACCTGTTAACCTAATCCCCCCCCTTGAAACTTAGGGATGCAAACAGATAATCACATTGACCAACAGATCTTTGAAAACTAACACAAATACATACAAACACTTACACAGCGTGTCATGGCTGAATCAAAAGGCTCACTTGTTTTGGGTGAAATCCTTATTAACATCTCAAACAACACCACCTCATGCTGAGGAAAGCAAATGTTAAGTAGCTGGAGGCAAAGTACAACCAAATGTCAGAATTTATGATGAGGATTTGTCCAAATATTTAATTCATTTCTAAACACTTCATTGGTGTATTTTCTTTGACATTTTCTTTCCCAGTTAACAAGGATATCTTGGCGATACTTTATTCCACTATTGTACTCATTAAAGCATCATCAAAAAACCATTGAAGGTAAAAGAGTCAAAAACAGAAGACAGCAGTGCTCTTTAAACAAGCCCTACTATATAACCTTGCAGTGAATCCAAACTCCCCTCAGGGAAGATGGATTACATTTCAATGATTATGCATTCTGTGTGATGCAGCACAAAGAAATGGCCTTTAGTCTGGATCAGACCACATTTTTTTCTCTTTGTTTGGCTGAGCAGTGTCTCTGGTACAAAAGAAAAAAACTGTGGTCAATCAGCAGTAATATCTTGCACAACGTTTGGTGGAGTAGAAAAATCCCACTCTCAGGAAAATCCCACATGTAAACCCAAAAAAGATGTTAGAATGTGACCACAGAGATGGTCACGCAGTCGGCCTTGGGAACTATTTGTGTTTGAAGCTCAGTGTGTATGGACTTGTGTTGGGAACTGGAAGGTCGCCGGTACAAGTCCTGGTGCGGACCAAAGTATGGACTGAGGTGCCCTTGTGCAAGACACATAACCCGAACGCTCTTTCATGTGATGCCGCTCACTCTGACTTCTCTCCATCAGTGCATGTCCATAGGATCCTGTGGTGTGTGTGTGTGTGTGTGTGTATTGCAGCCTATGTGTGCAAGCATGTCTCAATAACGGAGTGCAAAAGTAATTTCCCCTCACTGGACTAATAAAGTAAAAAGTGCTGCAAGGTCTCGTCAGTGTAAAAGCTCTCAGGTCTGACCTGAAAACACTTATTCATGCAGCTCCTCTGCAAAAAGAAAAATCCAACCCTGATCTCAAACACCTTGTTTAGGCAATTTGGAAATCGAAATCGAACAGTTTAAAGCTAGAAACCCTTTTGATATCTGAATTTGGAGTTGTTGGCGTGCTTTTGTGTGTGTTTGGACTGCAAAATGTCTGCATGTGTATCCATTCACAGCTTGGTGATGTAGAGAGAGATAATGACAGATCTCTGATTTACTGGCTAACCCAAACTCTTACTGTTCATATGTTTAAAGCTCTCTTCACACAGCTCTTTTCTGATGGCACACTGGAGGATCCTGCTTATTCACATGCGCGAGCACACACACACATACGAACACATCTCCATGGGAACAGCTGTGTGTGAGACGATATGACGATATGGTAGCAGCTTTGTGTGTAAACCGCACATCTGTGAATCAAATTCTCACACAGTCA
Source organism: Labrus mixtus (assembly GCF_963584025.1). NCBI lineage: Eukaryota > Metazoa > Chordata > Actinopteri > Labriformes > Labridae > Labrus > Labrus mixtus. The sequence continues at coordinate 27,101,873 of NC_083618.1, read as the reverse complement.
AATAGAGGTGCTTACATTTGCCTAACACATTTTAGATTACTCGTCTGCAAACACCCAAAGGTGTTAATCATTCAGTGTTTTCACAGTCGGTATGATAAACTATAGTGTACCTGCTGCTGGGGGTTTACTTCACACAGTAATTAGATCTCCATCAAACCCTCTAATACCCCCCTCACACTCACATCTTGTAGTGCTATTTGCTTTAATTCCAGTCCAGGCCTAAAGTTGCCCACCCACATGTTCACATGTGGAAACACTTTGTGAGAAGGTCCCCGCTCTGCTCTCTGAATGAGGTGATATGAGGGGAACACTAACTCGTGTGTAGAGCTCGTGCATGCAGAGGTTTTATTCCATTGGCCGACTGACAGACAGTTTAAATAAACTCAGAGAGAAATTGCACTTTGACTGTATATTCACAGCCATAACTGAAGGGAATCCCTCTCTCACAGTGGGCCTTTTATAATGAAGCAGATGTGTTAGAAAAGCATTTTATGAAAGACAACTACTATGACAGTAAATTCATTAACATCCTACTATGTTTGCATTTCTGTCATAACATCTTGTACAGGTTACAAGGTTCATAATTATACTACAAGGAGGGGTTTGAACAAGAAGCTCTTCTTGAGTTGGTGTGTATTGGATTTCAGAGTTGGATCATAAATCACTTTATTCACAAAGGAAAACAGCTGCTAAGTTTTCACCCTGTTGCAAATTCACCAATCAATTTACTAACTACTACAGGAAATATATTACTGTAAGGCCAATCATGGAAAATAGTATTTGGCATGACTTACATTTTCTTCTGCAGAGAGTTTGAATGTTGCATCCATGCCCAAGATAAATACAGCTTTTTTTTTTATTAATTTGATGTGTTTTGATTCTCAGCAGCAACAACTTCTTTTGATTCTCACTTCTGATCACTGATGGGCGAGTTACTGAAGAACTAGTTACAGCTCTAGTTACTATCAAAACGTTACTGAGTTAGTATCTGAGTTACTGCATGATACAAGTAACTATTTCATGGGAAAGTACCTTTAGCTTTCCTTTTTTTCTGTCCAATACTCACATCAATGTTCACATTATTTAGTGTTGCTGAGGCAGTGTGAGAGGAAACAACCTCGCAAATTTAATTTCACATTGTAGCCATTCATAATATGTTAGTATTTTTCTAATTGGTTCTATGAGAAGCCCCCAGGAAGTGCGCTGACTGTTGAAGCCAATTTTACATAGTGGCCAAACCTGGTATTGCAGCCACAACTACATCAACTTCCCGATATGGACACTTAAATAACCCTTTTTAAAATTATAAGTAAAATCCAATTAAATATTTAATCAGAGATGTTTTTCAAGACATAATGAAAGTGCATCAGAGCCACGGGACAGCGCCTGTAAATGTGCATGCTCTATGGGCCAAAAAACACGGAAGATCCGGGTACTATTACACCCGGAATTCAAACTTTTTTTGCTTTATGTGCAACTGAGCAGCTTGAAGGAATGAACAGGGCTCCGCCTCCAATTCTGTATCCACTTCTGTTATACATCCATGTTCTCTGAAGGCAACAGACTCACCAGTGGAAAGCATGTCGTCATCAACATACCCTGCTATCTGTCTGTTTAGACCTGGCTTACAGATCATGGAGCTGGTGGTGATTTGAAATGAAGTTTTATCTGTTTGGATGGAGTGACTCCTTCGGTCAGTCGAGTTAACATGAGCTTCATCTGGGTCTCCAACAACTAGTTTAGTAGAAGTGTGTTGTTCAGCTAGGTGCTTTGTGAAATTAGAATTGTCATTATTTTCGGTGGCCAACGTTTTGCCTTCTGAACATAGTCTACAACTCAAAGTCAAAGCTATATTCTCATCGTTTACTTATAACTGTCTGTAATAGTAATGTAATTCTGTTATTGAATCTGAAAAGTAACAAGATACACTCCTATTTACTTCAAAAGGAAGGGGCTTACACCTGACTCTGCTACTGATAAATACAACTCCTTGTTAAAAAGCATTTAGTTGAACTCTCTGATTTTATCTCTGATGTCTTGTAAATAAGAAATATGAGTTTTAAATCAATATTTATTGAAAAAAAAAATGATGTGAGGGAAGCCTTGGTACACTCCTCTCAGTTATACAAATTCAACAACAGCTTCATCCCCCAAACTGACCATAAAGTGAAATCAACACTGCTGGAACAAAAACTGTTCACTACACCTTCATTATGGGAACATTTATTGTCAGGCTGTATTAGATTTAGCTAAATCTTTTAATGAAGTGTTAACCCTTATAAAGTTGTAATGGATAACATTAGAGGTGCGGAAAAAAATCGATAAATGTAAAAATCGAGATTCTTATCCTCTGAGATTTTAAACAGATTCATAACTTCAGACATTTTTTTTTGGGCTAATCAGTAGAATGCCAAATAGAGCAACAAGAAATTCACGCCAGACTCACAGATGACTGGAGTATGTACTAATTTATAAAATAGACTTTGAATCATGAATCCAGAATAGATTCTGAATCGAAGTGTGACCCCAAGAATCGAAATCGAACTGAATCATGAGACTCCCAAAGATTGGGAGCCCTTGATAACATGTTAGAAGACCCTTCCATATTTATCTGTTTATTTATCCATCCAGCAGGCATGGGGTCCCGTTAGCTTATGAGAGTGGTTCTGGTTCATTGAAGTCCAATATTCTCTTTTCCTTTAGGTGTGTTTTGGTCCCTTTCAACTCCAAACAAAAAATGTGTTATTTTCTGCTGCCTGCTGAGTTATATATACTTAAAACTAAAAAGCATAGCTCTTAAAAAAAAAACATCAGTGCATTATGTTTAAAGGTATGTATAGTATGTCTTCAGGAGGAACAAAACGGCTTGAAATAAAGAGAGAATAGGGCAACAAATGAATTGCTTGTAAGGCAATCAATACATTTCAATAGTTTATGATGATCTATTGCTCCCCTTTATGACTCTACATGCTACATAAGTCTTTTTTTCCTTTTATCAATCGGCTGCTTTGCTCCTGTTGTCGATATGTTGGTGACAAAAGGCCAGATATCTTCAATCCAATTACAACACAGCTATCCAGCAGTCCAGGATTTAACACAGCACAGATGTAAGCCCTCCCATGATTAATTGACCTTTTTTAATAAGTGTGATATAATAAAATAATATCACCATATGATGTATATTGTTTCTTTTTTTCCCACACCTGGTGCATTATTGGTTTCAAATTGTTTTGAGGTAATAAACTGTCAAATAAAACCACAAAACATAGGAAACATCACGTATGGTTCAAATTGAGACTATACAACTTAAAAATTGTGTTACCATGTGGTTCTGTTTTCAAGCATCCTGTAGCTAACGCTTCATTTTTGTCGTAAAAAAAAAAAAAAAAAAAAAAAAGCAGATGTGTCTTCTGACCTCCGCCTGTCCGTTTCTCCAGTGACGCTGTTCTTCCATGTTTCCATGCATGGCTTTCTGAAAGGAAAAAGGTATCCAAGTGCACAGATACAATGTAAAGTGGTTTTTGTTCTTGCAGCTTTAGCTCCCCACCAGGAGTAATTGGCTAAGGTTGACTAATGCTCCAGGCACCAGGAAGTTGGAACCCAATCAGTCGATGCATTGTTTAGCCACACAAGAGCCGCAGTTTCTCCTGCTTCATGAGTGACTGCATCCAATTATAAAAGTGTCCTGATCTCTGGACATACTGCTCCGATGCACATCTGTTCTGTTGCCATGACTGTATGTGTTTGTTGTTGTTCATTTACACAGCAGTGAGCGGTATTGTTACTCGTGTTGGGTTGGTTTGTTACCTTGTGCAAACCCTGTTTTTCGAGGGGGAGAGAGCTTAAGGGAAGCATTGTGAGAGGCTCCAATTACTGCCAACAAGAAGAATGAGCAGCCCTTACCTTCACACGTGTGTCCGTCCATCATCAGAGAGAAGCCTGGGAAGCAGGAGCAGCGAGCCCGGCCTGCCACCGCCGTACAATGTTGACTGCAAGGACCATTTTCTGTTGGAGACAAAAAAAATGAGCTGCATGACTTCACACAGCTATGCCCGCAGGACAGTCATTCACTCATAATGTCTTAAATTCTTCATCCCTGTGCTGTGTCTCTGCTGTCCTGCTAACTCATTGCCATGTTGTTTTGCTCCCCCCAGGCTCCTGACTCTACCTTCACACCCTCGCACTGATCATCACCCCCCTGCAGGAAGGAGCCTCTCATGAGCCGTCACATCCAGCACAACAGAAATCAATTCTCGCTATTTAACAGCTCGATAGTCCTGTCACAAAGAGGCATGGACCAGACAGGGACTGTGTCACACTGAAGCTATGCAGGAGTGAAGAGTCAGAGGGACGCTCCGTTCATTGATCAGGATATTCTTATAACAAATCAGACACTCTATTGAAGAAGGGGCCTTTGTTAAAGTCTCTGGAGGAGAGATTCTTGCATCTCGAGGGTTTGCACTGTTCGCACTCGATATTGGGTTTAGGAAAATGCTGCAGCGTCATCACAGCAGAGAAAAAAAGAAAGTATAGCTGTTTTCACACAAGCACTCCTGAACATTTCTGAAAGATTTCCAGGCAGCCTGAAATCTTCCTGAGTTGCTTATTCACACATGCGTGAAGTTTTCCCTGTCTGATGGGAGAAGGGGAAGCGGTCCAAGGAGGAAAGGCATGGCATAGAAAAGACACTACAGGAATCCAAGATGGTGAACCTAGTGAAAGAATCTGACACATTAATGATGTTGTTTGCCTTCATATTAATGCAACGGTTAATTGGACGTCTTCACCTCCACATTCTACAATTCACTTAGCAGACTCTTTTATCCAAAGCGACGTACATCAGAGAGTAAGAACAACACAAGTAAGGATCTAGAAAAAAGGGAACAATGTCAGTAAGAGCAAACGATCAGCTTTGAGTCTGATTGGACACACAGGTGCTGACAGGAAGTGACCAGAGGCAAAGCACAACATTGACGGCAGTTTTTCTCATCTTTTAAGAAGGCACTTCTTTTGATTTTAACTTTTATTTTTATATATTTTTATATGGAATTATGATTTCAGACCCCAGAATTTCCATTATTCCACATGGAGAGCTTTTTGTTTTTGTGTATTTGCATATATGTATATTTGTATGTATGCAGGCGATGCCATGTAATGTATGTGTCTCATAGGTTTTTTAGAAACTTCTGTGACAGTTCTGATGTGAGTGAGAGGATGACGTTTGTGTTTTATCATTATTTATATTAAAAAAAGGACTTGCTGCCGTATTTGGACAGAAGGAAGCCAAGCACAGCTCAATTTTAGCTGTGTTGAACCTTAAGAATGATTGAAAAACAATAATCTCAATTGAGGTCAGTTCTTGAGAGCTCTAATCAGTATAGAAACCATCTTATAAGTCGTCGTTATTAAACAAAAACAATCGTCACAACCATCATCATCATCAATAATATGGAGACCATCATCATTAAGTTAGTAGGTATTCATGAAAGAGCTGGGTCTTTAGCTTTTTCTTAAAGGTGCAGAGGGACTCTGCAGATCGAATGGAGTTTGGAAGTTCATTCCACCACCGGGGGGCGACAGAGGAGAAGAGTCTAGTCAGCGTCTAGACCCTGTTGTGACATTCTCCTAAAAATCCCCAAAAACAAATACAGTTATCGGTCAAACATCATTCCGGGCTGCTGCAGCCATCGACTGGAACAACTTACAAAAAACTCTCAAACTGGACACTCTCATCCCTAAATCAGCTTTCAAGGACTCTATCATGGACACTCTCACTGACAACTGCAACTGTTTCTCAGTGCACTGACTGTTCCCAAACCTCTATCTGCTGGCTCATTACTGTCTCTCCCATGCATGTTGTCTTTTAGATGTTCACCTCTCTGTGTATTGCATGTGTATGCCACACATCTATGTGCTGTGCTGTTGTGAGTGTATGTAAGGAGGATACGTTGTACATGTGATGACTGTGTTTTGCCTTCCTTATGGCTGGTATGTTCTTTTAACTTTTTATTGTGCTGTGACTGTTTGGAAAAGTTGTCCGCTGCTATCTTCTAACTGTGCTGTTTGTCCTTTTAACACTGACCTTTCCTTTCAGCCCCGCACCCCCCCTCAAAAGGCTTCTGTCTTTTGCCAGGCCGTCGTTGAAAATAAGAAATCTGCTCTTAATGACCTGCCTGGTTAAATAAAGGTAAAATAAAATAAAATAAAATTCACAGTTACAACGACAGAGTGGGAAAGAACACACAGGCAGCAAAGAGAAAAAGAAGAGTAGATGAAGCAGCTTCGTTAAGTGCACAGAAGATTGCCACGGTCAGGGGGATGTAAATGTCATCACCGTCTCTCGCTTGCAGTTAATTTCTCCTGAATATCTCCTGCTGCGTTCACACATTGGCTTACTGTCACTTCATGCGGAAATATTACGAGACAGCTGGCAGGAAAAAAACACACATGCAGCTCACCCCGAACATTTGGGGAATCTTCAGCAGTTTCTTGCATGCATAAAAACACCTTGTTCCCTTAGTGTATCAGTGGGAATGCATGAAGAAAGACAAACACCCCTGCTTGTTTTGGTTTTTAAATAATAGATGTCCTCCGCTAAGGGCAGTCAAACTGTGCATAGACACATCCTGTCAGCTCTCCTCACGTCTGCTTACCTGCTTTATTTTATAAAAGCAGAAGTGATGCACTGAGCAGATGCATCTGGCCTACTGTGCTGTAGGCAGGAGACACGAGTGCTTTACACTTCACCGCCTTCTATGAAACCCCTCTCTAAAGCCCCAAACACTCTCATCACCCACTGCACATGAAGCTACAGCACTGAACTTAAGCCAAGGAGGGATCCTTCAAGAAAAGGCTCTCGCAGCAAGAAGAAAAACATTCCAGCTCATAATCTGCCAATCACATTTCATATTCCCATGTTGAGGTAATAGAGAAACTCCAGTGCTATCTCTCTCAGCTATCCAAGAAGTAATGCAATGTCAGTGAATCATCTGAAATCCCGTGGCTTCATTTGCTTCTGAATAGGTCATCTATTGTTTCAAATGAGGTCAATTTGCATCGATCGGAGTTTCACTCATTTTCACATTTCACCATTCAATGTCGTGTACGCTGCGGGGGAGGGGGGGGGCTAGCTCTTAAAGACACATATGAGAGACATTAACAGTAATCCTTCCCAATACTGGGAAACAGGCTGAGATTTCTCCACCTTCAAGAATTTCCCTCAGGGATTGATAAAGTATTAAAAAAAAAAAAAAAAATCTTATGCTCTGGGTTTAATTAAATATTTCTCTAGAATGTTTTACATCAGATTAAAAGTATAATAATCAAGTATTAAACACAGCTGTGTAGTAACGCAACTTAACATATTTGAAAGAACAGCATGAGAGATTCCTTATGATTTAAGATCTTAGAGGTTTTTTTGACATTTACGTACCATATTTAAACATCAGGCATGAATCCTGCACACATTGGTGTTACATGCATTGGAGTGTAATGTTGCTGGAAGTTACCTGCACAAGGATTGAAGCGGGCACGTGGCGGGCTGGTGGTGGTTGTACTGGTTGTTGTACTTTGTGTTGGGACCACAGCAGGCTCCTCTCTGACTCTATTGTCCTCATCAGGACTCACTGCACATGGGGGAAAAAAATACCAGGGGAAATTGTGAGTGTGTGTTTATGAGGTCAGTGAAGAGTTAACCCCGCAAAATGGAAATTACTTCATACTGAGGATGCAGAATGAATGGAGGCAGGCTGAGTAACATGTTGCCGATATATTCAACCAGAGTCAAAGATTAAATATCCTACATGTGTAACTATTTCCGAAACACACAATATAATTTGACTCTGGCTGGATGTTTTTGTCATTACGCTCTTTTATGGAGCAGAGAAATGTCTCTGAATAAATCATCCTTCATTTGAGGTTGTGGGGGAATTTTGATGAGCCTGTTTAATTGGCTTTAGCTTGAGTGCCACGATGTATAATGATGAAACCCGTTGTTGCTTTGAACCACAGCGTGGTCGTAGTAAAATGACCATAAACGCACGCACAATAAAAAAACAAGATTCCTTAATTAAAGCTTATAATGGACATAAAATACTTAAGTTTAACTGCCCAGCTATTCCGTCATCTCCCTCTCATTGAATCACAATGAGACATTTGAATTGAAATAAGAGCGCATTACCAAAAGGTGAAAAAGGAGGCTGCATGAAAAGCATCTGAAAGCATGTGCAGAAGGCTGCAAACACTAAAGTGGAAAACAAACCTGAGTCATAGCTGGATGGTCAGAAGAGAAATGCATTCCCAGTAACAGCCATTTAGTGTGCCTGATTTGGACTGAAAATGTTGTGGAATCATTATGGATTATATAATAATTGAACCTCAAAAAAAGGTGTATTTCATTGTCATTAAGGAGGTATATTGTTTATATCATAGCCTTTAAAAGCACACACTAGATGACTCATTAAGTAACACCACACACTTGAGGATTCTTTGGAAAATAAATCGGATAAAGACAAGCCTTGAATCAGGACAGAGTCTAGGATGACGCCCGGGTTGTGGACCTCAGAGGATGGGCGGATTGGAGCACCCTTCTACTTCCAACAGGAAATCTCCAACCTTCCTAAGCGGCGCCTCGGGGTCTTCAAACATGAGCTCAGTTTTATTGCTGTTGAGCTTAAGGAAATTGGTTGACATCCAGGTTTTGATCTTACACAGGCAGTTGACCCTGGAGTGTGTGTATGTGTGTGTTGGTGTAGAGTGTGTGTGTGTGTGTGTGTGTGTGTGTTTGTCCATTTCAGTAATTTATCCCTGCTTCTGAACTGAGTCCACTGAACAATTCCAATAATCAAAGCTAAGAAACAGCGCCAAAGCAAACGGTCAACAGCCTTCAGTGCACATGCTAACAGATTAGCTTTTCAACAGAAGGCTAATTTAAAGATTACAGGACAGATGAAGTCCTTCAAGGGCCACTCAACCAATGTCACTAAAAGGGATCAGTTTTGCAGTCATGTATGTCCTGAGAAAAAAGTTATATTGTCCTCTGTTGAGCTGGAGCAGTTTCACGTAACCAATGCTCATGATGACTCTAAATGTGAGATATTTAAATATAATTTAGGGAAAAAAACGCAGAACATGGCATTGGAAGCACAATGATTTACAAGGCAAACGTGATTTCAGAGAGTAGGTGGGGGGGGGGGGGGGGGGCCTGGTGCCTCAACTTTTACATTTTATAATCACTTGATTTATTTCTTACTAAGTTCTGGTTCCAAAACCAGATGACTTAAAGGTCACTAATATGTGTCCCTGGCCTGTCTACAAACCCCCCACTTATGAGAAAAGTCATTACTCTCCATCTTTCGCCTGCTCCACTTTTCAGAAAACAGGCCGTTTGGAGATGTTCAATTCATGACATCACAAAGGGCAGTAACCCCTCCCCCTCAGGTGGGTGACACTCCCACAGCGAGGTGTTTGTTCTGCCCTCTTGAGTCTGCCTTCTCACCGTAAACAATAGGACATGGAGCGAGAAAGCACCAAGCCCTTCCAGAGAGGGGGCGTGGTCAGACACAGCTCATTTACATATCTAAAGGTACAGACACAGAAACAGCCTGTTCTGAACAGGGCTGAAATAGAGGGGTTTAAAAGCATGATACAAATACAGGATCAGAGTGGATTTATAACAAGAAACTGCAAAAACATGTTTTGGGGTGCTCTGAGACTTATTCTAACTTGTTGCAAATTAGTATAATATGTGACCTTTAAGAGACAGCCTTGCTAAATGAGTGAACGTACCTGGTGCACAGGAGTGTCCGTCCTGCTGCAGGATGTAGCCCTGATGACATTCACAGCGGTAGGAGCCCCAGATGTTGGTGCATGTGTGCTGGCACAGCTGGCCCGCGTAGAGCTGACACTCATCCACGTCCTCCTGCTCCTCCACCGTGTTTGCAGCTTCATCCGTGGCACTGATGGAGAAGGCTTCCTTGGGGAACTTGCTGTCAGTGACTGGAGGGGAAAGAGAGAAAGCATGAGAGGGGTTCTTAAAATTAGATACAGCACCAGATTGCCTATATACTTTATCCCTCACAATTACCTCACGAAACTGACTTGAAGACACAAAACAACATCTGCTGCTCCATTTCATTTACACTCAGTGTTAAAGTGAGGCTTTTATCCCAAACTTCAATTCCTAAATTGCCATCATTAGAAAAACCAACAGTAACGAGTGCAAAGGACAGGGCCCGTGCAGTGCATTAAAGGAACTCTTATGAACTCAGGACACTAATGTGAGAGTAAAGTGCACAGAAATGAAATGGTAAGTGTTTCCGGAGAGCAATTAGAATGAGTAAAGATGGGAAAATATTAAGCAAAGAGGGAATGAAATGAGCCACTTACCTAAAAGAGGGTTTTTAGGTCATTGCTTCTGTTTGTGCACATTAAACATTGTCTCTGTAACAGCTGTTCAACTTCATCAAGTCTGTACACTAGATGTTTTATTTAACTTGTGCGTTGCTTTCCACTTGTGGCCACAATGGCCACAATGGTGGCCTATATGGTAACCTGTGTGAGTGAGTGTGATGTAAACTCTGGTGTGTTATGATAGTGGTTCACCGACATTTTTCCTGGTAGTCCTCCTACTTGTATCCAAAAAAAAAAAAAACTAAGCCACTCCAAGACCCACAAGGGGAAAAAAGTGTTACATTGCTGTCAGAAACCGACAACATACATTTAGGTAACATTTTAAAGGTTACGTCAAAGACCGCTGCATAAGGAAGCGGGAGCTGCTACCAAAAGCTGCCATACTGTGGCTGTATGTGCTGCTGTGATAAAAACTTAATTTAAATTTTACTCAGATACATCGTTGGTAAACATATTCTTTATGGTCGGTTTCACCAGTTCGTATTGACTATGGTCAACACGGAGTTTGTTTTTTAATCAGGGGGTCAAGGGGGGGAGTAGCAGAGAGAATCACTCCCATGATTCCCCTCCAGCCTCGATGTCATCTTTTGCATTGTTTTGATTGAGAGACACCTTTTGAGTAGCGTTGAAAGAGCTTTAAAAATCTTATACTGGTGTCCGTAAAATCCCTCATTTCAGCCTCTGCCTGAAACGTTTTTCTACAGGGTGGACTAGATTAGAGGTTCCCAACTGTTTTTCCATGGAGCCCCCCCAACTTGTATAGAAGGTGGGCCCCCCATGCCCCCAAGACCATTGTATAGATTTCCCAGTAATGTTTTAACATGATTTTTATTTCATATGTGCAAATCTAATTTTGACAACCTTAGAGCAGACAGAGCCTCGTGCCCCCTTCCTGAGATCTCAGGTGCCCCCCCCCCCCTTTGGTGGCCCGGACCCCAGGTTGGAAACCACTGGAATAGATTGTTACCAGCTACAGAGCAACGCAAATTAATGAGTCTAAAGAAGCCAAAGTGTTCTCATCAACACTTCATGGCCAAGAAGCTTGTTAATCCTCGTTAAAAAAAAAATTGGAAACAGAAACTTGCTCTGCATTACTTGATAGAAATTGTAGGTCTGTCAAACTTTGACTTTTCCATAAGATTAAATATAGCAAGTGAACAAATGACCCTGGGAATATAGGATTCAGAGTACAAAGGAGACCGATGATTTTTAGCTTAGGACACATTTTATATTTCAGCATGTAAGACCACTTTACTGCATTTTACATTTAAGAAACAAAAGTAGCTGGAAACAGTAAAAAGTGTTTTAGAAGTAGAGTTTCCAACTAAGTCAAAAGGATAACCATAAGCTGTAGTTGTACAACTAACAAAATACGCCATGAACGTCATTAGTCATTAGTCATTATAGGTCATGGGTTACAAACGATTACTGCATTTGTTTGCTTTGTGTTCAATTAAAGACCAGCTGTTTCAGACATTTGTGTGAAATGCTAATGGTAAACTTCCCACTGTTCATGTTAACTGTGGATGGGGAATGCATGAACAAAAACACTAACTGAATGATTGATTATACTATACACAAGTTAAAAAAAGAAAGTTATGCATCTAGTGGGACAGGGACGGTACAATTAGTGTGATTTACATGGCATTTTTATAAATATAACAGCACAGTCTAATTCAAGACTGCAAAACAAAATGTGTTGAAAAAAGTAAAACTTTGGGTGACTCCCTGAACTGTGGTCCATGAGGGAATCATTGTCTGAGAAAAACACCACGTGGGAGAGAAGTTTTCAACAGAGCAAACACTGTCAATATTTATTCTCTTAATATTCATACAGTGAAAGAAAAGAAAGGATGTGTTTGCTGCAAACTCTGGTGCACTTGGGGGCGAACCAAGACCCCTGTTTTCAAGCGGACCAGAGTTTGGTTCTTTGGCCCGTGCCAGAGTTCGTTTGAGCATTCACACCACCCCAAACCAAACAAAATGGACCAAACAGCTCAGGTGTGAATGCCCCCTTACAGACACCACTCTCTTTAGACGTATAACATGCTGTTAAATTAGTTTAAATAAAACTAAAGGTCAAATGACAACTGGTCAGGGAGACATTCTGCTAAACAAGTCAGACAAATGTATGGTTTAAGCAAACTCTACAGAGTCTGTCCAACATTAGCAAGAACCTTCCAGCAGAATGAAGAACACAAAGAAAGTTCTTTCACAAAGTAATTATAGCTTCACAGTCATGGGAATCCATTTTTTTCCCCCACTATAATGCTGCTGGTTTGTAACAGCGATGGCTCCAGTTGCGGGGTTTCAAGTAAATATTTCTCACAGTCATTACCTGCGGTTTAAATTCAGAGGAGCAAGGCGATTACATTTTTTCCTGTTTTAATTAAAAGGCGGTGAGTCATAAGAGTGAAAACATATCCCCCAAGGAAATAATTACAGTGCATCTCATCCTTATTTTCATCCATAAAACACTCACAAAGTAAAGGCATCCTTCATGCATCCTGAATGAGAGACAGAGAGAGATAGAGAGAGAGAGAGTGTGTGTGTGTGTGTGTGTGTGTGGGGGGAAGACAGACTGCTGCTCCAAAACCGTCCACAGCTTTCAGCAGGTTAATTGATTCCCACTTCAGAATGACATCATTCACATATCCCTTTAAAGCCGAAGGAAATGAGCTTCAGTTGATGGTTAGAACAGAGCATATTAAACTTTAGGATTAGGAGGAATTCTTCTGATGTTGTGAATGAAATAACAGGCTGCATGAGGTGGTGAGAAGTATGACTTTAACTCACCATCAAACTATGATACAACTGTTCTTATTAAAGTACAACCGTGAAGGCTGACTAATAATGAGCTTCAACTCATTATGATGCATGTCTGGTTCCAATATGGTAAACTAAAAAACTGAATAAAAGTCCTTTGAATTCCACATAAATACTTTTTCAGAAAGGTTAAAAGCTTGATTTAAGACCTTGTGCTTTCTTAAAGAGAGATTAAATGTTCTAATTGCACAGGAGAGTACAGACAGACAAACACGCTCACAAATACCGCTTCTTATTAAGTCTTATTTCAACCATTACAATTCTGATGTCATTGATGAAAAACATGCAAATCCCTGCTCACAGTACAGCAGTATCCTGTACAGCTGCAAACAGGATACATACAAGGTCATATTCAGAGCCCAGAAGAGAACAGAAGAAAAAGTCAAACTGCTCCACTGCAGAGATAAGGAGATACCAATAGGTATTGGAGCAGGTATATCCTGAACCTCAGCTTCTTGATCACACATTGACGTAAATGTCACAGGCATTAGGTTTCTTGATGGATCAGAGATGGATGGAAAGTTTGCTGGCACAAGTAGAGAGACAACAGCCTGAGCTTCCATCTGTTCCTGATTCATCCCCAGCTTGCATACTTCTTTTCCCATTACTCTGAAAGGTAACATGACTGCTGACCAATCAACTGAGAGCAGCTGTCTTTTCAGAAGATCAAACTCAACCCATACTCCACCTCTGACACACACTTCAATAAAGGACAAAAATATTGACGGCTCACACCAGGACAATTCCATAATACGACTACAGTGTGCAAAGTTTGTGCAACCTAGTTCATGGAAAATGTTTTGTCGATGGAGCAGCTAAGGAGGAAGAGTCAGCAATATACTTTGTGCAAAGTTAACCAATTGCTGAAGGATAAAAAGGCGTTCTTTGGAACCAGTATCAAAATCATCATTCTTTTAAGACCCTCTAAGTCGGACAGCTTTGCTAAAGTATCCCCCCTTTAATGCAGTGGTGGACTAAGACATCTAGATTACAGTTAATCCCTTGTGTTTTGTCCCATCCACACACTAATTACACTGGTCACACGGGAGTTTGGTTTTTGTTGCATTGACACTAAGAAGTGAAAGTATTCTCAAAATGTATTTTTTTTCCTTGTGTGAAATGCATTAAGAAAATGGAGAAGCTATTTACATCTGTATAACATTGAATAAATGTCAGTCGCAGTAAGATCTTTTGAGATAGACTTTAGGAAAAACAGGGTTAATGATTTTCTTTCCAGCGGAGCAGCTGGTTTATTGACATTGGACACCATGTTGCATGATTTCAAGAGAGAAATATTTTCAACACTAATTTAGGCTTGTAAGGAATAATAAGGCGAGAAAGTGCAGAATCGATCGCAAGCAATCAATGCACTACATGCATGCATACATACACACACATGCATACCCACATAATACTGGTCAATTTTTCATGCAATGATGGCATCAAAGATAAGGCCGCTGTTGCTTTTATCCGTTGTGCATTTATGTAAAATATTTGCTACTTGACTTTTCCATACCCTATTATAAGAGCACCATTCAAGAAACGAGCATTGGTGACTTAACTCGTACATGAACTCATTAAAGGTTGTTCTTTTCCTCACTTTGGAAAGAGCCGTTGTAAGAATGTAATCTCCTCTGTCAAATAGAGTTTGCTGAATTATCATGAGGGGAATATCTTTTCACGTGAAAGATCCTGTCGAATGATCAAATGCTCTTTAAAAAACAACCTTAATACACCTTAAAGGTCACATATTATCCTGCTTTTCAACAAGTTTCAATAATCTTCAGAGCTCCCCAAAACATGCCATAACCTCTGTGATCCTGTATTTTTTTTAACATGTCTTTAAACCACTTTATTTCAGCCCTGCTCAGAACAGGCTGTTTCTGTGTCTGTAGCTTTAAATATGTAAATGAGCTGTGTCTGACCACGCCCCCTCTCTGGAAGGACTTGGGTGGCTCGGGCTTTCTCGCTCCATGCCCTATTGTTTAAGGTGAGAAGCCAGACTCAAGAGGACAGAAGGGGGGGGGGGGTTACTGCCCTTTGTGATGTCATGAAGGGGAAAATCTCCAAACAGCCTGTTAGAGCACACATTTTGTGAAAAGTGAAGCTGGGAAAAGACGGAGAGGATGGACTTTTCTCATCATTGGGAAGTTTGTAGACATACTAGGGACACATATTAGTGTTAGAAAAACATGCTCCACAGTATTTTGCATAAGATGTGACCTTTAACATTATGTATATGTGTAAGAAAAAGGACACTCTAAGTTTAAATTGAGAAAAAAACATGAACATTTTCTCAGTCTTGACAGTTGTTTTCTCTCCAGTGTTCGTGTATTAATATCAGCTTGAAAAAACGTGTTCTCTAGTCATTTACATACAAAAAAACAAAACAATTAAAACCATTCATGGATCAGTGTATTTTCTTTCACTGGTCTCCCAGGGCTTCTTTTTTAAAATGTGCTAGACTACTTCCTGTCTTAGCTCTGTTTTTTTTTGTTTTTTTAGTAAAGCAGCTCTGGCTCTAAAGGAGTGTTTTTAACTGTTAGTCCTGACTCCATCCATGTACATGACGAATGTGTATCCCATGTTGAAAGCTCTCATGTCAGTGACACCTTGCTGTGCTCTGTACCTTTTCTAGGCAAAGCCGTGGGTCTGGGCATCTGCTTTCTCCTCAGCTGGATCTGGAGCGAACTTTCCCCTTCCTCGCAGCAGGTGAGGAGGACGTGACCACACGGGTAGCCCAGGTACTGGTGCGCGTCGCAGCCCCGCCCTTCAGCGCGCAGCCGCAAACCGAGGGCACAGCAGCTGCAGCACACCTGCCAATCCACACACAACAGCAGTGCTTATTAATGTCGAGTGTGTCACCGGCGTGCCCTTCACATCGCTCATCACCTCCTCTCTTTATTGCTCTCCACTTTGAGCCCTGTTTAGTAAACAGCAGAGGAGGAGGAGGAGACAGAAGAGCTCAACAGGCAAGTGAATACACTGCAAAGGATTTCAGCTGACGCCTCAACCTGAAACACATGTCACAGAAAGAAAACCAGACCTTCACCCCCTTCTTTTTTTTTTTTTCTCAACTAAAACAGCGATCTGGCACAACGGTTTGGCTCAGCTGCCTCAACACATGAGCAGTTTGCTCGAGGGCCAAACCACCGGGTTTCCTCTTTGAGAAATAGTCTCCTGAGCTGAGGCATGATTCTCGTTTCCATATGGAAGTATTCACATGTCTGCTGGATGCAAACAGAAGTGGAAGACCTTGGCAGTTCTTTACAAATGTATCTCAACTCGCTTTGCCAACAAACAGAAATAAGCTGCCTGGACTTTAAAACAGCCTCTCTGCGGGCATCCACATCTGAAATTAAGTGCTCAGGAGTGCCAAGCCAACGTACAATCAATGGGATGTTTAAACTGTGTCAAATAAAAAAATACACTGGCACATTCCAGGTTCATCATGTTAAGGATTCCCACTGACCACGGCCATCAGTCTGACCTTGCATGGTCTGGTTTTGCTGTCTTTTAACTATTCTTAAACGTAAGTGTTACCCTGCCTGACTTTGTCATTAAAGAGGAAGACGTCATAACCTGTAATCAATTCAGACATTGTTTATATGAAGAACCCTTTGTCTCGAAAATGTGAGCACCATACACTCATGACATCATGCCTTCTAGTCATGACTCAACCATCTTCTTCTTTGTTGTGTCCTAGCACGCACCCTTCCCTGAATTCTTTCAAATAAAGACAATTGTCAGTGGACGACATGAAAACAACACTGCAGTGTAGTTGTCACGGTGGTGAGAGAGTAATGTACCTGATAGGCGTCATCTGTGCACTGCTCCTCCTCATTCACTTCACATGCGTCACCACCTCTGGCTGACATCACACCAATTTCACAGCGGCTCTCTCTCACAGAGCTGAGGCAGCACTGCTTCTCTGCAACACTGACACACACACAGATACAGACACAGACACAGACACACACAGACACACACACACACACACACACACACACACACACACACACACACACACACACACACACACACACACACACACACACACACACACACACACACACACACACACACACACACACACACACACACACACACACACACACACACACACACACACACACACACACACACACACACACACACACACACACACAGGTCTTTGAACATCTCTTTTGAAGCTTGATTTCTTCATTTTGGACTTCACCATCTTAGATTTTTGTTTGGAATCAGAAGTGACCATATTTTGAGAGTAGAGTGGCTACCAAGCGGTGACCTCCAGTAATGAAAAATGGAGACAATGCGGATTACATTTCTTTGAGTGTCCACTTGACACTGGATGATAAAACTTTGTGTTAAAAGTCTTGTTTTTTTTTAAACCGGCATTATTATGAACAGCTATTTTTCTTTGTCGGTAAAAACTAAATGAGGGATGACATTTACACAATTAGAGGCAGGCTGAGTTGACTGACAGTTGAGCAAATAGCTTTATTCCCAGGAGGCTATGGCCTGCTTCAGCTCCACATGGTTTCTGCTTCTAGATTCATCATGAGCTGAGTTGATATAATATTATTTGCCTTTGTTATGTTCCATAATGTCTCTTCAGAAACCATGACAGTGACATCACTGAGATGACGTCCATGTTTTATTCAGTCTATGTTGGCCACACATTGTTATATCCTTATCCTACATCCTGATTGATTTATTATTAACTTAACTCTTAAGTAGACCACAGTCTTAAACCTATTTTGTTGGCCTTAAAAAATATGATATTAAGGCATTACTTCATGTTGACCACTTTTTATATTAGGTCTATGGTTGAGGAAATAGTGCACACAAAACGATGGATCACTGGAGGGATTTGTAGTCGGACAAGGCAGCCTGGTTTATTGAACTCCAGATCTGGAGCCAAACTAAGACAGTTTTCTTAATGGCCTAATCAACAAGTTTATGTTATTCCGCAGCAAACAAAAGTGAAACATTAATGGTCCCATGTGGATATGTTGAGCACATGTTGTGTTGGGAGTATGATTTAAAGCCTTTGATTTGACTGAAGTGGGAAGAATTTAAACTTTCTAAACAAATGAAAAACCATATCCAGATGTCTCCAAAATAGTATGAGTGCCCTTTAAAAATGTATCCTAAATGTTAAAGAAACCTAACATACTGTATAAATTTACTGAACCTTAAACACTACAGACACTATTTGATTGCATCTTAATCAAAAGTAATTTTAAGCTGTAGTTCAGATAAAACACTAAGGGCTTCTCCTTACAACTGAAATTGTGATTTGTTTGGCCTCATCCACAAAAGTTATTATAAAGTCTGTGATATATGTTTGTTTTTTTTCCTTTCACTTACCTGCACAGGGATTGCTTATCGTTGCTCAGAATTGGCATGTTGTTGCAGTGGTGATTTTCTGAGGCCCATCTCCGGCCTGCAGCACAGCAGCTCTGCAGCAGGTCTTCAGCAGAGACACCTGGACCTGCAGCACAGAGACATGCAGGTATGCATACATCATCACATGCAAGACTGGTGGAATAAAACAAAAAAAGGTTCTGCAGTAAATCCTTTGAGCCTGCACAGCTAGACTGCAGACAGAAGCCTGAAGAGTGCAGTGAACACTGTCGGCAATCTGACAGAAACATATGACTGAAACATATGGTAGACTGCAGAAGGCCTCAAAGGCGCCTTTAACATTTCTACAGCTGAATAAAGTCACGTCACCAGAATACAGTAGCCCATTTAATGATTGGAAACTTTTTTCACTCAGGTCTGGGGAGAGTTACAGTTCAAGTAAGTAAATAAGTAGAATAGCAGATATGGGTACCAACAAGAAGTGTGACAAATTGATCCTGACATGTACTAATAGTTTGGCCAAAGCCCCAATTAAGCAGCAAATTGGAAGGACGGATTTTGGGTGTGGAGGGTTTAGGAAAGTCTCATTCAAATTGTGCACAGACATTGGATAACTTGAACTACTGATGCTTAAGATTAACAATGAGTCAGAAAGCATCTGGTTTCAATTAAGGTTGGTTTCATGAGAAGAGGAACTGAAAGCTAACTGCAAGCTAACATGCTCATAATAACGAACAAAACATGCCTGAGTTAGGCAGATATACTTTGTCATCTTTTTTATAGCATACCCACATTTGCCTTAAAGCACAAAATACTAAGTTTAGAAGAGTCGTCTTTGAATTTCATTACACTTGGTGATTCTTTAGACAAACATCTTGTTTCCTCACCACCAGTGCTAAAAGACACAATTAAATCCTTTTTTTAAGTCAAAAACTAACCTTAAAAGGTCCAATATGTAAGATATCTTCAGAATTAAATTATAAAAATGACCTTACTACATCATCAGACATTAAGGAAACATGCTATGTTGATGTGCTGGCTTCTCGGACTACAATGCCAGACCAGAGAAGGTAGGTGGTTTTAGAGGCATCCCCCCCACACAGCTGTTTTGGACGCCCCTCAGTTTGCCAGATATGAAACCAGTTAACAGGTCAAACCAACAGGTGTTGCAGCAATGAGTAGACAGGTATCTCCAATATTTTAATTTGGGCTGCAGTACCCATTTTAAACACTAGGTGTCAGTGTAACATATTGCTCCTTTAATGCCACAGTGTAACCCAAAGAAGCTCCATCACAGAAACTTTGGAAACTATGAAAATGGAACAGATGACAAGGATGAACTGATGTTTACATTTTGCAGACAGCTGAAAAAAGAAATATCATCAGCTACAATATTAAAACTCCTGACCCTTCAGAGACCAACAGAACTGTCAAAATCTCAGAGATTGGCTTGCTACTGAGTTCAAGAACACAAGTGTTATCGATCAAAAAAGAACAAACAAAGGCAACAAAGAAAGAAAGTTGTTTTTCTAAAAATGAAAAATGAAAACAACCATAGTTCCATTAAGTTATTCAAATCAGACCACCAAGCATCACTTTGAAACTAACAGGTTACTTCGGATAACTTTATGGATGTTTCTGTAAATTCAATCAGTCGTCATTGTTAACACACCAGTTAAATCATTCAGTAAGGAAACAGCTAAATTAAATTCCAGTTCTGGCTCCTTATTTTAAACCTTCCACTTCTGCAGAGGGAAACTGGCAATGTTTCAATGTCATTAACTAGAGGAAAACAAATCCATGAAACATGTGTAAAACCAGGATCAATTAAATCCCTATGATTGAATGAATGCCTTTCATATTTCTAAACCACAGGATTTTGTTGCGGTATGATCCATAAATCGGAGCCATTTTTTTCGCGCTTCCGATTAACTGCTTTGCAGCAAACCTCATCTACGTCATGAGGCTGCTGACGTGGCAGCCGTCACAGTGATCACTGTCTTTCTTAGCCGCACTGGGGGTCCCACAGAGACTGAATAGACCCCCCCCCCCCCCCCCCCCCAGCTGCTCTGCGTGGCACTCAGTCTGTGTGGAGGAACACACTGTGAGGCAGCTGCTGATGCTGCTGCTGCTGCTGCCTGGCACTAAAAGAACGCCAGGAGCTCGTCAGCCTCCCCATCGCCTCCACGTCAGACCAAAAGCCGTCTCACCCTGCTGCTCATACACACCTAATAGCTTACACAGCTTAGAGTGCACACACGCACACATGCCAAACTTCTCTCCGTGCCCTTTAAAAAAAAAAGCCATTGACAAAGGCCTTTTGTTTTCAACTCACAAACATTTTTTGGCTTTTTAGGACAAGAAACAAACATATTTAAAAAAACACAAAAAACGTCAATGACTCTCATTCTGTTCAGATGCAGATTCATAGCAGAGCTCCGGTTGAAACTGTAATTTCAAACAGCCACAGAGTAAAGCAATGGGATCAGATTTAGAAGTTCCCAGCATGCACGATTTCCTCAAACGAAAATCCATTGTATTCGTTGCATGTATAATAAGTGAGAGCTATGCTAATCCCATACTGCACAGTTTTTTTATTCAGCCAAATAAGAACTTTGGAGCCCAGAATGCCTGAAATAGCTTCGGTTTGAGCTTCCATTCCAAACTTCTTTTCTTCACTTCGCTGCATTCAACTTCATCTCACTCTCTGCTCCTTTAAAGATCACTAAACAGCATTTAAAGCTAAGGCTTGCCTCTGCATTATTCATTTCGCACTGTCTTCAGAAAAAAATAGGGTCAAGTTAAGAGAAGAAGACGCTTGGAAGTAAAAGCAGCTTCTCATTTTACTCCCAAAACAAAGATGTTTCAGTAAGTAAAACTCATGGCCTCATACAGAGCGGACTTTAAATGTGCTTTCTTCTCAAACACTTGAAAGTCTGAAAATGATGCAACCATGTTTTTTTAAACATACTTTATTAATCCCTGAGGGCATACTCTGGTTTACACACTGTTATTTAGAGACATGCTACTCACACACATAGGCCCGAGATTCACACATGCTCAATCACGACCTGTGGACATGCATTAATGGAGCATGCGCCAGATTTGTTTGGGGTTCAGTGCCTTGCTCAAGGGCACCTTTGGCTGCACTGGGGGAAGTGACCTGGCACCTCTCCAGCAACCAGACCAACATCCATATTTTGGTCCGCACTGGGGACTTGAACCGGCGACCCTCAGGTTCCCAACCCAAGTTCCTAAAGACTTAGCTACTGCCGCCCCAAAGTGTGACATCTGTCCCATCGAGGATCAAGGTGTAGGTTGGATGTATAATAATGTACAGTGAAAAATGAACGGTGAGACTGTATTTAAGTCAGATTCAAGATTTCACAGCAAACTCCAGGCACTGTAATTTCTCACTGGCCAAACATGCTGTCCAGCCGGAGGTTCAGGTCAAGCTTAACACTCAAGAGTTTCCTACTAATCCCCCAAGAAACAATGGGAACAAGCAGATATATTTATAGCTCAGAAAACCACTGGTTTGTAAATTGCTGTTGTTGACAGAGTCCACATGGTTTCCAGCATGGCTGCACTGCCTCTCCTCCAATCTGGCCTGTTCTAAAGCAGATAGACCAAAAGTAAGACACATCCGTCCACTTAAGGAGCTCCCATGGGGTTCATCCGGACTGATTAGCGCGGCCTCACACTGCTCGCCCATCATTACTCTGTCTGGGCAAACACAGCACACAGAGACACGCGTCAGGCACATCTGCACCGCCTGAGAGTGTATGACAACATCCAGACACCAACAACCATGTGACGTGATTAATGGCTGCAGCCACTAATGTGTCTGTAATGCGGATGGTCATGGTGCTAATGAGGTGAACATACATTCATTTTCTGAGTGGCCATGCTGACATAAGGCTGTCCAGATGTATCAGCCAATTCATGAATTTGATGAAGCGTCAACATAATCTGTCTTGGAAAAACTAGAGTAGTAGTGCCATCTCCGAAAAGAAGAACATATTTACAGTGTACATTTAATTTCTGTCAACATTTTGCACATGTGAAATGCAAAAGGAGTTGCTTGTAGTGATTTACTGTCACTGAAATATTTTCACCCTCAGCTTCATTGATTGTTAGCTCCATTAGCTAGAACTGGATTTCCAGTCTATGACTTTTAGCATCATCAACCTAGTTTTGAACAGAGGCAGGTACAGGTTTTAAGAGATTCTCAAGAAATTCTTCAAATATTTAAAGAACTTAAGATTCATACAGCATGAATGTTTGAACAAATGGAGCCGACTGAATGATCTGCAAACACAATAAATAAAGTTGGTATGGAGAATTGTTAGAAAACAATGATTAAATCAGCCACAGATTAGCCTGTTTTTGAAGTTAGGTTTTATCCGGCTGATGACGATAGGGCAAGAATTCACCCTTTTTTCATCTGTGTTTTTGGTCTCAAACAGAGATCCAACTCTGGAGACAAAAAACATTCACTCTAGCTGCTAATGTAGTCAATTGTTTTTTGCCAAAACGCTGCACAGTTTGTCCACTACAGTAGTTTGATTTTGGCATGTAGTGCATAATGGAGTTTTAGAGCCTCTTTTTTTAAATCAGTTTTCTGCTAAATGAAAAAAGTTGATTAAAGTAACTGAAGTTCAACAGAAAGGTAGTTCTGATTTAAACCAAAACAAAGAGCAATATGGTGTGTTCAAGCAAACTGCAGAATCATGTCTAGGGTTATGCGTGTTTGGTAGACTAAACTTTTAAATGCCTTCAATCTCTCTAGTCAGCAATAGAATAACTAGTCAGGAAAACAAATGATGAATATTTTGGCCTTCGATGGCGATCAAATGTTGTATTATCCTGCCAACCACTAGCCGTAGTTTTAGCCATAGACCAGCTGCAGCTCTGGTTAATGGTCCAGTTCTCCTCGCTCTACTACACAGATGTAAACAAGCACAGTGAAAGAAAAGCATCTCATAGGAGCAGCGTGGTTTGATAGTATTTTGATCTAGAACATGGAAATAAAAATATATATTGACCAAAGCCATGCTTAATCCTGTTTAACACAGGCTTGAGGCTGATAAGTTGCAGGGAGGCCAGAAGGCTGGCCACACTCAGCAAACAAAATATCGTCATTTACCAGCCGACAATTTTGAATAAACTGTTGAACTGTTTTCTTACCTTTAAACTAGTCAGTTAAACGGAATCGACATTTCTATTCAACCGATTACTATAGAAGTCGGCTGGGAACATCTCTTATCACGTCTGATATCACTAGAGTTTTCACAATCAAAAGTAGTTTATTCAGTTTATTGTTAATTTTATTATTCACATTTTTGTTTTCTTTTTATTATGCTAAATTAAAATCAAATAGATCCAAATAATTGAATATATAATAAAAATATCAGTGTAAATATAGTGACCCAAGGTTCTCTTATGCTACGAGACGTACCTTTCAGGGGGAAAATATTTTATTTAAAATGTACAAAAAAATTAGGCTGCTAACCACATAAACCACATTTAGCCAAAAAAACGTAGAAAGGAGTGACAGTTGAAAATGATTGGTATAAATATGCTTTTAATAAAATTTTCTCCAAACCCTGAAAACAGCAAACACACAAACAGCAGCGTATCCACCACTTCTGAGGGGAAAAGCCTTCGTTCCTGTTGAACTCTCACAGACCTTAAACAGAAAAAAAAAAGATTGACTCTCATTTTCCCGCCTCTGAGTGCTTTCTTTTTTCGATGTGTTTATTTGTGCAGTCAGTATGAATGGACTGACGGGGCACTGGAGGCATTTTGGGAGTGTCGTTTTTACAATTTAATAATACAAGCGGGCCAGAGTGTGTAATGGCTTAGAACAATGTGAGGATGCTAACTGCCTCCCACTCCCACCACTCTGCAACAGTCACAAGCTTTCCTCGCCTTGAAAGACATAGTGACGGTCATTAATCAATGTGCTTCCATACCCAAATAAACCAGCAGAGTGGAACTGACTAACTCCTTCTCCACAGCAATATGAGGAGACTGTCAGAATTATAGACTGCGTATAATGCTGCATTAAGGCAGGACATTCTTCAATATTGAGGGTTTAACGAAAAATGTCAAAGTATTCTGACTTTAATCATTTTGGACAAGTACAGCCATAAAGGAAATGAGTTCTGGAAATGGAAGGAATGCCTCCAATTCCTGTCAGATATGTGACAAATATAGAAAAATACAGATTTCAGCACTGTATCCAACCACCATCTACGTCGTGCATACAGTATACCCTGTACTCTGTAGGAGTCTGTGGAATAACGCTTGTCTCATGTATATAGTGATATAGTGTCTGTCTTGTTGTGTTTCATTTTGGCTTACCAACATACATCGTGTTAAGGATTGACTTGTGAAAAAAAGAAGCCATTATTGCCTCCAGCAAGGCCCAGATTTGTATCTGTGCATCATTCAACAGTACAATATAGGCTACAAAACCCCAGACATAGGAATGTATGTAATCAAAGTTTGGTTGGTTAAGTTAAGTTAAGTAAGTTAAGTTAAGTTAAGTAAGTCAGCTATTACATTCCTTCAAACTATGTTATGAAGTTTTCCAAAAGTATTAACATATATTTGTAACTTCAAAGTACACAGACAATAGATTGAGACGTTTGTAAAACTGAATGTTCTCTGAGATTAAATTCTCAAATGAACAAAATGGGTTTATTTTGCATCAAAGCACTAAATCTTAAGCAGGTTGGAAAGCGGCCTTCCTGCAGCGAACACATCAGAAGCAGGTCGAGGCTACTTTAGGGGCCGACTCAGGACCCCAACTCAGTTCTTCCAGAGTTGGTCGCTGGCCTCCAGCTCGGTCCTGTCCAACTCAAGGTCGATGAATTTCAGTTTAAGAGCATAATTTATAAATGTTTTGGTTCTGATCTTGTGCTGGCTCTCATGCTTTAATAGTCCCTGGCTGTGCTTATAATGGTTCTGCTTGTACTCAAGCTGTAGGAAATCAGATATGGACTGCAAATTGTAAATTGTAGGGGTGTGGGGAAAAATGGACTTACGTTGGAAATTACATTTTTAATTCCTACATTTCTGAATCAATTCAAAAGCAATTTTTCAAAACATACTTTCCTTCACACTGAGTAAAGTTTCCCCAGCAGCCAGTTTGATTGCGGGAAACCTGCTGCTAGCAATTTTGTCCATACACCCTTTCCATCTTCCTTGGTTCACTGATGCAGCAAGGGGAGTGTCGGTCCAGGCCAGTCAGCTGTTCTGCTAGCATCAGCTAGCTCCCAGCATTAGTAATGTATGACTGTGCCTGTACTGTCCATGGAGCAGCTTTTTTTCCATGACAGATATTTAATAAATTGTGAGACATTGAACGATTTACAACCCCTAACACTTACAGGGATTTTCTAATTTTTACTCAAAATAGTTTACACTACATGTCATCTATTCACTGATTGAAGCGGCTGCTGTGCAACGTGTCTGGCTACACTTCATTACTGATGTAATCACAGTCACACAAATTCCAAGGACACTTAAACATGTGGACTGCAGGAGCCATGGATCGAACTGCCAATCTAG
Organism: Labrus mixtus; assembly: GCF_963584025.1. NCBI lineage: Eukaryota > Metazoa > Chordata > Actinopteri > Labriformes > Labridae > Labrus > Labrus mixtus. The sequence continues at coordinate 27,075,686 of NC_083618.1, read as the reverse complement.
CAATTAGGAAACAACTCGCTATACCGCTCAGCTGCAAAAATGCAACTGATTACACAGATAACCTCCAGCTTCAGACCTTCTTCTCACGTCTGGGTTTGTCTTTGTGCACTTGTGAAATGTCTGATTGCAGATAACTATATTGACCATTGTCAAATTACAAATATTATCATTGTATATGATACAATACTTAATCTCCATGAATAATGCAGGATGTGTTTCTGTCCCTTCACAGGATGTGGATTTCACTTACTAAAACTAAGGTATTTGTGTCATAAGGTTGGAAGCCATCCAGGAGTCTTATCCAATGGAAACATTTCAAATAGACAGACTGGCAGCCTTCAAAGAAAGGTGTATTTTTACACAAGACGACACTACTGAGTCTGTTTCAAAATAGCCACTTCCTGTAAAAATAGCTTTTCAATAAGTTCAATCACTGTGTTGTTCTCTCAGGTTTAGTTTTTTGTAAAACTCTACAATGTCGTCAGGACAAAGTGACTGGTTTTTTAGTCATACTTTTTAAGGGTCAGTCCAAGGATTATTTTGAATTTTCCAGCATCTCAACAAGATTCAAACATGACTGCAGGAATACAGTATGCAAGTATCAATCCGTCTCTTCTCTGCCCTGCTTCTCGCTCAGCCCCCCAGGGTGTAATCTGGAAAGCAGATGGGAATATAATGGACTGTAGGCTTGCAAAGAGTGTTCTTACACTGAGTCAGTGCTGTCCCTGAAATACATGGTTTCACTTCAACAGAAAAAAAAAAAGGCTGGTACAGTACAGCACTGCCTTCTCTTTTTTTCCTCACACTCCGCCTTCCTCTCGGGCAAAAGCCAATGATACAGAACGTCCAAATCACTCTCTGCATCGAAACAATGGAGTGGTTTTTGTTGTTCTTCTCAACAGTTATTCCTCTCTGCCTAGAATTTCTAATCTCCTGTTTTGCCCATGCGTGCCCATCCGGCCTCCCTCCCAACACTCGGCCCTTTTTCATGTCTGGCAATCCATCAGCCCCAGACGCCAACGGCACCCTGGGCCCAGCTTCCAGCAGCCTCGTGAGAAACCATTCATTTGACTGGTGAATATATCTAAGAATATCGGCACATATCTGAGATAAAATTGGCAGATACCGATAGTCGCTGGATAAGCTAATATCCGCCAATATTATTGGCAGTCCAATTTATCGGTCGGGCTCTAGCAAACATGATTTAAAAAACATGTTTGAATGCTTTGTAACCTTTAGATTTTCAAACTTACGTTAAATTTATTTTATATTCTGGGCATCCCCTCACTGTCAGACTTGATTATTCTCAAAGCTGCTGGCATAAAGCACGAGGATTCAGCTAGGAGTCCACCAGAAGCAGCAGTCTGGGTGAGATCTGAGCCGAGCACCGGACGTGTGGCCTTGAAGCGAAGTTTGAAAGAGCGGCAACATCAGCAACAAAATGCCAGACTGTCTTTCAGATCGACCTCTCACATCTGCCAGTTAGAGCAGCCCCCAGGGGAACGTTTTCAATGTTGAAAATCTGAAATAAATCCTTTTTGAATGCTTTTTCAACGGAAAAAGAAACACTTCAGCCGTCAGCGGACACATATACTGACTGAAGAGGAAAAACAAAGAGCCCTCATACTCTTTTATTCTGCAACAGGTTATTGTGCCTGATGTTTGACAAAGTACCTCCACAGAAGTCGTCACAAAAAAAAAGAAACGGTGAAAGTGGAGGAAAAATGGTTTTGTTTTGAAAAATTGGATACTTGGATCACCAATCGGGTAAAGCAAACGGCTTCTCCATCCGATCCAGACAGCCCAGCGAAATGATTTGCCCTCTAGCGGAATGAATGATGTTCAGATTGAAATCAATCTCATGTCTGAGCAGTGCGAGTCGAGCTGGTTTCAGGATGTGGTTATCTCAACAAAGCAGGCTGGCAATAGGAGACTCGCGGTTTCTTTTATGCCCTTGACTTCCCCTATCAGGCAGACTGCCATCCACCCAGAGGCCGGTTCTGCTCACGGTTCCTGTCTATTCAAGAAAGAAAGTGGTTGCTTGGGGCTGATGCCAGTCCTTCTCATGGTGGAATTGTTAGTTCTCCATAAATAAGATGCAGAGAACAATTTTACCCTATACTGTAGTGATGTTACATTTGAGTTATTTTAGCATTATTTTAATACAATGAGTTAGTTGTTGAGTGTACAAATATAGGGAAGATGATGGAAGAGCAGTAAAAATATTCAATGTTCAAAATACCACACACACACATACAGTAACTCTAAGTCTCAAAGTATTTGGATTAATTATCAATTATTGATTGATTATTTCAAGATTGATTTTTTTAACACCTGAAACCATTGCTGTGGGTTTGGTGTCAGACAAAGTGACTGACAGTATTTTTTTTTTTTTACTTTTCCAGAGCAATGATTCTCATTAAGTGATACATTTAACTGTTTAAAAAAGCAGGATCAGTCTTAAAAAAACACACACAATTTACACATACAATAGAGGCTGACAGGGCAGTGGTTTGTCACTCCAATCCCATCCCAGTCCCACAAAATTAATCTCATCACATCCAAATCCCAGGCCAGAATTTAAAAAAAAATTGTGCCCCATCCCAGAACGACTCCCGTCCCATTCCGCTAATTTCCCCCCCATTTTCTAAATTACTTTGTGTTCTCCATTTGGCAACATATGTTTAAAAAAAGCCAGTGACTGTTGGCTGCTTTTCCAGCCCACATGCTTTGTAAGCGTGTGTCTTGAGGCCACTCGTCCCAGAGTCACTGGTGTATTTGACAATGAAGTTACAAGTTTTACAAACAGCATACGGTGTCGCACTACCGGCCACAGCTCTGACCGTTGGAAAGACGGATCATTGTTTAAAAACCTGCGCTGCAACTCTGCCATTTCCACATCAGTTATACCTGCTTTCTCTGAATCCAATGTTGTTTGATTTATGCCAAGGCTTGCAGTGCGTATGACCATACAACAAACTGTACGCCATACATGTTTAAACAGCAAACAGACACCAAAGCTGATAGAAATAAAAACCTTATTCATCATTTGTGAAAAATTGGTCTATTGCTATCATGATTTCCTTTGACTTTTTTACTGCCCCGTCCCAATCCCATGATCAGTGGTAAAATTCATTCATTCATTCATTCATTCCTCAACCCCTAACCCTAAGGTCAGTAACTCTTACAACCTCACTTGTAAAAAACCTGGACTGTCCCTTCAAACAGACTCGACCTGACCAAAAACTACTCACAAATCAGTAGTTGAAATACAGTATCTGTGCACATCTCCAATATTTCCTTTAAAGACTAGTTGCTGATGTGTTTTTTTTAGTATTTCAATCCTGTGAAAACATATTTTTGTTGGTTTCAGTTGAATTTCTTTGATTATTTTGGGAAAGACAAGACGTCTCATTATTGCTTTCCCAAACAGTTCTAACTCCTTTGGCAGTAAAACCAGCTCTGGTTATTCAGCCGCAGCTCGCAACTGTTTCACATGTTCTCCTCACAAAGCTGTGTTAATACAAGAGAGGGTGCGTTGCCTTGATTAGTTGTTCTCTGTTTCCCCCAATTATCTCCACTCCTCCTCAACAACAAACAGGGATTTTTCTTTGTATTCCACAGCACATCCAAGTGTTTGTTGGACTACAGAATGAGACATAGTGAACAAACACAGAAACAAAGGCAGGTTTTGCATGATTAGTTGCATGATGTTCCACTTTACAGCTGGTCACCCCCTCCCCCCCACCAAAAAAAAAAAAAAAACAGCGTGACTTGGGTCATAACCAAAGTAAGCAGCCTGCAAACATGGCCCATGGTTTATCTCCACATTCACAGATAAAAAGAAAGACTCTGATGACAGAGACAGATGAGGGACCCCGTTCTACATCATCATCCACTTTTATTCAGACGCTCCGCTTCCTCTTCCGAGGAGCCCCAGAAGCGAAATGGCTCAGACATCGGGCTGAGAACAAAGCAGGAGATAGCAGGATGAGAGACGAGAGCTCTCACAGATCCACTTAAGATATGTAAAAAAATAAAAAAATAAGCCATCCAGCTGAGATATATGCAAGAAATATAACAGGAGATGAAAATCAACATCATCCATTGTTCACGATATCTCTGCCAGTTGCTTTTAATGCAGACATCTTGGGAGACACTCTCTCTCTCTCTCTCTCTACATTGTTGGGAATAACAATAACGTGAAAAAAAAATTTCTGTCTCTGATTTTCCAGCCAGACAGTCAGCCAAGAGTTTAGCTTTATTCCATTCAGAGCCGAGGAAAGAAAACCGCCTGAGGCAGTGACTAAAGGAAGTCCGTATTCTTCAGTGTGCCTTACATTCTGCTCAGACAGTAGGATGTCACAAATGGAATCCGTTCTAGTTGGGAGCATTTTTTGTTTTCTAGGCCACCACGTAAACATTGGCAAACCCTTTATGCACGTGCACTGATTGCTACAAGTCCAGAAAAACTGCACTGGGAAATCTTCAGAGGTCTATATTTCTGGGTAGGTATGCTGTAAGATCTAAGCTGCACAGATCGCAGTATTGTTTTTGTGATTGGGGTCATACAGTCTGTCGGGCAGGGCCGGTGGAAGAGACCCTCATAACAGCAGTATTATCCGGGGACAGCAGGATGCGGGAACCGCTGATGCTCAAGGGGGTCGTACTGACTCTCCTCTGGGGCCAAGGCAATAACGGAGCCCACCTATCTATCACAGGTAATACTGCTTTCACACCCCGACACACAGAGGGGGGAGGAAAAGGGAACCTCAGGGCACCTGAAGATCTCGTGTTAAATCAAGGGATGTGGGAAGGCTCAGTCGTAGGACACCTAAGGATCGTAAATCTTAAATCTCTGCTGAGAAGAAGCTTCCGCTGACATCGTAAATAACTGATTGTGTCCCTGTCCTCTGTTTGACGTCCAGTTACCCAGAGACACCTTGCCTCGGTCAAGTCAACACTGATGACAGCCTGATGATTTGTGGCTGCTGTTGAGCCTGCCTGACTTCATTTAAAGGTCTCACTCTTGACCTTTGACATCAATAGCTTGATAAGGCAAAAGGTCAATCTAGCCATGAATAGACCCCACTTCAGGTCTGAGACGATGTATGTGACCACCCTAAAGAAATAAAAAGGACGTAAACAAGACAAAAAACCCAGGAAAGGATGCATCAGTTAAATGAAGTAGCAAGAGTGCAAACAGAGAGACTGAAAAATCCTCAAAGTGCAAAAGAAAATGCCGTGTTGAACACCATTTTGGATAATGAGAGATGATTACACGACCATCTGGACGAAACTGGTGTGTTTGTTTTGGAAGTGTTTGCCACAGTGGGTTTCAGCTGAGCCTATTTCAAGTCATTGCAATAAGTGACCATGCCTGGAAGTTATCACTGTCACATGCAGATACTGCTGGTTACCTTCAAATGCTAAGAAAGGTCTCACATTTTCTCCCCCAACAAACACACAAACACACAAACACACAGTCTTACTATCACTTCACAGAATCCGATATGCTACGATACAATACCGTATAATACGATGCGAAACAAAACGACACAATACGATACGCTAAGATGCGCAAAGATCTGCTCACGAAACTATACACAACGATACACTTCATTGTCCCCTCGGGTAAATTTGTCTTGGACTCAAAGTGCTGCCAAACATTGAGCTACTTCCACTAGAAAAACACATCCACATGTAAACAGAAAGGCAATGGAAAACCACACAACATGTTGCACATTATTCAGTACAAACCTGTTATGTTTAACCCTAGTCCACTTTTCTGGATCTGTTTTCTTTTCCTGACTTGCTAAAAAAAAAAGTCTTTGTAAGTGATTTTGGAATTCAAATTTAAGAAAATCACAGTTGTTGTTTTTCAGTCATGATGCCAACTCTTGACAGAGCCATTAGAGTCATATTTGAATCATTAAGACCTTATCCTTTAAGGAAGAATCTACGACATCTTACACATAAATATTTCAGGCATCAAGTGTATATCCTCTGTAAAGGTCTCTCTGAGTCATGACTGTCGACAATGAGTGAGACGCGTTGGCTGTGAAGGTGTCTAAGCCGTATTTACATAATTTCTACAAGGACGGGACGGCAAACCGGCTCATCCCCTTACTTATAAAAAGGGGTTTAAGTGAGGGACTGGAGAAAAGAACAACAACATACTGTACTCACTGCTTATAGGAATCTCACTTAAGCGTTTTTTAGATCACGGTCATTCCGTGTAAATTTACATGCAATGTGAAGCTACGAGCGAACTAAAGCTACCATTAGCCTGCTAACACAACAATGCAGCTCGAGGCGGGGACAATTTCATCCACCGCTTGCGTTCAGTGCTTAATTATGGTGCGCTCAAATTTAATCAAAATGTCAAAATTGTTCATTCTAAAATTCTTGTCATGCCATTCGCTCCCAAGTCCTCACAGTCCTGATAACCTTATGTTATACAAAATCACGCTTTGTGCTGATCAAATGGGGAACGCACAAACAACTTCATGCTGAATAAATTGCTATGGGCAGCAGGAAACTGCTTTTTACCCCTCTTTAAAAGCCCGAGGGTGTATCTTGTTAAAGTCTTTAGACTGAGTCCTGTTCTCTGTCTTTAGAGCAATGGCAGCCGATAGCTTTTCATACTGCCCAAAAATTCCAAACAACTCAGCAACATAAAACCTTCTGTGCTGCAGCAGCTTATTTCTAGAAAGATCTTATTAAAAGTGAGTATTTTCAAAAGGAAACAACCAACTTCTGTTGAATGCTAATAGTTTTACAAGACCAAATGACAGACATTAGAAACACTGACTTTCACTGCTGATGAAGACGACTGCTTTGCACTAATTAATTTTGCCATTTTGAGGCCGTCTTTATAAATCATCGAGCCAAGTTGCCCAGAATGCCCAACCCTGATGTTGAAGGAAGTTCTTGGTTGATAAAGCCAGCATTGGCTTCAAGTGCAGACAGAAGAGCCAAGAACAAACTGCAAATGGCTTGAGTTTTATTTATTTTTTTGGCCATGTAAAATAGCGCAATCTAAGTTTTCACAGATGACCGTTATTTTGATTTTTTTTAAAAAACAGAACTGAAGGCAAAGGGAGCCTGGTGCCAGGGTCGTGTTGGCACAGGAGAGTCATAGAAAGGATGAGTTGGTCTTAATGACATGAAGCTGAGCCAGAAAACAATCGCTGTCTCTCTAAAACCCATCACAACTCTCTGGTTTGTTTCACAATAATATCTGCTCCCTCTGCCTTTTATCAAGACTGATTTGTTAGCAAAAATGTAATGAAACACTGATGAAGCTGCAGTGAATCAAACTGTTGGTACAACCCAATTCCAACTCTTGTTATATTGAGTTTCAGAAGAAAACACTGGTTTATTACAAGTTGAGAATATGGTAACGTCAAGTTCAACATTGGACAACAAATTGCCAACCCTTTGCAGCTCGACTTTCTAGTTTTCCCTTGTACTTCGGATTTTCAGTGTAACAGTATAGCAACATCATGGGTGCACGTTCAGCCTCTATGGTGGTGGATAATTTGGTTTAACTGTTATCGTTTCCTGACTATTTGTGCCATTTTGGACTTACTTGTTAACCAATTCTACTCAGTGAAAGCAGTCAATAAACCAAACCTCAAACTTCAGGAAATCCCAATATTTTAAGTAACAATTAATTTGAACCATTCCAACACATAGAGCCTTTCTAGCCAGTATCCCCCAAACCTAAAGGAATGTGATTAATATCCAGAAATCTGACTATTTCTCAGGATATTAAAGGATGGTGCAATGTAATGGCCCATCCATGTTGTGCTCTGTGCCACTGTTTGTTCTTTACCCTAACAGTGAACTTTTACTAACATGTAAAGGGATCTTATCCAAATTGACAAATTCTGGATTTTTTTGGGGTGAAGTTGGCAAAAAGATCACGAACAAAATCCCAGTCTTCAAATGACCTTTGGAAATGACAAATCCCACAAACATGAAGGCTTTTGAATTATTAAGAATACTCTAAATCCTGGCCCACACTTCACTGGGGTATCCACTACAGTACAAAATTGTCTGGTCGATTTTGGCCCCCAATTCCCCCCTTTTTGAAAATCTTAAGCAAAGTCACATTTTTTGAGGGTTCTAAAGATTATCTTGCAGACATTCTTGTGGCTTTACAGTGATCCGATCTGCTTGGAAAGACCTTGGGGCTACCCCCGATTTCAAATCCCAATATCCTGTTTTGTGGTGGGAACCCCAAGGGCAGCCAAGCACGCACTCTGTGGATTGACCCATGAACGAAACAGTAGCCAATTGGGAAGCGAGCACAACGAGCACAACAAATCTTTATCACCCACCTCTAGCTCATGCTGTAACATGTACAGGCTATGTTCAGGCTGCTGTATCCTCCTTGTGAAGTTTTGGTTAAAGTAGTCCAAAAATGATTGCAAATTCCTATCCAGCCTATCATCCACCATGTCCACATCTCCACACATTATAGAAACCAAATGGTTAGATCTATGATTGTTTGTTGTTATATGGTGGGTCTTTCACATTTTCAAAATCTGATCGTGAATATCGAACATTTTTAATAGTTATGATTTGATATCGGTGTGGATATGACGTTCCTCCGAGCAGATTGAATCATTCTCCACACACTTGGACTTGGTTTAGAAGGGGGCAAATTGGGTCCATTCATCCTGACGTGTGTTCCCTGCTTGAGTTCAACTTTTTTTTAGGAAGACCCCATATATGTTAGGGACATGCAATACAAGTAAACCCTGGAGTGAATCAGTGCTGGGGTCTGAATCCCTTGATGTATGAGACAAGAGCTTCAACATGACACAGCTGTAAGAGAAAGTAAATGTAAGACAGATAAATATCCACTCAGCCAGGGAACCCATTCAGGGTCATTTCAGCCAAACTCACATGTGGTCCATTCACATTCATAAATGATGTCATCTTATGTTATACATAGCTCTGTTTGAGCTGTTTGTTCTGTAATTCCTTGAAGAAAGGATATCATTTCCGTCACTAATCCAGACATTAGACTGGTCTTTTGAGCTTTGTGTACACACTCTGCTGCTTGGATACAGTCCAGATTTCTAATCAAAGTCACGTTTTATTTCAAAGCGCACGAGCTCAGTGTTTGCTATTCAATATCCCAGAGGAAGCAGTGTGATTACAAGTGAACAGATGGAAACGTTTGTCTTGCTTTCACTGAACATATGCAGAATAACACTCTGCCCGTTTGAGACAGTTCGATAGATGAGCTCTGTTCACGGAGCAGAAAGAGATTTTTTCAGATATGATGATGTGAAAACTCCTTTTGTTGTTTAGCAGAGATGACAGCCACGAGCAGACTGTGAGAAGCAGATTCCATGACCATCCGGTCTGGCAGGTCTGGGGAGTGTGACTGGCGCTTTGATTGCCGTATATCTCGGGGGGACCGTCCAGGACCTTGAATCTGAATCATGCTCTGTGGTTGGGGAAGCATGCTGGATCCAGTTGGGACACATCTTAAGAAAAAAAAACATGTTTTCTTCGATGGAGAATTGTAGTCTTTTATATCCTAACTTGTTTCTAAATGTGTAATAGCCTGTAATGCTCTATGGCAGATGACCATTATAAATCTGTAGACTGTTTTTCTTTCTTAATACCAGTGGTATTTTTATTAATCCACTGTGAACTGAGATTTCAGGATTTTCAACAAATGTAGTCCCCAGCTTTAAGACTGTCAAGAATATCTCAGCAGTGACCACACTCTGTTTTTATTTTATGATTTACTATGGTGGTAAACTTAAGCGGATGTTTCAGTTAAATGTTAGCTGACTGTTTAATCTGACCCCACCACCACCACCACAACCTGCTAGGGCTGTCAAACAATTCTATTTTTTATAATCGCGGTATTTTAATAGTTTGAAATTCAATGATACTGTATTTAAAACAGCATTTGTTAGGCTTTTATTTTTTGTACTGTCTTTAAGCTCAGGGTACTCACGCTGTACGAGTGAAATGTTTTGGACGCACAACCAAAGCTCATAAAGCTCATGTGTAGATGTACCTGCACTGTTATCACTTTTCATAACTATTACATATTTATGGTTTTAGTAATTCACTTGTATGGAATTTAATGATTATTTAACTGACATGTTTTACCGACGAATTAATGTATTTTGTTATTTTTTGCTACTGCATCAGAGCTCTGTGAAGTCCAAGACAAATTTCCCACTGGGACAATAAAGTTAATCTTAATCTTAATCATATACACACCCTTAGCATCACCAACAAACACAAGCCAACTAGCAGGTCTGCATCTATTTCCTGCCAACGTTTCTCTCGTTCATCACTTTTATGAAATGAACTATAAGCACATAAGCATTCCTGTTGTTGACATGGTGCTTTCTGATGCTGTCTGCCATTTTGCAGAGGTAAACCTGCAGCCATTATTTTTTTTTAAACTATCATTTACTGTTTCATTAGCAAGCATACTAGCAAGCAAATTGTGATTATTTCATTAGCCAGAAATATCTCAGCGTAGTTTTCTTTTACCGAAGTCACAAAAAAGTTTATGTAAATAGAACATTTGTAATGTGAGTAGATAATTATAAACCGTTAAAAAAATATATCTGAAGGAATTAATACAGAAAATCAAATAAGTGCTGCGTCAAAGTTCATTTTATGTGATTAAAGTTCAGAGGAATCACAAACAAAAAGCCCAAAAGCAAAGACCTGTAACAGATTGCAATCCGAGCTTCAGACAGCTGTTGTCATCATGCCTGATTTATCATGACAGTAACCTTTGAAGAGCCACTTCAGGACCGACTCAACCTGAGTCCAGGGACGGAGAGTGTGAAACATCCATCTGACAAAATAAATCATCTTCATTTGATAGACCAGCCACTCCATCAGCCTGACAGATCGCTTAAAATGTCTGAGTGGCTGAGCATCATTTATGAAACTCACTGTAGGCAGAAGACAGGTGAAGCATTGCTTTACAATTACATCCACTTCAACAAATACAATCGGTGAGTAGCTTCAGATTCAGTTTCAAGTATAGAGCTAGAAGAATTCCTCGTTTTCTGACAACAAAAAACAACAAAAATCTCTTTTCCTGAGACGTATATGTGGCCTAACCTGGGATTTTGTTTCCGTACTGAGGAGGTTTTGTACTTTCACATGACTGGGAGCAGAACCCTATAGCCGGTTGCAGTGACAGAAAAGTGATGGGGCGGCTGTTGCTCACAGTGAAGAAAACTTCACAATCTATGTTCAGCTGCTCCACAGTTGTGTCTTGTTAGAATTGTGGAACTCTCACTTGCACAAGCTTTTTTTTTTTTTTCACTCATGAGACATGTTAAAGCATTATGTCGGCTTATGCTACGATCCTTTCTGTAACCTGAATAAATAAGTCTTTGTGTGTTCATCTTACCAAGGAGATTTGATGCCCAAAGCTAATCAAACAGCAAAGTTTTCACAAGGAAATCCATGAGTTAGGAACATTTGAAATTGTGCAGTTAGGAAGGAAAAGATCATGTTTGGGTTGAGTATTTTATACAAGGCGATAATTGTAGTTTCACGCAGGACTCTCTCCTGTGCAAAAATATCTGTACTTCCTAGATGGACTTTGTTGGCGCTCTTTTTTCTTTTCTATCACGGTCAAAAAGTAGTTAATGAAGAAACAATGGATGCTGTCGAAACTGCCCACTATAACTTACTGACACGATGCAGTATGCCAAAAATACCCAGATGTAGCACTGATTCGCGAAAAATACTCAGTATGCATCAGACCAGCCTCCCTAATGTACTGTTACCCACAATGCAAAGCACCAGGTCAGAGATTGAAATTACCTACATCAAACAGGGGAAATAATCACAATCAGACCAAACCACACAAAGATACCACCAATTATCTTTTTTTGATTCTTAAAATCATAAAAAAAACAAAATCAACCACTTCTCAGCTTTTTCAGACTGTAAAGTGGATGCTACACTGAAGCGCCATTTTCTGTCAGCTGGACTGTTGTTTACTTCCATACTCCAGGACTAGAAAACCAGCTTAGCCGAGCCTGGCATACTACAAAAATAAGCACAGACTGACAGTCATACTCATAGGCTGTAGATATTAGTGGGCGAAGCCCGAGTGACGTCACCCTGAGGCCCGTGGGCAGCAGCCACCATGCTGGTAATCCTGCCTAACTTTCAGTCAACCTAACGACTGGAGCTGAGGTGAGTTTTAAACCTCCTGACAAACCACCACATCGCGCTCACCTTTCAATCAGGTCACATGCATTATTATGAATATCACGTATCGTTCATACAATCAAAACAGATCCCGGTACAGTGAGTGCACATGAGGACAATAACTAATCAGACCAACACCTATTTTTGTACCAGGCTGTAAACATCTTCATTTCCCCTGCTTTTTTGAATGGGGTGTGTATGTGACTTCTGGGGCTGTTGGAGCCAGCCTCTAGCAGACCCCCGGGCGAACTACGCTTCCGCATTGGCTTCATTTTTCAACACCAGAGATTGCAACTTGATCAAACTACATTCTACTGTATGCAGCACATCCTGCATACTGGGTTCAACAGGCAGTATTGAAAACAGCCGCAGTGTAAGGGCACTCACTTGGTTCGAAAATCGACTCAGTGCAGAGTCAGGTGTAAGTGGTTTATTGGCCTCGATCACGACCAGGTGTTGGAAGGTTATATAAACTTTTTTGGCTCCAGTGCTCTGTGCTGACTCATTATCTCACCATCAGAGATCGTTAGAGGTTCTGTCAGTGTTTTCTCTTATTGTGTAGGGGTTTGTGTATCCACAGAAGCACCATTTGAAACTGTCTGTTTGCCCCTTTGTAGTGTCTCTTAGTGCTGGGTAGGTTTGTCAGCCCAACCCTTTTGAGTTTGAGGACTGGCAACCACTGCTTATAGTTAGGGTTATTTTCTTGTTCTCCCTGATGAAGTTTAGTCTCATAGTCAGCGGCTTGGCAGTAGTGGTTTAGTTTCTCTTTTCAAAGGAAGGTAAAGGAAGCTGTTTTTATCCTGAATCATATTTATTTTTTTACTGTAAATGGTTTTTCACTCTAGCAGTAAGAAACACTATAAGTGAGAAGTATGATGCACACTACTATGGTAGGGATGTAAGAGACCTAAAATACAAAACAGGCATGATGTCTGCCATTAGGGTAGCATGCGTTTCTTATCTGTTGTGCCTATAACACAGCCATTTTTTCCAAGGTGGGTATATATGAAAGTATAACACATAGCTTACAACTTCCACTTTAATTTTACAACAGGAAAGAGCTGGAGCTGAGGCAGAGATTAAGCCTCCTGACTTCAGCTACGCCATGCCGACCCATAAGTCAGGTCGGCCACGCACCTTATTGTACACAAGTCTTATCCTTATAAACAAATTCAGGCCCTGTCCAGTGGGTGACGATAAAGACATGAACTATTCAGACTAAATGAATAAAGGCTATAAACATGTTAATTTCTGCTGTAAAAAAAAAAAAGTATTTTTAAAGGGTTGTGTATGTGACATACAGTAAGGGGCCTTTGCAGCAAGCCTCAAGTGGTCACTTGAGAAACTGCAGGTTTTTGCACTTCTGCATTAGCTTCATTTTCAACGCAGGAAGTTGCTGCTCAAAACAAAAAAAACGGTGAATTTAGACTGCAGTAACCTTTTTAAACGCTAGGTTTTAGAGTTACATATTGCTCCTTTAAAGAGTTGCTAAATCCTGCATGCTTTGTTGGTGCTCTCCTTTGAAGATATGACATCAGAACTGATAACGTGTTATCAGCATCCTGGAGCGAGGGCCTGTCTGGCCCGTCCCTCCATCTCCCCTATAAGATTGTATGCAGCCACCTGTCTGTAGTCCAGGCTGTTTCTATCTGGAGGAAGCACTTTATCAGGAATTAGAGGACCCTGTTACCCTGACAGATAACGCCTCCTCACTCTATCTTCCTGCATATGCTACAGAGGACACAGTGTCAATTTTCAGAAGAAGCTTTGAGACCCAGTCGTGGTCTAGCGGCCAGTTTACTGCCCTCACTCCCTTCATGTTTACCATAAATTGATGTGCAAATGACCTGAGAATAGATCTAAAGGGGCACACAGTGACTAAGTTATTACATCGTCTCATCAAAAGTTTCAACAATTAAGAGCCGCCTCCTAATGGATGAAGAACTTGATCATTTTTTCATCCTAATGCTGTTTTTTAAGCATGCTAATAAGTGCAAATATTCTCACTTCACTGTATTGCATACAAAGCTGCTTTCACTCTTTCTGAGGCAGGACATTGTCCAGTTTGATGTCCTGTTAGCTAGCATAGGCTCTGCTCGGCTCGCTGACAGGATTTCTTTGATGGTGACCAGTTACCAGCGTTCTCTTTCAGCCGTGTAGAGCATATCACTCTGTCTCCAGGGAGCGGCGGTTTCACTGTAACTTTCACTGTAGCATTCTGGCCTACTGTGAATCGATTGTATTAGGCGAGGGGACGATGATCAAAATCTGGTAGGAATTCGTATAGACTCTTTTGAATGCTATTAGATCCGATCATCACTAAAGGGTCATGCAAGAGACGATAAAAACAAACACAATGCTCAGTTATTATTTTGATACTTAAAGTGTCTTCATTGATTCACAACGTCAACTCGTGCAGTGAGTAACATAAAACAAAACACCCTCAAAAATTCAGGTAGCTGTCAAATAGACTGAAATCTCGTCTAACAAAGGAGAACGACACAGAGAACACGAGTGCAACTTTACAGACTTTGTGGCGCTAATGAGTTGTTTCAGTCAGATACATCCCTCGTACAATCCGGGATTTCTCAATAATGCAAGGCGTCATGCTCATGTTGAGTTCCCGTGCTTGTGCTTGTGCATGAGCAATTGTAAACCATGCCGAAGCCCACCTCAAACATGCCAGGCCCAAGAAGCTGTACCCTGTGTGGAGCACTCACACAAGTCAAACGAACTGGACTTTGGGGGTCAAACGTGCTTCAGCCCAATACGGATTGCCTATAGTGCTCGTGCGCCCTTAGTCTGAATAATTCCTCCAGGGCTCCAACATCTGGATCTGGTGGTACCTTGTGCTGCACACACCTTTTTAAAGCAATCTCATATGCACCAGAAGCAGATCGAATAACAGCGCTATCCCCACATGAAGTGCAATGACCTGCAAATGTTAAAGTAATAAATGTTTGAATAGTAGACATTGATGTTTGGAAGAAACAATATATGACTTGCTATACTCTACCAGCAGTTTATAGAACCCTCTGTGTGATTCAATGTGAAGCTGCTTCATGAGAGATTTACATTTTCTATCGTGAAGGAAAGTACAGAAACAGATGTGTTTATCTTTTAGGTCGAAGTCAAGTAGTAAAAAAGAAAACCTGTGTATTCTGTACAAAGAGTGAATGACACAGTAAATAAACAGCACAAAAACTTCAAACATCCTGGATATTAAATTTGTATGAAAACACAGTTTGAAGACAAATTCCTAGAAATAAAAGCATCTGAAGGTCGGAGGCCAGGGATAATATATAACCAGTCCAGATTCTTAACTCCATGTCTGTCTCCTGTGGGAGAGCTGAGGCAACGTGCAGTAAAAACGCAGTGAGGCCCGGTGTGCTGGCTGAGCGATTGGTGCAGACTGGAATGAGACTGCTGTGAGAGGATCTTCACCACGGGAGGAGTGTTTGACTCCCTGCTCCAGACAGACCCTGTGCTCACTATTTATATTCCTGTTCAGATGCCTGGGGACCGGCTAGTGTCTCCACTCCTTCCACTTGCTCGTGACATATGGCTCGGCTTGTTATTTAGAACACAACGGAGAGAAAGGGAGCTTTGTTCCAAGAGGACAATGTTGTAAAGTCAAAAACTTATGCTGGATATAAAACGGGTACGCTTCACTGCAAGAAATATAACAAGGATTTGTGGAAGGTGGGGAAGATTTACAGCTTTGTGTCATTTTCAGAAATTATAAAATGGATAAAGAGGTGCTGCAACAGTAGTCAGTATTTATATGAGTCAAAACCTACTGTACATTCCACAGACAGACAAAGTAAGGGATGGGAAATGTATCAAGTTTTAAACTTCAATTACAATTTTGGCTTCCCAAGACCATGAAAACAAGATAATCAAGATTAACGATTATCGTGGGGGGTGCCGGTGGACTAGTGGTTAGTTTGCGCCAGGGCTGGGTATTCCTCACAACCCCCCGATACGATACATAACATAACATAACTGTTCTTTATTGTTGAGAATAGCAACAGCAAGGATCCTACAACTTAAAACACTTCAATTCAGATTCTCGAAGATCCTAAATAAATTAAAACATTTTAATCCCAGAGCTGTGGCTATGGTGTTGTTGTGAACTGTTCCATGGGTCAATTGTCTTTCAAAACTGTCATCACAGTTTTGCAGAACTTTTGTAACATCTGCATGGATACATGTATTTGCAAGGAGCACATGACGATATATTGCCATATCGATTTTTTGAGCACAGCCTCAGTTTGCACGTCCCATGTACAGGTAGTCCTCAAAGCGGGCAGCCAGGGTTGGAATCAAAACCTGTGGCTAACTTTCCCTCCCTCTCTCTCTCTCTCGCCACAATTTTCCAACTCTATCCACTGTCCTGTCTCTCCGACCTCATCACTCCTCACAATTTGAATTCACATGGAGAAATTTGAGGAGTGATGGGATGATTAAACTGCTACAGATGACGGATTTTCTTCGTTCCTTTTTTCAGAGCACATGAATTATTCATTTCTGTCAGGTCGTGGAGACAATTTCAACCAAAATCTTAAAAAGTGTATATGGAGAAAATTACCAACTCTGCTTTTTCAACCATTGTCATCTCAAAATCCATCAAAAATAATTGTGAATATTGAATTTCCTTTGTTGTTCAGTAGCCTGTCGTTTCTTCAGGCCATAGTCACAAAAAAACTTTCTACGTTTGTTAGCACTGCACTATTCAAGCAACAATGATTCGGAAACTGTCGGAACGATCAACAAAGAGACCGAACATTTATTTCAACACAGTAAAACATCATCGCTCCCAGCTTCTGTCATGCAAACTGTAGTTGGAGTTTCTGCAAACTTCAGTTAGCTTTAGCCATGCTCATTAATGCTAACTTGCTAAATAGTAAAGGACGTATGGTAATGGTGCATAAACAAGTGCTTGGTTCACTCAGTGCAGCGAACACGAGAGAGCAACAAATCTGAGCTGAATCTGAAGACTTTTAACTGAACAACCCATGTAAAAGCATGCACTTCACTTTTGTTGCGCTTCATGTTCACACACAAGAAAAACTGAATTCTCATTAAAAAACCTGCCAGTCTATGTCACAGGCACACAATACCGACAGGGCCCACTTTCACTGAATCTTAGACTCAGACAGGTGTGAGAGACACTCGGACAATAGACGAGGTGAAGCGAGGGGATGGAGTCTGAGGCTTTTATTTTCTGCCACTAAACAACCAATTCAACGTTGGTCAAGAGTCTTTTCATTGCATTTCAAAGAACGTACGTTCAAGATTTGAAAGAGGTGCACTCTCTTAATTTCATCATACCTCTGCAGTTCCACGCAGCAATATTCATATTTTCACCTTTTGGCTTTGAGCATTCATTATGTGGGGGTTTTTAAGCCCACAAATGACTGTTTTGGTTTACTCTCACCACTGTCATCGACTTATCCAGCGGAACAAGGCTGCCGATTTTAAACCCCTAAAAGAATTTCTCACTCGGTACACAACCTGCCCAGCACCAAACAGCACAGACACAAAGTTAGCGGATATCTGGTGTGCATAGTCAAGCGTTTAGCAGGTATTTTTTCCAAAGATGTTGGGAGAGACCAAAGCACACGAGAAGGTCGGTAGATTCTGAACTCACATGCATGTGGAGGCCAAAAACACGACTACAAAAGCAGCTTAAGCAGCTCTTAAGTCTGCTGGATGTGCAAATAGGCAGCTATATGCTAACTTATAGCTATGTTAACATAAAACATCAATCGTTTGCAATAGCTTGTTTTCACGGCCCAAATGTAAAACTCTTTTCCAACTCAGCCAAACATTTAAAAAATATCACATAGTGTTTCCCCCCAACATTTCCAGCCTGACTCCAACCTTTTTATACACTTTTACAATGTGAGAACTTGTGTATATTCACGTTATATAGGTTACTCATAAAATTCTATCTTCCAAAGCTATGACGCATTATTTCTAAGTGCACTTGTCTGTGCTGTGTAGTTACGTTTTAACTCACCCCCATCAGGTTCGACGAGCACCACTGGGCGATCTTTCCTCTCTTCATCTTCCCCCGTCACCTTTTCCTCGTCTTCAGCGTGAAGGTTAAACACCCTCTGACCTGGCTTCCCGCTGGGTTCGTGCTCGTCCAGCTTGAACCTTTGCGGTCTCTGGGTGGCGGCGGCGGTGGTGGTAATGAATCGGACCACGGGAGTTGTCAGGTACTCTGTCCTCCCGGGGGAGCTGGTGCTGGGCTCAGGTGTTGTCTTTTCGTAGCTGCTGGTTGGATCGCTGCTCTCTGGCTCCTCGTTGATTCCCCCCCGCTGCGTTGGCTCAAGCTCGGAGGCCACGTCTCTTCCTTCAGGCCCAGTGACACTGTGAAATGTTACTTCTTCCTCCTCCTCCTCCTCCTCCTCCTCCTCTTCCATCTGTTCTTCCTCCACCCGTTCCTCTATGTCTGATGTGACTGTCATCAGTGATTCTTTCTGACCATTTGAACTTGCTTGGTGGTGGATCAGACTCTCTGGGCTTTTTAGTGTGTAGAGTGAAAAATGCTCTCTATCTGATTGTCTCTGCTGATTGGCTTGACTTTGTGTTCCTCTCACTGGATGACTTATATTGGTCTGATTCTTTGAACCATCGGCCGTCACACCATCAGACGTCTTCAGGTTATATATCTCAGTGACTCTCTGTTGAACTGCTCTCTCTGAACTCCTATGTAGATCCTCTGGGTGCTTTTCGCTTCTCAAATCTGGGTGTGGTCGATATATGATTCTGTCTGAACTTTTTAGTCCGTGCAATGGATTCTCTACATCCGTCTGTGCGGTAAGATCACTGAATGTTTCACTTTGCGCGCTGTCTAGACGCCGTGATGGCTGCCATGAAGTGGTAGCGCCCGTGTGCATATGAGGTCTGACAGTGCTCGGCTCTCCTCTCGGGGGACTTTCTGTCACTTCCCCTCTGTCCTCGGGATGGTGAACTCCGTATCTCTCTCTCAGCTCCAGCTTGTTCTGTCTGTCAAAGCCCTGAAGAGCCGCCGTTCTGTCAGGTCTGTCAGCGCCCCGGGACACAGAGGGGACTTTGTTGGAGGAGGGGGGCTGGGTGGAGAAGACCAGAGATTGATGGTAGTTCTCTGGAGATTCTATAGGACCGTAATCATAATCTTCTGGATCCTCTTTGTACAGAGGCAGCTCTTTAAAAAGAGGGAGAGTCGCGTTCATAGGAAGCTGATGAGGAGCGGAGATTTTATCCATGTGCTCTTGTGGCTCTAAACTGAGGGGGTAACTGTTGTGCCTGTCCGCTGTGGCCCCCTCTCTGGATGCAGCCAACATCGTGTTTTTCACCTTTTGTGGGTCACAGTCCGGCACAGGGTAGCACATAAGTGTCCCCCCTTCAGTGGGGCAGTGGCAGACCTGGCACGCGTCAATGTGGAACGAGTGTCCCGCGTCGTATTTCTGGCCGTCCTGGACGCATCCGACGCGTTCGCACTGCATGCAGCTGTCCATGGGCTCTGAAACCTCGATGCAGTTCGGTGGCAGGTCGGGACAGCTGATGAAGTTGCAGCTGATCCGTCCTCCTCCGGCAGGGCAGGAACACTCCGTGCTGCCGTAGTCGACGAAGTAAGAGTCCCCGTCCGGCACCTTGCCGTTCTTGAATCCAGCGTTGACGCAATCGTAGTACTGGTACCCCTCACACGTGCACCCCTTCTGTAGGCACGAAGCGCAACAGGCGCCACTCTCCAGCCCTTCCTCGATGCAGTTCTCCAGCCGAGGACAGTCCACGCCTGTGCAGTCACGCTGGCAGGAGCCCACACTCAGGTAAAGAAAGAGAAATGTAATCCTTACTAGAGCTCCTTCTGCCCTTACAATAAAAGCCATGGCCCCAGGTGTACGTCTCGAGATTCAATAAAGATCAGGTATCATCCAAGGCCTTTAGTTTGTCTTCAAGGAATCTGGCGCATTCTGCTCTCGTGAATGAAAGACCATTACTCTGCAAGAAATAGGAGAAAGGGAGACAGGCGGGCAGATGGGGGCTTACTTCTCAGAATGAAAGCAGAAACACATCTGGCTTTACAGTCGAGCTCACGAGAGTGCACTTTTTACAGCCTCTTATTTGTCCTGACATAAAGACTACATGCACGTCATTAACACCAGCTGCACTGCAGATTTTTAATCACTACAGAGGCTGTCATTGTGACATTTGGAATCTGCACCAGACATCCCCCCCCCCCCCCCCCCCCCCCACTTCCCTGATTGTCTACATGGAAAAAAAAATGACGTAAAAAATCTGCAATCAACCCTGAAGACTTTCTGCTGGACATTAAGAATTTAAATAACTTAAGCAGTTTGTTTTATTTAAAGATTGATTCATTTAAAGGACAGAACATTCCCCTAAGCGGTTAAGAAGAGACCAAAGTGAGAATTATATTTTTGACTTCTAAAATATATTAAATAAGAGTTGCTGTTTGAGACATAAGCTGTTTCACACATGCACTTTTCTGGAAAATGTCAATACAGCCTGCCCCTGAAATCTTCCTGAGTGGATAATTAGTTAGCATGTTTCACACAAAGCGTGAAGTTTTCCCTGTCGGACATGAGGGCGGGGGATGTCAGGAGTCAAGACATAACGTAAAAAAAAAAAAAATGGCAGACAAAGCGACAGAGAACGACCACTCTTATTTTCTTTCCTTAATATCAAAGCTAATTGATATCTATGTCAAACAAATTGGACATAGTCAGTTTACAAACAAACGGGTGGGAGAGAACATACTGGTGGGCAGATAAAGAGTAAAAAGCTTCTTCATTAGGTGCACAAAAATCACATCGGTCGCTCACTGCTCGCAGAGATTTTCCCTGAACATATTTGCTGTTGCGTTCACACATGCGCACACCCTGACTTCACCCAGAAATGTTACTGGGCTGGCAAAAAAAATAGTGTGGGTAAGGTCAGTGAGAAAAAAAATGCCTTTGCCTTAAACCTTGCAGCTCACCTGGAAATATTAAGTTGATTTTTCAGGAGTTTTGTGCATGTGTGAAAACACCCTTAAAAAGGTCAGTTTTAAACACTGCTGGATCCTGGAGCCAGATCATTGGTTGCTTTTGTTTTGTTTGTTTTCATTTCAGTGAGTTGCATAAATCCGGGATGTTCAACGAATTAATGCCTAAAATTGAACACAAATTCCCTCAACTACACACTGTTCTGTTGTGGATTTGAGAACAATTCTAAAAAATGCACGTTTGTCTCTTTGCCAAAATGTTTGTGGACACATTGATTACATCATCAAAGACATGAGGCATATTTTCCCATGGCAAAGACTTCTGTAGGTCATCTTTGAAAGTAAACACACACCCCCAACATCAAACTGCCCCACTCTATTCCTGGCCTGATATTCATGAAGTATCTATGAAGTGCTGAATTCAACACTGATTTGTCACAAATGGTGCTGTCAGAAGTCTGTAAATCTGCTCTGAATAAAGACCTAACCATCATTTCATCATCTCTGATGATGAGTTATCAACTACCTGGGCCAGAGGATGACTTCACACACTCGCCACATCTTAGGTCCTCAAACTGAACTTTTTTTGGAATGGCAAAAAAGGGAACTGCTAAATAATTGTGTTTAGCCATAAAACAGCCGACTCTGTCATGAGGTTTTTTTGTTTTGTGTTTCCTCTGGCTTCTCAGATGATTTTAAACCTAAGGCTGCTTTTAATATTTTACAGAGTCAATGTCAAACAGTTTGAACCACAAAATACAATGCATATGGCAAAGGAAAGAAAAGAGGGCTACAGTTTTTAGAGTTAAGGCTCCTACAACAGCTTCCCATAGGGAGGGAAAACAGCCCAAGCCCACACTCAAAGCCCTACTGTCACTGAACTGAGCTCATTTCTGGCCTGAGAAGTGATGATTAATGCAGAGCTGTCAGTGGAAGTGACTTGCTCCGTTACTGTACCACACGTCTTAGAAGTTGGCAAGGCTGTAAAAGAAAAACTAAGAAATGGCTACTAAAGGTGTTTCCCATGCAGAGTCCAGTGAGGGATGGGGAATTCCTCCTTGTTCTCTGTGTTGCCTGAACACACATGCAAATACACACAAACACACACTCAGCTGATCCCTAAACAATCCCTGATGTCATGCTGCTCTGCCAACATGACCACAATGAGGGGATTCTTTCAATCTTCACATTTTTCATTAGAAAAATCTGTAACAAAACTATATCTTGAAAATGATTCTGATTCTTTGCAGCACTGCATTGTAGATCAAGATATGTGTCTATAGTCTAACACCCGTATTAGACTAATACAACTTTTTGTGTGTTTAAGAAAACTGCACTGACAGAGTTTTTCACTTAAACAGCCAAAGTCATTGACCTTTTCATGCTGTTATTGCAACCTGGATTTAGCTCAACGAATTGCAATATGCAATCTTTATTCTTAGTGCAACATTTAAGATTAGACTAGATCAAAAAATAACACCAATTGAGACTTCTTCAGTCAGGCTTGTGTAAAAAAAAAAAAAAAAACACTGATACAACCTGTCGCCTCCTCTGCCTGATAAATGACTAACGAATCCTCTGCTTAACCACTGATTGCAATATTGCACAAAAGTTGACTATACCAATGAAAGCAAAAGGTATCCGTGTGAGCGACATGGTTATTCTTACCACAACATCAGCAGTGGATGACAGTGCAGCAGGCGAACAGAAAGTCGATGAGAAGCTGCGGAAACTTTGGACGGTTTAACGACTGAAGCAGTTTATAGACGCCGGTTTTTTTTATCTTGTGTTACTGAGAGCAGCTGGCAACAGGTCCTCCAAACGCCGCAAGTGAGAACTTTTTGACTGTCGAGGATCTGCTGGGACCAGGCAGGCAGGGAGGGAGGGAGGGAGGGTGGCGGAGGGGGAGGGACGAAAAAGTTTCCCCGACTCCTGGCTGAGCCGGCCCACAACAGGTAGGTGGACTACTGAGACTCAGAGAAAAAAAAAGTTAGAGAATTGTAGTTATTTCAGGTTAGATTGAGTCTAAGCGATGAAAAAAAAAAAGATCTTAATTAACACATGTTTTATAAAGTCCTTTGTAGTTGACATCAGTCCTTTTTTCTCATATAACATCATTTTCTCATATTTGTTGTTCTGCATCACTCCAAAAACACCGCTGCAACATCAGCACCAACAGAAACAATCACTGAGTGTGAACAGGAACGCGAGAAATACAAATTAGTAATCCATCCTGTAAATTATCCCATATGCTCTTTTTTTTTAAAGCGTCTCAAGATAACACTTTTTATGAATTGGCGCTATGCAAATGATGAGTGATTGACTGATCATGCACAGACATAAGGTATGGAACTAAAGTTGCAGCAACAAAGTTATTAAGCACATTTTCCATCTTGAAATTCCTTCACCCCAGAGGAGAGTATACAGCTATACTTTTTATGCTCAAAAATCAACACTTTTTATTTCTTTAAATCCCTAAAGCACCAATAGTCTGCTGCTGTGAAGTCATGTTTTAACATCAGCCCACACTGATGTGGTCTAAAGTCTGTAAGACTTGAGTAATTCTGCTGCTGCTCTCTTTTATATTTCCTTTAGAGTCATGTTGTCAGCCCCCTTGGTAAACTTTGGCTGTTGTTGTCTGCTGTGTTTTTAAGGAACTAGCATGTACCTCCTAAGAGGAAGGATGTAACCTTGGTCAAACAACGAGAGCCTTACCTTTATCATTCCCCAGGCTTCTGTCTGTCTGTCTATCACATGGGGGCATATGCTATGTCAACTACCACTAAAGAACAAATCTGTCTGTTTTTATGACCTGTTTGATCCCTGTTGCCTGAAGGATAAAGATGCATGTCTTTAAAGTAAGAATGTCTTTGAATTCACATGAAGGTGAAGAAATAATTCATCCTCGGTCATTTTCATACACTCACGCCTTTTTAAGGGAGCATGACCCTGCAGCAACAAATGGCAGAAGGCTCCGTTTCTTTACCACTTCTCACTTTTAAAGACATCCCTTCCTTTAGTTAAAGCAGCCCCCCCTTTTGGAGGGCATCGTAAAATTTGGAGTTCAAAGAGTGTTTGGAGTGTTGTTTGGAATAAAAATGTGGCGCGCTAGATGCCTGAATGTAATCACTCATCATGTTAGAGCGCTGTGACCTGATCAGCAGTTTGGACCCCTCCCAGCAGCCCGTATAAAGGTCCTAATGAGAAGCTGTCAGGAGCCTGGGGTGAAGTGATGGTCGGTGCTGTGATAAACAGATCGCCTCTGATTGCAGATAAGAACCACTGCCAGGGGAGTGGGCCGGCTTTCAGCTACACATGAGAGATGAGGTAGAAACAATGTGAGGACTCACATTCTGAGTGTTCAGGGCCTGGGTCAATGAAAGGACGTGTTAGAACTTGCTTGTAGGGACTTGCTCTTATTTTCAATCTACTGTACCCATTTTTTTTTTACATATAAAAATAGAGTTGGCCGTGACGGCGCTGCTCCCAGGAGTTAAGTGCAGTTGTGTCTGAAGTCGCACGGATGATACACAGCGTAGTATAACAAGATCATAGGGGGGCGGGGGGGATTGCCATGGTGGAGTGAACAAACTTGGATTTTGCATGCGCATAACAGGATCAGGCTCAGCTCGGCTGTAAAACACTAAGAGAGACTTGACAACGCATGGGTGAGATTTGTAGAATCCCAGTGTGAGCTCCGCGAAGAGCCATCAGACGCAGTCAAGGCTTTGAAACAGTACGGGGGGACGGGGGGGGGGGGGGGGGGGGGGGCTCAGGCTTCATGTGTGGGGGTCACCATGGAGCATCTGGCTCAATACTCACTGGTGTCCCACTTGTGTGATTTATGGAAGAAAGACTTGGCAGGGGCTTCACAAATGGATTTGACATCATGTTTCTTGTGCCACTTAGGGGTTAGCTGCCACTAATGAGTTAATAATGTTCAAAAGATTTGAGCCAAACATATTGTACATACAGTATAAGAACCAAGAAAGAAACCACGCACATTAATAAAAAAAACAAAAAAAAACATTTTTAACCTTAAATTGGAAAAAAGAAGAGAATAAGTTTGGCTTGATTTTTAGATCAATATCACGCCTTCTCTATAACAGCTGGAGCTTGAGGAAGGTGAGATCATGTTATAGATGTTCTCGAAGATAATCACTTGAAATCATTTGAGCAGCTGGAATGAACGATTTCTGGCACATTAAAAAGTTCTGTTGAACAAGTTCACAAGCTGTATCATAGCCACGGTCGATAAAAAAAACAACAACATTGACCTCAGAAGTCTGACATGAAAAGTCTTATCTTTTTTTATTGCCTTAAGCATTCAAAGTTTGGAACTAAAGTAAAACAAGAGAATGACCTTTCAGAGTTTATGGCAAAGTTGTTTGCCAAATTCAACAATGAATAAACGGATCCTTTGTAAAACACCGGGAGCTGTTGAGCAGAAAGCCAGTCTGTATTCCATCTGGGGCGGATGCAGAAAAATGTATTGTGGCTGCTAACACCACCAACAAGTGTGTATCAATTTTCGGGGGGTCTTGGCCCATAAGGTTATTCAGTGTTGTGAGACTGAATGTGGAGTCAACATCCATTCTCTGCACGGAGCTGCACTCATGCTGACAGAGGATGGAGGATGAGCTGGGGAGGGAGGGAATACTTTTTTTTCCAATTTATTGTGAAGCCAGTCCCAAAAAATTTGAGTTTTACTCTTAAAACAAAAAAAAATCCTCACTTGATGGAGCAAGTAAAGGCCACTGTAACCCCACCTAGCATAATGGCACCAGACCGTCTCCACACATTTGGCTAACATCTACCCATATATGCCGAACCAGCCAGCGCCTGCCACGGACTGATTTAACCTCTGATTGTATAAACATTAAAAATGTCTAAGCAGGTTTTTCAGACTGTATTTAAAGATAATTTATTGTAAATGCATCCAGAGGTGGAATTGCTGTTATGATCATGAAAGTTGGCACATGACATCCCTTTTAAGTACTACGGTGCAGTTAGCGGTTTCATTTTTTCACCCAAACTGCAGATGGCTGTTAGCGCCGCATCGTTTGTGAATTAGAAATGTTTTGAAAAAATGCTGATTCACATAAATAGGGTCCAATTTTACCCCATATGACTGCAATATGACTCATTAAAAGAGACTCAAACAGCAACAGAGCAACGAGACGCTTCTTACTCTGCAGCACAGTTTGGGGAGCCTGTAACACTTAAAAGGTGTATTTTGATTTGCACAGGTTCAGCAGCTGCAAAAGTCATGCTGCCGTTTGTGAAAAAGACCTAATTATTTATTTCTTGAGCTTCCTGAAAAAATTAAGCATGTTCCTGGGGTTCACTTTAAAAAGTTTTGGATATGAATACAGTAAAACATGACTTAATTTGTGAACACACAACAATTGCTAAACTCTCTTTAATGCTTATCCTACAAATGGCAGTGCTTATGAAACCGTGTTAACTCAAGACATCTTTAAACACAAAAAGTAACAAAACTGAAATGAGATTTTTCAGAAATGTGTGCTTAACTCAAGACTAACGGAGCCAGCCACATGTAAAGGTGACAATTAAGGTTTTTTTTAAGGTTGGACTTCTCAGAGTTGTTCCAATTTCTTCCCAGATGTGATGTTTCTTCCTGCGTTAATAATTTACAAATCTCATACGCTCCAACAATTCCAGAGTAGGTCTCCAAAGGGACTTAGGTCAAAGCATACTCGGGAGTCTCTTGATATTCACACCTCACTGTAATGTCATGCAGAGTGAGCCTCCTCTGATTAGAGAATTAACTAGCTATTAACACATAAGCGGCAGGCTGGAGCACATAATACGCTGAGGATTGCAGGCCCCACATTACATAGGCTAAGAGACATACAACACTCCTTCCATTAGCTGAGCAGTTCACACATAGGTCACCATTATCCTGTTTGGCTGCATCTACAATGTTTATCATTCAAATGATCTCCACATCCTGTTTTTTGTTCTTGTGTATCAAAAGGTAAAACATCCGCTTTTAGAAACATGGGACTCTGTAAAATGCAGCGTTCTGTGGTGTCAAAACTCCACTGAAGTATTAAGTGATGAATTCTGTTTTGTCCTTGAATGGAAAATTGAATGTGAGGGGAAAATAAAGTACAGTTGAACACGATGGAGATATTTAATTTCTGGAATGTTCTTTATTCAGTCAGTGTGTCGCTGGCTCAAAACTTTCGGTGCATAAATGAATGTAAATTACTTCCAGACTAACAATATTCAGAGGGTAATGTGTATTGAAGGTATAAATAGAATATTTGGGGGAGCTTTTTTTCCCCATCATTGAAGGACTGGAGACGAAAAAGCTTAGGAAATATCTTCCTGTCTGTGAACTGCTCTCATACGTGCAGCATGTTGCAATTAACTTCTGGCACTAGCTCAGCTGCAAATTCTTATTTCCTGCAGATACTGAAGTATACTTGAAGTAGATCCTCTGTAGTTTATGATAAACAGGAGATGTGAATACACGGTCAAAGCATCAATACACAGCTTCACAGATTCGTGTTTGCCAAATGCACTGAAACATACCTCTGCAAAACAAATAAATACTCCCCTCTAGTGCTCTGTTTCACAGACTTGAAGAGGAGTGACCTTCCCGTGGGCCTCAGTCTGCAGGTTATCTGTGGGATACACTGCACAGAGTGATTTGCAGGACAGAAATGAACTCTGCAGAGAAAGGGGAAGTGGGTGGTGGTGGTGTTGTTGTGCTCTGGAATCTCCATTACCCCGGCGCCGTGGGGGACGGAGCGACCCTGCCCTGAGTCTCTTAACACTGGGTCAGGTAACCGAGGGCCCTTTTAAAGGCAAACGCAAAGCGCACTGTCAGTAGACTGTTTTACAGGAATAATATGTGCTGAAATCAAATATTTAAAAGGCTCAGGTGAACCATATATAGACCTGACTCATACTGTGTTCCATCTGTATTTGCCTCTGCACACATCTTTTCACCTCTATCTGAGAATGGGCTGCACATGCACAAGGTTTAAGGCCCAAGATGAATCGAAACACTTACCCAGGTGGATTTCCATGAGCCAGAATGAGGAAGGCTTAAATCGATTTTTTGCCCTAGAGCCTTTTTTTTTGTACAAAACCTGAGTGAAACTTTTCCATGTATAATAAAGAAAGCCAATCCAAACGTATTTTTGCAAAATAGAACTTGTCATAATGCCCTGCTTGTTATTTTAGTGTTCCTGCTTGCTTAGTTACTGGCTGACATGTCTTTGTTTGGCAGGGCAGAATGTTTGGACGGAGCAGATGGAGCAGAGAGCGATGCGTTGACAGACATGTGCTCTGATTGTTGCCTGCGCCAGTCAACAGGATGCTGAAGTCTTTTATTCTCTCTGCACTGATTGACTTTAATGGTGTGTTGTTGACTCCTGAGGAATAAACAAGTGAGAGTGGCATTGAGTATTAAGGTTAACATTAAATCTCCCCGATAGCTTTTGTGTCTGCACAGACTTCAACAGAATGGCCAAAAAGCGAAAAAAGATGTTTAGGTATTTACCAGGCGGCAACCTCCGGTGTTGACAAATGATGCCAATGAAGAAGTGAAAAATCCTGCAGTTCAAAGAGTTTCTGTTTGAGGCTGGCTGCAGAAGTAACAGAAGTCACATTCACACCCCGTTCTAAAAGCCAGTTTTACAGCCAAATGTACATGTTTACAGCCTGGTTCAAAAAACTAAAAGGGTCTGATTAGCTCGTGTCTCGATCCGCACACCATATGGGGCCTCAGCTCCAGCTCTTAGTTGGTTGTTAGGTTGGCTGAAAGTTAGGTTGAGACAGCATTTCCAGCATGGCGATGGCCGTCAATATAACCCCAAAGCCCCCTGCAGATGGGTGATGTCACTTAGGCTTTGTCAAAAAATTGACAAGCAGATCTCTTGGATTGTTTAATGGAGCTTCTGTCAGCTAAGACTGATATCTGAAGTAATTTAGAGAGGGTGATACATGCATTCATAATGTCCAGACTATTGTAATTCTTTGGATTTGAGTTTGGACCAGTCTGCTATTCAACACCTGCAGCTGGTGCAAAATGTGGCTTATCGCCTCCTTAGTGAAATGCTCCATGTTTGTATTCAGGCTGGAGCAATGAAGTCAAGTAACCAGCTGCTACTGGATGTGACTTAACAAGGCACTTTTTTTTTTTTATACATTTTGTCATGTATTTGCAATCAGTGCTGCAATGCATTTCTTACATTTCTTACAGAAAAATAACTGACTTATTTCATATAGGTCATATTTAGCCAATCTTTCTATATATTGCAAAAAGGCTATTTGAGTAGTTTCAATTATCATGTCATGTTTAAAACAGTCATTTTGTGTGTCTAATAAAGTCATGGAGTTTATGTCCCTGTCTTAACTGAAACTTTAATTTCTACCAAGATTTTAACTGAAAAAAAAGATGTTTCTTTATAAGAGTGATTGTTTTGTTGAATGCAACTATTTTTCACCCATTCAGTTAATCAGCGTCTGATTTCATGAAAAATGCATGGGCGATCAGCAGGCGCTCGGCAGGGAGCTTCAGTTTCCAGGGGATGTTGCTCGATACGGAGGTGGCATCCAAATTATGCATTGCTCCAAATTGGCTCCCCGTGTCTTCAGCCTTCTACAGCAACGCGTAACAGCTGAAAAGTTTCAGGCTTTAAAAAACTCTGAAATATGGAGCTTCAAATTACCTCAAATGTTCCTTCAGTTTAACCCCAGTGGGTCTGAACTTCATCTGAAGGCTTGCTGTATCAGCGCTGATTCTCCCCCATGCGATGACAGAGAGATGCATTCCTGTCTTAAACCTAATGAATGGCCGTCCGAGTAAAGTGAACATCCACTGCGTCTGTTGCCATCTCCTTTGTGGTGATGGAAGCCAATGCTAAGCCAAAGGACAAAGCCAATCTTTAAGAAATGCAAAACAAACCCAAAACACCTCGTCATCTGTTCCTTCTTTTAGCAAGGTGCCTTGCTGCAAAAAACACAAAACAGCAATGTGAAACAGGTCATCATGTCATAATAGTTTGATCTTTACTTTTGAATTAAAAAATGGATTTGTAAAAGTTATTATTTTTGGTCAAGCTACGTATGTCAGATATGATCTCGCTTGAAAAACAAATCCCAAATTTTGTTTCCAAAATCCTCAACCAATTGTTTAAATCTATACTTTACAGATAAATTTTTTTTGCATACCCCCTCCCAATATTTAAGCATTACAACAGCTATTCAAATGAGTAGCCTTTGTACTACGCAAATGTCATCCTAATCAACAGCCACGCTGAGTGTCGACAGTGCGCCTTTTGTTAAATGTAGCCCTAAAGGTCGGTGGAGAAAGCAGTGATTGTGTGTAAAATAGGGCAAAGGATCTCTTCCCATCTGGTCAGCAGATCCACACGAGCCGGTCTCGAGCACAAACACCTCGGTCTGCAGGGGGAAACCAGTTGAAACTGTGGACAGCAACAATTACACTAAGCAGCTGATGTTCACATCCAGAGTCATGTTATAACACTGGATTGCGGCGGTCATGTTGCCTCACTTTGTTTCAACATAAGACAGCACTAGATGGCAACACACGAGAGTTTCTTTGGCATTCCGCGTGTCCCTTTCCCCAAAACTGTCCTGGAATGCACGATGCAACATTTTAGTCTTACAATGAAACTCACTAGGTCAGATCAGTGGCTTGTTGCACCAGCGATCAATCTTTATGTTATTTGTATTGCGCCAATTCACAACAAACGCTACCTCAAGACACTTTACAAAAGAGCAGGTACAAGACCTTACTCATTCTTCCGTCTTGAGCAACATTTAGCAAAGTTACTCGGGCGAGACACTTAACCCCAAGTTGCTCCTGCTGCTTCGGCGGTGGCGTATGAATGTGTATGATTAGATTAGTAAATCCTGATGGACACTGTACATACAGTAGTAACCTCTGCCGTCAGTGTGTGAATGGGTGTGGATGTGTAGGTGTGACCTGCAGTGTGAAAGCGCTTCGAGTCGTCAGAAGACTAGAAAAGTGCTACACAAGCCTGAGTAAATTTGACCAAGTCCAAACATGGTCTGTGTTTATTTTTATAGTGTAACATGGTTAAGTTTTCATGGTCTTTTTCTTTTAAGTTGAATAAAAGCATCACAGCAAACAAACTGGTGATGAGGTGTCTGTGCAAAAAAAAACCATCTGATTGTATTTATTCCATGTAAGGATTGTTGGGGGTGAATGTGTGTTCATATGTTGATGTGAGGTCTTGTGCTTCAAAAGAGCTTCATGATGACATAATGCAATCCTTGGAGGTCCTCAGCTGTAAGGTGATAAAACTGAGAACATCTGCTTTTCTGCAACATTGTTGCCGCAGAGGAAATAAAAAGACTTGGCTGATTGTTTTGTGTATCTGTGAGGTAGCTCAGCTGATCATTATTTACAAAATGATTTGAGAATTAGCAAATACATAACCGGCCCAATAAATCTGAAAGGTATGATACACTCTGAGTTAAAGCCTCTATAAACATCATCGGGGATACGACATATTCATTTCTAATTATTACAACATTTAAAGGCACAGTGGCATCATTCTCAAAAGCTGTGTTCGGCTGTTGAGTCTGTTTCCATTGCTTACTTGCCCCACTCTGATTTTGGAGATGAGCCAGCATCTAAATACAGGAAGGATCCCCCACAAACAAATGAGCAAACAGCAGTTAGCCATGACTCTGGTAATCTGTCATAAGCAGACTGTAAATGACCGAGAGTTGAAGCGGAGCATCTGATAAAGTAAAATCAGAAAATATAAAATCTTAATCAAGTTTTAAGAAAATTCTTAAATTACTTAATAAATATATTCATTAAAAAAAAGTTGTGTTTTTGTATAAGTTATACATTAATGGTGATGTAAGTGAAACCCAGCCTCCAGAAATAATATCCAACATACTGTATTTTCGTTTTACTTGTCTCATTTGTGGTCTGATATAAATGAACCTCATCAAAGTCAATGCGTGTTGCTCCACTTAGTGCTCCCCCTAGTGGCCAGGAAAACGTCTGTTGTGATGACTGGATGTGAAGCATTTTCCTGTTGCACTTTGTGACGTCTGTTTGTCTTTTTGACTCTCTGCAGTTTCTGTATTCGCAGTGAGTTTCAGTTTTTGTGGGTGTGTGGGCACACGCTGCCGATCACTTTTTCATTTTCAGCAGCTTTCTTTTCCGTTTTCTCTTTTGATTTTGGAGTGATGTATTTGCATTGACACTAAAGCTGCTGAATGTTCCTTCTTATACAAATGCTATATCAACGGGTATTGTTAAAGGAGATACAGTAAATGACACTGCTGACTATAAATGAAGCTCTGCATAGTTACTACCGTGTAGTCCTACGGCCAGCTGTAATCAGCTGACATCCATCTGTTTGAATCATTAGTTCGATCACATATGCACCAATCACAGCTCATTCTCACATCGAGGCGGTCCATTTAAACACCACTTCAGTCTCACTGATCTCTGCTACACCCATGCTGCCCACACTGCTGCTGCTGGCAAAGCTTTGCCTCCACCACCACCCCGGCTGCTGCTCAGCTGACCCAGGGAGCATCCTCTGAGCAGAGCCTTCAACACCAAGAAAAACTGATTTCCATTCTCCAATCAATTGGTGACATTTATGTCAAGAGTTTCCTTGACTGAACTGAAACCTGTGTTTGTGAACATTTGGGAAAAAAAATTTCTGTTAAAAATATGCTGAACTTGCAGCCAGCAATCCCTGATGCTGTGGGGTCTATCTGTGGGTATCCAGTTATTATGGGAGGACTTTTATATTGTATACAAACTTTAAAACTTCATGATTCTCGGGAAAGTTGAAGAGAAGGAGCCTCTATTTTGTACAGGATTTTGTGTAAGTTAATTGATGTTCAGTTGCATCAGAGATAATGATGAATTAGAGAATGATAAAAGTGCCGCACCGACTGTGATTAGAATTTCTGTTTCAGATGTGACTGAATTTAAAGGCAAAGAAGTTTCTCTTGTTCATCCCAAACGTGTTCTTTAATATTCACCTATTTTGTTCTATTGTTTCTGAAATCCTATGTTTCATTTTTTGGGGCTCTGTATAGCCTATAGCGGTTATGTCGTGCACCCTGTGTACAGAGGCAGTAGTCCTCGTTGTAGGTGCCGTGGGTTCAAATCCGACCTCAACCCTTGCTGCATTTCATCCCCTATTCTCTCCTCCTAACATTTCCTGTCCCTCTTCAGCTGTTCTATCCAATAAAGGAAAAAATGGCCCAAAAAATGTACCCATGTTTTTTTTCTTTCCCCATGATCTGCATGTCACAGACAGTAAGTCGTCTGAACTAGCCGGTCAAACTACAATAACTAGACCCTTTCAGTTCTAATCAATATTAGTATCAATAATAGTAATATTAATTCCCAAAGAGAATGATTAAATAGACTTATCTGAACAGATTTGGTTTCCAAACAGATATCTCTTGTTCAATTTAAGATGATTACACATTATGAATACCAATAACTGTTTGCACAAGGGGGACTCACAAATGTACAAAGGCATCAGTATTTCTTCTGGGCCTCGTATATTGTAAATGGCCCGTGAGCGTCCTTTAAATTGGATGCAAAGTGCCAACCGTGGGTTAGATTACAAGGAGAGTTTTATTCATCCCTCATATAATGTCACTACAGTTGGCAGAGCCGGCTTGGCAACACTTGAGAATCTTGGACGATTTAAAAGCATTATGGATTGGCTGTAAAAGCTCACAAATCGCAGTCTACATTTGTACAAAGAATCACCCAATAAAATTCACAAATAACGACGTCTGGGCTCATTAAAGGCTGAACGCTGGCCTAAAGGAAACCCACAGTTTCAACGGCAGTGTGTGTGCGTTTCAGCACCAGATTATTGAGCAGGCTTTTCCAGGGACTCCTGTATTATTGAAACTGCCTGTTCTGTTGGGAGAGGACTGATGACAGCACAGGGGTAACCGAGGTTATTCAAACACACAAGCAAGGTTTGAACTTGCAGCTACAATTGTATGTTTTTCCATTTGCCCCATTCAGTTTACAGACTTTGTTTTAAAGATAATAAATTACCCCCATTTTTACCAATAAAGAATTAAACTAGAGACACCGGGAGGCTGTTAGGATGTTTATTTCTGTCAAAATGAGCATTTAAACGAGGTAACCAATTGAGATTTCTTTGCTTTTGCAGACAGCCTGAAGTGGACACTCAAGGAACTGCAGTTTTTTTGCTCTTCTGAATTGGCTCCATTTTTCAGTGCTGGAGGTTTCCACTTGAAAAAAAAAACTGCAATGTTCCACTGTACAGCACGAGCTATAAATGTAACACATTTGAACTTTAATAACAAAAATAGATTCACACTAAGCAACACACACTGAGTGACCCTTATTCTTACCGTTTTTTTCAGTGAAGAAAACGTATTTCAGAACATCCGTCTAATCCTTAGTATTAAAATATAACAGAGGGGCACTGGTCACATTTTTTGTAACTTTCCCAATCCGAGAATCACCCACTTCACACAGTCATTGATGAGTGGTGCAAAGACGAGACAACGGGTTCTTTTGGAGAGAATCTAAGCAGAGACTCAAAAACTGTAAATCTATTTTATATGACTCATCACATCTTTATCCAGGAGCCTGGAGAGTATTGATTAAGGTCAGGTACAAAACCTTTTGTCAGTTGAGACATCATTTTGTTCTAATACAAAGTAGTTTGCTTGAAGCTCACTGAACTCTCCCCTCGAGTGTTTTTAATCCATGCTGAAGACTTCTCTCTTCTTTTTGGCTTTCCCTTCACAATGAGAGAGTTTTAGAACTACTTAAGATTATTTATCTTATTTTAACCCAATAGTTTGTATTATTTTAAAATGAATTCATGATACATGTTTAAACCTTTTAACTCTGTAAAGTTGGTCAGCCTTTTGTTTTTAAAATATGCTTTACAAGTTGATTTAAATTAAATTTGAAACAATTTGGGTCCAGTTGTCATCTAATCCCTTCATTTGCAATACCAATTAATTCAGAGGTGTGGTGTTCTACCACCCGACGTCCCTCACGCCCAGCCTCCACCATCAGACTGTGTCGTCCAAACCACCACCGACGCCCATCAGACTGTGTTGGACTGTGTCGTCCCTCAACCACCACCCGACGCCCAGCTTCCACCATTAGACTGTCGTCCCTCAACCACCATCGGACTGTGTCGTCCCCACACCAACCGCTGTCCTCATTCATGCACGGCCTGCTCCGACCTCCACCTCAGCGGCGAGGAAGTCTAGACAACAGGAACACGAGGAATACAAAGGAGAAATCCTTCCTGCATCTTATCCTTTCTGTAAAGCATCTCGAGTTAATACTTTGGCGCTATACAAATAAAAATGATTGATTGATTGATTCTGTGATTCATTTTAAAAACATTTTCAATGTATTTATTTTTTGCTTCATGGTCCAAAGCTGAAGCGTCCATCCGATGAAATCTGGCCTCATGCAGGGTCGTTCCTGATCTAGCATATCTCCCTCTGTGAAAGGATGATCCAGAACAGTAAAGGCTTGGAGATTTTCTTTACACAAATCTTATTGGTTAACAGTGTTGAAGCATATGTTGAATGAATCCTTCCCCCCTGAGATGGTACAGTATGTGCTGCCCTAAGGCCTGATGAGGCCTCTGATCAGGAAAATATGTTACCTTAGCTTCAGAAGTGTGGAAAATCAGAGTTATTGAAGTCTTTTTTTTAATGTTGTACGGGCCCTAAAGGTGGGTTCCAGATTTCTGATTTTTTTTTTTTTTTTAATGGAAGTGAGGAAATTGCCTCGTGGTGTGTTTTCATTGTACATCTCATGTGATCCAGAGCCCCCTCTGAGGCTCCTGGGAGCTGAAGCTGTGGGCAGTCTGCAGGATTTGCACTGGAAACACAGCTAGCACCATCTGTCTCAGCAGCTAATCAGTGTCCCGCAACTTCCTGCTCTCCCTGCAGACTGAGCGCTTTCTTTTCTTCAGGTTTCGAGTTGAAAGCTGAGACATGCAGCAAGTCTGTAGATGTTTTTCTCCTGGTGCTATTGTCCCTACAGAAATGCCTCCCCCCCCCGCTCCCTGAAAGACATCTGTTTCAGTATAACAACACACAGGCCATTTGCAACTTTTTCTTCAACTAAAACTTTAGAGACATTTAACCTGTGCTCTCTCTCTCTCTTTCTCTCTCTCTCTCTCTCTGTGATATATGAGAAGTTTTGATGCATTAGGGAAATGTGCCACAAAGGGAAGTTGAAACACCTAAGGGAGCACTCTACAAAGACATAGAAGTGTTTGAGACATTCATTTTCAGGACAAAAGCACATGCTTTCATATTTGATCTCTTTCTTAAATGTATTCATGCATCAGCACTGACTTTGATAACCCTTGTAAGAGTCCCCGACTGTCCCTTTATTCTAGCCAATATGGGGGATTTTTCAAAGATGGCAGAAACAGCAGGGGGCATGTGCTGGTTTATGGTTTCACTGCGGGGACAGTGAGACAGCTGAGTCAGGACCACGCCGGCTCTGATATTAAATCCCTTCTGTATTCCTCTATGGGCGTTAGAAAAAGGCAGATGATGTGAGGTATATGGGTAGAAATAGAAGGAAACTCAATTTCTTAAAAATGTCACTGTTGTTCTTCAATTATAAAATCATGACTTTAATTTAGTCACCTCTGTCATAGTCAAGAACACTTAAAAACTGAAAGCCCTCCTTACCTTCTTCTATTTATAAACAGTATCCTGAATCAGCGGTCCAATCAAGCTTTCATTTAGTCTCACTTCAGTTTCCAGGCTAACAGGATATCAAGATAAAGTGACAAGTTAGGAAGCAGAGCAGAGAAATCAGATATCTGCACAATGAGAAGCTTGCAGGAACTGTATTGGCAGTGATTGTTATTATTTCATTTCAGTCATGTTTGTATTTGTTTGAATTTATATTGTAGCAGCAGAACGTGGTTTGTGTTTGGCGTCTACTCAGACCTCATCCCTCCTTGCAGTTTTATTTTACATACGTGGGTTGATATCTTAACCCCCCCCCCCCCGCAGAGACTGTAAATCTTACGGCTAATTGGAAGGAGGTGTTGTCAGGTGATTGTGGAGAATGATGCAAGTCAAGTGTGAAATCATCGCAGCTTGAGCTGTCTGCCTGAACTAGCTTGCAGACGTTGCCTCATATGCTCTTCACTATCTACTAAGTATCAGTCCACTTGATGGGACTGTTATAAAGAGACAGGAAATGTGGGGTCAGGATTGGGAGTACAACCTGCAACAAGTGCAATGTGGACTGGACTGGCTCTGTGCATGGACCTCATACAATTAACTTAACTACCAGTGCCCCATACTATTTTCTTAAAATATAATACTTTCAAGATAACTACACCCTAATTAAGTTAAGTTCAGTTTGGTAAGTTTTAATGACACTGGAGGCTTCTCATAAGGAATGCAGCCTAATTCTGCATTATTCAGACATGCACAGATAATGCACTGTGAACTGATAAGACAAAATAAGACTTGTAAGACTTTTTAAGACTTGTTTTATTGACCTTATAAAACAAGGACGTCACCCATTCATTTCTGATGAGGCGTTCTGAAGCCAATCGATTGTTGGTCCACATGTTAGAAATGTTATTCCACCTTACTTTGGATCAATCTAGACACAGGCTAAGATTTGGAATTAAAGCAGAACTTATGATTCTCTGCAAACAACTTCAGGAAAAATAATACACATCAACCTGACATGCTAGTTAAAGGTTAGGTAACCAAAATAGGCTCTGGAGGTCCTCTAATCAGAGTTTGTTGGTCGCCCCACCCTCGAGGCGTAAAGACCAAAGGAGACTGTTCATTTGAGGTCTGAGCTCCAACGTGTTGGAACTCTTTCCCATTGGGTTTAAAACATGTGGACACTGTTGACCCATTTATTAGTTCTACTTCTTAATCTGTCATGCATATTGTTTTTGCTTTGGTTTTTATCTTGTCCTGTATCTTATTATTTTGTGCCATGTGTTGATCTTCTTTGTAAATTACTTTGTGATGCCTGCTTTTGAAAGGTTAATATTAAGAATACTTGATGCAGTGAAAATAAAAGTCTCAAAATATCACATCAGCTGTTGTTGTCTTGTATATGATCCTATTTGTGGTTTGTATAATACATTTTTAAAATTTCAAAGTAAAGGCAAAGTCACTCTACTTTGTTTCTTGATGTTATTCATCAAAATTTAGTCAGACCATTTCAACTTTGAGCCAGTCAAATGCATTTTCACTTTTGTTTCAAATTCCTTAGAAATTGAAATAATCCCCTGATATTAGCATGTATTCAACTGAACATAAAACAACATTTAACCCCGAGCCCTGCTACAGCTCATTTCTAAGTACTGACGTATATTGCTTGAATTCTACCAGATTTCTCTCTTTTGTCTTGCCAAATATGTTGACACGGAAGTTTTGAGGTAGCAGCAACAGGAGTTCATAGTGACACTGCAGGCGGCACCATCTGGATGTGTTTGGCTCATTTCTTCATGTGCCATCATGTAAAACATTAACCATAAAAGAAAAACATCCCAAATTTAAAACAGGATTTTTCTCCTTGCATGCAAATATGTAAATCAATCAAAATGCGGCAAGAGGAGAGTCAGAGCAGACGCTCAGCTACAGGCTGAATGGAAGCAAAGAGAAAAGTGGAATTCATGAGTTTTGGCTGGTGGATGATTTCTTGGGAACAATTATTCATCAAAGTGTGTTACAGATATGACATTTAAGGTCAAATGTTATGCAAAAATACACTTTGTGTTTTTTTTTTTTCGAACACTGATGTGTCCCTAGTCCATCTACAAACCCCCAAATAATGAAGAGAAGTCCATCCTGGCCGTCTTTTGTCTGCTCCACTTTTCAGAAAATGTGTTCTCAAACCAAATGGCAACCTCCGGTACAGAAAATGAAGCCAATGCAGAAGTGCAAAACCCCTGCAGTTTGTCAAGTGTCCAATTGAGACTGGCTGCAGAAGCACCAGAAGTCACACCCATTCAAAAAAAGCCCATTTTAGAGCATAAATTAACATGTTTACAGCCTGGTTCAAAAACAAAAACAGATCTGAATCGCTCATGTCTCAATTGGCACACACTGTAGGGGGAGTGATTCTTTTGATAACTCATCAGTTTTGATTTTATAAAGCATTAGTGTTATTCACAATAAGGCACGTAGCTGACCTGAGTGCCGGGTGGTCGCAATGTAACAGTTTGTCAAGAGGCTAAAAATCCGCCTCAGCTCCAGCTCTCAGCTTGTCGTTAGGTTCACTGAAAGTTGGGGTGAGACAATTATTTACAGTCTATGGCTCAAACAGGCCGTTTGGAGATTTCCCTTTGTGACATCACAAAGTGCAGTAACCCCTACCCTAGGTGGGTGGCACTCCCACAGCTAGGTGTTCTGTCTCATGAGACTGCCTTCTCACCGTAAACAATCAGGCATGGTGCGAGAAAGCACATGTCACCAAAGTCCTTCCAGAGAGGGGAGTGGTCAGACACAGCTCATTTACATTTAAAGCTACAGACACAGAATCCGCCTGTTCAGAGCAGGGCTGTATATAGAGGGGTTTATAGGCATGCGTGAATATAGGATCAGAGTGGATTTTGGCAAGAAACTTCACAGACATGTTTTGGGGCGCTCTGAGACTTATTTAAACCTGTTCAAAAGGACTTGATATGTGACCTTTAAGCGATGAAGGTATGGTCAAGAATCAGAATAAAAATCCACACTGTGTATGAATTTTAAACCCAACTTCATCTACTTCTACATGCAGGAATATTGTGAAACAGATGTGCTTTGTGAGTCAAGAAAAATCCTTATAAGAAGCAACCTTTATTTATGAACAGGATAACTGCACTCTGTCATGCAGGATCATACAGACTCATGCAGTCAAACAGTAATAAAGTATATGGAGCCCACAGAAACTCAACAGACTCACCAAACCATGCCTTGTTAAGACTTTTTGTTTTCCCTTTTCTTTGCTTCTAATTGACTGTGGCAGCTTGGATGTGGACAGCGGTTTCTCCAAACGTCCGTGGCTGTTTCAGAGACTTCCCAGACAGATTTTGTCTGAGGTGGATGAATGAAAATGCCTGGCTCCCATCCTAGTCCCAACGGCAGGCCGATCAAATGAGGGCTGGAACATGACTTCTCTGTAGTCCACACAGCACGAGCAGCCGGTCCCCCCAGAAGAACACTTTTAATGGGTCAGGTAATCAACCTCTTGGACCCAGATACCCTCCCTTCTTGTCTCCTTTAGATGAACAACCTGCCTTTCATTTGATTTAGTTCTCTCTAGTTATTCAGGCTTTGCTATTAAAATCAAAACAGCGAGCTATATGGTTTACATTAAAGATCCAACAGGTAGTAAAAAACAGCAAATTAGAAGCATCTTCAGACAATCTGCAACAGGGAGAAGGGCCAAATGCCAAAAATGACAAGACCAATATAAATTGCTCTTCATCATTTGAGATAATAACTCTTTAATTTAAATCTGTTGGT
The DNA here is from genome assembly GCF_963584025.1 of Labrus mixtus. Classification (NCBI taxonomy): domain Eukaryota; kingdom Metazoa; phylum Chordata; class Actinopteri; order Labriformes; family Labridae; genus Labrus; species Labrus mixtus. Next base: position 27,034,900 of record NC_083618.1, on the reverse strand, counting down.
CAAAAAAGTCCATTTCATTAATCCGAGTGTTCGAAGGAAATAGCCTGTTAGCTAGTTAGCAGCCCGTTAGCTGAACTAGCACACTGTCATACGGTGTCTCTGAAATCCACCGCAGAAGTTCCATTTTTTTAATTAACTCAAGGCACATTAAGAACGAAAATATTACGGAGGGAAGGAGTTTTTTTTAGGTGCTTCTTGAAAGTGTCCAAAGATTCTGCTTATCTGAAGTTGATTGGGATTTGATTCCAAAGAGTCGGGGCTAAAACAGCGAAGGCGCGATCATAATTAGAGCGGGGGATGGAAAGTAGGCCAAGATTAGATGATACGAGTAGACGCGGGGTGGGATATGGTACGAGGAGGTCAGAAATGTAGCTGGGGGCGAGGTCACGCAACACTTTGTATGTGTCACAGATCGAGAAAACTAAGAGGAGGACCCAGACGCAGAATTAACAAAAAAATATTTAATTAAACAAAAAGGCAAACAAAAACTCACCTCAGAAATCCAATCCGGAGAAAACAAGGACATACTGCAATCAACACCGACAAACGACATACAATGAACTGACACAGAAGGGAAGAAACACAGAGACTAAATAGACACAGGTGAAGACAATGAGGGCAATCACAATGGAGGGAAACACACAAAGGAAGGAATGAACACAAGACAAGAGACACTGAGGACAACTACAAAATAAATACATGAAACATTGAAGACACACAGAACTCAAGAATCAACAAAACACACTAGAACATAAAGAAACACTAAACACTGAAAAACAAAACTAAAATAGACCAAATCATGACAGTATGTAAGTAACAGGATTTTATAGTGGATTCTGAATTTTACTGGAAGCCAATGAAGGGAGGCAAGAACGGGGGAGATGTGGGAACGACGGTTGGTTCGGGTTAATAATCTGGCGGCTGCATTTTGAACTAGCAGTAAACGGTTTAGTGATGATTGGCTGAGGCATGTGTAGAGAGAGTAACAATAATCTAAACGGGAGAAGATGAACGTGTGTATTAATTGGCATAACACACTTTTGTGCTTTAAGTTTTGATACAAGTTTCATGTTTCCCCATGTTTTACGTCCATTGGCTAGCTAGTCAATGCATCAAGGCTATCCGATTAAGCCAACATAAATAGATTTAACATTGAGCTTCTCTTCTACTTCTCAGAAAGTCCACAAATTATCCAAAATGTTGGAGCATTTCTCGGCGAACAATATAAACTGTTTCCTGAACAGCAGTCAGTTCGCTTGCCAAACAAAGCTTAACTCGACAGCACACTGTTTTTTTTTGTACTTTGGTATAAAATCATCACATGCATCACTTCACATGATTTCTGCGGTGTTTGAAGGTCAGATTGTTTAAACACTTTTACTGCTGTTTGGAAATATACCCACGCAACTTGAATTCTATACTTTAAGGAAAGAAATGCAAGAATTCCCTCAGACAGAATAACGGGGAATCTCTCAGAAGAAACATTCATTTCCATGAAAAGACAGAGAGTGTCTTGGTGTGATAAGTCACCCGCTTGATTGATTATTGCTCTACTTGTATTCAGGCAGAGGGCCACGTCTCTGTGGCTGATGGTAGATTGAAGGATGAAAGCTCAGTCTGGTGCCCTGTGTGGTCCTTCAGCTCCAGAGGCCTCCACTCTGGCAGCTTTCTCTTGTCAAGAACTAACCTTCGAAAATGTTCCTGAAACTAATTATTTTTGTGGAAATAAGGGTGGGAACGCATAACTTCATGAACAGTAACCTCGTACAAAGGGAAAGCCTAGCCTTTGGAAATGGATTAAGTTGCACACAGCAAAAGAATTATGTTACTGTACATTCCTTCTCCTTAATTTTGTAGCCTTGGAAAGCAGACCACTAAATGTTCACCAGCGCCAATATTAACAGTCGGGGATAAAGGAATGTTTGGATATAAGATTTTAACAGGGTGATCATCTGAGTACAAGGGGTCATTGGCTCTATTAGTTGAAGCCCCTGTACAAGATTGTTCTTATGTTATGACGCACTCTATCCACACAAATGCACCTGTGTTTTTACGTGAATGCTATGGCTTCATTGCCCATACGATTTAATGGAGAAGATGTGTAGTGGAATACATCTTATCAATGACTACATCCTCAGATCACATACTACAGAGGGTCGTGTGAGCCACAGGCACCTTTCGGTTAGGGATTGTTTATTACCTTTCATAGAGCTGTGTGAGTTCACATCTACTGCACATTCAACAGTGGGCTAAGTAAGGCAGGGCATACACTGTGCGTTGCAGATCATTTTCTGGCTTGTTTGGACAACTGCATACACTGCAAAGTCGAAGCAGAGGATCAAGCTAATTCCCAAACTTTAGGACGCTTTAACCTGACTGTGCCTGTGCAAAAAGACAATCACCAAGGCAACTGCAAGCACGTCTGTTTGATGCATTCTCCTTCATATCACAAAAGATTTGAACAAGAGAAATGTTGCCAGGAAATAGCTGCTGACTAGTTAGCTTAGTTAGCAGTCTATTTGCTAGTTAACTTGTTGGTGTTTCTAACTGCATGTGTGAGAGAGTAAGAGCATTTTTGACAACATTATTTTTTGAACCATGTATGTGAGACAACTGAAATACACATAGAACTGAGTTCAACTTTCATCTGTTTACAAATTAAACTTCATTGACAAATGTCAATGGTCCGTACCAATTTAACACGTGCTGTGTAAACACATAAGTCATGCACTGTGGGTCGTAAACAATATACAGTGTGAGATGACATTCCACAACATTCATGCAACTGTACAGTGTATACCCAGCCTAAGTGAAAAGCTGCTTATTTTGCCCCATGAAATATGGTTGGATAAAAGAGTTAAATATGGTTATGGTTGGGGTGGCTGTGACTAGAGTCTCAACCGGAAGGACAGGGGTTCCAGCTTCTGCAGCAACATGTCCGATGTCTCCATGGGCAAAATACTTAACCCCAAATTGTCCCCGCTGTTTCGTCTGTGACGTATGAGTGTGTATGAATGGAATTAGTTACTTCTGATGGTCACTTAAGGTATCGCGCTTTGAGTAGTCAGAAGAACAGAAAAGCGCTATACAAGCTCAAGTCCATTTACCATTAGACTGATTCTGTACAATACATTTGTTGAACAAGAACAATAGCCTATAGATTTCAGTCGTAACATCGGTGTGTCTTAATAAGAAATGTATTTGCTTTCGTCAGAGGTACACATGTCATGATGGAAGATTACTTTAAAGGAATTCAAATTCCAGAAATACGAAACATAATAATAATAAAGAAAAAAATGCATATAGCGCCTTTCAAGGGACCCAAGGACGCTTTTAATAGAGAGCACACGCAGATATGTTGGGCTTTATAGAATTCTGATGATATTCTGTGTCTTACTTTTGAGCTGGATCTTCCCAATATTTTCTTTGTCATGTCAGCATTAGGGGAAATTTTCAAATTTGACAAATATTTTCAAATTATAATCCAAATTATGCAAAACTGACATGACATACCAGTAATTCCTTGCTTCCCAGTAAAGCCGACATGGCTGTAGTTAACAAGATGCATATCAGAACTTCCTGGACTGTCTCCAAGAAACCCCTTCTCCTCGTCTCCTGAGCTTTCCCGACGGCTTCCTGTGATATTTTGTATGCTATCACTTAGTGTTGTGTCTTCCTTTATCTGCTGTTGCAGGAAGGTTTTTGACAAGTCTCTGCAGCGAGAACAAAATGTTCAAATGAAACTTTGAACCAGCAGCAGCACTTCAGAAGTGCTCCCCTGGCATGAGTGATGACTGGGCTGAAAGAGTCCCTTTCTTTAACTCCACTGTTTTTAAAGCTTATGTCATTTTGTATGACTGACATAAGAGATGTAATTTTTATGTAAAAGCAGCTCTGCAAGTATTTGTGAGTGGGCTTCTTGTCAGTCACCTATTGAAATAAAAAAAATCCTGCACCTGTGCTTCACTGTTTTTACATATCTCTTCTCTTGCAGGTATGTCTTCATTGTCTGCTTTATTTAAAAAGAGTTCCAGGTTAACTTCAACTTCCTTTCAGCACACTAAGAAAGCTTAGCGCCGTCTTAATCCATCCACAGCCATATGGCACATCCATCTATGGGGAGTGTTCATGACAGGTGGACATCATCCAAGGAGCCAAAGACAACAGTGATTTTCTTTGGGCTCCCATAAAACTGCTGCATGTTATTGTTGTCAGTGGATAAAAAATATGTTCTGTGATTGCACCGCAGACACAATGGGATCTTTTTAAGGAAAAAACATATTTAATGATGACTGTGGAAAACATGTCGTAAACAGTAACAGAAGTGGGAGAGCTTAGAGTTTTTGTTGTGGGAATATCAATCTTACCTCCCGCCTGTTTGACTGTGGATTCAGAGTTTCAGAACAATGAAATACCAAAAATGGCTTTTGCTGCAAACATTTTCTGGGGCATAATGAGAAAGTGTTCTCCATCCCACCAAGTTTGAAGCTATAAATATAGCGTTTACCTATTGCACTGGTCCACCTGCTGGTTAGGGTTCAGAATAACAATTTAGAAATATGAATAATTCATGGACATCTGTAAGGTGGGAAACTTCAGAGCAAGCTAAACAGCAACACAGTGTGAGTCATTTCATTCAAAACATCGAGGCATCACACGACGCTGCCAGCTTCACTCTTCTGCTCCTCATCATGAATAAAAAAAAAAAACAGATGCAGGCAAGAAATGTGAGGACTTGTGTTAAATCTCTGCCTGAGTTTCTGCAGGCACACCTAAGGTCTTGGCTTGCTACAAATTGGCTCCTATTTGTAACAAAGAAGGGAGCTATCTTGTCTCATAGGTTCCTCTGGATGTTGTATTGACAGCCTGCTGCTGTCGACCCCTCCCCCTGTTTGTCCCTATCCTTCTTCCTGCATCTTCGTCTATCCCATTTTTCAAACCTGACGCAGTTTCAGCAGACGGCTGTTCATCATGAGCCCATGATTTCTGCCTCTTAAAAGGAAGTTTTTTTCTTGCCACAGTAACTTTGCTAAACGTTGCATAGTGCTGCTCATGATGGATTAGCATTGGGTCATTGTAATATGGCATATTATGAGTAAGGTCTTTTTTTCCTGCTTTTTGTAAAGTGTCTTTAGATAACACTTTTTATGAATTTTGCACTCATAGCTCAAGCAGACGTTCCTGTTTTAAGTGCTTTTTTTTCTCCCATTTACTTACTCAAAAAAATCTCAGAAAAAAATCTAAATATGTAAGACCAGTCGTGTCATGTGTGTATGGATGAGTGTGACAGCGGGTGTCAAAATTAAGTCCAAATAAAAGAAGCTTGGGGTGCCAGGAGCCTAGTGGTTAGTGCATGCGCCCCATGAATGGAGGCCAGGGTCGTCCAAGCGGGCAAGCCCAGGGTTCCCGCATGTCATTCCCCACTCTTTCTCTGTCCCTGATTTCTGACTCTATCCACTCTCCTGTATCCAAAAATAAATAAATAATAATAATAAAGAAAATAGAAGAAGCCTCGGGCAGGGAGCTGGTGTGCTCGCTGGCAGCAGTCACATCTTGTGAATGAGAGAGAGTGAGCTCTGGGTCTGCAGCTTCCTTAGCTTCATAGTAGCCAATGAGCCAGGTGTGCTCGATTATCCTAACGACCCCTTTCTCCACTCACATTCTGCAGGCCACATCGAAACACACGGTGCTTCTGACTTGTGCCTACACAATCTGACAGTAGACACTAGACAGTAGACCTACTGTCCGTGCTGTATGCTGCTGCGGCACAGTAGGCCGATATTTGTTCCCACTTTGTCTGATTCAGTCTGTGTGGAAGTGGCATCGTTAGCCCGTCTCATGTTATTGACATGTTTTTAAAGGCTGCTGTTACCCGCCGCATCCATCCTCGCTTGTCGTGATTAGGAGGCACACGTGAAGTGAAGTTTTACATTTAATTTTTGCACAGCATTGTGGGTGATAAAATACAACTGATTTCCCGAAAGGATGCATCCGAAAGCATACCGCACAAAAACCCGGAAGTTAGTATCCATTCTGAAATGTTCAATCTACTGAGGTGGACCCAAATAATGCCCACTGAATGACCACGACCATCCTACTGAGAAGTCCCCACTCCATACTGAACTGTGGCTTTTCCGAAAGGGTTAGTAAAAAACTACACTACAACCTCAGGGTTGTCGCATGGCTCTATGAGGAGAATGGTAGTTTATGAAGTAGTAAAGTTATACTTTAAGCATCCCTTTAATAATTCATAACAACACTGATATAATCTCTCTGTATTGTTTTTTTTTCTATTTTGTGTTTAGTCATTTTATCAATAACCCAAAGTATGTCCTTCACATTTACAATAACAAATTCAATCAAACAAATCAACTTAATCCTGCAAGTTTTAATAAAGAAGTAAAGGAGTCCGGCAAGTAACTTGTAGCAGAGCTTCCTGAACACAGACAGTGTCTCCCTGTAGCTGTAAGCCCAGGAGGCAGCATGTTGGAGGTGGGAGGAACAGCCTCTTAGCGCTCGAGATATATGTCTGTGTTTACACTACCCACCAATAGACTCCCTGTGCTTTAATACAAAGACATTATCCACTTAATGTCTTTGAAGGTGGCTGCTAAGTCCTTCTGATTAAATTCAAACCCAGTGGGAGTAAAATACTAAACGATACCCAGGAGTGTGCGCAGGCAGCCTTCTCGCAATATGAAGCTGACAAGGTGAGCGAAACGACTTACTATTCCCCGCGCATTGCAGAGGAGAAATTGCATAATCTATCATACATTAGGTGGTAAATAAAACTCCACTGTGAGGCATTCGCTGAATTGGAGGACAATAATGCGAGAAAAAAAAAATCCTTGCTCGTCGTCCCAGGAGGTCTGTCTGCCACACAAACATCTCCCACTTCATATAGATAAGAGAAAGGCACAACACTAACAGCATGGAGGGGACTGGGAGAACTCTGAGAAAAGGAGATTTGTCTAGATTTGAGGTTGAATCTGCTGTCAGACATGTTATATAAGAGCTGGGAAACAATAAAACTAGCCTGCCAACACTGAGAACAAATAGCATTAACTCAACATCCAATTTTTCTCTCACAGTCAGGGTCCGAATAAGGTTTGTATACATACTGCTGAGAATGGAGGGACATCATGTTGCATTTCTGTGAAGAGGGGTTTACAAGACCACCAAATTAATCCTGCCAATCTGATTTATAATGCTGGTTTATTTTGGGGCTTTTTATGCCTTTATTTTAGAGATACAGTAGGACAGTGGATAGAGTCTGAAACCAGAGAGAGAGAGAGAGAGAGCGAGTGGGGAATGACATGCAGGAAAGGAGCCACAGGTCAGATTTGAACCCGGGCCGTCCACTTGGAGGGCTACAGCCTCCGCACATGGGGTGCACACACTAACCACTAGGCTACCAGTGCCCCATAATACTGGTATTTTAAAGGGTCCTTTCACTCATATATTCCCCCCACCAACAGGGGGAGCCAAACCAGTCCTACAGACAGCCTTGATAAAGAGGAGCTGTCGACTTAAATATTTCCTTTATGATCACATTCTTCTGGTATGTTTCACCACAACACAGTAGAAAACAATGCCAAAGGGGGGCTTAACTATCAATGAAAGACAAAAGAAAAAAACTCACAAAAATAAACAAATTATTTCAAAATTTAAGAGAGAAATAAAGCGGGACCAGACAAAAGAATCAGAATCAGAATCAGATTTATTGGCCAGGTGTGCTTACAAACACAAGGAATTTAACTTCGGTGAACTGTGCTCTCTTATGTACAGGTACAACGTTAAATATCAACAATAAACATAGTAAGAAAAGACTAATATTTACATGACTAAATATGAAACAGTGCAGTGGTGAATAGTGCAAAATATGCTGAAGTAACATGATAAGTAAAATGCAGTAATGTGACAAATGGGTCAATTAAGATGTCAATTACAGTATTTACTTAAATACGTGTGCGTAGATTGATCATTTAAATTAAATAATATATATATACATATATGTATATTCACAGTGATGGTTTGGTTTAGAGTCATTTCACTGCAAAAGTACAGTCAAACATGTATATTTCAAAATAGACTGCATTAAAGTGTTTAGTAATGTTTACAGACTTTGGTGTTTTCAGATCAAACAGTTTTGGGGTCTTTTTGAAGAGGAACTATCCACTATTGAGAGTTCCCTGATAACTACACACCATGGTGTTTTTTCTGTCTGCATTTCGCACAGCCTTGATGCTGGTTGATATGAATCTTAAAGGGGTGTAAGCGGGCCGACAGTTGCCAGAGCAACGTTACTAATGCGACAGCACTGTAAATATTGAGGACCCTGTGGTGGGAGCTGTGTGTTTGTTGTGTGTGATCGGGTTCATGAACATAACTGAGTGTCAAAGCATGGTCGATCCTTTTGTCTTCCCCCATTGTTATTGATTTTTAGAGCTTTTACTGACTTTTACTGTTATTTGCTAATGGTTACAGTGGGGTTTAAAATCGGCTGTTGGTGGTATTGGATTGGCTCGTGTTCGACCAATCATCGAACATTGACGTCACTCAAAGTCCCTCTTATGCAGGATGAGTCATCAGACATTTGAAATGTTTAACAGAAGGACAAAATACTGATATTTTGATGTAAAAATACTGATTATGTTTTGTTTAAATACATTCGGCAGAAAATGGCTCCCACTTTTGATTTCATTGGGAGTTTAACGTCCAATGTTCGAGGCACACCGGGAGCTCAGCAGGTCACACAGCAGGCAGCTGTGAGGCGAGCTTCACTTTATCTCAGCAGCAAGACAACAACGTGAACAGGATCCATCATGACTTACTCCTCTTGTGTCTTCAGAGGAGACATGATGAAGGACATAATTGAGCTTTGTTTTCTCTCCTCTGCACTGTAGAGTTTACTTGTGATGCTGTCATGACTTTGAGGTGCTGGAGGGAGGAACTCTCCTCGGATGATTTAACGTACTATAGCAGTGGTTACTTGAGGGCAGGGCTGTGCTGTAGATCCTCCAGAGTGGCCCGCTCCATTGGGTCTCTGGTCAGGCACATGTGCGGCAAAGTCCTGCAGTCTGAAAATCAAGAGAGAAAGCAGCAAGGTGTTAATGGATCGTTGCAGAAATCCAATGAAAAACACTTGAGTAAATTGTTTACTCTCATTAAGGAAACTTTGTAGGATAAAACATGTAGGTGTTTCTGGTGCTCTGGACTGTGAGTCTTACCTCTGGACAGCTTCTTCTTGATTTTAATTTCGTTGTTGATGAAGTCACTGGTGGTGAAACGCCCAGGGCCGGGCAGTAGAGAGTAGAACGGTGCCCCCAGCTGCCAAACAGTGGTGGGGCAGGCCTGATACCTATAGTCCAACCACTCTGGGGGGGCGTATATATGGGTACCTAGTGCACACAAAAACAAAGACAGGGAGGCAAAAATAAAAATATGTTAACACTAAAAGAGTGAACTAAATTCTAAACGTCATTATTTAAAGGGGACATATTTTGAAAATACACTTCTACAGTGTTTTTGAACATTTATTTGGGTAACCTGAGAGTCTACTGACCCACAAAATGTGAAATAAACCCATCCAGTCCTTTGTTTGTGGTCTGCATGAGTCTTACAACACAGAGGAAAATGCTCAGTTTTAAATGTGCTCTCCTTGTGATGTCACAGTGGGATTCTGGTTAAAAAAAAAAAAAATCCCCTCCCCTCCCCTGGTATCTCCACCCATGGACTCCACCCCCAGCCTAGAGCAAAACTTTTGCGCAGGTCCGACATTTTTATTCTCGTTACAGAGGAGTGATGTCTACCAGGAAAACTCAGGGAGTGGGGCTTATTGCATTTAAAGAGACACACACACCAAAACGGGGTGTTCTGAGAGAGCTGGTTTATACAGGGTCACGAGCCTCCTCTGGTGCTTGATTCATGTTGTATTTTGAAGCACAGCACAGACGTATAACTCAGTGCAGTTGAGTGGCCTTGGTCTTACTGTAGGTGCCTAAAGGTAAGTGAGACAGAAAAGTCAGCACACTTAATGTCCTTCATAGTATGATTTATCTGGGTAGAGCAGCAGCGTTCAGCTCAGCAACTGATGCGTTTCAGCACAAGGCCTTCATCAGCGTTGACATCAGACGTCAGACATGTAGTGTGCTGACTTTTCTGTTTCTCTTTAGTCTTGTTGCGGTGCACCTGAAAAATTGTATGATGGTGGAGTGTGCTCCTTATTTGCTGTTTTGAGTTTAAAAGTAAGTGCCTGACATATATTGTAAGTTGGAAAAGTTAATACAGTCCCTTTGATGTTCACGTTATCTGGTGCCATAGTGGATCTTTGTCTCACAGGACAGGGTATGGAAAAAACATTTTAGCATTTGGTTTACCATTTCAGTGCTTCAGCCCTCTGAAAAATACTGACCTAAACCCTAAAAATGCAAAAACCAGCTGGTTGGGCTGGGTTGGGCTGGTTTCTGCAGTGAAATGAGCCGGAGTCACATTGAATCTTGTACCACCTTATTCTGACACATTCAGATTGATCAAAGACACAGATCTCAGAGGTCACCTAAATGTTTAGTCGAAGTCTTGCAATTAACCCTGACAAAGAGACACCTTCAAGACAAATTCTCATTAATTTTGAGGCCAGGAAAAGCCCTTTGATCTCGAGTTCTAAGTCATTTAAAATTCTTAATGAAAGTACCTTTGTAGAAGAGGACTCTGTTAAATGAAGTCTTGGACGTAACAATCGCTTCTCAGATCAAGAGTTGATACTATAATCGGTTCTGTGTTTTCTCTAGAGATCAGATTTATATATGACAGGTATCAAAACAATGAGAAAGACTGCCAACAGTATTGCATATCCAGATGATGGATGGCATAAACAACCCTACTCTTCAAGTGTTTGTCATTAAATACATTTCACATTCAGCTTTGGAACTGAATCAAATCCAGAACTCACATTATGCTGAGTCTGCCAATAACTGCTGACTTAGTTTAAACACCTGGGCACATCAATATATTATTATCGAATTTCCATATAGCTTACATTGCACCTCCATTCAGCAGGCTTGGACCGTTTATTCTCAAAGCAAAGCTGAGAGCTCACAGTGTCACATGTTGCTCAGTAATGGTATTTTTAACGATGTTATTAGGGATCTTTAGGCTGTGTTTGTTGGGAGGGAATATTTGCCCCCCATAAATCATAACCAGAAGAGCTCTACAATATATTATGTTATAAATAAATCGAGGTAAACACGGAATGCACCAAGACTACAAGTATCCTCTGAAGATCTGTTGTCCGATTGGGTTACGAGGATGGATCATACACTGCTGTGAACAAAAAAGAAAACTTCAGCTAAGTTGCTCTGTCTAAAATTCCCCGTCTCCATTCTCTTTCATTGTGGCCATCCAATCTTAAAAGAGCAATTTAGCCTTTCACCTGCACGACGCTGGGGGGACTAACAGGATGCGGACTGAAGCATGACGAATGACAGCCTTACTCCAAATGACTTTTCAAGCGATTTCACTCCCCCAGACACATTTTGAATGTCAGAATATAAAATTGAAAGTCTTGGCAAACTCCTGAACTTTCATCTTACTATGTCAGATGGTTTTAAACGTCAGTTAGAGCTGTGTTAATGGTGTCAGTTACTTGTGTTAATGTTGGCATAAAACCTTTTCACTTTTGTCATAATGGCTTTGCTTTCAGTTTGTTCATTTCAACATTGGTCGGTGTTCTCACCCTTGCACTGAAGACGAGGCAGCAAACCAAAGAAGATGGTTTCAATGGAGGGGACTTCTACAATTCTACAATTCACTTAGCAGACGCTTTTATCCAAAGCAACGTACATCAGAGAGTAAGAACAACACAAGCAAGGATCTAGAAAAAAGGGAACAATGTCAGTAAGAGCAAACGATCAGCTTTGAGTCTGATTGGACACACAGGTGCTGACAGGAAGTGACCAGAGGCAAAGCACAACATTGACGGCAGTTTTTGAGAGCTCTAATCAGTATAGAAACCATCTTATAAGTCGTCGTTATCAAACAAAAACAATCGTCACAACCATCATCATCATCATCAATAATATGGAGACCATCATCATTAAGTTAGTAGGTATTCATGAAAGAGCTGGGTCTTTAGCTTTTACTTAAAGGTGCAGAGGGCTGCTGAAATCAAGCAGTGAAAGGTGTTTGTAGGGCTTGACGAGAACCTTTTTGCTCAGCAGCCACTGTGCATAGTGGTTTTCCAAAGTTACTAGCCATTCAGCATTTTTATTAGCCAAAAGTTTCTCCATTAAGCATTTATTACCATTACTACGTTCACACATTTTAATTAGTAATGGCTGCCGTGTTAATCGTCTGCTTGTCTGTCTGAAGAGATTGCAAAAATGTATTTTGTGTGATCATGTTATGGCGCACTTATTTATATTAGCGCCTACGGTCATATAAAGAAACGCACAGTGTCATTAATCAACTTTCTTCTCATTACTTCGGGGTCTATCTTCTTACCCTCACTACTGTTTTGGAACCATCAGAAGAGACCGAGTTGATTTGTTCCTGCAAGGATATTACTGCTCTGACATTTCTCCTGATGTCATGGAGTGCGTAGAGAGTGAGTGGTGAAGCAGGCCAGATAGAGCGAGAGTGAGAGAGAGAGAGAGAGAGATTGAATCAAGCTGAGCTGAGGGAGAGGAAATAGGAAGATAATTGGGAGATATTAGCAATCGGGAGTACAGTGGGAGAAAGGGTTCAAATTAGGGACTCCCACTCAAACTGCAAGAGTTTGCAGGCCTGCAGATATTTCAGCCTTTTAGAAATCCAGCCCAAACCAAAAACTTTTAGAATTCAGGTTTTAAGTTGTTTAGATGACAGAAATCTGTTCAGATGAGATCTTAATGAGTGCAAAACGGAAGCATGTATTAGCCAATAAAAGAAAACAGCGTTTTTATAGGAGTGGAGTGTATCTGTACACTTGGCTGTGGATCTCTGTGGATCCGTGTCTCTACATGTGTTGTTGTGCCTGCTACTGAGTGTATCTGCACACCGGCTGTCTTGTTAGCCTCAAGGAAGGGGGGGTGGGGCGGATCCTGACCCCGAAACGGACTGTGGGCCGAGTCGGGCCCGGGCTTGATCAGAGAATCTAACCTTTGAATCCTTTTGAGATTAATACAATTAAAAATATAAATATTAAATTTTACCCGAACAAAAGTGGCCAGTGGGAGTGACTGCTGAAATCCACCTGCCAAATGTCAAGCCCTGTTTGTAGGGAGGAGGAAAACTGTGCTAGTAGTCTTGTAGTTACTAATACTAATAGGCTCCAGCAGCCACTAGCTGTGTTGTAGTCATGGAAATAGTAACAGTGTAACATAAAACAACCTGAATGTTTTTAATATGTTTTTCATTCAATACCAAATTCCTGTCTTCTAAAAGGTTTCCACATTTTTTTTTTTTATTCTTCTCGTGTTTTTCGCCATGAGAGACAAAAACCCTGTTCACCCCAGTGTTCACCTACCCTAAACCTGCCTGGTTGAAGTGTGATGCTAATTCTGGGCGCTTTATATTTCACTTTGGTGGGTTCGTCTGGAGAGGTGAAAACATGTCAATCGAAGCGGGCCAGACAGAAAAACACTCGACAGTCTCGGCCTCTGTCCAGCTGAGCCCCGAAGCGGTTCATTTGAGGTGAGACCGCAACGAGGAGCCAGGCACACAGCCAGGGAATCATGTTTAATGAAGCTTAGTGCAATGTTTCTTTGTCTCCCCAGCACAAAATGATGTTGTCATGATTTGAGTTTTCTTAATCTGTCTGTCTGTCCGTGGGTGGACACAATCTGTAAAAAAAACAAGTATAAACTACTTTATCCTTCCATCATGGAGGTTGTATTACATCCCAAGGCTCCTATTAATAACGTCTAGGGAACACTTTAATACAGAACATGTGTTGTAATAAAATATGCACTAATACATATAATCTGTTATTAATGACTTCATCAGTATAAATTGTTCTCTGGCATATATCTGGGTGATTATCGAAGAGCGAAAGTCGACTAAAGTAATTCCTGGTTAAAGCTTCCAACCCAGTTTATTACATGTGTTCAAAAGCATCTTTTCAACTAAGCCTTGTGTGTTTGGTTGCTGCGATGATCTACTGAATTTACAGTGACGCATGTCTTTCATTCAAAACTTAAGAACTTAGATTTCAGTCAGGTTTTCAATCTGACTTGGTCCTCTTGTTCCATGTCAGACGATTTTTCAACTTTATTACCTTTTCAATTAGCACTTGGAGAGCTTCTAAAAGAGTCACCCAAGTTTTAGTAGCATTCTGCACTTCACTGTGCTCGTGGAAAAAAAACATAATTGACACAGAAAGCTGGCATTAAACAGTCAGAATTCAAAGTTTTCAAATGGTAAATGGACTGTACTTATGTAGAGCTTTTCTAGTCTGATCACTCAAAGTGCTTTTACATTAATGTCATTAAGTAGTAGTAGTCATCAATTACTACTGGCAGAGAATGCTATGTTAATTATCAATCAGTATTAACTCATCCCATTCACGCCCATTCAAACCTGCTGGATATGCCATTTAGGACGATTTGGGGTTCAGTGTCTTGCCCATTGACAATGTGAGATTGGATCTCAGACCTCAAAAACCAAACGAAATCGGGGCCGTCTCAAGACAAAAGGTGGGCAGTCGCCTCGGGCGCACAGATTGAGGGGTGCTGCCTTTCACCCTGAATGTTCTGAATGTAGCCCCTCATATGATGTTAAATAAATAAAGTATACTGCCACATTGTCAACATCCCTGCTCTGCCCCGCTCAAAATTACTACTCCCTCTCTCCCCCACTCTCTCACTCCGCTCTGCCCGACCCTGATAACACCAGGCGAGGTGACAGAGCGCTCAGGTCGGCTACAGGGGGAGCTCTAACTATGGATAAAAAGGAGGGTCAGAAAGACTCCTCATTAAAAGTTGTTTATAACAGGATGTAGCCTACATTTCTCTTCATCAAGCTCGTTGGTTCCACTGTTTAATTAACGTGCAAATACTCGTCTGATGACTTCATTCCTGTATGTTATACAGACAGACAGGAACAAAGTGTGTGATGGAGGAAAATCACCCACAGGAGAGTGGTCAATTGGTATGTGGTAAAATATTTCATCATGTCTATTACTAATGTGGATTGGGCTTAAGAAAGGCCACATGAACTTCATTAAAAGGTTTAAATGTGTTTTGCAGCTCCAGACTGATTTTTTTTAGGGGTAGCATGCCGGCAAAAATGGTTCTTTTGATGGAAAAGGTTGCCAAACGCCAGCTACTTAAAACTCTAACAGCATGTGGAAAAGCTATATGGGACAATTAGCTGTCAAAGGAAAAGTGAAGCTGAATTACAAAGCAGTAAAATAGTCATCAATGAGGGTTTTCCAAAGGTGTTGTAGTTTTTGTACGGAGAGGCAGAAGCAATTCAAAGATGTATCAATAAAAAAGACAAACAGTCCCTTTGGTTGTTAATGATTTATTCAAAATCATCATGAAAACATAGAAGTAGTTCTCAATATTAGTATAACAAAACAAAGTACAGTACAGCTGTGCAGGCTTCAGGATTATTTTGGCACACAACATTCAATCAGCTACATGTGAGTATAACGCTGGCTGACACAGAAATGGGGCTGATGAGCTGCGATCTCATCACTATGAAGTAGAGACTGTCTCACAATAAGTGATAAACTCTAAAGTCCTAATTAAAGGTAGGCTGCGCCAAACCTTCAGCCGTGTTTAAAAGCAGCACACCAGATCAAAAAGCTTGAGCTAATTAAGGCTGCCATTATTAATACGGCCCCGCGTTTCACAGTTTCATTAAGAGTGTGTCCAAACAGTTTCCTGGATGAGCGCCAGAACACGGCGTTTCATGTTGTTCAAAGATCCCTTTAACACATCATGAGTCTGTACTCACCTCCTCACTCATCCACTTCTCTTTCCTGAAGAATGAAGCCGAAGCAGTGGGATATAATGAGCGTGAAAAAGTAGTTTTTTTTTTAAAACATTATAAAGTCAAAGCAGCAGCACCTGCCAGCTGCCACTTCAGGTCCACTCAGCCGCAGAACATGTATAAAGCAATGGCTGACACAAGAGTCCACAGAGGATGTGGTTGTATAATTAAAAGTTCTCTTTAGCCACATTCACAGCAACATTAACTTCTCTTTTCATTTGGTCAACAGCTTTGTTGTGTCTAACTTGTTCTCCCTGAGCTTTCTTAACACTTCACCACACACTAAAGGATGCACACTCTCACATCTGTCACGTCCACATTTCACCATGGATTTCACAACGGAGCTAATGAGCTTTTAGGAATCAGAATTTTCTGAAGCCAAATTCAAACAGCAGCAGCGTTTGAATTTGTGTGTTGCCACAGGTTGGATCTACATATTTCAGCTTGGCCGTCATTTCTTCCTTAAGGCATATTCACCATTATCATTGCTGAATCCTAGAAACATGGTCAAGTCAGAAGTTTGACTTTAAATTGAAAAGGATGTTTGCAACCCATAAATTGCATCCTAAATTATTTGCACGTATTTGTCCTTTAGATTAAATTTGGCATCCCTGTTTTTTTTCGATAATAAGACTTGATTCATAGTTTTCAGTCACGTGACTGGCGCCGAGGCCTGTAGGGCAAAGACAGCTTCAGAAAGTGGCGGAAAACATTGAAGACTCTGCAGAGCTGCAGCATGAGCTTGTTTATTTTCCATCTCTTCTAAAAAAAAAAAAATGCATGTTTACATCACCTGACAACCCCAGAAGGTAAGATAACCTGCAAGTTGTGTGCTCTTGCTATAATCAACAAGAACTTCACTCCGGTGTTGTTCATATATAACTAGTGTTGAGAATGAGCGCCAGAATGAAAGCCAAAGAAATTCAACCGAGATCAAACGGGCAAAAAAACATCAGACGATGAGCGCTGAATGGCATTGGTTTTGTACTAGGATTGATGCTGCCTGTGCAAAACAGACTGTTTTCTTTCTCAGATGGAAATCTGTGGAAGTTAAACCAGGGCTGGACTGCTCGTCATTTAAAGCATCCAATTAAACAACTGCTGTCCTTTAAAAAAATGCTGCATGCATCATGAAGCAGGAGGAAGAATCCCTCGCCGGTGCCATAAGTGAGTGACGTCACATGAAAAGTATGAATTGCTCGTTTGTGTCATTCACTCAGCCTGTTATCTGGTGCTGATGGACACAACACCAGACTGCAGCAGGGATTCAGAGAACTTCTTCATGACCATGGTACCATGTTAGTAGGTCTCAGCAAAGTTCTTGGTTTCACAGTTGAGTAAAGAATACAAAGCCAGAAGCTGTAAATGATCTTAAAGTTGTGCCTCTAACATTCACAGTAAACTTTTGAACTTTACATGGCTTAAAGGGGTAGAAGAACCCGAACACAGACACCAACACGCCCCGTGAATGTGTTAGTGATTTTTGGAAGTTGCTGCATGAATCATATTGATCCAAAATATCTAATTTGTCTGCACTAATAAAACCACTGAGAATGTAAACCTCATTAAAGGAGGTCTCTATAGTACACGGCTGCAAACCTCTCAGAACTAAAAAAAACTCAGGAAAAGCACCTCTCACACATTTAAACAGTTTACATTTTTGAAGGTTTGATCTACAGACCACAGACAAACCACGACAAGAACATTGATTTTTAGGAGACTGGGAGTGTTAACGTACTATCACAATACACCAGTAAAAGTGCAAATTTGTTCACAATTAGGCTGGTTTCGTCGAGCATGGTATAAAATAATCGTGCCTTATGTGAAAACGCCCTCAAAAAGCCACTTTTAGTACCAACAATAAAACCATACAAGGTGTCATGTAAACGTGAACTGCACAGATACAGTCAATTAGAAGGGTAAGTATTAATCCCAATGGCACATTTTGATCAATGAAACACAATTAACTGTAAAATTATTAAACTATTTTCAAGTGCAAACATCAGAATCAGACTCATAAACTAAATGTTAACAAGTAATAAAGAAGACTTCTCATGTTTAAGAAGGTTAAAAATCACCGTTAGATTATGTTCAGCTTTCATGTGGAGTTATCTTGTGTTTCATCTCCATAACCATTTAATAGAGGGTTATTCATTTACTGTTAGAATATCAAACCTCTTTACTCATTTATGAACTACTAATACATCAAATCGCCCACAAATGACATAATTACATTTCCTGAGATGAAAGAATACCTCTCTAAAACGCCGCCCGAAATAATGCATTAAACTTAAAAACCATGATTCTTCATCGAATGAATATTTAAACAAATCCATTTGTAGTATTCTGAAAGCTTCTGAAATTGACTGCAGTCAGGAGAATTTTATTGTTTCAGGACTCTTTTTTTTGTTTCTCCTTCAGATATTCCCTTTGAGTAAAAGACGTCTACATCCAAAATCTAAAATCTAAAAAAAAAAAAAAGCTTATATTTTGTTGCTTATGTGCAAACTACCATCGGTCAACCACCTGTTTCCTTCATATTAAAAGAAGCACATTTCTGTGTGGCAGCAGTAACCTTAGAGTTTCATGGTCAGTGTGCAATAAAAAGTTACTGTAGTGCCTTTAAACACCTCTCAAGTGGATGACACACCTGCAGGTGAGAACTCCTCCAGGACTCTCGTGCCTCACACAGCTGTGAATCTGGAGCCCACAGATCCAGAGCTGCACATCATGCTGGTCACCAGTGATGACGATCCCTCTGCCTCCAGAGCCTCTGCTCCGATCAGGCCCTGCTGGTGCAAGTTCAGTATGGAGTCTGCGATGATGCGCGCTGTTTTCTTCTGGTATCCTCCAGATGTCACCATAAGTATCGGGATGCCTCGTCGCCTCGCGGCCCTGAACACGATCTCATCTCTCTTTACAATTCCCTGGGAGGGCGAGAGGGGATACAAGCTAATGTGTGAGTTTATCCAAAGCCCATAATGGTTGTAATGTCTCTGAATTCTGTCGAGCTACAGGCTAACATTCCTATCTGTGCTCCCTTCCTCCCCCCTGAGAATGATGGCGGTATTAAGGCGGCCATATCTCACGACTCCACTGTGCAGCACCCGGTCCTTTGGGGTGACACACATGGGAGAAAAGACACACACACACACACAACACACGCACACACAACTGTTTGCCTTGGGATCAGGAGGGGGGAACAGCTTGCGTAAAAACTCTAATTTATTATGGAGCAATTTGTAACACAAGGACCGGTTTTAATCTTTATTAGCCATGACAGGAACACATGTTCCAACAGAACTTTAAATAACAATAATTAAAGATGGACTAACCGAGCATTTCTTTGCTTTTGGGTTTAAATTCAATTATATTCCACTCAAAACTATCTCTGCACCAAATCAGTGCACAGTCCTCACTAACAGATTCACCTTATTTGCAGTAATCACTTTCAGGGATTTGTCGGATCACTGGCAGGACTTCTCTGCACACAGGAAGTCATAAATCCTAGTTTGGCTCATCAGATCAACTCTCAGTAGGATTCCAAATCTCCTGACAAATAAGTTTCATGTAGTTTTCAGATGAACCCAGCTTTGTCATCCTACTTTGCCATTTCTAGCTTTTTGGACTCCATAATGATCATCATTTACTTTACGTATTAAAAGAGTAAAGGAGGAAGTAAAGTTATCAGTATATTGTAACACTCATGCTGCTTCAGGTCGGGGTCTGTTGTATCGCCGTGCCAGCTGTGAGCCAGACGTTCAACCTTTTTCAGCTGAATACTCTCATACTATTTAATGCTCATAAGACTCAAACTTCAGATCTCAGATTGAGCTGGGACGCCCTGAATCTGCCAGGATCAGTGGAGAGAAGCTAATTTTTAGCCAAGTGAGACTGCTATATTTAGTTTTTTTTAACAAGTTAAAAGTTATCTTCATTTTAAGTTTTATCAGCCTTATAATGTGAGATACACTTTAGTGTGAAATGTTGACCTGCAGCAGCAGAGGACACCTTGCTTGAACTTTTATAATCAAATAATAATAATTATGTTTGCAATAAAAATAGTTAATTCTGTCTTGTAAAGAACATGATCGTTTCTACGTATGTGACTTCTGGGGCTTCTGGGGCCAGCCTCAAGCAGACCCATGATGAACTGCAGGACTTTGCTCTTCTACATTGGCTTTATTTTTCAACACTGGAGGTTGCCGCTTGTTCTATTCTATTTTGCCTTGAAGAAGATCCTGTGTGGTTAAAACCTGTCAGGGTTTTTTCCTGTTCGTTAATGTTTTTACCTTGATTTAATAAAGGCATTTGAACTACATCCTTTGCTCTAGTGAGAGTTAAAGATTGCCCTGTGGCTTCCCTCCTACTTTAGATAACATCTACAGTATGAGAAAGTCTGACGCAGCAGGTACAGCACCTGTGGAGATATGGAGAGTCCTCCAAGCGGGTCCCCGTCCAAGATGTCTGTCCCAGCGTTGTAGACGATGATGTCAGGTCGTACCTCGTTCAACGCTCCCTCTGAGTGAAGTTCCACTTTCTGAAGGTACTCGGAGTCTTCAGTGCCCCAGTCCAGCTCCACCTTCCTCTTTATGGCTCCTGAAGAAAAGGAAAGAACGGAGACAGGAGGGATGCATCACAGACGGACCGAAACACAAAGCTCAAGAATGTTGCCATCAATAAAACAACCAATACAGAATAGTAGAGTATAAATAGTATTACAGCAAATGGGGGGCTGAATTCAGGGGCCAGATATATAGTGTATGCAGGTTAGTAATTACTACAATTAATGAATTCCAATCAATGTTCAGGAATGTAACAAAGTGCTTCTCTTTAGAATACTCTCACGTGTATATCAACTGCAGTGCTTAATTAATTAGCATGTACATTTCCAATAATTAATGCAAATGATGAAAAAAGGTTAATTTGGAGGCCGTTCACGTTCAAAAAATTCAAACAGAATGAAGCTACAGAAGCGAGAAAGAACAGGTTGTCAACTGCTGCTGGTTTTTTCAAGTCTTGTTCGGCTTCTTTCTAAAGACTTGATAGCAAAAAAAAAAGTGTCCAAATATGGGATTTTTTTTGTCTTTGAAGGTACAATAAAATAAAGGTGTCTCGGAGGAAAAAACACGAGGTAGAAGTGGACTGTTTTATCTAAAACAAGCCAGAATGTGCGTTTACTTCATGTTCTCAATTAGTTCAATTAATTGCAGTGAAGAAGAAGACGACCAAAGGATAGAGATAATTTTAAAGGTCACATATTATCCTCCTTTTAAACAGGTTTAAATAAGTCTCAGAGGTCCCCAAATCATGTCTTTGAAGTTTCTTGTTCTAAATCCTCTCTGATCCTGTATTTGATCATGCCTATATACCCCTCTATTTCAGCCCTGCTCAGAACAGGCTGTTTCTGCGTCTGTACCTTTAAATGCAAATGAGCTGTGTCAGACCACGCCCCCTCTCTGGAAGGACTTGGGTGTCTTGGGCTTTCTTGCACCATGCCTCATTGTTTACAGTAAGAGGGCAGACTCAGAGGGCAGAACAAACACCTAGCTGTGGGAGTGTCACCCACCTGTGGGAGGGGTTACTGCCCCTTGTGATGTCACAAAGGGAAAATCTCCATAAATCCTGTTTGAACACACATTTTCTGAAAAGTGGAGCAGGCAAACAACAGAGAAGATGGACTTTTCTCGTAATTGAGGCTTTATTCAGCCTAGGGACACATATTAGTGTTGGAAAAACATGTTTTTTGCCTGATATGTGACCTTTAAAGACAGGACTGTAACATTTCAATTCCAGAGGGAAGGTTAGAAGTGGGGTTACAACGTATGTGGTTGCTGTCAGATGAGCTTTAACGTATTGGCATATTCATTTGTGTAAAAGCTTTGATTATTGTGTTGCATAGATTGCTGCATGACGGATCTCCTGCTGAATGCCAACAGAGTGAGTGGTAGTGGATTGGTGGAGCAGCGGGGACAAACAGCAGAATCAAAAGGCAATGTCATCAACCGAGCCCGACCTCCAGCCGAGCATCAGGAGCAGGAGTTTACCATCGATACTGCTTTCCACTCACTTTTGGCAAACGTGTCCCCGGGATAAATGTAGCGGTTATACATATCCATGATGAAAACTCTCTTGTCCTCCAAGAAGTCTCGCTCATGTCCATTTCCCTACAACAGAGCAGATTTATTACAAACGTTATAAGCAAGCCCTTTGGCGCCGTCTCTGCTTCTTAAAAAGTAATCCAACTATGACAAACTGGATTAAGAAATTGGTTTTTCACCCTACGTGTTTCCTCATTCATGTGTTATACAAAAGCAGTCCATAACTCACAGCAGTTTGACACTCGACTACATTACATGACAGAGCCAAGGCCGCACAAGTGTCACTCAGACACACTTGTTCACCTGAGATACACTAACATGAGTGACAGCACCAGGTCAGGGATAAACAGTCTTGTCGTCTTCATGCATTTAATGATAAAAACACTTCTAAAGAGTCATTGCTACGCCATCATTTTTCATTTTCCTGCCCTCCTTTTGTCACCCGAAGAGTCGGGCTGCTGTCAGGAGGAGATTAGGCTCCGTGCCAAGTTTAGTATTACTTGATGAAAAGGACGATGTATGGACATGTAGAACGATTTGTTGTCCGCTGTACATCATCCCCCCTGAGACTGTGTAAATCCATTGTTAAAGCACATAGTTTCTAATGTGCTGCTTCACTTCCAAACCTAAGTACAGATCAAGTTGCTATGCATCTTTATAAAGTGAGATAGCAAAAACTTTTGGGACCTTTAGGCATCCGTGTCCAACAAGCATTTTTTTTTCAGGGCAAAAAAAAGCGCTGGCTGTGCGATCGGGAGCGCATGAAGTGTTTGTGCGCCGAGAAGAAAAGCGCTGCAAGCCGTCCTGTCTCTATGACAACACTGTTGTCAAGGGCTGCAGTATGACAGACACCGCTCCGTTTCTGTTTATAGTATTTTCTTTGACTTGAGATAATTTTCATTTTAATTTATCATTTATCAGACACGGAGCAAAGAGGATGTGGGTTCAAGACACGTCAACAGCGCCTTTCTGAAAAGTTTTTCAACTTGAGCGCTCGGAGCGGCCGCACCAACAAGGTGGATAGCCGGGCGCTGAGCTTTCCTCTAGACGGCCGTTTTCTGCTGCTAACGCTATCTCCTCATTGAAAACAATTGAAAAAAGACGCTCGCACTCAAAGGCATACGCTTGAGGACATGGGGCCTTATGCTTTCTTGTGAAAGAAAAGTTGCCCCCAAAGCACTAATAAATGTGCCCTAAGTATAAAGCTGAGGTAATTCGCTCAAATCACATCCTGTCTGAAGGTCCTATTTTTATTATGCTAGCATAAAAAGAAATCAGGTTTGTCACCAAGCACACCTGAGAGCTGGGTGAAGGGGGTTAAGTGGAGTACAAGTCAAAGGTTGTGGGAATTAATAAAAGACACAAGTCTCATTTTGATTGAAACACACGAGCCAATCACAGTGACACATGACGGAAACAGCTTAACAAATGGAAGGAGGCTTCTCCAGGAAATCACATTGTTATCTGGATGGAGGAGAGGAATATTATGAGGACACAGAGCACCAGAGGGGATTTCCTTCAGTAATTAGTGAGTAAAATAACAACATAAATAAATAACTGGACAGAATCATTAAAAGGTCCCATATTATGCTTTTTCTGGTTTTATATGCTCTTTAGTGTGTTTTCCAAGTGTCCTGTGCATGTTTAGGCACAAACGCGGCTTCTCCTACGCCTACCCTAAAAATTTGTCAGTGCGCCGTCATTGTCAGTGTGAGATCACTGATCTAAGCCCATTGGCTCGTTGTGGTAAGCCCAGCAGCTCATGTTGAAATTTCCGAGACACGTGCTGAGCAACTGACCAATAACGACAGAGCGGATCGGCAGACCAATCAGGGCAGACTTGGCCCACGTGGGGTCTAACAGTGGGGGCTCAGCAGAGCGTAGCTGACGGACTCAGAGCGGAGAGGGAGCAAGGAGGAGCAGTACATGAAAACAGACACTTTTTTCAGACTTTAGCTATTGTGAACGTACAAAAGTAGGAACATAGATTAAATATACGAACCCCAAAAAGGGCATCATATGGGCTCTTTAACACAGATTTTGATATGAATGCCCTGAATGTTAATTCTACTGTTTCTGGATGTTAATAGAGTTAAATAATATCTTCAGAGGTGTCAACACTTTCTT
Organism: Labrus mixtus; assembly: GCF_963584025.1. Lineage (NCBI taxonomy): Eukaryota > Metazoa > Chordata > Actinopteri > Labriformes > Labridae > Labrus > Labrus mixtus. The sequence goes on along the minus strand of NC_083618.1, from coordinate 27,010,697 downwards.
TGAAATGCTTTTCATACACAGCTGAATTTATCTTGAAGAGGATAAAACATGCAGCATACTGAGTTAAAAAAAACCCTTCTCATGTGCTTGATTATTCTTTAGCAGCCTGCTGTCATTAACACGTGATTTATTGACGGTAAACACGGTGAGAAGAATGTGGGGTAATGGCACTGATCTATGACACAGCGCCTCTCCAATCCTGAGGCTGCAGATTTATCAAGACATGTGTCCTACAGCCTGCAAAGGCCTGCAGGGATTTGAATACGCTGAAGAAGTTTTCATTCCTCAGAAGCAGCTGGGAGATACTGATAATATTAGAAACGCTCATTTTCATTCACAGACAAATGCACAAACATTAACCAGCATTTCTGCTTTATTTACATTTTGTTGCCAATTTAAACACATCCACTGGCTGGAATATTTATGAAAGTAGTTTATTTAAATATAACTAGTCAGAGAAAATGTTCAAATGATGGAAACACTGCTTGTGCTGCTTCTCGTGCTGCAATGAAAATAAGGCCACAGAATTGGTGCTTAGATTTTCTTACTTCCTGTATCAATCAATACGCTACTTTCATTATTATCTTTCTAGTTTAACCACAGGCCCATAATGTAGAAACATGGTGTAGAAAAAAAGGGCAAAATCAACAACTAACCTTTTTTTATCTCAGTGGTGGTACAGACCAAATTATTTTCGTTCTGTACCAGTGTCAGACAAGCACATCGATGGAACAACTGGCCATAGCATTAACACACTCATCTATTAGTGTACTGCTCGTTTAGTAAAGGGGGGGAAATGATTTCAATGGGCATTTAACAATTCATTAATTCTTGTTTAAAAAATGTTTACAGGTTTATTTTTGGGCTTTTTATGCCTTTATTATAGACAGGTCAGTGGATAGAGTCAGAGACCAGGGAAAGAGAGAGAGAGACAGAAGTTGACATGCAGGAAAGGAGCCACAAGTTAGATTCAAACACGGGTCGCTCGCTTGGAGGATATAACCTCTGTACATGGGAAGTGCGAACTAACCACTAGCGACCCATTACTTTTGCTAAATGGTAAATGGATTTGAGCTTGTAAAGTGCTTTTCTCGTCTTCTGACTACTCAAAGCACTTTTACATCGAATTTCACACCTACACATTCACACACTGATGACTGAGGCTGCTGTGTAGAGTGGCCATCAGAAGTAACTAATCCCACATCACATTCATACACCGCAGACAAAGCAGTGGGAGAAATTTGAGGTTAAGTGTCTTGCCCAAGGACACATCGGACATGTGGCTGCAGGAGCTGGGGATACCTAACCCTCGACCTTCCAGTTGAGAGACGACCGATACTAGAAACTGAGCCACAGCCCATGGAGCTGGATTCCTGATCAACATCTAATAAATCCCAACACACACGATCTGTTTGTGCTAGAGGGCAATAGGTTTCTCATTTACCTCCCTTAGTATGTCCCTTATTTAGAGTTGCAATAAGGTCACATCACAGTACACAATACAGTCATGGTAATTATCAAACTATATGGTCTTAGAGTAACCGGTTACTGAAATAAACCTCAAAACTAAAGAAGAACATGGCAGTTTTTTAGGTTAAATAAAAGCAGCGGTTTACTGTATACAGTTTAAAACAGTTGGTTTGAACTACTTGAAAATACTTCACCGTTGTAAAAGGCTGAGTCCGGTGGTACATCTCCAGTGTATATAAAGGGTAACATTAAGTTTGTGTTGGGTGTTCAGTTTGCATTCTGTGGATTACCCAGAGAACTCATATTGCACTGATGGCGAATACAAGCTTCCTTGAGACAATGACTAAATCAACATGTGAGTGAATACTGTGCTCAACCGTGCCTTTAAAAGACAGCCTGAGAATATAAATCAGCTCATATGCTGCCTAACCTCCGGCTGCCGGCAGTCTTATTAGTCTTATCCTCTCCCCCACATACTTTACAATAAAAGATTGCTGTTTCAAACCATTTGTTATTGTCAGCCAAAAGTCTGACTTCTGCCTTCCAACAGCCTTCCCTTTTTTTTTTTCTCTGCTCCCTTACCAAGTTCAAACATCTGCACTGAATTTTTGATCCATCCTACTTCTACTTAAAACAGAATCAAACGGGCAGGGGATCTGTAGCAGAGGAAGAGGAGGAATGTTTGTAGAAAATGTAAGTGATCATTAATGGCTGAACATTTCATTAATAGTGATAATAACACATTTCTAAATCAATTTGCAACTGTGCTCGATAAAGAGACACATCTATGGGTTTGACAGTTCAGTATATCAGCTTACAAATCTCACACACAGCAGACAGCTTGGTCAGAGACAGTGTGGTCTTACAGAAACCTGCAGAATGAGTAAACATTTTCTGACAGCATATTACATGTAGGTGGTAAGTAATCTGTTCAGACTGTGTTCTGATAAACAATGTGAACAAAGTCGCATAAACAAAGCCCATGCAAACTAAATCACACATTTTTGTGATGGACACAAAAATGTGTGTGAATGGAATTAGTTAATACTGATGGTCACTTTACATAGCATCCTCAGTCATCAGTGTGCGAATGCGTAGGTGTGACCTGTGCTGTAAAAGTGCTTTGAGTAGTCAGAAGACTAGAAAGATGCTATACAAGCTCAAGTCCATTTATCATTTATCCAAAAATGTTCCAGAAAGTCAGACACTGTAGTATAAAGAGAGATCCTCCGGTTAGCTTATATCGCACTTTTCTAGTCTTCGGACTACTCACAGTGTGTTTACACCGCATGTCACACCTACACATTCACACACTGATGGTAGAGGCTGCTATGCAAAGTGGCCATCAGTATTAGCTAATCCCATTCATACACATTCATACACCGCCGATGATAAAGCAGCGAGAGCAACGTGGGGCTATTGCACAAGGACACATCGAACATGTGGCTGCAGGAGCTGGGGATTGAACCCTCGACATTCTGGTTGAGAGACGACTGACTCTACCAACTGAGCCAGGAAAGTGGATGGTCCATATCAATGCATTGGTGTCATTTCAGACACACACACACACACACACACACAGAGTTCATAATAAAGAGCTAGGAGTAAGCCTCCACAGCAGGACTCAGTCAAGCTTGTTATAAACTCAACCTCAAATTGATCATTAGTGTTTTGTTGGAGACCAACACAGCTGTCTAAGCCATCATCTCAATTGATGTGAGGACAAAAGCACTTTAAGTGTCATGTTTCAGGGCTGTAATTAGGACCTAGTGCATATCACCAATACTTCCCTCAGCCCAATTATCTGCTGAGTCGGGTTCTTGAGGCCCATCTCAATGCATTCATGCAGCGCTGCTCTTTTGCCCTGCTTCATGAATTATTTACTCGGCATGTGTATTGATCCCCGGTTTGTGTCAACAGGTAAAAGCGCATCATTACCATTGAGCCATAGCTCAAAAAGTAAAAGCTTTACTTCTGGATTATAGCCATGGACCTCAGGAACCTTGAAACATCATCAGTTTTAAAACAGTTCTCAGGGCTAATTGGAGGGGGATACAAGTCATGATGCTTAAAACCCAAAGTTAGAATAAAATATGATAATCAGACATCCAAAAATGTTGAGTCATTATTCTTCAAAGCCAGGGTGAGCTCAGTCCACCAACATTTAGCTGATAAATCAGAATCAGGGTTTTGGACTGCCAAGTAGACCCTCTCAGATAGGAAATTTGCCTCGGTATATTGGTGCATAAAAATACAGGTAGTACGAGGTTGTGTTCGGGGAAACACTGAGTGCATTGTATGGACAAACCGGTATGCACTCAGCTGTTTCCCAGTGGAGATGTTTTTTAGATATACTCCACAGAATATGACAGTGAGGACAAATTGAAGCCACAGGGAGCCTCATTGATTGGCGTCAGCCTCTTAGCTCTGATGCACATTGACACAGAGAGATGTAATGGTGTGGGCTCACCTGATGAGCATCCAGATCGATGATGGTAGCCTTGGAGACGCCTTCCACTCTCTCAAACAGAAACTGGAAAATAAATGTTAAAAAACATTTGATTTATCTTTGGAATCCCAGAACAAACAATGTGAATATGTCATCCTTAAAGATAAACCTGTAATATCGTGGTGAATCTAATTTGTGCATTCAGAAGCAAATACATTTGCATAATCAGCTTTTCAAGTTAATACTTACTTTTTAGGTTGGAAGCAGTTATCAATCTTACTTTTTCTTAAACAGGTTACAGCTTCATGTTGACATTTCACTCTTTCTTTACCTTAAAACTCTGACTTTTTAAGAGTTTACATTTACATGTCAATATAAGGTCTCAAATATATGATGATGCTTCATGTGATCTAGAAAGCAAACCAGGACATCCGGAAGATTATTGGTAATTTGCAGCAGTTGTTTATAACTATCAACAGGTACGATGCTCTGTTTACAGCAACCTAACTACAAGAGCCTATGTTTGCGTTTTCCCAGGCGACATTTACTTGGTAGTATTTCCTTTTCCAGATAAAATCAAGCAGGATGACATCTTTCAGAGACAACTTGGTAAGAACAGGCAGTGTCAAGACTGGGAAAGTATAGAAGGACATGTAAGGTTGAAATGTTAGCCTAGGTTTGCCGCTCTTTCCCATAAACAGATAATTTGTCTACATTTTTTTTGTGACACCATTCACTCAGGTACAACATTTATACAGAGATAAACCAATGGGGCCAACATTAAGTAGATGCAATGTATTTTATTTGTTTATGAAATACATAGCACAATTTATTAAGCAGAAGGAAATAAGGCAGTATAACGTAGTTTTTTTGGAGTTTGTGTGTTGATGACTCTGTGTAATCTCTTTTAGACAACCTATTCAAGATGGGACTGTTACGTCTGAATATAGCTTGCCTTCAATGGAACAGAGTCATCTTGGTGGATCCAAGTCGTTCCGCTACCAAACCATCAGGGAGGTAGTAACAGACACAATACAGAGCCAATCTGTATTTGTATGTGAAGGTCCCTGTTTATCGACATGTAGCTCCTCTTCTGCATATGCAGCGCCAGAACCCTGAGTGTGTGATTTTACTAACTGACAGCACGCTTTGTTTCATTGTAAATGTATAAAAGGTGGAATAATGGCAGAGTTAGTTCCTGTGCTGTCACTCGCTCTCTGTGTAAAGGAGCCATAGATTGTTTTGGTTGGCTCATTGGTCAGGAATCTATTCAGGCTTTTTTTTCTTCAACTTTCCATGCCAATGCCATTTTGGTAGTTTTAGCACGTTTCCCCTCGTTAACAACCATCAGATTATTACAGAATGAGGCATCAGTCGATCCAGGAAACATCTTAATACTTCTCATATCTTTGATCTGAATGTGTTGTATTTGGCCTGTTCCAGAAAAACAACTTAAATAACAGACTTCTAGCTTTTCTGATAAATGTTTGGGCTGACTTTATATCGGCAAAGTAACTTCTGGCAATTTCCCTAGAGTTTTTCATTTTGTTAAAAAGTAAAAAGTATTGCTCTGAACGTCTTTGGACCATTTCATTCTTGTTTGAGCCACAGTTAACTGTTTGAGTGACTGTTTCTACATTGTGCTTGACATCTGGCTTACCTTGATGGCCAGAGTGATGTCGGCGTAGGCACAGAAGCCCCCTCCCTTGTCCCCGGAGCAGTGGTGGAAGCCTCCTCCTGGGAAACAGAAAATCCACAGGCTCAGTGTAAGGGCCATTAGACATGCAGAGCAGGTCCTACCACACGATTATTCTAAACGGCCATAACGGGCAACTTAAAATAGGCTGTTATTGAGTTTATTGCAGTTTATAAAAATGTCTGCTGTTCCCCTGTGGTACAACAATGGCTGTGCTGACACCAGAATTGGCCCATTCAGTGGCTCCTTAAATGCTTGGAGAGCGATGTACAGGGATGGAGGGAACGACTGTGAAGAGACTTTTTTTTAAAATTTAAATAGGGATGATAACCATTAATTCAGGTTAAGAGTTATTGTCCCCTCTGCCCCGCTTTGCTCATGTTCATTAAACTATAGTGTAGAGTAGAATATTAATAAAGGCCAGAAAGGAAACCGGTGAAATATGATTATCATTTATTGCCTGGCTTGCAAAAAACACCCTTTCCAAAGCCTCAGCGTCCTCGCTGTGCGGAGACACACAGTATGCAGATGTCACAAGCATTTGAATAGCCTTTATATCTATATTAAAATCATGTTTATTGATGCAGAACAATCTGTCCCACAGATTCTACAACAGGCCGTGTGAGGAAGCTGAGTAAGCAGAAGGTACAAAGTAAAAAGTCTGATGCAGCTTTTTTTTTTGTTTCCTGCTTGGCACTAGCTGGAGGTGTGAAGGATGACCCTGGCTTTTCAGCCAAAGACCCTCATGTTCTCTCAGTCTTATCACCGATGGCAGGAAGTCAGAAGGAGATGTATCATTTTTCTCAGGATAAGGATCTCATTGGGAAGGACAAAATATTGTAAGCCCAGACTCTGTGAGTATAGGCGTTACCCTTGAAGAGTTGTGGGTTTATCAACAAAAGCTTGATGTAAATCCCCGAAATAATAAGTAATAGATGGTATGTTCATAAGTCTTCACTTCAGTTTTGTGGAGATGAAGGTCGTTTCAGACGGTCGGTCAGTCGTTGTGTAGAAATAAAAAGACTGGAGTGAGATGAATAGAGTGAGAATGTTTTCTTATTTGACCGAACAGTTCTTGATTTAGTCGACATAATATGCAGTTAAAAAAGTTAAATCTCAATATATTGTAACGCAATTCTCAGCATATCGCTTAATGTTTTAAATCACCATAATATCGAATCGTGACTCAAGTATGGTGATAATATCGTTTCGTGGGGCCTCTGGTGATTCCCAGCCCTAGTGTTTTCCAGCTGTTGTCAATTATTGTTTGGTGAGATTTGGTGAGAACAAGGGTTAAGGCTGGCCCTGATGATCTTTTTTTTCCAATGCAGCAATTTGGTGTCAGTGTCTCTACCACAAACACTTTTTCAAGAAGACTGCAGGACTGACGATCTTCAGAGTTCAACCTGCTCCACCTCTGCAACTGACTATGACACAGTAACAGTAACAGGTAACTCATGTTTTCAAATAGAGTGGAGAGGGATTGTTTTCTTGTTTTTTTTTAATCATTTATGGATATCTGTACTAGGTAGGAACTCACCTACATTTATGGCCCATCCTTTATCAATAGCCAGTTTTCCTGCCTGTGAAAGACAAAACATTACAGTTCATTTTTCAACATATATATGACCTTTTCTGAACGAAATATAATCCCAAATCTAAAAAAAAAGGTAAATGACCTTTTCCAAATGAACACAAAAATGCAGAAAAATAATGATCCAGCAGCTTTTGTCAAATTCGAAATCTGTCTCCAGGCAATGACTTCAATTACAGCTTTTCAGTGCACGGCCCATATCACAATATAATTCTCTATATGCTGAATGTAACAACCTACGCTACTGTTAGATTTTCCCATGAGTAAATCTGACCATAAACCATGTTGTGTGAGTTTAAAGCCTTTAAATTTACATACTAACATTTTGAGACATTAAAGGATTCCTCCCGGTGATCTTGGGTTGTTTCTGTGAAACAGCTGTTTAGCTAAAACATAAACATTTGAGTGTATTCCCTGATCTATAGGCAAAGAAACGCTTACTCCCAAACTGAGCTCAAACCAGTGGTATATAATTAAAAGGTCATGGCTGTCAAATTACAGCCAATGTATCGCTTTACAAGTCGTGTCAAAGTGTCACAGGAGAACACAAATGAACCCATTCAACCCCTATGTTACTGAGAGTCAATGAAATGCTGAAGGTAGAATGAGTGATGGTAAATGGCATAGCACGTTTCTAGTCTTCTAACTACTCAAAGTGCTTTTCCACCGCAGGTCACACCTACATATTCAGACTCACACTGATGGCAAAAGCTGTTATGTTAAGTGTCCATTGGTATTAACTAATCCCGCTGCTGACGAACCTGCGGGAGCAACGTGAGGTTAAGTGTCTTGCCTAAGGACACATCAACATGCGGCTGCAGGAGCTGGGGATCAAACCCCCGATCATCCACTTGTCACACCTCCGACTCTACCAACCGAGCCACAGCCGCCTCATAGTGGCATATTCCCTGCTCATACAAACATAATCCCTCTCAATCATCTCCTATGACTAATGTTGAGTCAAATTCCTTTCAGATTTGATTGGTTATAAAAAAAAATAAAAGAAAGATGAAAAAAATTATTGTTTAATTCTAAGCACAGAAGCTTTTGAATCCCCCCCCCCCAAAAAAAAAAATTAATATCACCTTTGGAATCACCATTTACTTTGTGGTAAGATGTAGAAATCTACAAAGGTTGGCTCTTCTTATTTTGCCGTGTTTACTTTTTGAATCTGGGCAGTGCCATGAACCCCCCCATCCCCCCATCCCCCGATATCAATATCAGCAACCAGAGGCTGAGCAGTTTAAAACAAAAACCAGGGAACATATTACAAATCTGTCAACTAGTACCGTAACACTTGCACAGTGGTACAAGCTTGATAGATAAACTGCTGTTAATAAAGATATTATGTATTTCTACACAGAACACAGATTTCTTTCACCCATCAGAGAAGCAAGACATTTTGCTATTCCAATGCCACCAATGAACAAATCTGTTTAAATGTAAACGTGTCAGGAGCAGAAAACTCACCTATGCATTGAGCGTGTGTGGTAGTAGACATTCTGACTTTACCTCAAGGAATCATTCAGTTCACATATATATGCTAAACCTACTCCTGAGAGCATTATTACTGAGAAAAGAGAGATGTGCAGGGTTTGTCTCACACGATGATCAACTTCATCTTGAAGTGCATGCCCACGCATGAGGAGGATGTTATTTGAGGCTGGCCGCTCCACTGGCTCATCCTCTATAGAAACCACTGAGGGCTTACCTAGGTAGTAGTTATCTAGGGATAAAATCTCAAAATATTTTAAGTGCTTCACAGCTACAAAAGACTGTAACATACATTTTTTTTTTACACTGCGTAGAAAGTGAAAGGCACAGCGGTAGGTGCCTCTTTCCGAGGCAGGTCAAGATTTTCTTTCAAGGGTGAAAACGGAGGCTTCACTGTGTTCTACTCCTGGAGCTAAGCATGTAGGACTCCTGAGGTGAGGAGAGATATGAGATCGGAAGATTGTGTGTAAATGCCAATATGGCTCTCTGATGGATGAGTAATAACACATTAGCATGTGTGCACACACTAGGGCCAGGGCTCTAACACTCTTCTCTGTGTCTGGAAAACAAGCACTTAGAGTAAGCAGTGAGAGTGCCAGGGACATTTTACTATAGCCCTCTAATTGGATCTCCTCGACTCCATCAAACCATCAGACTCAGAGTAAAAAGACCGTTTTGTGAGACGCTAGCTCTAACATTGTTAGTATTTGGATCAAATAGATGGAGTGCAAACAACACACTGTGACATTTTCCATTTGCCACCACATGAGCTTTCTGTTGATTGCTTATGCCGCTTTTTCTGTTCTCTACAACAATTTAACCAAAAGTGGCTCTCAGTTTCTCCTCATGTTCATCTGAAAATGAAGTAAACTACTTTACAAGAGTAGAAATTGAAACAAGAAATTTTGTAGGAGGAAGCTCACAAACTTTTCCTCAATCCAGACATTACGTGTAAGAGAGGTAGATAAAGTCAACTAAAATTCGTATTGTTTTCTAAATGAGATAAGAGAAATGTGCTGTGCCTCTTACATAAAGAATTTAAACGCATTTGAAAGAAAAATGTGCAAAAAAAACAATACATCTATTAAGGTATTCAAAATGTTCAATACTTCGACCTTGAAATTAGTATTTATTGATTTATAAAAAACATATATTGTATATTAAAATATATTGAGCAGTCATCCGTTGTGCAGAAATGTCAAAAAGCCTAAATGTGGTCTAAGCTGGATGTTTACTTGCTTCTTGTAGAGAAACTATGACATGATGGAAAACAAATTGATTTTAGCAAAAAGCTGTCAGTGTTTTGGATGTCCGGGGTCGCCAGGGTTTTGTGAAGTAAAAGTGCCAGTGTCACGAGTTGGGAACCACTTGTCTAAAGTTATCAAATGTATTGGCAATGTTTCAAAACATCACCAGTTTAGACAGTGTGCAGAAATGTTCTGTAATTCAAACCAAGAAATTACCAAACATTGTGTGTTTAGGACTAGTTGTTGCCATGGTATAAAAACAGGTATGCAAATTGTTTGATTTTTACTAGTTTCAAATAAAAGTTTATGATCTGTACATCTTACAGCAAAGTACAGCTAGTGGATTACACTGTGAGCCCCCCCCCCCCCCCCCCCCCCCCCCAAATTGTCTTTACTGTTTTACTGTAGCTAAAAGGGAAGATTGATAATTTCGTTGGAAGACTGGTGGTTCAGTCCTAGTTTGTTGTTTCCGTTGGGAAGTTTTATTCGGAAAGACTCACAACGCACAAGTTGTAGTGTCCTTGTACCTTTGTTCAGGATAGAGTAAAAACTGTACATAGCTGTGTAGGGTTTCATCCTTTAAAGTCTTTAAAGTACTAGAAAACTTGTTTAAAAGGAGGCACAGCACACTTTCTCCTATAGACAGATACATTCAGTTGTGTTCACTTGTTCACCTTATCTGGGCAAACATGTTGGAGTGTGTGTACGAGTACCACAACAGTACATGATGAGCCATTGGTGAATGAAGGTGTGTTTGAATAGCATAAATGGCATATAGTGTCGAGAGTGTTGAGAGAGTGAAAGACTTGAAAGGTGCTATAAGTGGAGTCCTATTACCCTTCACTCCAGGGCTCAGTACTGGGCCCTCTAATGTTCTTTCTTTAGTATTTTCTCTTGACTCAACCATTGTACATGGACTCTCATTCTTCTGCTGACACAATTTCAGCTTGGAGAACGTGTATCCGAAGGGTTTAGCTCTCTAACTTCATCCTGTATCACAATGGCATGTTAAGTTTGGCGGCTCTTTGTGCCTGAGAATTACACTCTACAAGAGTACCTCTATTCAATGTACTTATACCTGCCCCATCCTGTGTCTGATCCTTTGTCAATCTGTATTTCACATGACTTATCATCAGTGTTGGATGTAGCGCGTTACAAACTAACATATTACTGTAGCTCCACAACTATTTGCATAACTAGTAGTGCATTACTTTTCAAAATACTATAATGCTGCTACAGTATAGACATTCATAATGACTTGTTACTACACGGGATTAAAACGCATTAACAACATGTTTGGACTAAAACAGTTGCCAGAGAGCCCGGTGCTGCAAACACTGGCGAAGGAGGGGCGGATCATTTTAGCTCAGCAGACCAAATAGGAGCCGCTCCATCCAAAAAGCCAAGGCTTGATTTTAAATCCCCACCATAGCTCCACAATCTGTAAGCTTTGACTAAAAAGACTGATTGTCAGAAATGTTGTTGAAGAGGGGAGCTGGTGGCGCAGTGGTTAGCAGTTTAGATTCTGTTCCTGAATGGTTTGTTTTTGTTTTGACCAGAGAAGTAAGCGGCACCCCCACACGGCCATTTTGCCCCGTGCCCCTCAATTTTCCTGGCAAACACCAAACTAACAGGTGTTGAGAGATTGCCTCCCATGATTCCTCGCCAGCCTCAATGTCATCTTTTGTTATTGTTCTGATTGAGAGAAAATATAGGCTTACAATGGATAATGGAAGTGCAACAGGAAAGGTTGAGAGTATGACACTGAGATAGTAAATCTGTTTTTCTAGAAGTTCTGTATAAATGATAAATCATTCATGTTTTTTTATGCTGCTGAGGTTCTGCATGTGCGATCTGTGATGCACCATAGGGATGGTATTATCTGATAAAGGTTACAGAGACAGTAGTGGATCACTCCATTATTTGATAGTACTACACTGCAGATCATTATCTGGATTTCTCTCCTTTGACAAACGATGCTACATAGCAAGAAGATGGGTAAAATATGTTAATATTATTAGCTACAGGCAAACACATAAAAAAAAAAAGGAAATGAAGCTCGGGAGATTTCCTACCATTATTGTTCCTCCAGTCTGTGTCCGCAACGGCCTCAACACTCTCCGCTGCACCAGGAAATTAGGCAGCAACATGAGGGGTGGGATTTCTGTGATGGTTGCCACCACAAAAGACCACTAAGGAGAAAAAGAAAGCGATTAGACCCAGCGTGTAGAGGTCTTTTCTGTGAGCGTATAGGGCAAACAAAAACCACAGAGGGAAACCCATACAGGTAAAAACACATTTTAATATGCACCCAGCAGAGTTTGGATGTTAAGACGTTAAAGAGGTGACTAAAGAAAGAGATAACCACGCTGTCAGTGGGCAGGCTTGAGCCTCTAGTCTCATATGCAATTTAACGGCACAGAATAATTCAAATACACAACAGAGAACTGAGACACTTCTCCAGGGCGCTCTGACAAACAGCTCTGTATGCAGCAGAGCAGAGAGAGAATAAATAGGCTGCAGAGTTTAAGAACATGATGTTAAGGACTGTTATCAGTTCATCACTTTCTGCAACACTCCCTTTATGAGAGATTTCAACAACGTCTCACTTTTTTTCAAATCACTGAGGTTATAAAATATGTTGATGTCAGAGTGAGCTGGTGCCTGGAACTAGTGTCGTAGTCAAGACCACACTAAACCACACCAAGACATACCCGAGACCAGAGTGCTCAGAGACCAACATTTAGGGGTTGAGACCGAGTCAAGACCAAGACCAAGGCAGGGCTAGAAAGAGTACACCAAGACCATAAATATCACTGACAAATCATCGTCTTGTGTGCAGGGTGCGTGTCACTCACTTAGACCGTGACACCAGGGAGGTTGCAGATCGTAACCGGGCGTTAAACAAATCAAACTACATATGACTTTAAGTTATTTGTTCTTTAAGAAAGAGGCGTTTGCCTTCTGATCACAGTGATGACGTGGAAAAATAGCCTGCCAGTCGTGGTTCTTGACCGGTCTTGGTTTAAAATCTGGAGTCCGCCCAGTCTGAGACCGAAAAAAGACAGACGCAAAATGCTCTTGATCCCGAGACGGGACGGAGACCTTCAAAAGGGGTGGTACCCACAAGTTCTACTTTGAAGGGTAGGAATAAAAAAAAAAGTAATAAACTTAACTTAAAAGGCAAATAAGCTCTTACTGACTGAAATGAAAGAGCTGCTGTCTTTTGAATATGGTCAACATGATTGATTTGAATGAGGGCCACCGCATTTCAATGAGAACTCTGTACTGTTGTTTATCATCAGGCTCCTCGGGTGCTCTGTGACCTTGTGGTTCTACTTGCAGTATCAGGTTTTGTAACAAACGGAGCATCTATGCCCTTTCCTAAATCTTCACTCGGACAAACAGCCTTTGTTGTTCAGGGGATCAAAATGTGGAACGTCTGACCTGCAGAGGGAAACTCAAACTGAAACCGTTTTTAAAGAGGACTCAGTCTGTAGTCATGCATGATCTTGTGCTTCATGTTTGACTTTGTTTCATAGTCGGATACGTTGCATCCTGTATTGTTCTGACTTTTGATTGATGACCTTGTTGATTTTTGTGTATTTTAAAGGCCCATTTAGGGAAAGGCATTACAAACTAGCTTAGGCTATATACATGCTGCAGTGTGTCGCATTAGTTTTCTTTTTTCTTATGTCCTTATACAAATAAAAGTTACATTGATTGATACATAAATAAATGATGCCATAGCAGGCAAATGCCAAATTCTAAAATTATTTACCCATTTGGATTGAATTCCAAGTAACATTTCATCATAATAATAAATCACTTAGAAAGTCCTGATGGATTTCTCTCTGCCTGAGTACTACGGAGTGATGCATAGAAAACAAAGAGACGGTGAAGGAAAAGGAAAGACCTGTCACGACAAGCATGCTATCTGAAGTAAAGGTTGGCAGTGTAAAGAGAAAACAAAGAGACCTTTAATCTGCTGAGGTAGCCTTTGGTGTGAGCCACCAGCAGATCCTCCTCTGTAGCTTCACGGGCTTCCACCAGGTTCCCATCAGTGATGAACTCCTCCTCTGAAAGAGAGGCAGTGTGTGTGATGACAGTCACAATCATTTCTATGAAGACTGATGATGAGCTTACCCTCAAGTTATAGAAAATAGACCTTGATACGCAAAAAATGTGGAAGGTAAAAGAAGAGTTACATTCAAACTTCCAGGTAGGATTTTTTTTTTTTTATTTAGTATCAGCAACAGTATCAGCTACTGATACTGTTTCTGATACTGTTACTGACCACGTTGTTGGTTCTGTTCACTGGAATTCTGCAGCCAAACCAAGACGTCATCAGCGAGCAAACTCACTGGCATGCATGTCCAAATAAGAGAAACTCTGTCTCAAGTTGAGCTTGACCAACACATTCAAATTGTTTTTATTTGGAATAATATCTGTAATTTAGGATATAGGACTTTGCAGTACAGAAATGACAGCTACATGTCTCCGTTACATTGTTTAACCAGCAGGGGGCACTGACAAGTTCACTTTTTAACAATTAAATCACATAACTGTCAGCTCCACTTTCTTAAAATTATTAACAGCCACATTTAAGGGCACTTTTTTCAGACTGTGAATGATATAATCGTAAATAAGTATTTAACTAGCCTCAAATAATTATAAGGAATTTGTCTTCATCAAACCTGACGTTTCTTTTGAGTATCATCGTCTTATTCAGTCCTCTATTTACACATTTGTGTAATGACAGAATTCTCTTTTGGTTTTTTTTATGACTAAATTATGGATAACTTGGTATAAAAAGAATCTGTCAGAAAATACAGCAACACATAAATTAGAACAGAGTGTTTTCTGGTCAATTTGATATTTACAGGTGTATTTAAAAGGTAATAAATATCAAAGACACTAATATCAATCACAACCCTTTGGGACAGTGTATGTTAAAAATGTGATACATTGATATATTGCAATAATTTTTCTATTATCATCAACATATATAACCAGGCCATATAAACCCCTGCACTAGGCGTGGACATCACATGGTAAATCATGATAGGATACCACATGTGGTGCATGGCCCATAATAACCATGATATCCTGAAACAGCGATTCTGCGTTTACTGATACATTGCAAGTCACTAATACACCGATGGATTACGATAACTGAAAATTAAAACAATGTTTAACTGTTCATGTTAGCCTCGTTCATGTCAGAAGCATCACAGTAAGGGAGTCATGAAGTAGTGACACGGTGACTCACTAATGCGCCTTAAACGATAGTTGCCACCCAACATTTAAGAGAAAAAGACGACCAACAGCCAATCATCGTTGCAGGGATACGGGACGAAATGAGAAGCTGAGCGATAACAAAAGGCTTGCTCAACTTCCGGAGTTTGGAGATATTTTGGCTATTTACAGTCCGACAAAAAAAAGGAACGTGCACTGTGAACAACACTGACATTTATCGTGATAATTATCTACATATCAAATTATGTGAAATTTGATGAAGTCATATCGCTCAGGCCTAATTGCCCTATCGATATTTTGTCCCATCCCTACCCTGCACTATACACTATAATTGACACCTCATTGCATTAGCTTGCAGTAAAAAAATGTCACCCTGCTATGAGACTTTGTCAGCCCAGTTGCATTTAAGGTAGCGTTCAGCATAACAACTTTGTTTTAACATGCTGTAAATGAG
Source organism: Labrus mixtus (assembly GCF_963584025.1). Lineage (NCBI taxonomy): Eukaryota > Metazoa > Chordata > Actinopteri > Labriformes > Labridae > Labrus > Labrus mixtus. Next base: position 26,995,034 of record NC_083618.1, on the reverse strand, counting down.
TTTAAATGTTAGAATCACAAAAAAGTTAATTATCATTTTAAGTAGATGCCCATGTTTTTTTTCTTGGACCACAGAAAGTTAGAAAGTCTGATATTTCAGTTCAATCACTCTGACTGCGGATTCAAAAAAACTGCCTCTGACTTGAACAAAGGACAAAGTAAAATCTGAAACACAACTTCCTTTGGAGGATTTTCTAAATATGCTGGCTACATATGCTATACAATCCACTGTCACAGCATTTTTTGCTAGTGTAAATAAAAATAAATCAAAGGTTTTTTCCCTGTCAGCAGGAACTCAGTTCTTCATTTGCACTCTGAACTTCTGAAAGTTTGTGAATTCATTAAGCTGTGCAGGGAACTTTTAATGCAAAGACAATCAACGATGCAATTTGACAACAACTTTGTGTGAAGTGGTGCCAGTTAGCAAGTCACTGTTTTCCCTTGGCCTTGGAACCTGTGCTTGGCCTCATCTCCTGTACCTGAAAAGACTCCCACAGGGAGTTTTCTCTAATTATCTGTGCTCTATTGCTCTGAATTTCCCCTCTTCAGCTTCTGTTTCTCACCTCTCTACCTCTCTCATCTCTACCTCTCTTTGCCTCTTTGATGCACCCTGAGTGATTCCATATACATCAGCTCGGGGAAATGTCCTCCCTATCTACCACTCTGTTTCTCATGCTCTTACCTTTCAAGAAGTGAATGACTTTCCCCCACTTCCCTGCATCAAATGGATGGAGCTTTTCAAGGCCCATGAAGGTGATGTTGTAGTCAGGGTGGTACACAATGGGCAGACATGTTCCAGGGATGCTGGTGTACAATTCAGTGCGGTGAGGGCTGAAGGAAGACGGTCAAAGAGGTGTTAAATCGAATGCTGCTGCATTACATTTACATTAAATGATTTCCCAGTGGCTTATACTCTACGGTATTGTTGGAACTGTCTTGGTGTTTGTTGGTTCGGCTTACCTCTTTTTCCCTTCATTATCTTCTTTGTGAGACATGTTTTTCAGGCATTCCTTTTTTCATCTGGGGGGAAAAGTGAAGAATATAAACTAATAATTCAATGAATTCACTTGAAACTGCTGTAAATGTTTACAGTTACTCCAAAATGATCAAACACATGACACAGAATAAAATATTTATTTAATACTTTTAACCTAGTTTATCAAAATCTAATTTAATAAATGTCTTTACAGAAGCAAAGATGGAGGCTTAAATGCAGATATTCCACTTCTAATGGTAAATTGTAAATAGATTTGAGCTTGTATCACGCTTTTCTATTCTTCTGACTACTCAAAGCACTTTTACACCGCAGGTCACACCTACACATTCACACACTGATGTCAGAGGCTGCTCTGTAGTGAGACCATCAAAAGTAACTAATCCCATTTAAACACATGCATACACCCCTGACAACGAAGCAGCGGGAGCAACTTGGGGTTAAGTGTCGTGTCACATCCGAAATGTAGCTGCAGGAGCTGGGGATCAAAACCCCCCCACTTTCCAGTTGACAGACTCGACCACTGATCCACAGCCACCCCACTGCAGACGGGACGCATTTTCTCTTCAAACCGCACACAGAGTAACTAGTTCAACTCTTTTCTCAATTATTGCTGATTTGATTCATTTACGTGAACTTGTACGTTTACCAAAAAGGTTGAAAGTTGACTTTGTGTGGTTCTATAGGGCAGTCAGGTTCAGTGAAAGAGGGTCATATTCTAAATGGTAAATGGGCGGTTCATCTCATGCTCCTGCAACCCAGATGTTGCAGTGTCTGTTGATAGACAATGAAGCTCCAGTATCTCAAGTAGGCATAGCCATCATTGATAAGCTAATGTAAGTGGGACTGGCATTTTGCATAGCGGCCTCTGCCACTCAGTTTATAAAAGAGTCTGAAAAAATAATGCATCATAAAGAGCACATGCTTAATCCATTTTTTACCACTTAATATTTGCAGTCTGCAAAAGGCTATTTCTGCACCTGACTTCCTGCTCGCTCAACTGCTATGTGCAACTTTACACAGGCATAAAGAGTAGAAGCAAAGTGACATTATAGCATAGCAAAGAGCAGCAGTTTCTCTGGTAAAATCTCATGCATTATGTGGAGTTCTTAAGGCTATATAGCTTTGAATGTTGTAGCCTTGTCTGAAGTCTTCAACCAGAAGACACAGAGACTTTTTAGAGATTAGGTCTGGATTGGAGACAGCTGCTGAACAACCCTGTAAAAAAATGTGATTTGTTTGACTCTGAATTCCATGATGTATGACTTTGTTTGCCCAAAGCATTCTTAATGACATCACTGCCATTTCCTACCACAGTGAAAAACAGATGACTTATTAAAATGTATCACTAAAAAGGTTTAATATTTGACTCCAAATCAACCATCTTGTTAAAAAAATATACATTAGAATGTCTATGTCATAAAAAAAAAGATTGATGTTCTCAAAGTCTGTTATTTTACTTTCTGACCTTTCCTGAGTAGTTCCTGAGTTTAAACCTGATAAATACAAAATAAAAAAGGTGTTTAAGATTCACCAAAATCCTGATTTAAACAACAAAAAAAAGAACCACAAGATCAATAAATAGAGAAGCAAATATATATATGAAAATACTTTGAATGCATTCTGCCAGTAGAATCGGTCTCTGGGCTCTAAGGAGGACACAAAATAAAATACAGGATATGTGCATATTTTGTTAAACAGGTAGGCCTCGTAGAGTAGGAAAACACCTCGGGAGGCTTTGCCAATGCTAAGTGTATTCGTCTTTTACTTTTAATGGAGCGTACAAATGTGCATTCACAAACTCCATCAAAAGTCTCCACAGCTGACAAAGCCGAACGACAGCTGACCCAGCTGTGATCAGCTGCTGCCTTCTAGCAACGTAACCTACGTCGCTTCGCATAAAGCTTCAGAGAAAATTACGTGTCATTCCTGCAAAAAAACACACGGTACCTGCTTATCTTTCGGTTGCATTTCTACTCTACAAGACTCTCTGTTGAAATAAACGGACACAAGTGCAAAACACAAAATTCACGCATGTGCGAGAAACAGATGCAATGTAAGAGACTTTGGAACGCTGCTTCCGCGCATGCGCAGTGGCATGTAAACATTTCCAAAGACGCAACGGCATAAGGTGCTGTTTCTGTGGATTCATACAGCCTCCTTGCACTCTCTGTGGATACTGTTCACAATTTTACTCAGCTAATTTCAGCGTTAAAGACACAAAGGTCCTCACGAGAGCTGTATCAGCCTGTTTTAAAGGACAGAAGCTAGACAAAGTCGATGTGACTCACCTGCTACTGTATGTGGAATAACGCTGGTCACAGAAAAACTGCTGGAAATAAAAAAAAAATGACAGGAAAATATCACCGCGTTTCCCTCCAAACAGGATTACGGTTAGGTTATTTGTCAGTATCAAGCCGATATACAATAAACGACGTTATTTTGACAGTGTTATCTCTACAGTGTCTTTATTTTCTTCCTGCTCCTTTCCTACGTAGATGATGCGTAAACCCCGTCTGATGCGTTCACTGCGCGCACGGAAATTTAAAACACAAGAACCAGTCAGTCTCATCAATCAATCTTTATTTGAATAACGTAATAAAAAAGTTTATCTCAAGACCCTTTACAAAAAAAAAAAAACAGATAAAAGACCATACTCATTGATATATCATATTAGAAAAGAGCAGGACAAAAACCTTACTTATTGCTGTGTTACAAAAGAGCAGATTAAAAGGCCTACTCATTATTATGTGGATACAGACAAATCAATTTGTGTTTAGATTAGTTTTTTTTTGTTTTTTTTTAATTTGTCAACATTTGTCAAACTTTGGAGCAGTTCACAAAGTAGGCAAAAAAAATCTGTTGGAGGTCAATGCCTGAAAAAGTTACTCTACTATTTTATTGATTATTTTTATTTTATTTTTCATGAAGGTAGCTACAGCTTGTATTCAAAGTCTGCTCAAACAATGTGGGCAAGGCTTTTACAACAAAAATGTCATGACTCAGAGCAGCAGCTGTAATACTTTTAAGTGACACGGTAAGGAATGTAACCAGTCAGGCTGGTCTGAATGAGAAAAGTAGTAGGTACTAATTATTTTTAATGTTTCATACTAAATTTGTCTTATGTTTGTGCTTTTCTGATCTTTAAATCACTTTAATTTTCTGTCCTCTGTATACCGTACTTCACTTAGTGATTTGATTGCAAATGTTTTTGTGAATAAGGCACAAAGCATAAATATTCCTTCATGACTGAAACTTAATTACTTCCAGTGATTAAGTATTAAGGCTTACAGTTATTGACAGTATTGAGGGGCCATCAATGTGTTTTTTTCAAACTTTATTTACATTAACATAAAAGATAGGCTAAAATTATGTAGAATTTAATTACAATGTTTAGGCTAAAAATTAATTAAACTAGTGTTATATATTTTTTTTCTGTTGCGTACTTATATCACCTCAAATATTTACAACAGTTATCAAAGCCAGATAAATTATTAATTTAATAGTTAACCGGACGTGTCTAGTCATGATGAACATGTCATGTTCAGGTAACAGATGTTACCTGAAAGAACGCTACATAAGGAAGCAGGAATTATTATTGTTATTTTTCACACTGTGTCAGAAGGATGGCATGAAAAGAGAATAAACGGGAAATATTACTTTTACTGCATCGCTTCAAATGTTCTCTGGGATCAATAAAGTTTCATCTATTGTGGATCTCCCACAGAGAATTCCCCTGAACGCTTTAGATATGTCTCCCAGCTCCTTCATAGCCAAATGAATCCACACATCACAGTATTAACCACTGCAATGCAGCCACTGACAGGCGAGATGTTACCTGTAATTCCTGTGAATTGGGTGACTCTGTAATCCTGCCCATGAGCAGCCGCAGAGTAAGATGTCTATAAATAGCACAATATGTTAAAGCCTGAGCATGGTAATAGAGATGGTCTGACTCTGAGGCACTACCTCTCCACTGGGCTGGAAACTAAGAAAAATAACTGGCTGTAGAACTTTTCAGTGACCTTATGATCAGTGATATATTTTTAGCTCATGTTCATTCTCTATACTTTTTGAAGACCACTTCATACAGTATAATTGAATCCTTTGATGTCTTATCTATCTTATCAAACTGTAGCTTCCATGAGCCTAGTATCACCAAGACCGGGGGATATTAAGACAATGTTCGAAATACTTAAAGGAAGAACGTGCAACTTTTTCATCCAGTCGATGTCTCCCTTGAGCCCCAGTGGGAAACCAAAACAAACTGCTGTTTGGTCACACCTGAGGCTTTTGGCGAGGCGGTCCACTCTCCTCCAACCCCCCTCCCCTCACCTTCGCACAAAGGAGTTATCAAATGGACTGCACCATGATTACGCACCATGAAGTGCACTGGCGGTCAAATTGTCCTCGGCTCTAGCTGCACTTGCCTGTGGCCTGCATTGTTGTGTTAGCGGGTTATTGTTAGCACACTTTGGTTAACTCATAGCTTCACATTGCATGTAAATTGATACTGAATGAAATCCAAAATAAACAGTGAGTATGTTATTGTTTCTTTCTCTGGTCCTTGACTAAAACAGTTTTTATACTCAAAGGGAGGAGCCGGCCGTCCCGTCCATGTAAACATGATGTAAGCAGGGCTTCGACAACAACACAGCCGTAGGGACTCAAGCTTCTCATTCATTGTAGACAGTCATGACTCAGAGAGACATTTACACAGGAGATACTTGATTTATGATATATTTTAGTCTTAGTTGTCATCCATTCTTCCTTGAACTGTAGACCAGTAATAATGTAACAACAGCATATCTCAGTACTTTTAGTTTTAACCAGCTAAAGAAGTTTATTACGATGCAGGTGTGATTAAACATTTTGCATGTTATTTTTAATAGAATCATGTAAACAAATGATACCTTGCTTACCCTTACTAAAATGGTTTAAAAAAAAAAACATTTCTACACGCACACCTACACACATGGTGAAATGCCACTTTGCTGTCATCTATATGTGAACAGTGTGATATTTTAATGTATGCTGACGATACAGTTGTTTTAACTCATAGTAGAACCGCAGACGAAGGGTAATTAAAGGTAACATCCTGGCTTTATCAAAAACTGCCTAGAATTAAATCATATCAAAAACAGTCTGCATGTTTTTCACTAAAGGCAGCAGTGTGGATTTTAGGCAAGACATTCTTTTCTCAGGACAAACATTACATCAAACATTACACAGCATTGTGCCAGAATACGAATACTTTTTTAGGAGTTCATATTGGCTCATACCTTGGCTTCAAAAACCCACATCCAAAAAGTCTGTGAAAAGTTCAGATCAGTTTGGCACATTTTTGATTTGTCCAAAACTCCCTATCAACCAATGCAGCTAAAATATACTACACTTAATGATTCTCTCTCATATCACCTTTTGTCTGTTATGTTGGTCTAAACATACTCTACAGCACTTAAACCACTGGAATCAATACAAGCACTCAAAACTTCAGACAAACTATCATTCAGTTTTCATCAATGCCATATCCTTAAGTCCAACAGTGGCGTTGGGAAACCCTTATCAGATACAAAACTGTCTGCCTAATTTACAGGATTCTTCATGGTTTAGCTCCCCCTCCACTGATTGGCTTTATTAACTTCAAAACTGCCTCAAACAGGACCACAAGAGGTGCAGATACAAAGGACTGCACAATCCCACATTTAGCCAGGTTGTCTCTTCAGGGAATTTAATACTGCAATCAATTAGAGGATCAACACCCTATCATACATTTAAATGTAATGTTAAAAATGGTTTAATTGGGAACCAACAACACTTGAACTGGTTTACAGTTGCACAAACGTATTCAACCTGCCACTTGTTATTTTAATTTTTCTGTTTCACTGAATGGATTGACACTCCGAGGGCCACACCTGACATGAATTAGATGGTCTGCTTGAGGCAATAAACACCTGACCAACAATTCTGAGCATCTGTTACCATAGCAACTGTGAAAGTATATATGACAGCCCAACATTCTGTTTAATATGAGCAAGAACAAATGAAACAGAATTGATATGAATTGATATAAAAACACCATAAATAAAATCCCTGGGAAAAAAATACCATTATAACATGATTTCATAAACACTCGTGTACTCTATGTGGTAATGTTTGGATGTCTCCATATGGACCAAACAATCATGCCTTGCTGTTGATGAGAAATCTGCTTCCCACAAGTCTTCAGAGAAGTATATCCAGATCAAACAGTGTTTCCCATCTACACAGCTGAAGCCAGAAGGGGCAATTATCCTGTGCAGGGATTGAATATTTCTTAACAGTGATTCACAGGATTATTCCTCCGACAGAGGTGATTGTTTAAAGCAATCAACTGCCATGGACACATGCTTCAGGCTTTAGATAACACGTTCTACATTATTAGAGGAGAAAAAGGTAGGATTGATGTCATAGTTTGGATTGATTTAAAACTAGCTAAGAATAACCTCTCTTTAAAAATATCAAACTTAATATATCCAGGTATCGCTGTATGGTTTGTTCAATTTTGGTTGTTGACTTATCAACTCCACGAGGAGTAGTCCCATGTGACGTCAGCATTCTGCTATCTCCACCGCCCCCTCCTCCATAGAGTCGATGTGTACGCAGGTTGCCATGTTGCAGACACAGAAGCTTCAGTGTTTAGCCAGCTCTGCATCGGTCTTGAAACTTTCATAGCATCTCCAGTATTGATCCCAGTTATACCACGTTTCTGCATTTGGAGATTTTTAGAAAATGTGGATGTTTTTTGGGACGGGTAGAATCAGTTATATATGAACCAATTTGCTAGCCTGCTTCATTTGCTGCAACACCTGTTGGTTTGCTGTTTGTCTGGCAAAACGTCCAAAATTGCATGCGTTGGGGGGCCTTAGAACCGCCTACCTTCTCTGGTTGAAACAAAAACAAACCATTCAACACAGGAATCGAAAATTAGCCAGCACTTCAAAAAAGCATGTTTCCTTTATGTCTGATCATATAGTGAGGTCATTTCATGATTGTGTTTCAGTAATTATCTTACATATTTTTCCTTTAACAATTGTAAATGGACTGATAAATGGACTTGGACTTGTATACTGTAGCACCTTTATGTTCGTCTGACTACAGCCCGCACTTCTACATTACACTATGTCACATTCACATCACATTCACACACCGATGGCTGCTATGTAACGCCTTACCGCCCAATAGTACTTATCCATTCACACATTTCATGCAATGCAAGAATTGCAGCAGGAGCAGATCAGGGTTCAGGGTCTTGCCCAAGGACACTTCAACATGGAGACTCCTGAGCTAAGGGGTCGAAACCCCCACCTTCTGGTTGAGAGAAACTTACACCACTGAGCCACTGGCGCCCTTTAAACAATACAGTGTACAAAATGAGTACATTCTACAGTGGCATCTTCTTTTGACACACAGTCTATTGCCTTAAGTCATCTGTTTTTGCTTTGTCTTTCAGGGTGCAAACAGTTTACTCACAAGTCAGCAGAGACCAGAGCGAGCAGTAGTGCTTCCATGTAGTCTTTCTGATGAACCCACTATGACTTATGGAAGCCACTTGTGAATAACCCTGCAAATACCAGGACTTTTTTACGCGTTCAGCAAAACACAGTGGTATAACAGGCATTTATTCAACTCAAAAGTATCAAGAATGCAACTTTAATGTACAGCTAAAGTACAGCTTTTGAGCCTTTATTCGACAGGTGACAGGACAGATGTGAGGAGGAAACCTTAAACCACTGTGAGATGTTATTCTTTCACCTCGGATTAATTTAGATCAGGTCTGCGTCTGCATGTGGAGGCACAGCAAAACCTCTCACTCATATTTTGAGTTGTAAAGCAGACATAGTGCTCGCTATGCCTGCATTATTTTGAATGACAATGAGACCGCCAGCTCTCTGTGCGAGTCTTTTGGGGGCTTCACGTTTTTGGACTGCTGGCTGGAAGACTCAGGAGAGACACACTACATTTTATTTCCAGTCAAACAATGCCTCTCAGTTTTCACTCTGCTCGGGCTGATGCAAACAACATCTGATTTCCCGAGCCAGGCAGTGATCTCATGAAACGCTGCCTTTATGGTTGTTTGCCTTACCATTCTGCATCTAGCTGCCAGCCCTCTGTTGTGGTTTCCTTTAGAAGCCAAACCTGACCTCATGCAGTAAACGGATCACCAATGGATGAGAGCCAATGTCCTAACCAGCCTCTATTTACCTCTTTGATTGCCAAGTATTTTTTTTTCTTCTTCACTAAATGGCTTTAAATGTTCCCCAAAAATGCTATCATAACATCCTGCAGAGGCAATAAATCATAATATTCTTATATTAACAGAGGGTTATTTGAGCAGCCGCATAGCATCGTTCAGCCTAATGTTTTGTTTTTATGGCCTGAATATAGTTTGTTCAGTCTCAATAAGCTGATGGATATATTTGTATTCAGGATTTGTCCTCTTAAGACTAAGGCTGTGTCTGAAATCACACCTTCATTCCCTACTCCCTTCTTCCTACATCGGGCGTATCCAATAGTGGACGATATAGTAAACTCATAGCCTCTAGAAAAAAACTATTTCAGCCACTTTGAGCTGACTCAACGGCCCCCCATAATGACATCATTGCTTTTGCAAAAACTAAAACGTGCAGCAACACCCCAATAAGTGCTGTGTTAATTACAACGTAATGTTCAAATGAATGAAAACTTAATTCATGGCAGTAACAGTGCTAAGATATTTGATTTCACATGTTCATTCAGGGTTCATTTAGAGGACTAGGTTGGACACATTCAGCTGTAGAAACAACTGAGCTCCACTTTCAAGCTGTAATTAAAAACATGTTTTACAGAGACTCACACTATGCCGTCCAGCATGGCACTGACTCAAAATCCTGAGGTGTAAATTGTGTTCCCAGAATGCCACCGTGCCTCCTGTGGGAGCCTCGGCCACTGCCACTCACAGCACAAAGGTCCTGACAGAGAATATGCTGCAGAGCGGCGGCGGGCAGCGGCAGGCCCACAGCATGGACGTCAACGTGCTGTCACAGCGAGCATCCAACTCCTCTTATCCAGCCGCCCATCTGACAGCTGCTCCCATGTCACCACTGCACACTGACAGGCATGTGTAGAAGTAGACTTCCAAAAAAGAAAAAAAGAGCAAACCATTCTGCAGCCTTCCTGTGAAGAGGAGGTCGTGAAGTGTGTCAGGGTTATTACAGACCTGAAAAGCATTATGCTGTGATCAACAGAAGAAATACTCTAAGAATCACTGTCAGGTTTCACATACGACTGAACAGTGAGGACAGCTGTTTCCTCTCCTCTTGAAATAGTCACACAGAGGGATCAGGTATTATTATCACTTTACATCCTCTGCCATCAGTGTGTGAATGTGGTGTGGATGGCTGAATGTGAAAGTGCTATACACGTCAAAGTCTATTCACAAATGTCAACTTTAATGGCTAGAGGTGATGTCATGAAATCTGTGCTGTCATTAGGATACATTTTTCTGAAATCATGTATTGCTTTAACTAGTCAGAGAATATAGAAGCCCTACACAAGTCCATGTAAGAGAATACATAGCTTAAATCAAGCCCTCAAGGAGTTGAGCTATTGTTAATGTTATAGTTTCAACAACAACAGTGCTCTTCCTTCCATGAAAAGTGCCAGACAGCCCATATTACACAACCATCTTCCAATGTTACCTTGCGTACCCTTACTAAAATGATATAAAAAAATTCTACAAACACGTACAAATATTTCAAAAGTGGTTTGGGAGTTCAGGTGGGTGAAATGCCACTTTGCTGCCTGATGAACTGGTCTATGTGAACAGTGTGATATTTTAATGTATGCTGACGATACAGTTGTTTTAACTAATGTAAGAACTGCAGGAGAGGGCGAACTAATGAAATGTTAAAGGTAACATCCTGGCTTTATCAAAACTTTACTGCCTAGAATTAAATCATATCAAAGTAATGCATGTTTTTCACTAATGGCCGCAGTGTTATGTTAAGCATTTCATATTGACTCATACCTTGGCTTCAAAAACCCACATCCACAAATTCTGTAGAAAAGTTCAGTTCAGTTTGGCACATTTTTGATTTGTCAAAAACTCCCTCTCAACTAATGCAGCTAAAATATACTGCACTCATGTGTATAATCAATGACTTTAAACAATATGAAACAAATATAAAACTACAAATGTGCATCATTTCAGTCCTAACTAGAAGTGTCAAGTTGGAGGATGAACATAGACACACACAAGACAAAGAAGGACAGAGAGGGAGAGAGAGAGATCCAGCAGCTAAAGACGTGGGAGGGAGAGATGTCCCTTAGTTTGTTGTTATTCTTGCCTGATTTATTTTGTTAACTGTTTCCGCACCAAAACACCAAGTCAAATACCTTGTATGCAAATGTACTTGGCAATAAAAAAACGATCTGATAATGATAGTTTTGCAACAAGAAAAGTCAGAAATTAAGCAATTTAATGTAAAAAATGTTGTGTAGGGTTGATCATTTCTCTTATACTAAATAAGGTTCACATGCAGGATGACATGCACCACAGAAATGCTTCAGGCTTTCAGATACTCATATTTGAAATGTCTTTAATGTAATTCCAGTCATGATAATGATGTCAGATCAAAAACCCTGTAGGCCATTTCAGGTGTTTTAGTTCTTTATCTTCGGTAATTTAGTTCTACAGGATTCCTTTTGGTTAAATCTGCATCAAAAAAGGACTCAAAGCTAAATTTAATAAAAGCAAATCCTGTGAAATGTGTGATGAAAACTGTTAAAGCCAAGTGGTCGTCTGTGATCAGTGAGTCATGCTGCCTGGCCTCACGTCGGCTCAGTGGGGGAGCGGTAATGAAAAGGGATATTTGCTGTTTGATTTTTACGTGTGTGATCCGAGCAGGGTCAGAGAGGATTTGTGTTTTGCTGTAGTGTATGTAGGCCTATTGAGAAGCAACACAGAACTGAAACACAGAGCCTCACTGTATGACACACACCTAAGGGACACCTCACAATAAGAATCAAACTCAAACAATAATCAACACGGCTGAAGCTCTCCACCGCGCCGAGGTGTTTCGTGTTGTTCGAAATAATCCATAAAATGTCTCGGCTCCCTGCCTGCAGGCCCCCTCCTTCATTTATCACTCACTGACCATTTTGCACAGGAGCATGCCATGATTGATTGTGTTTATGTTGCAGCCTGCTGTTTGACTGATGAAGTGAAGTGTGCGTGTGTGTGCGACTCAGAGAAAGAGTGTTGTGTTCACTTTATGCATGCTGGCGTCCTGCGCCGCTCGCAGACTGAGCTGTGCAGGTGGAGCTGCTCGGAGTCAGAGTTTCAGATGAACTTAAAGTGTTCGTTCAGCTAAATCACAAAAAGATGAATTACTCATTTGACTTGAATTAAAACACTTCAAATACAGCTGATAATCCCATTTCATCCTTTCTGGAGGGGCTTAGTGTTACCAGGGAGGAGCAGAAGTAAGATTAAGATTGACAGAGCACTGCCTTATTCTTTTCCCCTTTGATACAACACATTTAAAGGCATAGCTCTGTATTTAGACACTTGAAGGAAAAACAAAGAGTAAAACAACATATTTTTTCGATGTGGCAGTCTTAAGGCTAGTCCTTAGTAGACGGGTATTTTTGAAAACGGAGGTTTAGTACACTCACAAGCGCCTTTTGGAAAACTCTTTCCAGGGTTAACATTTTCAGAAACTCCGTTTAAGGTGTTTATGTGTTGACGGGGAAAACTGAGTTTTGGGCTTCGCTGTAACGTCACACTGTGCGCTGGTTTCTCCTCCGTTTGACATCATTGCTGCGATGCTGTCACTTTTGTTCATATGAGATCAGAGCGATAGCAGGCTTAACCAAACCAGTGCTGGTGTTAACGTTGCTAACTGGACTTTTTACATTCTTACACATACATACACAATCACTCTGTTGAGCAGCAGAGGCGCCTGAAAACCTCAGTTTAAAAAAATACCCGCCTGTGTGGACTAGGCCTTAGAGGGAGACTTGTCAGCAAATGTTCCCTCTCATGTTTTTGCTATAAAGCAAACCATACAGAACTAGGTGGTAGACATTTTTATGCTTTACCCGCATGCTACAAAAAACAAATGATCAAATCAAGCATGAACTGTAGTACTGTGGTGCAATTCTAATGTGGTCAGATGTGTCTAAGCAGTCCTGCAGCTTGATTAAAGTTTTTAAGTTGTACTGATGCAGCAGCCTTTGGTCTTTAAACCGAGTGAAACATGAGACTAGAGCTACAAAACCGAAGTCCAAATTATTTTTGTCTCACTTCTATGCAGGGGAGAGGAAGAAACTGACAGGGTTTAAGGATGTGAGTTTGAAAGAAGTTGCTGTATGTGTGTTGGCCCTTAAGAGCACACATCGACACATAGAGCACTTGGAAACAGAATGCAGAAGTAAATCTTTCTAAATGTTGTATAACATCAGCTTCAATTAAAAGTACCATACGTTATCTTCACTTTCCCCGTTCTGGGTTGTGTAGGGGGTGGAGGCGATCCCAGCTGTCATTGGGGGAGAGGCGGGGTACACCCTGGATTAGTCGCCAGTCAATTACAAGGCTGACTTACAGAGACAGAAAAGCAGCCAAACTTACATTCACACCTACGGGCAATTTAGAGTCACCAATTAGCCTAACGAGTAAGTCTTTGGACTGAGAGAGGAAGCCAGAGTAATGGCAGGGAACCCATGCATGCACGTGAAAAATATGCAAACTCCACACAGAGAGGCCCCCGCCCAGCAAAGGATCTGAACCAGGCAGCTTCTATCTGTGAGGCAACAGTGCTAACCACTGCCCCACCATGCAGCCCTTGAAAGTAATAGGCCCTGCTTAAATGATTAATTGCATGAGTCATGGCAGTGCTGTTCTCAGTGTATTTCTGGGGCCCGTATCCTGCTCTATTACAGTCATTTAACCCACTCCAAGCATATGAGACAACATACACACACACAAAGTAATGTCTATGTGCAGCAACAACATCTAGAGTGCCCCCTACAGGGTCGATGTGGGACTTTTTAATTACTATGTTTGAGTGCTCATATGCAGTTTAAAAGCTGGATGTGTGAAAATGTGTTAATCCGTTGAACATTTAATTCCCTTTGTTTTCAAAAGCTCTGTTACTTTCTTCCCGTTGCTCCCTTTGCATGTTTTTTTTTTTATTGCTCAACCCACTGACTTATTCAGACTCTGTGGGACAGATTTGAGTTTTTCCTCAACAGGCAGTAACTTGATTAAGATCCAATCAAACTCGTTTGGTGGAGTCCAGAAGCAGATGGTCCACCGGTTTGAGGTCTGTCAGCCAAAAGTCTACGCAGCAGGGATACTTCACGAAACTATTTAGATCACTGACACCAGTCCAGAGACAACATGGGCAAAAAAAAAAAAAATGATTGAAGGACAAGTGAGACGTTAGATATCCATGAAAATAATCAGGACTCACTCAGGTAATCTCTGTTGGGAAAACTTAAATGGGAATTCTCAAAATGATGAATAAGTCATTAAAAAATGATCTGGACAAAGAAGCAAATTACAATTCAAGAATTCTGATGGTTACTGCATTTCATATAACTCCTAGAATAAATTAAAAATGTTATCTCAGTGAGACAAACGACACTAATTGATCTGTATCTGACTCCACTGCTGCACACTCTTACTGTAGCTCCCCATATAGAATCAACAACACAAAAAAATCAATCCACAAGTAAAGACAGAAATACATAAACACAACAAACATATCGTTAATTGCACCAATCTTATCTAAAAACCTGCTGCTAACTATAAAGTCAACTACTGACTGCCATCAGAAACAGTGAATGAGTCAACAAGAGTGATTTTAAATACATCCATGGGCCTGATAGGATCTCAGACGGCGACAGCCTTCCTGCAAGTCCTGTGTTTTAGGAATCTTTGATAGAGGTGTAAAGCATGTCTCCTTAATGAAGCACCTATGATAAGCATGAGTTAATGAGGTTTACATTGAGAAACTGTAGTTGCCTCTGAAACCACACCTGTGTAATTGTGTAAATGGTAAATGGACTTGTGCGTAAAGCGCTTTTTCTACTCACAGCGATTTTACTCCGCACGCCTCACCTTCCCATTCACACACTGACGGCAGAGGCTGCCGCGTAAAGTGACCATCAGAAGTAACTAATCCCATTCATACATCTGACATGTTGATGCAGGCGCTGGGGATCGAACCCTCGACCTTCCAATTGAGAGACGACCAATACGAACTGATCCATAGCCACACAGCCACAGTCTCTCTCCCTTTATGTTCATCCATGTGGCACATACGTTTGCTGCCTCCTGATTGTTTTCCAGCATTAAACAATAAAGTACAAGCAAGGAGAACTAGTTCAGACATTAAAGTGTTTACATTCTTCTTTAAACAATGATTCATTATGGTTTATTCTCTCCACTTAACGCATTATTTAACCAACCAAGCAGAGCAGAGCACCGCACTGCCACAAATATCACATAAAGACGATGCAGCTCGAGGTCTTAGTGAGGTGTGTAGCCTTTTTGAACACATGTACAGTGACAGAGTCTAACAATGGAATGCTAATGAGGAGCCACCAACGACATCTTAATTCATTCATTGTGCTCTTTGCGAACAGGAATATTGAATGTTGCTCCTCTCCTACAGGCGTTTAATTGCCGGATGTGGCTGCAGTTTAAATTTAAAGCAGGGTTCACACTGTCTCTCAGAGCTCATTATCATGAAGTCAGGAAGTCTGTTGATAGACCTTAACACATAGAGAAGGGTCTACTTTTTACTGGTGGTAAAGAGACGTTTTCTTTTGAACAGTTTAAGATTAGTCGAAAGGTTTTTCCATGCCTCACCTGTTTGCTTCAGCTCAACTCTAGACCATTTTCCTCACTGACATCAGTCAGACACCTAAGCTGCTCACATTACAGTAACTGCTGACGATGAAAGATGATACCAAAATCTGTCTTCTTCACTGGTAACATTTCAGTCTGCATGACGTCTTGTTCACGCTGCTCTTTTTTGAAACCTTAACAGAAGTGTGATCCCCAAGTGGACCAATGTTGTTCAGGCAGACTGAATCAAATGGACTTGTTTTGTTCAGTTTAAAGTTGGACTGCATGATTTGGATTTTTCAGCAAATTTTTCAACATGGTTCATACCCACCATTTACCTCGTGACATCTTTTTATTATTTACTGAAAACCTGGATGTTTTAATGTAATCTAGCTCTCAGAATTTGATTCTCTGAAATCTGCCATTTGGTAAAACCTCTTCCCTTTGTGTTTCATTGTTTGTATCAGATTGTTGATTTAAACTATTCACTGTTTAGCATGTAAATGCCTCCAGCATATATTCTTTTTATCATCTATTGTCTGAGTTGTTTCTTTCAAACTAAATGTTATATCTGGAGCCATTTCATGGGAGTGAAAAGCCTCTTGTCCCAGTTTAATGACAACTGAATGACCCAACTTAATGTCATTAAATGCTGGAGGCGTACTGTGTGACTCAGAGTGCTCGTGTATTATCCACAAGAGGCCCTCCGTCTCTGCAGAGGATCCTCACACTCGCTCTGTTTACAGCACACTCTGAAGCTTGCTTTTGTACCAGAGCCACATACATGGCACATACATACGTGTTTAAAATCCCTTGGGGCGGTCCTGTAGATGTTCAATAATGGTGCATGACACAAACAGGTGCTGCAGACACATAGGCCTATGTAACAGTATGGGTTTGATTTCTTTCTTCACACACGGTAAGCATCAGGCCCTTGGGTTTGTTGATTTTTTTATATTATTTTTACCCGTTTACTTATCCTTTGTTTTTTGTCACCTTGATGCAAAGAAAAAAATTCAGTTCAATATAAAACTGGATATTACCCGAAAGTCCAACTCAAACCTCAAACTCCCAACAAAATAAATGTTAACATATCCAAAGAATCTCAGCATGTAAAAAAACAAAGAATGACGACAGATACAAAAAGTATTTCTTAAATCTCACTAGTCATTATCTTTCAAAGCTGGGAGTGCAGGCGGGAGGGAAGGAGGAAAAGGAAGGCAATAACAGTCAAAGCAGGGATATAAAAGTATTTATTTTCCATTTCATTTCAAATGCTGCACGGGGGCGCAGCGGTTAGCGCAGCGAGGAAGTTCCTGGTTACCTGAGTGGAGTCTGCATGTTCAACCCTGCGCATGTGTGGGTTTCTGGGTACTCCGACTTCTTCCAACAGTCCAAAGACATGCTCGTTAGGTCGATTGGTGACTCTACATCGCCCGTAGGTGTGAATGTGAGTGTGGCTGGTTGTCTGTCTCTACATGTCAGCCCTGTGATTGACTACTGGAAAAGTCCAGGGTGTACCCCACCTCTCGCCCAATGACAGCTGGGATCAGCTCAGCCCCCCTTGCGACCCCGAACTTGAAAAGCAGTAAAGCAGGTATAATGTCCAACAGAAAAAGAAAAAAACACAAACAAGCACATAACAATGAGTCACACAGAAAACAAGTACCATCTAGCAACTAAACAAAGGAAGTAGTCTAGTATAGATGGAGTGAGGCTGTCGACGAGGGAAACCTCAATGATTGCAGAGGCTTAAATAAATGCCCCGATGATGATGACTATATAGAGACAGGTGGGCAGGTGGGTGGGGAAGGTCAGGTGACTGCAGGGCTGGTTATGTTAAGGGAGAGGTGTGTTGATTGGGGAACAGATAGAAAGTCTCAGGCCATCTGTTAAAGAAGTGAAGAATGGCAGGATGAGCAGAAGGAATGTGTCCCGTGAGAAGTGAGCAGGGGCTGGAGATGTGAAGTGTTAGCAGTAATAACATGATGTTGAGTCAAAACCAAAGATCAACTGTTCGATTATTGCTTTTAGAAAGACTTTGACCATCATGGCTGTTAAGTGAAGGGTTCCAATACAAGAAATATTTACAAGGAACATTTAATGTCTCATATTACAGATTTATGTTGTAACACTCTCTTTGCATCACTTGTGCAATGAAAACCTCAATTTTAGATAAAAACAAAACAGAACTTTGTGCATTGTACACCTAGCTCTAACGCAGTATTTTTGAATTATTCTGCACTGACAGGTGAACGGGTATTCAACAGTAGGCACTGCAGGAAAAAAAACTGATTATCTGTCCTGTAAATGCCCGGGAATTTCCACGATTTTGGTGGTTAATGTCAGTTTTCTTGTGCCGATAATTGTTGGGAAGGAACTTGCAGGGGGCGAGCCTGACTACCATTATACAACTTAAGAATGATTGCTTTAGGCTTTAAGGCTTCACTTTGTGTCACATGTTGGTCTGACAGACACCATGTGGTTTTGACACATGTTCTCTTTTAGTTTACATTCACTCACTTTAGTATTTTTATTTCTATATGTGGACTTCATTGGTTTATTTTTGGTTTTGCCTTGGCACTCACAGTGGCCCCCTCAAACCTGACTGACAGGCTGTTGACCTCTGGCTGACTCGCCATCTGTAGTGAGGACCAGCAGACATAGCAGCAGGTAAATATGGCAGTGAAAGTCACGATTATGTGTAAAGCGTTATTTTAGAGAGCCATGTAAGTGAATTAGAAACCGTCTTCTTTATCTTTATCTAACTTTTAACACTCGTCCTGAACCAAGATGAAGTACAGAGGGTAAACTGATGAAAATAATCTAAACTAATGGATTTAGCTAATTCAGTCAAAGACAGGACATGGATCATAAGCTGCTGGCTAAGGGCGCACTCACTCCAATCAAACTGGACCGTCGTCCGAGCAGAGCACGTTTGACCCCCAAAGTCCAGTTTGTTTGACTAGTTTAAGTGCACTATGTTGACCCTGGCATGGTTAGGAGAGCAAAAGCACAAGAATACAACGTGTACATGACGTAAAGCCTAATTGATGTGACTGTTCCTTTTGACAATCATTTTGAACCATCTAGTATTACGACGTGATGACGTATGTACAAGAGGTAACTGTGATAGGCCCAGTAGGTGCAATGTGAATGCAGGACACCGGGGGATTGGGGAGGGGGATTTGGCACAGTAAGGGGCAACTGGACCTAGTTGTAGTTTACGACACACAGAATCATCACTCATTCTCACTGTTGTTTTCCAGAAAGTTTCTTCTCATATCTGTCTGCTCATTGGTTCTGAACAAGGTATGTTCAACAAATTATTTGAACTATTTTCATCTAACAGATACAGCTGTATTCACAAACACCATGAAAGTTGTAAGTTTACACCAAAACAGTTTAATTGTGGGCTGAAACCTGTTTTCTTTTTGTTTCTGTATGGCTGACATGAGCTGTATGTTTCATGATATTTCTCTGTCTGTTAATCACTCTGAGCTACATGTTCACAATTTATTTTTTTCTGAATATGTGGACAATACAACATAGTGTGTTCAAGGGAGGAGCGTAAGAGGAACGTTTAAAAAAAGATTTCTTGAATGACCTTGTCAACAGGGCCAATTCTCGAGTCTGTCGGGGCCCTGAGCAAAAATGTATTTATCAGCGTTTATCAACATTATGTCTGCCAGTGTCCTGACGCTTACTTGTTTTCCCCTTTTCCCCTCATTCTTTTTTTCACATCCACACAGATAATTCCTCTTCATTTTCTTTCGCTGGCTTTCATTGACAAATTTTGGTTTACACAGAGAAAATGCACGAGATGCTTCATAACGATTAACGGTGCACTTAGGCTCTTCAATACAGCTGGTGATGATGTAAAATTGTATTTATAATTATATGTGTTGAAAATCACAGCTGTGTTATGTTTAACCTGGATATATAATGACCAATCAGAACAAAGGTTTCCTGGACTTTGCCTGTGCCTCATGGCCCTCTTACAGCCTGCCTGCTGGATGGGCTGTGTCTAAATTCACTTGGTTGGTTGCCGCCTTAATAGGCACAGAAACAGCAAGTTATTGTGGTTGTATGTTTTCTGGATTTCGATTCTTAAGTCATGAGTTTTTTAAGTAGGGGAATAAGTGATTTTTTTTATTCTCATGGAGAATTTCTAAACTAAATTATAGCCGTACATTTTTTTATTTTTTTCGGTGCCACAGTTAATTCAGCAACAACAGAACTGCTGTCCCTTTCACTACACACTCCTTACCATGATAGTGTTTTGGAAGAACATTATTTTTAGATCGTCATTAGTTTCTTGAGTCTTCTGATAAGTAGGAGAGGGATGTCAGCTGTTCACAGTAAAATCAATAGGCCAGAGAGTGAAATTAGAACTCAAACCTTACCCTGCCGGCAAGAGCAGCCTGCTATGCATGCTCATTGCTAATTGTATTGCTTTGTTTTGTGGCGGCTCACAGTTCATCAGAGGCCTAATGTGCTGTAGATATGTGCGCGGGGAGAGGGTGACGGCGGGAGGTCAGTCAGGAGCGGGGAGCCTCTGCAGGACAGCAGCAGGTCGGACACAGCACAATGAGACACAAGCTGAGAGATGACTGCACACTGAAACTGCACTGTGCATGTGGTGACCGGAGGGGGGTCTCTGTGTGCAGCCAACAGGACGGCTAATCACAGTTTATATCCTTTAACACACTGCTCTATAAATGGACACAGGAAAGCAGAATAAAGAACATTGGTTTGGGCCCTGATCAAAGAGCACATGGAATAAAAGCTTGCACCTTTAAATCTAACAGCAAGAGTGAAACAAACTGCAAGGTTGACCTTTCAGGAAATACGACAAGCTAAAGACGATACTGGCCATATAGAGCTGGAGTCACAATAGTGATTGGCTTACACCTGCTTAATTAAATCTGGTGTTGAAGAACCATAACAAATTAAAACATTAGTGACAGCGCCCTATGACACATCTGAAAAGTGACATTGACAACATTCAATTCCACACCTAGCCATTTATGACCACAGATCAGTCAATTGATTAATAGTCCAATAATGTATTCAAATCATTAATAACTACAATGTGTCCTCACTTCAGTGTTTGCCCTACTGAAATGTTGCCACTGTAGGAAAGGGCCTGATCACTCAGAGACACGTCGCCTTGGTGTGGCCGCTTAAAAGACGAGCGAGAGTATCTGGGGGGGAAAAACAGCTGGAAGCATCTGTGGAGCGGTGTTGCGGCACACAGGCATGCGGCGGGCAACCAAATAATATAAGTGTGAAAAAGTGGATTTGAGCCATGCAAGGTATAGCTCTCGCCGTTGCTTTGCTCCCAGACAATGAGGAAGAAAAAAAATGTGAAGGGAAAGCCCCCTAATGGATGTGACAGGCTGCTTTGGCTGAAAGTGACTTTGGATGAGCGCTGTGACGTGTCTTGAGCTGAGAAGTTGAACATTTTTCAGCTTTAATGCGTGCCCAAAAGTGCAGTTTAATTTTTTTGGTGGCTGCAGAGATGATCTCCCGGCAACCTGGAGCTCATATCTGATGTATAGCTGCATGTATAGTGTGGACTCGGGACTCTGGAGTTTTTGATAGTATAGCGTGTATCAAGGTAAACATTTGCTGGCTCAGTAAGAAAAGTTTGACTTGGATATGTGGTGGTTTTGTTACTGTCATGCAACCTGAATGCCACACTGGCAGAACATCTCCTCTGTACGCAAACATTAGAGGACGACATGCTGCTTTAGCCATTAGCTTTCTACACATTATTCCATGCTTCAGTTCAACGCCATTAAACAACACCACACTGTTTACAAATGCAGAGTAAGACTGTGTTCTATGTTGAGGCTAGAGTACTGAATTAAATGTGTGTGTGTGTGTGTGTGTTGCGATGAGATGGGGGAAATAACCGCAAATCAGAACAACTCTCATTCTGCTCTCCCCTGGAGCTCACTGTTGACTTTCAGCTTTATTGGATTACACAGACTTTAATAGTGTCCCCTAATGTGTCTCTTAGAATACTAATTGCTCCTTACAAACACACAATTTATTCTTTGAACATAACATGTGTGGACACCAAGTGCAACACCAACCTTTGCCTTCCTCGGCAGCCATTTTTTCGAGGTGCTTTGGGCGAGGAGACTAATCTAGTTCACTGTGAGAACGTTTCAGTGGATGAGTGTAGGCCTACATTTTCTTATTTTTTTTCTCAACTGCAAAACTTTATCTGGAGATTTGAATTTGTGGGTTACAGTTAGATCATCTGTTTTCCAAATGGCAACTAGAACATAATATTTGAGTCATCCAAGGGGTTTAAATAAGTTACAGCACATGTTGAATAAGCACATTATGAGAGAAAGTTATTGGGTTTCTACAGAATGTATTCAACAAGCTGTTCTCGCTGACGTCTCCATATGGTGATGTTTCCGTGCTGCTTCTGCCTCGAGGCATGTGAATCCGACATATTAAGGTAGTCTGTTATTTTAGATCTCAAATCTGAGAGCTCATGCATTTTTTATCACACAAAGCCTCATAGAATCAGTTGACTTGGGGAAATGGAGCCGTACAAAGAAAAAAAAAAGACTCAAAAGAATACATCATACGCGGGATTCTCCAGTTCAGCAGTTAAACCGGCGCGCTGCAGAGATGACAGCGGAAGATGCAAATAGAAAGCATATACCATCTCTATCTGCTTCTCCCTCATCAAACCTCATTCTTCTCTGTTCACCTCTTTCTTTGACTCAGGAGTTTGAATCAGGGCCAGCCTTGTGCAGAAAGTCCCCGCACAAAATTGTGTGATTTCCTCTTATCAGCTTCTCATCAAATCCCACGACCCCCTGGTGCTGCCTGAAAAAAAAAAAAAACAGTTCTTAAAGGATCTCAACAATAGAATTAATTAGCTGCGATTTCAGCACTTCGACATTTCCAAGAAGGCTTAAATACATCTTTATGAGATTAATTCACAGCCCTTCCTCTCTGCTGAATGGGAAACTCAATTGATTTTAGAAACTGTGTGCATGCTCCATGGGTCTCTGGAAGGAATAGAGGAATGTGACGTTGGGAGGAGAGTCATGGTTCTAAAAGCTTCCCAGTTCAAACAGCATGGCCCATATGAGTCAAGATGATACATCTTGTAATTTGGTTTATGCAGGTTTACCATGTTCCACGTTGTCTAACTTTTGATCTGGAGGGGTGGAGAAGGTGAGGGGAAAAATAATATATTTTTCTCTTTTTGTTGCATTGTGAATCTTTTCTTTCAGCAGGGAGAAACATCACGGTGTAACACATGCAAAGATTCAACTAACATTCCCATATCCTGTATGAAAATCATACCGATTAATATTTTTAAATCTCTATTTATCTCTTCCAAATGTACGGAATGATAAGGAAACGAAGAATATAAATGAAATACCTGAAACTATGAAAAAGAGACGTGTGGGGTAGATTTACCAAATCTTCAAGCATATTATCAAGCAGCACAAATAAGAAATATTACAGTGTGGGTTTAAGCGTGGAGAAAGATGGAATGAGGAGATATTCCATGAAGTGTCTTGATTTCTTGAAATAAAAATGACCAAACATTGAAAATAGACAATAGATGGGTAGCTGCTTCACTCAAGGTCTGGAGGGGAGTTTGAACATTAATGAAAACGTCATTCTCTTAAGATAAAGCAACAGAGTTCCAGACCTTTGGGAAGTGGGAATCTAAAGGTCTCTGTAAATATGGAAAATGTTCTATGCTTTACCCAACTCTCATTTATTTCGATTCTTCAAAGTGAGAAGTTTCCTTTTTGATGTTTTCAAAAAAAGATTGATTCAAGATATCGCCACATACGCCTACACTGTTAATGATAAAAATGTATGACTGCGGGTTTGACAATAACTCATAACTAACTCATAAAGTTAAAATAAATAAATCTAACCATCATGAAAAAACAATTGGAGTCAAGGTAATAAATACATTGGGAGAATAAATTCTCATGCAATGATATTAAAATGAAAAATTGTTTGGTGTAATGAAACACTGATTTGAAAGGTGATTCAACATTCAGGACTGTCACAGACCATGAAAATAGAAAAGAATAAAATGACTTTATTGTCATTGCACACTCCGTAGTTCAACAACATTTTTTGTGCTTGCCTTAACCAAAAAAGAATAACATTGATCATATGCAGCCACACACACATCCACAAAAGTTTTAAAAAGTTATGTAGAGAGGTAGATGAAGAAAAAGTTTGAAGAACATATAGTGCCTTCAGCTCAGCTCACAGTGTTATTGAATCTGTGTATAATAATGCTGGTGAGTTGTTCCAATGTGTAGAAGTTCTTCCCGACTGTAGAGGAAGTTCGATCGACAGACGTGCAAAAGAAAGTTAAGAAAGAGAAAGAATAAATAAGAAAAACATAGACTATAAATAATAATGGACGAAGCCTGAGTGACCGGTCGGTTACTGCAGGGGCCTAATGGCGGTGTCCTAAGCTTCTAGACTAACAATACATGGATCATTACATCAATCAGGGGATAACGAGACACAGGTGAAGGTAGTCAGGGCGGGGCTGACACACAAGGCGGGAACATGAGGAGCAGGACATGAAATGACAGAGACAAGGGTGAGTAAAAAAACAGGAATGAAAGAAGATTGAAATTGATGAAATTAGCAGAGCGGACCATGTCGTTAACCATTTCTGCCATAAAAACTGAGGCAGCCCCAGTGGACACTCAAGGAACTGCACTTTTTATGCACTTCTGCGTTGGCTTCATTTTTCAACATCGAAGGTTGCTGCTTGAGAAAAAGCATATTAAAGCTTATATAAATGTATATTTTGTTAATTAATTTGAATGTGAGGATTATATATACTTAGAGTATCAGCAGCAGTTCATAAAGATTTTGAACATTTTACAGACTACAAACTTTATGCCCAAAGTCCGACCAGGTGCGGCCTATAACCGGTGTGTAGTTTATATTTCACAGCAGCAGTGAGGATGCATTCATGTTATACAGGAGACGAGAGGATTAATGGACACCTTGGAACTGTTAGTATAAGACAGCATCAGTCTGCAACTGTGGCGTAGTGGTGCCTGAAGAAGTGAGCATACTAAGTGTCCCGCCAGCG
This sequence comes from Labrus mixtus, assembly GCF_963584025.1. Classification (NCBI taxonomy): domain Eukaryota; kingdom Metazoa; phylum Chordata; class Actinopteri; order Labriformes; family Labridae; genus Labrus; species Labrus mixtus. Next base: position 26,970,036 of record NC_083618.1, on the reverse strand, counting down.
GAGGGTAAACGGCCTCTGCTAATAGTGACATAAGACTCCTCTTGCAAATTAAGTTAGTGTGTACTAGCCAATTAGAGACAGAGTAGGAAGGGTCATCCCTACTAGGGGGAGATTTAGAAGTGGGTATACTCTATGGAGGACTGAAAAGTAAGTGGGTATCTCTGTAAACCTGCGTATACTCTGCACCACACCACTGGTCTGCAACCCGGTATGATGCCAGAGCTTGTAATAAAGACATTGGTCCACTAGAGGGTGTGTGTCAGTGACATGCATGGCCTCGCTTGAGCGTTAAATGTACACAACCTGTGTGGCGTGCCATACCAGCAGGGGGCGATCATTTACTCAATGCCAACACAGTCTGTTAATAGAGACTGCAGTCTGCAGTGTTGTTCACACACTTCAATAATAAACTGAGTAACACTGGGAGAGATGATTAAACAAAGTTTTTGTCTTTTGTCTCTCCACTTCTGAGTGTAATGGCACGCTCACTCACTCTCGCTCGTTCATAGGAGCTCTCTCTCCCTCGCTCTCTCTCCCTCGCTCTCTCTCCCTCGCTCTCTCTCCCTCGCTCTCTCAGAAGTTCTTTAAAGTTATAAAAGTTGATAATTAAAAACTATATCAGACAGACTCTCATGTGAAATAACACTCATACACGTGCATAAAATCAAAAAAGGATAAAGGTTTTTTACTGCTGAATCAAAACAGCTGCATTCTGTTACTGCTTGTGTAATGAACGCTGGACAGTCTGTGGTAATATATGCCCTTTGTTGGCAATTATAGTTGTATTTTAGGATCATAAAAAATCTAGTCCTTAATTGCGTGCTAGCATGTGAGTACTTGAGTTAATGTGTGTATTAAAGAGAGCGCTCATTCGAGTAAGTGTGCATGATGGAGAGATTGGTCAAAACAACGACTCTCCAAATTGCAGAGAAGCATCTTGTTGTGCTGCTCTGCCTGACACAATGACCTCACATCGTTGATGACTTTGATTATGTGACAAAACTGTTCTGAATGACCTTCATGTGTGAGCAACATGCTGTGACGTGTGATGATCTGCAGGGACTTACGATCAAGTATTGCAAGATTGCGTCTCTCTCAAGAAAATGCTTTATGTTTTGCGATTGGCAAGTTTGTTCATAAGATATTTTAAATATGTAAATACAAAATTGTATCAATCCTTTACATTTTCTTAAAACATATTTGTTGTTGCCTATACGCAAATCCACTGCTATCATCGATTGATCAGGTTTCTGATCATCTGACGTTTCTTACTCCTGCTCACTCCTGGGACACAAAAGGTTCAACCTTGCACCACATGTATGACATTTGTGAAGCAATACTATTTTAGTAATTTTTTATTCAGCAGAGATTCCCGGGAAGTTCTACAATTAGATTCAAATGGAGCAAAGTGACACTGACAAAGTGACACTGGTTGAGTGGACTAGAATAATATACTAGACACTGAATTTATTTTTTATACCCTGAAAAGATAAATGTGATTAACTTTAGTTTCACATTCCCCGAAACGACCATGAGGTTCATTCTCTAAGCAGAAAAATGTCTCCATCATTCTCTGGTTTTATTTCCCACCTAGAACATTTGTCAGGTCACAATAAGAATTTGACGAATACATTTTTTATTGAAAAAACTGAAGAAATTCCCATCAGCCTGAGCTGCGCTTTGTATCAGTACAAATATTCACAGCATGCTAACAAGCTATGGCTGACAGGGGGGAACATTATACATACTAAATGAGCCTGTTAACACAGTCATTATGAGCATGTTACTGCGTCACAGACATGCTGGTCCTGTTGTGTCAGAAACAGGGCACAGGGGAATTTATTCAGAGAGTCGATGTATGGTGTACATATATATGCATTTTATTTCCATTATAATTGGACTAAAGAAAGGGGTCTCTGACCTTTAGCATCTGATATTATCCTTTGGGAGGGATGCATTCGAAATCTGAATATTTACAGCTATTTGCATACAGCCTCAGTTAACACTCCCCCTCCCCTTTCTGTGTGATTTTCTCGTCTTTGTTTGTGTTTTATTTCTTCTTTTGTTGTTTCCTATTACTGCCCCCCTTCTTACTTATGTAAAGAGTCCTTGGGTTCTTGAAAGGCGCTATATAAATCAAAGCTATTATTATAATTATTATTACATGTCTTTTGCTACATAAAGGCCTGTGTTCACAGACAGCTTCTTTTTTTTGCATTGATAGGATCTGTTATCAACACCAAACCCGATGTAGTTCAGTGTTTTCAGCGCTCACCGTTCTGAATGCTAAAACGCCCTCGGCATCAGTTTTTTTGTTGCTGCACTCGCAGCGCTTTCGGTTGAAAGAATTTCATCATTTAGAACAGCGCCACGCTTAAAATGTCGCTTCTCCCTCACCGACAAATCAAAATCAATGTCAGCTTTGTCAGCAACAATGGCGGAGGAGACTCTGACTCGTCTTTTCAAGGGTACAGTTTCCAGGTTTAGAACATAGACTGTAAATATTAATGGACTAAGCCTGAGTGACGTCTGCCATCTGTTACGTCAGGGGGGCTCCGCAGGCTCATAGGCAGCAGCCGCCATGTTGGAGATCCTGTCTCAACCTAACTTTCAGACAACCTATCGACACGCTGAGAGCCGGAGCTGAGACGGGTTTTAAGTCTCTTGACAAAAAGTTACATTGCCTGTGAATTCGGTCAGCTGACTATGGATGAAACATATCGTTCAGTCAATCAACATGATTTGAACAGGATGCGTTAAAAAAAAAAATCATCCCCCTAGAGTGTGGCCATGATGACAATAACTGATCAGACCAATATCCTTTTTTGTAACAGGCTGTAAACATGTTCATTTCTGCTCTAGAAACAAGTTTTATTTGACAGTTGTGTGTTTGTGACTTCCTGTGTTCCTGGAGTCAGCCTCAAGCGGAAACTTCATGAACTGCAGGATTTTGCACTTTGGCTTCACATGACTCCTTTACATTGTTTTCATGTTTTCTTTGGGGGTATTTCCTTGAATCAAAGCAAATATTAAGCAAGATGAGCAATCTAAAAACACACCTACAGACATTACTGGGGGAAGCAGAAGTAAACTTTCGTAACCTAGCAACAATGAGCGCTGGTGAGAAGCACTCTGAAAAGGAGGTTGTGGGCGCTACCGGCATAACACTCATAAATCAGTGTACTTCTAGTGATGAAAGATACAACAGAAAACTCAAAGTAGAACCTGGTCTTTTTTTTTATTCTCTAGTTTTTTTAAGTTTTCAAAATCCAAAATAAAAAAACACAAACCAGAATTGACATTTTGACACTTAAGATCCATCATCACCCCTTTACCTTTTCTTAAGATTCTTTCCTTTTTCATAAAGATGGAAATGGAAATAACAGGAGCAAAATGCAATGTTTAATACTGAAACATTTAGAAGTGACATAAAATACAGCAACCGGTATTCCCAGGTTAAAGAGCAATAAAAAAGGAGACGAGACATTATAGGAGAGCGTTGCTCGGCAGGATCGCTCTCCAGACTCGGTGAAAAGCTCATCTGTGAAAAGCTCATGAAATCTCACCTTAGACAGTTGACATCCAACAGCATTGTGGAAGTGTGGCTTGAAGTGGCTTTTAATGCTGTTGTTTTCCTCTATTGCTGGTTGTTGTTTTCATGCAGTGAGTTTATTTTGACCTTGTTTTTGTAATACCATTATGATAATGGCGGCTGTTAATGTATCTCTTTCTGTTGAATAACAGGCTGCTGTCAGACTCACCTTTCACACTCAGCCACCCGAGACTTCTCTGCATCAGCATTTCAGTCGAATAAAACCCTGGGTTATGTTTGCTATCATAGCTAGTTCAGTGCACACAGTCAGTACAGCAATTATTATGCGATGTGTCTCTTGACCTTTCTGTGGGCTGGTAGACGCCGTGTTCAAAATGCCGCAGGGGAAAATGTTATGTCGTCCAAAAATATTTGGATGAAGAAAATACTAGAAACATCTGCTAGAAAAATCAAATATATCAGTTTGGTTTTAGGATGATTAGACACCCTAGAGGGTAGTTTAGAAGAGCCACTGTCTAAAGTGCAGTACCACGTCTGGCCACTAGATAGATTCAGGAAATGAGCTGAATTAGAAAGTTATCTTCTTCCATCAACTTTTCTCTCTACTATTTGACATATTGTATTTTTAATGACTTTCAAGGGTGTTTAAGATGTTGGAATACTTATTTTCTTGTTTCACAGTTAGATGAGAGCAATTTAATGTCTCTGTCTCTGTAGCTCAAGTAGAAGCTTAGCATAAGGACTATGCTCTCCCCCTGGTTCCAGTCTTTATGCTAAGCTAACTAACTCTGATCTAAATGCTCAAAACACATCAATCTTCTCTTTATTTCTCAGCAAAAATGAATAAATATATATCCTAAAAATGTGCACATCTCTACACACATCTGACTTACAGTACGTGTTGGTCATTGATCCTTTGCATTTATGCTAATTGCTGTAATGTTAAGAAGATTTCAGAGGGGGGAGATGCTTACTGGTTCATAGCTTTCAATAACGTGACTTGCGTGAAAAAAGGCTGTGAAGAAGAGCTTTGGATAGTACAGGCCGCCATTGAAAACACTGTGGAGCTGGCTTGTTCGTGTTTCATCTCTTCAAAAACGACTCATGTTTGAAACACATGACAAACCCTGACAAATTTAGATTTTAAGATTGACATCAAGTACGGGGCACTTCCGACCTTCAGACAGCACCGGGGACACCATTTCAATCAAGTCCTAACCAGAACTTCGCTTTGCCGATGTTTACATATCCAGCGGAGAATCCTTTCCACTACACAGCCGCCAGGATGAAAGTGCACAAAAGTACGGACAGCTTTATGTATTTTCGATGTGTCTGGGTAAATAATGATGCCGTTTGGGAAGTGAAAGGCATGAACTTCACTATTAAAGCATATGTGAGGGCTAAAAAGCTAACATTTGCTAGTTAATGTTACCTAACGATAGTATCAGGATCCCTGTCAGTGTCACTTTCAGTCAATGTCCTGATGGAGTAATGTTAGATAAAAGGCAGTCATATTTTTGCTCAAATTAACACAATATTTTTCAGGCAGGATTAGGAGATTCCTGTTCTTTTATTCCCTCAATGGGACAGCAAAGCATCTAATAGCATTGATCCAAAATGTATGCACACTCTCTGGGTTTTCTTTCTCAGACTGGATTCTGTAAAAGGTGAATAAAGCTGGTTAAAACTTTTAGGCGGCAACTGAGCTCGGTCATTTCTCCTTAGCGTGCAGCAGTAGGAAGCCTTTCTTTCCCGCCCGGTTGGTGGTTCCACAGTGTGTTTGAAGTCATTTGAAAACTATGAATAGAAGGGAATGTGATGTTGTTTTGTGCATCTGTGTCATCAGCATTGTAGTTCCTGCATACCTGTCAGAACATGGAGGCAGAAGAGTCCAACCTTGAACAGGCTGATTTGATTTGTACCTTTAAGCCCACACTGAAACGGTGGATGCTAAACATCTCAACCTGACATTTCTAAATTAACAGACCAGCGGAGGACTCAGGAGGATGTGTTAAGTGAAGCTGACAGACTACCTTCTGTTTAGCCTGACATTCAGGTGTCCCTTGTGTCCTGATGAGTGAAGATGCTAATGTAACTCAGGTCAGTGGGGGTTACAAGTGATGGAAAACTGCGCTCATTAAATAGAAAAAAAATGGATAAGAAGCTTTGGACAAACATGCAATGACACTTTCGATAATAATTACTACCAATCATCTGATTATTTATGCACTGTGAGATCTCTGAAGCTCAGTGTAAAGTGTGTGTTGTTAAAGATATAACATGCAACAATCTGAAAATGTCTAGTTACGTTTCTAGCTAAACGGCATGGCTCACATTTATTTTCCTTTTGACGGACAAGGGAATATGTGCTTCCTTGGCTTTCTTGGTTCAAGTCCTTTCTTAAAAAACAAACTCCTTCCCTAATAGAGAGGAGAAGAGATAAGTAAAAAGTGTGGGTGTGTAATGTTCTCTGTATGATTCACAGAGGCCATCTGATTCATGAGCTGGATGTTTGGAGGCCTGTTGGTCTGAGGCCTTTTGCACCAGCTGGTCCAGCTTGATATCTGCACCAACTCCACGGTCAACAACAACTCATGTTGGAGCAACAAACCCTGTAGATGGAGCAACACTCAGTGCTCTTTTATTGGCATTAAAGGTGACACTCGTTTTGATCATTTGTTTCAGACAAATATGAAAGTTAAGAAGTAAATGGACATGATATGCTAATGTTGTGCGTGTGTGTGTGTTTGTGTGTGTGTGTGTGTGTGTGTGAGAGAGAGAGAGAGAGAGAGAAAGAGAGAGAGAGAGTTAACAACCATCAGGTTTGAAAGATGTACAGATGAGACGTAGAATCAACATTTCCATGAGCTCTGTTTACCAAATCAAGTCATTCCAGCGACTGACACTAATCATCTGCATAAGCATACTAAACAAAGTTTTTTTTTATAGATGTATTCATTCTTTCTTTAACTGAAAAGTCTTTGGAAATGTAGCTGAAAGCATCGTTTATATGTAATTTACATATTAAAATGTGGTGATACCTTTTTACCTTTTTTAAGACGTACAATGACTGGACAGCGGTGGTGGATACAGTATCTGAAAGCCTTTAGTAAAAGTTCAGAAACCACATCAGAAAATGACTCAAAAAGAAGTGACTTAAGTTAAAGTCTTAAAGTATCTCATATTTGTGTACTTAAGTAGCAAAAGTATTTTTGGGACATCAATCATACTTAAAGAAGCGATATGTAACTCTGACACCTAGTGATTTCAATTGGTACTGAAATCCAAATTGGAGAGAGCCGGGTTCAAGTCTGAGTGCAAAATACTCAAGGAAAGTACAGATACTTCCTTAAAATACTAAAGTAGGGTACTGTAATCATCTACTTTGTTACTTTACAACACTGCTGTACAGTGATGTCACATTTGGCCTAACCCATACAGCCCTATATATGTGTCTTTGACTGGATTAGGTCTAGATGTTAGAGCCTACATTTGTCCACTTTCCAATCTGAACAAACCCGGCTCCAGACCTTTGCTGAGATCATCCCAGTGAATGGTAATTGCCTTCCTGAGGCTCCAGTCCTGTCACACACTCGTCTCACTGCAAACACACACACACACACACTAGCACCGCTGGAACAGCTTCCAGTGACACAGACAAGGCTCTGCATGTTTCTTACTTTTCATACTGATAATATGACTCTGCATTCAGCTTATGTTCGTCTGTGAGCTTGTGGAAACTGTAACAGAAGCTGGCAGTGCAGCTCTCAGTAAGAAGGTGTTTCTGTCCCCTGTGGCAGTTCACCGGCTGCTTAACTGAAGCGCTTTTTTTTTCTGTGTAGGAACTCCATTAAATCAACCTCCGCATAGAGGTGAAGATTTTCCTCACTGTCCTTTGATGAGTCAGAAGTCCGAGACTACTGTACCTCTGTGTGAACAGCTCTCACGCTCTTTTTATGCCAGAAACGTACAACAACATTTAAAACATTAAGTTCTACTGATTTTAGTATGATGTTGGTTATTTTCGAAAACTAGCACGATTTTGAAAGTAGCATTCCCTCAGAGCTCCGTCAACACTAACCCCCTCCCCTCTGTGCTCCCTCAAAAGCCACGCCCCCTCACTTACACGCAAGAGCACCGTTGCTCCAGAAGTGGACCTCAGCTCATCTCTTGCATTGTGTAGAAACTACGTCGTCTCTTGTCTCATTCAGCGGTAAACTCAAAGTTTAAAATCAGTGACGCGCTTTGAGTGCACGCAAGGGGTAGAGAACGAGCAGGGAGACAGGGAGGCGTGTGATTGGTTCATCAGATTGGTACCTCATGGCAGACATTGGTCAAAGTTTTTACATTCTTACAACTGCTACAGATGATTGATTTTCTTTGTTCCTTTTTCAGAGTGCATGGATTATTAATTTCCGTCAGGACCTAAAAGACAATTTCAATCAAAATCATAAAAAGTGTATTTGAGGAAGATGACCAACCTTGCCTTGAGAAACCACCTTCAGAGAATTGTTTTTGTTATTTGTCTGTAAAACTGTAAACTAAAAAAGTCATGCAGTATATGTTGTTTGAAAAATTAAACGTGATTTATGCTGATATATATTTCAGTGCTGCAATATGTTTTTCTACTTCACAATATCAGAGAGAGTTTAACTCCTCCCCATCCACAAAGCAATTAGGTTTTATACTGTACATTATGGACTCCTGCTTAATGTGAACACCAGAAACAGTTGCATAAAAAGGTAACACTTTAGAACTGTATTCAAAATAGACAGAAATTGATGACGTCCTGACAGAATATTGCACCTGCGAGATACGGCATTAAATCTGCCTTTGTGTTGATTGATTTCCACCTCAGTGTGTTAGGGTCAAATATATGTTTGGTGGATTTTCCTTTTTCTTCTTTAGTGTGATAATGTTCTTGTTCACTAATGTCAGGCCTGCTCCTTTAAGGAGCAACACAAATGTGGTTTCAAATAAAATATGTTAATCTAAACTGAAAATGTATTTTCTGTAAGTAAAGCTGTGGCGGCAGAGCTGCAGTCAGTGTGCAGCCAGAGTAGGAGGTGTGTAGGCTTTAGGAAAAAATATGTTAAATAGAGTTGTGATTTGCATTAATTCTACAGGGAATTTCAAATGCTACACGCTTTGGCACACATCATCACCACTACATTATAAACTGGACCCCTGCTGTGTGTTTGTTCCTGGTTATCACTGTATAGTCATGAACGTGTATTTGATATGTTTCCATTTGTGTGCTAGGGTTTAAAAATAACCCTTATTTTTTTTTATCTTAACTTTGGTCTTCATATATTAGCCATCATTACCTTTTTGTTAAAAACGGAGTCAGTAGCTTTTTCCTTAAAAAAACATATAGACTTGGGACGCTGGTGGCACAGTGGTTTGTGCGTGCGCCCCATGTGGAGGCTATGGTCCTCCAAGCGAGCGGTCCAAGTTCAAATCCAGCCTGTGGCTCCGTCATTCCCTACTCTCTCTCTCCCTGATTTCCAGCTCTATCCACTGCCCTGCCTCTCCATTAAAGGCACAAAAAGCCAAAAATAAATAAATGAAAAAAAAAAAACATATAGACTTATACAACAGTAATGTCGATCAATCACCACTTATGGGCCACCATACATGTGTGACTGTGTCCCTGTCCTCTCACTGTGTTTTCATGTTGTCCATTGTTTGGTTGTCACGGGAGGTTTCTGGTCGAGGAGATGTTGTTCCCCCTGCCAATGACAGAGCACAGGTAGTTTAGGATTACAAAGCGTTTATGCATTTTTTGACGGCTGGTTCAGGTTTCAAGCCTTTTTCGTTTTACTGTATTTTTTTTTTACTTTTCCTCCTCTAAGTGACAAAATGAGGACATACTAATGTGTTGTGTAATTTCTAAATGTGTTCACAATATTTTTTATTTTTTTGTACCACAACTCCAATTTTCCTTTGTGTTTCTTTGAATCCCATATCAACCAGTCTTCTGCTGATTTATTGGGAATGCTCGTTGAATCTTCCTCGCCTGCCAGCAATCTCAGATCATTAGCAACCTGCTGACATGCAGCCATTCCCAGCTCAGTGTCTTTACTTAAAAAAAAATGAAAACAGGATAGCCTACCATCTGACTCCCAACTTTCATCTGCCCTCCTCAATCTGTAAGTTATTCATTAAACCTTTAACTTTCCTTTAGTCTGTGTTCTTGTCTCCATTCATTGCAAACAGCTTGAAACAGTGATGGTGATGCAGGCTAGTTGGATCACGTTGCTTTCATGCTTCTACATTATCTTCCATGTATGTTATTTTTGAATTGTTTTATTGAGTTGATCGTGTCTTGTGCAGCAACCGAGTTGACGAAATAATGAGAATACTTTTTTTTAATCTCGATTAATGATACCAGCGCTTTATCAGAAAGTTCAAGCTGGAATATTGAGACGTGCAGCCAAAGATAAAGCTCAAGTGACTTCAGGTGATGGAGAGAACGAGAGAAGCCTTGAAACTGATGAAATGACTGTCAAATCTATAGACAACAAACACCCACTTTGTGATAGAAATGAACCTTTAAAGGCGGAATCCATTAATCTCACTACATTATCAGTCATAACTCTGACATTTTCCACTAGACTAAGTCCACTTTTGTCAGATTTTTATTTTATGCAGTAACACAAAAAACCAAAAGGAAAAGCAACAGCACATGAAGTGGAATATGTTTGGTAGGTCAGCAGGAGTGTGAAACTAAATGTTGCTGAAGAAGTATGCACCACCCTCTCTTAGCGCAGGCACAGACATTACATGGTGATTGTAGTGAATTACAGGCTGTAGTCAATTCACCTGAATGAGTCCCATTACAGAGAGCTAAATGCTGGTTATTGGGGAGTAAACAAAGCAGAGCATTACAGAGAAGGAAATTTCCAAACGAGTGATGTTGCTGTTTCGGCCTCTGAGTATAAACTAAGCAATTTAAAAAGTTTGGTTAGACAGTTTTCAGAACAGGGGCCCAATATATGGTGATACTTTATAATGTGAAGTGTGTGGACATAGTGTGCTATTGGCCTCTGAGGAAACAGGGTCAAATATAAGATCAAACAATTCTGCAAACTGCCAAATAGGATAAAAATGGATTTTAGAGAACTGCTTTGTGCTGTGCTTTCCAGAAACAGAAACAGAAAAACAAATAATGACGTTCAGAGAACATGGAGTTAAAGTGATCTTGGCATCATGTTTGACGTGGACGATTACAGCTGCAACGACACACTTGGCATTTATTGACGGTATAATTGTACAATTTGACACAGTATTGGAAAGTTCTGTAAGGACTTCTTTAAATACAAACATCTTTCACATCTACACTTTTTTTAATATGACAATCATTTGCAGTGATTTTTTTTTGTGTGTTAACCATGTGTACAAGGCCAAGTGTGTGCTGTATGATAGCATAAATATTGTGGTGGAATGTCACCTCACACTGAATGAATCGCACAGACATGACTGCTGTTGTCAGACACCGTCAGCCAGTTTGCACAGGCGCAATCAGGAAGAATGGACTGAAGGGAATAGGCTCTAGGCTGTGCAGTCGCTGAGTGAGAGTATGCAGTCGTATGATCATAATTTCAAATTTGCCTCACATTCATTGACCAGTTGGGAGCAGGTGGCCCGGGCTAAGATTGGCCTTCGTGGTCATATGTACACTGCGCAGCAAACGATGCGCAATCGAGCTGAAATTTGGCCCAATGGTCATTTTCAAACCAGCATTGTACAATATTACAATTTCAGAAAATGCACACTGGAAAAAATAATGAAAGACCCTAAAGTGAGGGGTTCTTGTCTTGGTCTAAGCTACAGCAACTTCCTCAATTTTGTGTTGAGCAGTCAAGTCCATGAAAGTACTTTAAATCCAGATTGTAGATCTACTAAACTTTACCCACAGCTTATTATAAACTGATGTTTTTTAGCAATGGAAAAAAATTGCACAGCAAATACCAAAAATAGTTTAAGCTTACACTTAGCCTCTAAACTAGCTAACTGCCCACCCGGCGCCTACAGTCACAAACATACAGAGCTCTAAAGTGCAACGCAGACCTGTTGCCTGCAAAAAGGGTGATTCAGACTTTTCCAATGTATCCCTTGAAATGTCATGGTGAGGGCTGGGTGAACTGTTAACATGAGTGTCATCTCTTAATCAGTGACAGCAACAATGTGATTGTCCCCTGACAAGACAAACACCAATGTGGCCTACAAAGATGAGCTCCATGGTTTCTTTCCTAGTTGATATAATTACATGCATGTATTCAATCAATCAATCAATCAATCAATCTGTTAGTACATATTTTCATGAATTCATTCATCTTGATAATTTTGTGGATATATCTTTAAATTGTGTCAACCATCTAAGAGTAATTCTTCCTTCAGGTTTGTGAAGCTGTAATACACATGTGTTAGAGACTTCATAGCAACAGAGTTATATTTGGATTGGAGCCAAGTGTCTGCTGTGAGCTGAAAAGGAAACGTGACTCTGAGACTGAAGAAATGCATATGTCTGATATTTCAGATTCAAGGTGACGTCTTCTTTCTAGCCTTTTAGAGATGAACCGAAGCAGCCAGGAATTTGTGGGCTGTACCTTCTAGCAGAACATGAGCAACACTTTGAAGATGACAGAAACAACCCCCACCTAACACAATCATTATTTGTATAGCACAAAATTCATAAAAAGTGTCATCTCGAGAGGCTTCACAAGCGAGCATGTGGGATAATGTGCAGGAAGAATTTCTCCTTTGTATTCCTCACGTTCCGGTTGTCCACACCTCCTTGCCGTTGAGGCGGAGGTCGGAAGCCGACCGTGCGTGAATGAGGACGGTGGTGGTCGTGGGGACGGCGCAGTCTGATGGTGGTGGAGTCAGGCGATGGTTGTGGGACGACAGAGGCTGAAATACACACACATGCACAAACAGAATCCTGTGGACATGCACAAATGGAGAGAAGTCAGTGAGGGGCTGACACATGAAGGAGCGCCCGAGCAGTTGCGGGGGTGGGTGCCTTGCACAAGGGCACCTCGGCAGTGCTCAAGTGACCTGGCACTTTTCCCGGCAACCAGACCAACTTCCATACTTCCGATTCTGGAGTTCTTACAGAGTGCGCTACTGCCGCCCCCTTTTTACACAAGTTTCCATCCAACATAAATTACACCAAAACCAGCCATGCTCTCGGGCAAAATGACACGGCATGACTAATGTGCAACTGTTCAGTCTGCTTACATATTTGCCAAAGGTAACAGTATGAGTTTTCTTTTCACAGCTTAATCACACTCGTACACATTTAGGCCCTTACTGAGGAAACAAGTTTGATGTGTTCATTTTAGCTTCTCCAGCATGTAGGCTATACTTTCAGACTTGTCCTTTTCAAATATGCACATCAAAGAGTTTGTCTGATATTGTTAAAGAACGGAGGGAATTGATTGACCTCTGGCCATTACAACAAACAGGGGTTAAATGTAATTTTCTTCTTCTGGTCCTGGCAGTAACCTTTCCTTAACAGCAGGAAGCAGCGATATAAAGTCTGATATCAACCTGAACCAGTTCACAAGGCCGATGATAGAGGAAGATATTATCCCCTGGGGGCCGTCTGAAAAGGTCTCTGGTGTGAGTAAATGTAAAAATGGACACAGTGTGGGTTATTGAATGGCCTCACCCCTGCTTCCTGACGATATGTAAGCTGCCGCCGTCGGTCCGATCAGTCCTCTGCTGAGTGTCAGCTCAGGGATAGAGCTGATTTATAGCAACCCACGGAGAGAGTGCATCTTTCCTCCCCTGTGAGCAATAGCTAACATACCTGTTCTGACAGAGAGGATGGGGCAAGGCATCAGCAGTTTCAGGGCGGTGGTTGCTCTTTTAAGCTTTTATATTCCTCCTAATAATGAGAACGCACGAGTGCTGGATGAACGGTGCTCAATCACTGTCTCTGCTTAACTCTGATACCTGAAGCTGGTGGCTCAGCATCAAACAATCAATCCACCCTCTGGGATTGAAATCATCGAACGCCCAGTTATTGATGATGAATCCTCTTTGTGGGTGCTCCAGCTATCTTTTGAATTACAAGACAAAGCGGTTGTCAAAAGCATCGTCCCACATAATTCTTGCACTTCCACTTCCATACTGATGGTTCTTTTTTTCGACTCGAGTATGCAATAAACATTTAGCAGCACCAACCCCAATCCTCTATCCACCATTTCAGTGTCATTTTGATGAAAGAGCCACTTGTTTTGATTCATTTTTAATATTCCGCCACGGGGAGATGTTTGCAAAACTGCAAAGTGCCACTCTGCTGAAATGCGTCTGAAACGCATTTAAGAGTTACATTTATCTCCTCTTTCTCTCATTACGCGTGCGTCACATTGCAAGTTTTTGAATGCAGCGGAGGATATCTTTAACCCCGAAGACTTTGATGCTTTTTCGAAAAAAAAACATTTCAGTCCAAGTACTGTTATCATGAATCCATTTATGATAACAAGAGGAAAGCTGCCATCACTGCATGAGGCTATAGTCTCTTTTATGTTCCTTACATGAGTCATGGTTAGGTGCATTCATCTCCTCAAACAAGATAAAAGAAACATGATAATGGAACAGCAACAATACAACACACTGGTAAACATGCACACTGGAGGACTTTTGGCTATTTGATGTATGCTGTTCGTCTTTTATTAACATGCTGCTTAATGATTCACAGGTTTCAGGAAAAGCTTAACCTCCCTGTGGGACTGAATACGATGTCAAACTGGTGGTTACAACAAGACCGTACGTGACAACCTGCAAAAGAGAATTAATTGCCATTTGATTAACCTATAGCTCGCAACATACCAACTAAGAGTGTGAGTCAATAGTGTGTTATGTCTTTACTTCTGTGCCCCAATTCAGGTGAAGCATCCTTCGTAGGACCCGACCTTCTTAGCCTGTGGAGACCGCTCAGGTAGAACTTACAGTAAATGAGAAGGTTGGGTCTACAGAGGATTATCCTATTTGCATCACCAGCTGTTTCCACCCTTACCCTTTCGCTACTAAGCACCACTCCTGTTGCCTATAGCAACCTCAATAGCTGCACTGGAATTAGCAAGCATAATCAACATCACATAACTTAAGATTTTTTAATGTAACACTTTTGTTTTTTAATATTTGTCGTCATGGTGATGTGAGAACACAGCAGGTAAAATTCACTGCAAAGGGCAGGGGGGGGGGGGGGGGGGGGGGTGACGTTTATATCCTGCAACCGGCACAGGACCAGAGACTGTATGCACGGAACCGGTGTGATCTCTGAGCACATAATGAAACTGCTTCATTATGTTATCTGTTCTCTAGTACATTCCTCTCTGCTCTTTTGTTGATATTGTGATTGTGTCTTACGAGAGGTAGCATTGATTTGAAGGTAAAAGTTTTCATTATAGCAACATATAGAGGACTCTGTTGTTTCATCCACCAAGTCTGCATTGTTCTTTTTTTAGTAATGTCTTGCCTCCTCCCCCCCCCCCTCCATCCGACAGGGATAGTCTCCTGCTGTGAGGAAGATGTGTGAGCAAACCAACTCAGGAAGATTTCAAGGGCAGCCAGCCTGAAGTTTCCAGGAGTGAATATGTGAAAAGAGCTTCAGTCTGCAAAAGAACCCTTCAAAGGATGCAGAACCTGAATGGAGACACAGCTGACTTCATCAAATAAACTATCAGGATGAGTGCAAAATGTTTTCTCACATGTCAGTTTATAAGGATGTGCCTTTGTTGAAATGTACAGCTTCTAGTTTACATTTGTAGTTGTTGTTTTTTGAGTGTATACGCACTTGCACTATCTCTAAAATGTGTTTTTTGGGCAGACTTTGTATTTGGTCAAACTCACATTTTAACATTTATTTTTGTGTCGCAGAACAAAAACAGTGTTTTTTAGCACACAGCTGTGAAAGCAGCTTTGTTGTCTTTGTTTGGATGAGGAACACAGCGTTCCACAGCACCTGTCTTTATCACGGTGACAAACCAAACCACAGATGTCTGATGCTAGATAGCATGTCAGTGTTAACACCAGCGGTTTCAACTCACTGCCCATCCATCAGAGGCAGACAATGAGCAGGGCAGACCATGATATCAAACTGGACCCAGGAAAATAAAACACCCTTATTGGTTTCCACTGATGGAGCTCGGTATTGAGCGCAGAGGCAGGCTGTCAGAATTCAAAGCATTCAGCTGAGACTACAAATCTTTGTCAGGCACACAAAGAAGTGGACAATTCATGCTTTTTCAATACGCATTGTATTCTCCAAGACTATTATCCATTGTATATTTAAATATGACCAATAGTTATTGAGAAATCAATATTCCAAGCTTGCATAAGAAGCTGTAATGGATTCCTTTTTTTAAACCTCAGCAGTCACACAGATATACAATGGATATCTGATCCAAAGTGAAAAAAAAAAGGAAAAACGAAAATGAAGTGTCTGCCTAAGAGAAAACTGCATAAAAATGGCATAGACTTTCTGTTTTGAACTAAAAATAGAACAGTTAAATTCCCCGTCTCTCGTGTAATCAGAAGAGAAATGTTAGGACGAAAGCTGTGATCCTGCTGTTCCTAATCATATACAATAGAACATACAGTACAGTGGTGATGCTATAAAGTCAGCCTCACTCAACCTTCAATCCATCAAACCTCCATCGAGATACATGACAGGATGACAAAGAGGTGGAGATGAGGGAGAGGTGACAGTGTCCTATTAACAGCTGCCATCTATCCTGTGATATGTAGGTGAACTCCAACAATGGCAGGATAAACTACAGCAGCTATCATCTAGATGGATTTAGAATAAAGCTGATTTCATCCATTTTCTTCTTACTATTACCAAATACCTTGAAGAGAACAAACTGCCAATAAACATCTCCCATTGACAAGTTCTATTTTCATAACTCATACAATACAGTGATTGAACTCCATTGTAGGTGAAAATCCATTAAAAAAAACACATAATGGCCTTCTGCACAAAGCTGACTTGAACATAAAGTGGAAGTAGATAAGATGGCAGCAGTAAATAAAGACGTTTGAAGAACTGTTTTAATCGTGTAAACAGGGCGGCTGTGGCTCTGTGGTAGGATCAGATCCGCTCAGGGTCCTGCCTCTGCTAGTGACGTTACACAATCTGATTGACTGTATGTTTGTATAATTTGTAATTTATTTCAAGGATAGCCCCTTGAGATGCATCATCTCATTTTCAAGGGGGTCCTTACGAAACATAAATTAATCATCATAATACAAAATCAAAATAAAAGGTAAATCCAAAACATAATACCAAACATTTAAACACAGAGACACCCACACCACAAACACACACACACACACTCACATTCACTCACACTTAATGCTCCCTCAAGCCTAGCCACCCACCAACCAGCCAGTATTACACAATCAGAAAAAAATCTGAAAAAAAAATAAAATATATATATATAAAGAAAATCAAAAGCAAGAGCAGGATGTTTGACAATGAGTAAGTAGAGATGATTTAAAGATATGGAAAGAGGTGATAGATCTAAGTGAGCGAGGTAGGTTATTCCAGTCTGATGGAGCTTTAAATTTAAATGCACGGCGACCAATTTCTTTCCTGATTCTTGGTGTGAGGAAAAATAGATGATAATAGATAGATAGATAATGATGTAGCACATTGTGATTGGCTGTTTGTCGGACAGTTTACAAATGAGAATATGGATGAATGCTATAAATCTATGGAGAATCTTTACCATGAAATACAATAGCGGTGAAAACTAGTATACATTGTCATGTGTTTTGGACACAACAAGAAGTTAGAGCACATAGTATACATTTGATGTTAAACAAGTGACACATGTTACACAAGGCTGACTGTTGGTTATCAGTAGTTATTACTAACACTGAATATTGGTATGTCCATAAGTTCAGACAGGAAATCTCATCACCTGTGCAACACTTTTTGTTTGAGTTCTTCCTCTTTCATAAGGAGACATTTATCTCTCTCAATCACAATGCGCTACATCATCATATAAACACAGGTGAAGGAACCCGAGCAGATCTGACCCCCCCCCCCCCCCCCCCCCCCCCAAGCACATCTGGTACCTCCACTGGAAGGTTGGGGTTTTCAATCCCCAGTTGTGGAGTAATGATACTTAATAAGTCATAAATAACAAGTTCAGCAAATAATGTCATGAAAAGTGCTAACATACGTTTTAGAGCACGATCAAATCAGTGCTACAGGGACTTCATTCTTAAACTGTTGTTGACACAGTGAATTGAATTGACACATACCAGGACTCGAACCCTCTCGTCAGATATAAGATAGAAACTTTTTGCATTTGACATTTGCAATTTCATACTTTTACAATTGGTTTACAAGAAGTTTTAAATGTCAAGAACCATCGAAAACATGCATCGATGATATTGAAACTTCAGTATCATATATATATATATATATATATATATATATATGAATTAAACATGGACTGTAAAATGTGAGTTTTCTAAACTAAAAGTATTGCTTGTGTGCTCTCAATTTGATATATGTTTTATTCACATTAGTCTGATTTTGGTGTTTTTTATTGTTCCATCAAACATCGTCTGTGTTTAGCATTAGTGAAAAGAGTTGTAACAGTTTCTCTGAACAGCATAAACTCTACTCCCAACTCTTTTTTCAGATGAAATACAATCACTAAGGTCCTTAAATATCCACAATATGAGCAACCAGAGAACTTAAAAAGAACCTCTATTCCTTCTCGTCTGTTCCTTTCATCAGCAGGTCTAAAGACTGGTGTCTTTAATCAGCTGTCTGATTCATATTTAGACACTTTATTGAAGTTGACGTTGTTTGATTTCTACATAAATGAATCTTTTCTTACCTGAGAATTGAGAAAAGTGACTGATGGATTTTATGTAGATTTATTTGATTTGGTACCTTTGTTAACAGTTTCATCAGCAGACAGAGACACATCACATGTTTACCTGAAGCTGGATCAGAGATTTAAAACCACAAAATGTATTCGTGTTAACAGAATGGCTGGGGGAATGAGAGAGTCAGACATGCATCACTTGCTGCATAAACTTAAGAATGAAATCTAAAATGTCTTGTTTGAACGTGAAGGCCAAAATAGAGTTTAAAAATATGAGATTGCACGTGGTAACTAAAAATCAGTCAAAAAGTCGGAGTAAATAAGGTTTTAAAAGTAACAACAAACATCATCATAAAGACATTCCTACTAAATCTTTCAAATGTTGGTTGTTAGATAAATATTGTCATGTCAATTTTTGAAGTGAAGTTGATAAATAACCAAAATTACATTCACTTTTACTGGAGGAGAAATTCCCTTCATGGGTAAAAAATTCCTATAAACATTTTCACTGTCAGCTGACCGTGAAAAGTCTGCATCTGGGTTACAAGAGACAACCTTGCAAAAATAAATATTTTCTCAATTCAGCTGGAGAGATACCCAATACTCCTCTTTAAATTTGCGCTGCTAAAAAAAGGTCTAGATAATTTCAGAACAGCCTGTCCCTGAAATCTTCCATGAGTTTCCTCTTTCACACATGTTGTCCCTCGCAGCGGGAGATTATCCTGACGGGACGGGAGGATGAGTCTCAAGAGGTAAAAACATGACGTACAGAGGACGTTTGCAGGAGTGGTGAATGAAGCAAACAGGTTCAGAAACGATGCCTTAGCCTTGGCATCATTACTGCATGCAATTTGACGTATTCATAGTATAAACAAAAGAGTGGCAAAGGATATGCTCAATCGGCTTTCCATAATGAAGCAGCTTTATTACATGAACCTAGATCAAACCTATTGTGCAGCAGTGGCATGATATAGGCATCATCACCGCCGCCCTACTTGGGGGGCTGGCTGAAAGAAGTTTGGATAAAGTCGGGGTTACAGATAAGGCTGTTTGGGGGAACTTTCAGGTGTATTCTGCATGTGTGAAAGGCTTTCAGACATAGATGGTGATCGTGGTGATATTACTGGCATATGGTGATATTTTGTACCCTCCCCTTCAAGACAAGACTTGACCCAAATATGTCTCCAGACTTCTGCTACACATAAATAGCCTAACCTTGGAAACTTTTAAATTCCCCCCAACCCTCGAATCCTTCTGGAGGAGTTTAAGCTCCATGTTGTTTTTTTTCCAGATGCAGTAGATAAAACAACAGCTGATGGGAGTGGGTATTAAATCCTAACTTGAGGTCAGAAGAAAATACATCTGAGTGTTTAAAAAACTTGTGAATGCAGCCTTTAGAGACATGAAGAAAAAAGAAAACTCCTCTCTTTGTTCGTCTCTCGACTTTGTCGTTGCATTGAGGGAAGGAAGCAGTCTGCTGAGGTTTTGTATTAAAGGCCATGACTGCGTCTTAAACCATGAAGAACGATAGCATCTCGCAGCAGTCAAATTGAATTACAAGCTGTGAGCCGGCAGGAATAACAGACACTCCCCATGTGTGTTTTCCCAATTCGCCACTCGGGCGCGTTTTTTTTTTTGCTTTATCGACATCTGCGGTGGAGTGTGAGGTGAACATCTCCCCCCACTTGAGCCTGTCTTTCTTTCATCGCGACGGACATGTGGGATTTAGTGTTACAGCTGCAGCTGTCACAGTTACTGTAGCAACCTTTGATACGTTGGCATTTTTATGAGATGAGACTCCAATTCATCTCACAAAAAAAGATGAAATTTCGACATGAACCATAGAGCTCTGAACCGAGTAGTCTCCGGATCAGCTGGAAAACTTGCATGCAGCAGGATGCTACATGTGCGTTTTGCTTCGGCCGAACAGCATCACTGCATGACGGAGCTGTTGCATCAAAAGGCAAAAGAATACCCTCAGAGTCTAAATATAACTTCTGACAAGGAGGGGGGAAAAAAAATCTGCCTTTTTGACTATTCACTTTGCCCGTACTCTTCTCCATGCTTTGAAGATTTCTCCAAGCAAAGATCATAGAATCTTTTTGGTGATTTATGCATATTATCTTTCCCCACTCTCTCATTGGGAAGATGGGATGCATTGCATAAAAAAGCAATTGCCAGGTAATGGCACTGAGGATTTGCCGGCTGTGATGTGCCTGTCAGTGAGCGCACACCTCCTCCTCCTCCCTCCCTCTAGCTGTTAGAGTCCTGCACGCACCAGATGAGACTAGATTCATTCTGCGACTCAATGCCGAGCACAATCACTTCGGATCACTGCCCCAAACCCTCTTTACAAGTCAGATATCGATCTCGAAAATTGATTCAAAGTCGTCAAACATCAGCAGCCTCATCATTGCAGAGTGCTCTGAACAAAGCAAACCACTAGAGGGCAATCACAGTGTGAGAGACCCATCAAGCAACTATACGAGCATGAGAGCAGGAGGGATAATGACAGGCTTCATACTGTATGTGAAAACATGGCAGTGTGCAAAAAGACAGCACAGAAACCTGGTTTCAGTTTGCAGTCATTCAACTCAAACAAGGAAAAAAAGAGAGAATTTCTCACTGTCTTTCTGAGGAAAAATCAAGTCCTTATCATGCAACCAGTTTAGGACTGCATACTCTTATTGATAAACCAAAAAATCAAATGTCTTAATGCTGCTCAGTGATGCTAGATTGCTGTCATGACAGTGAGCTTACTGCATTTGTGTTCAAGGATTCATAGGCTGCGGAATAGACAAACAGTGTTGTTGTCCCCACAGACTGAAGCACCATGATGTAAGGTACATTCAGTCTAAAAGAGATGTAGATCACAGAGCGAGCAACATGTCAGAAACACCCGCGGACGTCCTGACGATTCAATGTAATCACCTTTCATCACACAGTGCAAAGACAAGAGGAGAGCATGACGTGTTTCATTTACCCTGGTGTGTTTATAAAATTAAATGGTTTTTTTTTTTTTGGGGGGGGGGGGGTAAAAGCAGAAGTTATGTTTTTTTTCTAAATCAAAAAGTAAGAATTTGGGGAATACTGGTTGGTGGGCTGGGGTTTTCAACACAATGACCAGTGGCACTTGCTGCTTTCTGTGTGATGTTAACTAGTGGGCTTTGTCCTCTAAACGGGGGGCATGCTTATTTATCTTTTGGGGATCTCGTTTTGGGGATTCTTGATGTTTTTTCATCCATTAAACATTTTGTAAAATTCCAAACAAGAAATCAAAAAGTACAATATTAACAGAGATTAAAGCTGACTTTGCTATTTTGATATGGAATTGTCCACAGGGGGGGTCGTCAGTAGACAAGTGGACGTGGTCAGACAAAAAGATAGACAGAAAACGTGAAGCCAAAAACAACACAAAGGTATTAAGTTACATATTAAATCTCCGCACACAAGAAGGCGGAATTAGTTCTTCTTTTAATTCGATTATTTTCTCAAACAAACAACGCGTTCAGCCCGGTTCAATTATCAGATAAAATCATTGGATGAGGGGCTGCTGGAATGAAACAAGATCACTCTATTGTGGACTAAATAACAATCTTTTAAAGCAAAATGTTTCATTAACAGTCTTGACATAGAGAGGATTTTGTGAAAATCGTTTTTTTAACTAATTACCTCCCCAGATAAGATTTTTTTTAACCTATAAAGGGTTACCAGTAGCTGTATTTAGATCTACTGTCTACTGTATACCTTTAATTCTACACGCGTATTATCCTTTTTGAAATGACTAGCTTTTAATCTAAAGACAACTCATTTACCTGGAGGCGAGACTTGGTCAGGAAGTCATGTTCAATTAGGAAGCAGTTGTATTTTCTAACTCAATAGTCTTTTCCAATGCAATCATTCTCTCCAATTATGGCCCTAAATTGATTCAAAAAATTGATTTAAAAAAAATGTAATTTAATATTACTTTCACTATATAACGTTATCGTGCAGGTCAATCCAGAACTAGTTCTTGTAGTCCATTTGCAGTCTGTGTAGAATTGACCACTCATGTTTTTGCAAGATTTGCAGAACAGTTTCTTAACAAAAGAGGCAGGGCACATACTGTACGCTGTGATTGAATCCCAAATCAAATCTGCTTTTGTCTGACACAAAGTGTGTGTACACAGCACTGAAACCAATCAGGTCATTGACTTGATGTTGTCTCTTAGTCGAGTCTATTACATCTTCACAAGTTGCTAGATCTACTGTTATCTCGACCCCGAGCACACAAAATAAACTTTTGTTCTGAATATCTCTCATCAGTAATCTGGATATCTGACAGAAGCAGCAAAGGCCCAGACGTTGGCTATCGCCTCATCAGATGAGGGTTGATGGGCTCGCAGTTGGTCTCAGATATGATGAAGACAACCGCCTCATATTGTGGATGATTTCTATTTCTTTGTGTGGGGAAGCTGGCAAGGTTCATTATCATATTACAGCTTCTAAATGTTCTTAATTTGTGATGCTCTTATAAGTGATTCACACAGGTGCAGAGGTGGTACCATGTTAGCATTCTCCATTTAAAATCTATTACCATCAAGGCTACAGTTTAGACAGCTGCTGCATATCCAGCTGATCAGCACCAGTCGGCATCTGGGAGAGAAATTGCCCTTTATGTGTTAGGGCCCAATAAAAACACAGAGAAACATGAGGCAACACTTCCTTTCATGAACATAAAGGTCTACAGTGATGTGGCAGGAAGGGAAATGACTGAATGGCTTTAATTGGATGGGGAAAGTAAGAGTATACTTCCTTTCTGTAAGACAATACTTCAGTTTTTCTTTATTCAAGGCTGTATTACCGAACATGCAAAGGAGGAGAGACCTCCCAACTTCCTGGTTTTAGTTAAAGGTGTGTGTTGTTCAACTGTTTTCAACCACTTCTCATGTAGCCTATAGTGAGGAACCAAGATACACGCAAGTTTAACCCGACTCTGCAGCTGCAAAGAGTTGAGGGGAACTTCCAGCGTATCATGTCGGTTTTATGACCATCGCCGTGTAACTGTTTTCACGCACTTATAGTTTCCAGAAAACAGCTGACATAGGAAATGTCTGTTTCAAGGTTGGAGCTTGTTCTGCTGTTTGTCAGGTGTCCAAAATAGATCAAGAAACTGTTCTTGCTTATTGCACGATTTCTTGAAGTCATTTTGCAAAGGGCCCAGCTGCTCATTTATGCCCCCAGTGCAGCTTAATCAAGGCCCTGCCTGAGCAACAACAAATTGAAAAAAATAACCTTTTAACATGAAGAATTCTACAAATAGTGTTTTCCAGATTTAATTCTAAAGTAAGTTTTCAAAGTAGGCGATAGAATTTAGAGCTTGTTATTGAAGAATTGTTTAAAACGAATGACTTTTCACTCGATCTCTCTTTAAGAAAAAAAAACAGGCATTAGTCAGGCTACCATTGACCTGCTGTTTGCATGCTGGTGGATAGAGAAGTTCCAACCCCCCCCCCGCTTGAACAATCACACAGCTGACTGACACCGCGCGCAAACGAATCCTGGTGTCGCCGTGATTGCGCACCTGTGATTTGACGCAACAGAAACTCAGCCTATACCTGTTGAGTGTAGGTGCACATGCACTGAACAAACTCGCCGTCTCTTTCGTTACAAAGACACACACAGCAGCGCTGATTTCGAGAGAAAGAGCGGAACGCGCTGCCGGGGAGCGCTGAAACCTCCAGGCGGCCCTGAAAGAGTTAAACGGTCTTCTCATGTACGGAGCGGCTGGTTGGAGGTTAGTTCGGCTGTTGCGGTGCAGAGCTCGCGGACGCGGCGGCGGCGTATACAGCAGCGCAACAAACCCGGCCAACTTCCCGGCAAAGCTGTCACTTCAACACGACACACCAACCATGTCGGAGCGAAGGTGGATCTCTGGATTTGACAACGCTCAGTCTTACTACTCCTGAGTGCGCGCCTGTGTGTGTGTGTGTGCGTGCGTGCGTGTGTGTGTGTGTATGTATGTG
Organism: Labrus mixtus; assembly: GCF_963584025.1. Taxonomy (NCBI): domain Eukaryota; kingdom Metazoa; phylum Chordata; class Actinopteri; order Labriformes; family Labridae; genus Labrus; species Labrus mixtus. The sequence goes on along the minus strand of NC_083618.1, from coordinate 26,945,611 downwards.
TGTGTGAGAGAGAGAGGGCTGCTTTTCTGGTTGTGTGGATATCGCCTCCATGGACGGGCAACGGGGCTTTTACGAGATGATGGAGAGCCCGACGGAGAACCCCAGCAAGGCGGCGGAGTATCTAAAGGAGCTGAATAAGATCATCGAGACGCAGCAGGGGCTGCTGGAGAAGCAAAGGGTCCGGATTGACGAGCTCGAGCTCCAGGTGACGGATCTTTGCAAGGAAAACGCATGCCTGAAAGATCAGCACCAGCGGCACCTGGCCACCTGCAGACTCCAGCAGAGCAGCCTCCCCACCCTGGGAGCCATCAAGGAGAATATCATGCAGGAAAAGTAAGTTGGCGCTTAATTTGTGCCACATGGTTCGACTGTCAGGGCACACTGTCTGTTTGTATTCCTCCACCGTGTCGCCACACTGGGTGCTCCGTGGTCGTGGTGGGCGTCTCTGTTTATCTGTGCCATCTCTTCAGGACAAATCACGCCACCAAACCTAAAAGCACACTTGTTTGCCACTTTTCTTACGGTACGGTATAAAATGATCACTACAATTTCACATTACCAGGGATTATTCCAGGCGCGCACAGGCTACACACGCTTTGCACGCATATTGCGTAATATGGATCCCGTTAGGCGCGCTCTGGCGTCTCTGTAATGTGTATTATATTCTGTAGTACACAAACTGCATCAGACCCTCGTGGTTAAAGTCCGAATCAGAGTGGGTGTGACTTTGTTTTTATTAGGGGGAAATCGAGAGCTGCTTCGCTGTGTCGATTTCAGGAACCAAGTTTACGCACCTGTACGGTCCGATTCTTTGGTTGATTGCACCATGACAAGTAATCTATCTTCTAAATGTTTGCTCTAGACAAAACCAGCAAGCAATGATGTGACCATGCAGTAAATACAGCACCATAGAAGGCTGTAATTTAAACTGGCGTAGTTACACTGGAGAGCTGCCCAGCACTGCTGTCAGAACTGATTCGGAAATTTTCCATCAGAAGTGTCAAAACATTTAAGTGTCATAGATTAATGAATTTGAAGAATCAGCTCAGGCTACAGTTATCTTTGACTGCTTCTGAACACAGTATCATCGTATTGATTTCTCATCCTGGCATTGTGTAATGTTTTAAACACAACAGGAGGCAGAGGGCTTTGAAGCAGCTGCACACTCTTTGAGCAACACTTGCCACTGTACATAAAACACTAAGTGATCATATCACAAACTAAATATAAGAATCACATGTTTTTTCAGTTGTTTGGTTTATTTTTGTTGCACTCCAGCTTGTCAACATGAGCTGAATTTTACAGCCATCAGTGGAGGGTTGGGTCGTGATGGATGAAATCACAGTTTGAGTGTCACTATATGTGTGCACTGTATATTATATCACAATACTGATGAGCCCTAATCAAGGCTCCTGGGAATGGATTTACATGTTTATAATGAAGGAAAGCAGCAAATTACCTGAATAAAGACCCTGAAAACATTTAAGTATTTCTTAGACTGTTACTCACTTGACATAAACAATTAGTCACTGATGCTAAGATGTCCCGGTGAGCTCTGGGGAGTTCTCATCTGCATTTTCAGATATTCTGACATTTTCTACCTTAAACAAATGAAGCTCTGATCCCAATCACTCAACGTGTAGTTATCTCCGTGACGCAATAGTGAATCTGCTCTAGACATTTTTTTTTTTTTAAAGCAAGAATGGTGGAAATTAAACCAGAAGCCAGTAAAGGGAAAACACTTTGTTGGGTAAGGAAATATGAGAAGTAAAAAAATAAAACAATGTCAGATGCCTGACAAGTAACACAAAGCATGATTTATTTAGGCAATAAAGGGTCTTTTCTTTTGCAGACAGTACAAACAATGAAAACAAATCAATGAAGGTGGCCACATGTGACAACACTGAGCGGTCTTTGGATAAACAGGCCGTCAGTTCTTTGAATCAGGAAGGTTTTGTGCTCCGTGAGTTTAATTAAACACTTTCACTGAATATTCATGTTGTTCTGTTTGAGTTGAAAAATCAGTGAGAAGTGAATACAGTACCAGCTTTCCTCGTCTGAATTCTTTCACTAACAAATTTAATGATCGCACGTTTAACTGAACTGAAAGAGTCTCAGGTGATTTTCAAGCGGGAACAGCAAACACAGTGTATGGTTCTAGATAAGGGTTAATATCAGTCATTTCTGGAGGTGGTAGCTCTTTCAGATTTGTGTTTCCTCAGGGGTACTTCTGCATGTTGCTGTCTGGCCAAAAATCTTGTAATAAGAGCTTTTCTGTTTTAACTGCAAGTATATTAATTGTATCTCTTACGGGGGTTCTTCTCCATTGCTTCAAATACTGTACTGACAAGACACTGTTTGAAGAAACAAGAGTCAAAATCAAAGCAGCACAGGCTGAGTTATCCTCGCTTTTAATCTCTGGTATAGATCCTGCTCCAAAATGCGGGATCCTACATTTCCCATATAACATCCCAATTGCATTATAAATGATAAACCCTCTCAGCCTTTTAAACATTCACGTCTTTGAGACCCTATGGAAATTGTTAATCAGGCCTACTGTTAAACATTGCAGTCTCAAAGCCATGATAACCCTGATGACATCATTATGACATCATCACAGTTACTTTTGACACTCAGGAGCCACAGAAAACGAGTGAACTCCAATGTGTATCCTTAATCAAATTGATAAAAGATCCTGTAGAATCAGCATGGTCACATTAAAACATACTTCTCTCTTTGATTTGCAACATTGCCTACAATGGCAGTGTTTAAAACAAATACAAGAAGACGCTACATGTGACAGAATCGCTCCTTTTTGAACATTTTCTGTCATCTAACTGTGCACCAGTGCAATGCTGGTCCCATGGCAGTCCCCCTCAATCCCTCCATCCTCCCCGCCTCTGTGAATATGACATTGCAGCATCACTGGCCCTGAATGATTAGCTGTACGGTCTAACAGAAAGTTTGACGATCCAAACACAAGTTCAGACTCTGCTACTTATGCAGCTGCTGAAAAAAAAAACAGCTTTTGCAACCAAAATAAAAATGTTTTTTCTTTGCAAAGCTGCATCTACAGCAATAACCCGGTTCTGTTTATTTGTGCTGAGTGCAATACTGTAAGGCCTTTTTAACCTATGACATCATTATCATATTTGCTCACTCATCGTTTGTGCGAGGCTATAAATAGTTATCAGTGTGCAGCAGAGGGCGGGATGTAGTCTCTCTGGATTTTCCATCCGCATGTGGCCTTTAAACACCACAGACCCAAAGCACACAGATTGGTGTTTGAATCCTCCTGACAGCGTGGTTCATCTCTGTGGTTAAAGATCAAGCAAATATTTTTAGATTAAAGCACTCCCTCTTCCAACACACACATACACTAAGCTGAGAGTGAGGGAGTCCTGTCCCTCGTGTTCTGTCAACAGTTGGGCCACGTCAGCTGTTCTTTTTTGTGTTGACCGCAGTCAGCACACAGTCCTGGCCTTGACTGGAAGGCCAATGGGAGAGCCCTGTTCCTCTGAGGCCATCTGACACACACACACATACACACACACACACTGTATAATGTAGGTTCATTCCCTCGCAGCAGGACTTGTCACCCTGTTACTCCAGGTGATGGGTGAAGTAAGTGAGAGAAGGCTGCTCAGAGATGTAAGCTGATTTCAGAGCAGTGTGTGTGTGTGTGTTGTGTTTTGAGAGAGTGGGAGCATGTTGTTCCCATCACAGCTGCTTTATGAGCTAATCCTCTGCGGAAGTTCTGCTCGTCTGTGTTTGCTCTGCGCTTTATTTGGCTGTTAAAGTTCACAACTCACGCAAACTCACACAGTTTTATCAAGGTCAGACTGGATGTGGGTGCTGCTAGATAGGTGGTCTCAAACAGAGGGGCATCAAAGACTCCTTTTTGGTTTGAAAATACTTGCATCACTTGTGTGTTGGATTACTCCTTTTGCAGGCTGTAACACTTAACAGAAAACATGTTTTTTAAGATGACTGTTTTGAGTTTAACCATGGCCAGATTAACTATTTAGCAGACCCAGTGTACTGATTTGGGGCTCGGCTCCTGCTGATCCTCCAAAATGTTCTAGGGCCTGAGGCAATTTTCCTAGTTGATAATCCAGCCCTGTATATGGGCAGCAGTTTATACTACCCTTAAATGGATACTTAGGTTTTTAAAGTGGGTATGACATACTCGTAATCAGTCGTAAGCTTCATTGAGAAACTGATCAGAGTGCCAGCGCGGATGCCAGGCTCCATGGCTATGCAGACGAGGCCATTTGCACAAAGTAATTTAGCTAATTTTCAAATAGGAAGACGTATATGGTATCTAGGGCTGGGTATTTCCCACTGCCCCACGATACAATACATATCATGATATACATTGATTTCGGATAATGACCATGTCCTACACATAATTCACTTCAACAGCTGTTCTTTATTGTTGAGAGTTACAGCAGAGACATCAGGATCCTACAGCTTCAATTCAGGTCCCCCTGAAATACATTAATCAATTCACTTAGCAGACGCTTTTATCAGAGAGTAAGTACAACACAAGCAAGGATCTAGAAAAAAAGGAACAATGTCAGTAAGAGCAAACGATCAGCTTTGAGTCTGATTGGACACACAGGTGCTGACAGGAAGTGACCAGAGGCAAAGCACAACATTGAGGGCAGTTCTTGAGAGCTCTAATCAGTATAGAAACCATCTTATAAGTCGTCGTTTATCAAACAAAAACCATCGTCACAACCATCATCATCATCAATAATATGGAGACCATCATCATTAAGTTAGTAGGTATTCATGAAAGAATGAGAGACATTAAAATATTTGAATTCAAGAGCGATGGCTATGTTGTTTTTGTGAAACTGCACCATAGGTCAGTTGTCTTTTAAAACTGTCATCACAGCTTTGCAGCCATATCGATTCTAACATCTGCATCGATACATGTCTTTGCAAGGAGCACATAACGATATATTGCCATATCGATTTTTTTGAGCACAGCCCTAGTTGTATCCTGAAGTAGTGACGAAACAAAGTGGCTTGATGACGGCAAAGTAATGCGTCGAAAAAAATAAACCCAATTATAGCGTAATATTTTATCGTCGTATTTTAGGTGTGTTTTTCTGAAAACTTGCAAAATGACTTGACCTCGTCTGCATAGCGGTATAGCATAGCTTCCTTGCCAGCGCTCAGGGGCCGAGTGTACCGGCATCTCCTTTGGCCAATACACTTACTATTGACAAGTATCTCATACAACCCCACTGAAAACCAACAACTATCCCTTTAATAGCAGCAGTAAAGAATCATCTCTGACAACAGCCGGCCTTAACTTGTTTTCCAGAAACAATCACCACCTGCCATCCAGATGCCTTGGAGCAAAGTGCCGTAATGATGAATTATAGTCTGTATATTGTAATCACACTCTTCCATCATGTACACTGATCTTAATAATTACATATTTTAATGAGTTTGCCAACCTGATTGTAAACATGCAGTCATTTTCTGTAAAGGAAAATTGGGCTCCTTGTGCATTATAGCACACAAATAACTTTGGGAATTCAGTAATTAAGAAGCACTAGAAAACAACATTAACTTCTGCAGCATTTCCTATTTTATTATGTTTCCATTGCATCTTAGAGCAGATGAAAATAGCACATTGCAAATGAAGATATTTCATTAAACTGGTGCATGCAGTAAATGGAGTTAGAAAATAATCTGTCATGAGTAAGGCCCCTCCCCCCTACTGTTTCTGAAAATAATTGAAATCTTAATTTGTTTTCGTCAAAAGCCATTTTGCTTAAATTTGCATTCACTGGCTCTTAAACTGGCAACACAATCTTGCAGCAAAGCATGCACACACATTCATGCTGTGGCTCAGTTGGTAGAGTCGGTCGTCTCTCAACCGGAAGGTTGGGGGTTCGATATCCAGCTCCGACAGCTACATGTCCGATGTGTCCTTGGGCAAGACAGTTGACCCCAATTTGCTCCCAACTGCTTCATCAGCGGCGTATGAATGAGATTAGTTACTTCTGATGGTCAATTTACATCGCAGCCTCTGCCATCAGTGTGTGAATGGATAGATGCGACAAAGCGCTTTGAGTAGTCAGCGCTATACAAGCTCAAGCCAATTTACCATTTCCTATTCTTGTAGAGTAGCGGGGATAGAACTGATACAGACAAATATGCTTTATATCGTTGTAAAGAATGTACTCAACACAAATGTTCAACAGACAAAGTATTGGAATCACCCTCAGTAATTTACTGACGGGTCACTCGCAGGTGACCCATATCAGTAGGCTGATTAGAAGACGGGCTGCTACAGCTGCTCCCAACAACATTAACCCCTAAATGTACTTAACAATAGGCTAATAGAAAACAATACGGCAATAAAAAAAAAAGTAGAAATTTAAGATTTTGGCGATCTGTCCTGAAATACTTTCGGTCATTCTTGTTTCTCCGTCCATCACATCAGTGAGAAATTTACAGAATTGCTGGAATCTGGCAACTTGGCGACAGCAATAAAATTGTTGAGGTAAGAAAGTTGAGCAGTCAGCTGATGTTGGAAAGATCAATATCATCAAAGCTTTGGTCAACATGAGTTAATGAAGAATGCAAAGTCTATAGGGTTTCAATTATTAACCAAACATTTAACATCAACCACCTTTAGCTTGCTGTTTCTATTTAGACCCATTGTTGTTTGTGCTCTCAGTTTTCTTCTTTAAAGAGGGATTATGTTTCCCCTTCAGTTTCAGCCTCAATTAAAGTAGTTTAGATAAGACGTCCGTTCATTAATCAGTCTCCATTGGTTTGTTTTAAACTGTCGTTATCGGCTCATCTTGATCTCCTGGTGGCAGATGACTGGCAGGTTCCACCACTCATATGGGCGCAATACAAGAGGTCAAGGAAAGGCCGTTGAGTATTGGGAATAATCTAATCTAACTGTTTTATGCACCATCCCTGAGAGAATGTAGTCCATGGTGTAGGAAAGTGTTTTTAGTCGGGAGCTTTCTGGATCATATACTGGAGCTATATTGTGAATCACAATAGCCATGTTGAATATGTTGAACCTTCTTGATCTCCTTCACAATAGCCATCATATAAAATGAGCAAAACCCTGTATGACCTTCACCCTCACAGAGAGGAGAATATTTATTTCAGACCTGGCCTCTTCATCCGTTCAGTGTGTTTATATCTGTGTGTTAGTGACTGTGGGGTTTTTTATGTGTGCAGCGCTGCAGGAAATAAGAGCTCGCTGGTCAGCAGCTCAGACTGCGCAGCGAATCAGGATTCAGAAAAGTGAGCATTGCCAGAGGACATATGAAAATTGGTCGGGGGAATATAACATAGTTTTGACTTTGTGAGTAAGCACATATGCCACAGTAGCTGTTGGCAAACTGTGAAATATGAGCTGTTTGTGATGCATTTAAATCCAAAAGCAAAAATAAATTTCACACGGAGAACAGTGTCGACTTTAAAGCCGGAGGGTGGTCCTGACAGGCTGCCATTTGAATAGAGAAGATGAGAAGAAAAAAATAAACCTTCAAAAGAAGAATACAGTACCGAATGAAATATTCATGGAGGATGTTGGAGGTAAAGTGGATGTGCTACATTATCTGATTCTGACAGTGTTTGTTCTCAGTATGTCACATACTGTATGTTGCATCCTGTTCCTGTATTTTGAGTATCTTATAGCAGTTATACTTCAAAGAAAGTAATGTAAATCTGCACATCCGAAGGTGAAGAATCTGCTGAGAAATAACACAACCTGGAACGGTCTGCGTGGAAGGCAGATGCTGATTTGGTTTCGATGTATTGCCAAATGCAAAGTGGAGAAAACAACAAATGTCATGAGGTGAACACAAAGAGCTCCATGGCAGTGTGAAATGAAAGGCTCTTGTATGAATCTCTTTATATTTTCAATATACTCTTTATAAACATTTCAAACTTTTGTTTAGAAATTGCTTTGAATCCCCCCCCCCCCGAGTGTGAGATCATGATATGAGCTTGAAAAGTTAATTAATCTCCAAATTAACAGAGAATACATTTTCCACTCATTTCAATCTGATAAGATTTCCAATTAAAAAAAAAAAGCATTTTCTTCGACAATCACAAAACCCCCAGTAAATGACGACAACAGTGTATCAACAGGAGTTTGGTCAAAGACACATTGTTGTTTTTTTTTGAGGCCTTTATTGTACAGATATAAATACAGTGGATAGAGTTGGAATTCAGGGAGAGAGAGAGTGGGTAATGAAATGCGGAAAGGAGTCACATGTGAGATACAAACCCGGGGCCTACGGGCGCATGCGATAACCACTAACCACTACCGGCGCCCAAGCCTGCTGTAACTGTTTTCATCGCAGCACAGCCCCATATGACAAACTCACAGAAGAGTAGAACCTAGATTGTCATATTTTAAAGCTCAAAGCCATGGACCGAAATTCAAAGTAAATCAATTGATCTTATGCACACCATGCATGTTAGTGTTTTGGACATACCAGAGCACAGTTCACACAAACATGATGGTTAGCGTGCGCGCCTCATGTACAGGTGCTGTAGTCCTCCATGCGAGCGGCCCGGTGTTCAAATCCGACCTGTGGCTCCTTCCTTTGGCATGTCACTGCCCACTCTCTCTCTCCCTGATTTCTGACTCCATCCACTGTCCTCTCTCTGTATAAAGGCCCACAAATAAACCTTTAAAGGTTTCCTTCTTAAAACACAGAATACGTTTTTTGAATGATCATTGAACCAAGAGGACTTTGTTTCTTAAGACTTTTTACTATTTTTTGCTTCATCATTAGACCAAAGTGGAATGAATTACATCTGTCTGAGGACGTAAGGTGTGCCATAATGAAGAGCATTCATACATCTTATTCAGCATGCTAAGTATTAAAAAAAAATGATCTTATATGATCTAAAGCTGCAGAGGTTACTATGACACTACACCCCTGAGGTCCAAAACTGGTGAAGAAGTTTTGACTTTTATGTATGAAATCTGAAATTGGTAGAGAGCGCTCCACTGGCTCTGTGCTGAGTTGTGCTTATTGATAATCTTGTGGCAGAGTGGGAGCATGGAGTATTGTTTACTGGAGCAGAACGGTACAAATTAGATTTTGTCTTCTTGAACTCTTGCCAAGAAATCGCTGATCTATGAGGCACTAGTTTAATGGTACCCTAACACACACACACACAGCTTTGTTTACAGTCAGCATTTTATATGTACGTGCAACTTTGGAGCCCCGAAGAACACGTTTTCAAATATCTTAACTTTATAAAAAATTGTATTGTCTGCATGAGCTTTAATCTGATTTGTAATTGTTGCTGCTTTTGATGGAACTTTAAACACAAAACTTACTTCACACTCCAGTCAGCAGATTGCATCTTACTTGATTTGGCCAACTGTGGTCATCACTGGTACTGTGTGACAAAAAAAAAAAACACTGCAAAACAAACCATAATGACAACAGCTTCCCAGCCATCTGCCGGTTCACATATTGTCAGTGTGCTTCCCTATAAAGTGGGGCGGCAGTAGCTCAGTGCGTAGGGACTTGGGTTTTTGGGACCGCAGGGTTGCCAGCTCAAGACCCGGTGCGGAACAAAATCTGGAAAGTGGTCTGGTAGCTGGAGAGGTGCCAGTTTACTTCCTGAGCCCTACCAAGGCGTCCTTGAGCAAGGTGGCAAACCCCCTCAGGAGCGCTCGCTGTGGGCAGCCCCGTCACTCTGACATCTCGGGTATCGTGTTTGTGTATTTCAACCTATGTGTGTGTAGAAAGTCCAGGATTAATAAAGTATATCTCGTTCTTCTAAATGGTAAATGGACTTGTTTGTATAGTGCTTTCCTAGTCTTCTCACTACTCAAAGTGCTTTTACACCGCAGGTAACACCTACACATTCACACACTGATGGTAGAGGCTGCTATGTAAAGTGTCATAAGTAACTAATGCCATTCATTCACTCTCACATGCCGAAGCAGAGGCGGATCAACTTATGGTTAAGTGTCTTGCCCAAGGACACATCGGACATGTGGCTTCAGGAGCTGGGGGTCGATTGCGGACCCTACCAACTGAGCTACAATAAAGAAGCGTTTACTGCTGCAATTAATTAATGCCATTGGAAATGATTATTTCCTCAGTTAAATAATTGCTGTGGACAACCTGTCAAAAGAAATGTGAAACTGACACGTAATGACAGATAAAGGTGGCACCTTTGAGAGGCTGAACAAGAGAAAACTTGGCACCTATTGCATTAAAAAAAAAAAAAAACGAGGATTTAATTGAAATCATAATAGTCATTGATTAATTTTCCTGCTAATCCAGTAATTCACTGAGTGCTGCAGCTGAAGCACAAAGTAATGCGGCGTCTCTCATTTCTTGACAACATTACTGAGGGCTTGGCACCGGCATCCCAGTGTGAGCCACAATGTTGTGACCAGTCAGTCAATCATTCCAGTGTGAGCACAGCGGTTCAGGCTGAGTAGGGGGGGGGGGGGGGGGGGGGGGGGGGGGGATTAAAACATCAAGTCTGAGGTATTGCAACATACTATAAGATTATTAAAATTACACATTATCTTTATAGCTTAATGTGGCTATTTGAAGTGTGTAAAATCTCTCTGCACCAGGGGATGACAGCACTGGGAATATGCAAGTGCTATGTAATAGCCTTCAGTCAGGGCCTTACCTGTTTATTCATATTCACTTAGAGCGAGTTTAACAACCAGAAGCTATGTGTTAAAGCCTATTGGAGCGTGAGGCAGAGCCCACTGATGGAACAACAGTGGATTATTATGAGCGAGCAGTTTAAGAATTTTTTTTATGTTTTCTTTTTGTCTCTTTTTTGTTTTTTAGCCCTAAAACTGGGTCGCCCTTTGAATGCATTCCATTGCCTTTGCTATGAATTCAATATGACTACAGTGTCCTCAACAAGGGAGCGACGCCTACAGGCAGTGTGTGAGGCGGGTTTGATCCCCGGTCTCTGTCGTCCACATGTTAAAGTGTCTCTGAGCAAGGCAACGAATCCCAAACTGCTCCCAATGGTCAGGACGTGGTCAGTGATTTGTAGCCTGGGGCCAGAAGTGTGAGTGATTTTGTGTGAGTGGAGAGAAAATTAGGATTTCTTGCAGAAAAGCTTATTGAAAGACAGACCCATCTAAAGTGAGTCTCTGCAGACAGATTTCCAGTTTGTATTTCTGCAGCCTTGGAAAGAAAATCTGTGAACTGATGCTAATAAGAAGCTAGTGAGACATTACTGAGATGATGTTTACTGATAAGTTGTTTGTATTTTCCAATAATTGTTCATTTAGGAGCACTGGGCCTCATGCAAGAAAACCTCCTTTTGCATTGAATTGATTGTCATGGTTCGCCATTTTCTAAGATTTTAAAAACAAAGCCACATAGTATTATTAGAGACAATAACTGGATGATTTATTCACAATCAAAATAAGTTTTTTGAAGCCCTGAACCTGAAAATAAAAAGCGTAGTTGCTATAACACTCAATAATACTGAATGTAAATTAAAGGAAGAATGTGCGACTTTTACAGCCAGTAGATGTCGCCCTTGAGCACCAGCCCTAAACCAAAACAAACTGCTATTTGGCGACACCTCCGCTATCCTGAATCCTCTGCTCTCCTCCAGCGGCACACCTCCAACCCCCCTCTCCACTCACGGGCACACAAAGGAGTTATTATTAGAACGCACTGTTAAGCGCAAGCGGCGGACAAAATTGTCCTTTCCTAGGGCTGCAATTGCCTGTGACCTGCAGTGTTTTGTTAGCAGGCTAATGTTAGCACACTTTAGTTAGCTAGTAGCTTCATATTGCACATACATTATATATGTGAGTATGTTATTCTTCTTTTCTCTAGTTCTTGACTAAAACAGCTTTATACACAAGGCGGTCCCGTCCATGTAAACGTGATGTAAACACAGCTCTAACAACAGTAAAGCTGGTGGGACTCGCGCTTCTCACTCATTGTAGACAGTCATGACTCAGAGGTTTTACAGAGGATATATTTGATTTCTGCTGTATTTATGTGTAAAATATCATACATTCTTCCTTCAACTATTACTTATAATATTTGACTGGAAAAAAAACTTAATTATAATGACTTCCAGTGTCCCTGATTGTCAGTTCACTGTAAAGGAAAAACTTGATTAACATGTATTTTCATGCTAACTATGCAGTTCAGTAATACAACAGTGTTAACAGTGGCTGTGTGGAGAGCAAAGCACGAGCCTGACTCTAATATCAACATTGAACCCTGCTGCAACCATGCAGCATGCATGTTAGCAGCATTACAATCCTCCCTTTAGTGGAACAAAGGGCTAAGAGAAGAACATGTTGCTTATAGATGGACTGATGGTGGCTATGTATCTTGTAAATGCATATTTCATTAAATCCATTTTAAAGCTTGTCCATGCTATGTTTGCTTGCCTCTATAATTGATAAAGAACCTATGTTTGTGTTTACTTATTTATTGCTCGCACTTAGCCCTACATTGTGTTGAATCGCGTCAGTGTTCTTCCATAAGGATGACATGAATCTATGCCGCCCATGGTGCTGTCCGATACAGAGCAGATGATAACATTTCTCTCTGGGATTTTATCAGGTGCGTAAATGGAGGCCATCTGTCATTCAGTTGAAGTCATTTTGGCGCCAGCTGCAGGAACTATCTCTAAAGTTGGCTTGGCCATCGCTCATCTGTCTTCACATAGTAGAACCTAAAGGATCATTTTGGAACAACATGAAATTTAGATTCTTGAGCTCTCATGGGTGCTTGGGCCAATCAATGTACATACAGATTGTTCTAAACTTCTAGAGGAAATACAGTTGAATGTGCAGCAGAGATTTACTTTCACTTGACAGTACACCTGACACTTTGTATGAAACGGCCGTTTTTCTCCTATAGTTGCACCATTACTCAAAACCCTTTTCTGTGGAAACACATTCCTACAGGATTAGAAAAAAATGTGACATTTTTATTTTTCACGAGGAAGCTTGGAACTGTTGTCAATGTACCAAAACGACACTGAAATGAGAGCGAAAAGGTCATATATCCGGAACTGTTTTCTATGGTGGATTAATATTTGTTGCTGTGCAGAGGTTTTGAGGTAGGCATGTGAGATTGAGCCTAAAAACAATACTAGTAAACTATAGACACATGATTCTTATAGGTTTAAATTGGTATCATTTTATTGTTGGTGTTGGCTCATGGTTAGCGTTACCAGCAGGCCTACTGACATTGCAGTATCTGATCAGACAGTACGTGAGTCAATGCTCTGATCCAAAACCCTGATGTATGAGTCTTTCAAAAAGATCAGCTTGTTTAACCAGAAATCAATACTCTCTCTCTATACTACAACTTTATCCTACAAAGCCTCCTCAGGAAGTTGAGGGAGCTCAGGCCCTTTTTGTAGACGGCCTCTGTGTTCTTGGACCAGTCCAGTTTATGATCCAAGTGCCCTCCCAAGTAATCCTCGACCAAGTCCACACTGACCCTTGATTGAATGAAACCATTGGTAACTGGTGCCCGTTTCCTTATCTGATCCACAACAATTAATAGATATGTAAAGTGAGTGTTTTAATGCTAATATAAATGTTTGCAGATTGCTGCTACTTAAAGAACGCCAAACGTTTCAGGCTGCGTATTTTACCCGAGGCCATTGATTCATGTAAATACCATGAGCAACATGTCCGATATATCCTTGGGCGAGACACGCTTTGTTGGCTGGGTATTCATGTGTATGAATGGGATGGTCACTTCATAGCAACCTCTACCATCATTGTGTGAATGGGTGTGTAAGGGTAGGTGTGACCTGTGTTGTCACAGCGCTTTGTTGTCAGAAGACTAGAAAAGCGCTATAAAAGCTCAGGTCCATTTATTTAACTTTGTGGCAGAACTAACTTCAGCTTGTCTGTTGTCTGTTTGGGTGTTTGTTCTAAGGTTGTCAATTTTTTGGATACTTTTATAGAAACTATAAAATCTGTGTAACTTGAATGACTGGTCGTCCATTTCATGACAGGTGTGTGAGTTATGAATCTCTTGCACACTGTGTAAAGTGTACAAATACAAAATCGTTGCCAATGTTTATGTGCAATGTAGACAGTGTAGTGTTCAGCTGGCAGGTCCAACGGCTCCCAGAGGTTTTCATCACATGGGTTACAGTTGTTTTATTATCCCAGTTACATTTCCATTCATTCAATATGAATAATTGAGGTTCATCCATTTAATGCTTTTTAACTAGGACCATCAGCATCTGGATCATGTTGCTCATGAAAAATGAATTTGACCAAATTTAAAAGCAACGGCTGTTATTTCAGTGTGGCAGATGCATATTTAATCCTAATTAAGTATTCTTAAGAGGTTGAAGAAGAGGAAAAATAAGTAATATTTTTTTGGCACAGGTTACTTGAGCTCTTGATAACAGGTCAGCAAATGTTCGAGCATCTGCCCAATGCTTCCAAAATTTGCTAACAAACGCTTCAATCAGGAGGGATATCTTCAGTGAGGATGAAGTGAATGGACAAGAAAATGTCCACAGACTCTGACATGACGAGGCAGAAAAACTCAGTGAGGCGCTGCACTGATTCCTGTGGATCTGTTCACATTGTTTCTCTTCAGCACAAGTGGAAACGTTTAGATCAATGTAGGTACTGAAAGCTGGTTTAGCAATTTGAATGAAGGATTACAGTACAGTTAAGTTAACCATTGCTAATGACCGTGCTAACTGTAGATCCCAACTGACTATTTGTTTGGTGGAAGAATTAAATAATTTTTAAGTCAAAATCTCGCCAAATGAATAGAATAGAATAGAATAGATGTTTATTGCCATTTGCACAGGTACAGGACAGTACAGGTACACTGGAATTCTTCCATTCTTCTACAAAAAAAGTTAAAATTATATATAAAATAGACTAGCATTATAAGAAAAAAAGAGTAGAAAAATAAATAAGTTGTAGTAACAGCTAAGTGATTTAAAATAAACTGTACAGAAGCTATACACATATGTGGATATTGTTTCTAATATTGTTTCTAATATTGTTTCTAATAATTGATTTATTAAGAAAGAAGCCATGTAATAAGAACCCCTACAGGGTGACACAAGACCCCTTTGCGTTGTGTCGGCGTCCTGCTCACCCTGTCGGGGTTTCATTCTGCACTTACATTATCTCTTACATTATTTATCCTGCTTGAGGCAGTTACCATGTATCATTATTTTCTATATGGATGTATGTCTCTGATGTGATTTCAAGTTTTAGTGCATAGGAGCAGCAGTAGCTCAGTCTGTGTGGACTTGGGTTGGATACCGGAAGGTTGCCGGTTTGTTTCCAGGCGCGGACCACAATGTGGAAGTTTGGTCTGGTAGATGGAGAGGTGCCAGTTCTCTTCACGAGTGCTGCCGCGGTGCCTCTCTGTTAATGCATGTCCACAAGTCCTGTTTGTGCATGATCGGGCCTATGTGTGTGAGAAGCATGTCTCTTATAACAGAGTGTAAACAACAACTTCCCTCAGGGATTAATTATCTTAAAAAAAAAAAAAAAAAAAAAAAAGTAAACTGTTGGCCCTGTGAGTTGTCTGTCAATGACATTTTTCATTGTGTAACTCTTTCCAGTAGAGTTGATTCTGATTGACACAAATTTGTACATTGATGCACAAGAGTGTTTCAAGTGTGTCTGTTTACTGTTTTGATCAAGCATGACTCCAGTAATCTTCACGAATGCGAACAACCCAGGAGAGCTGTTATCTGCTGAAAGCACATGGTGGGAGTCAAACCGGGAAGGAACATAAAACCTTAAAATATGCTCAAGCCTTTTTTTTCCAAGTGAAGAGTTGACTGTATGGCCTTGGAATATTTCTATTTGGGTGTAACCAATAACCCGCTCATGGGAAAAAAAAAAAAAAAAAAAAACGCTTTGCAAAAGCTCTTCATAGCTAAAATGTTCCAAATACTTGTGATATCTGCACAGTTTGTCCCTTAAAGCCAAACCATCCTGGAGGGCATGAAAGCCAAAATGTATTGACAGCAAAGAGAGATGAGTTCCATTTCATTTCACGTCATGCAGCAGACTGAACACCTGAGCTGCTCCAAAAGCAAACTCGGCTTACTGTAGGATCCTGGAGGTTTTCTGTCAGTGGTCCGGTTACTCCGTGAAGGATGGCTGAAATGACACCAGGGTTTGAAGTCTCTCGCATCACGACTTGATATTGATCTTCTGTCTACCATCAATCTGATTTTAATTGTATTAACTTGTGTTGTAAACATATTTTGGATGATCTGAGTCATAAATTCATGTTAAAGCTCCTGTGAGGAGTTATTAGCTGGTTATGAATGAGACTTAAATTAATAATGATGCCTCAGTACGACCTATAAAAGCAAACCAGACCATCAGTAAGAAGATTAATTATCTCCATATTGCTATTTTATAACTCTTTCCTCTATGTTACTATGTTACTATGTTACTATGTTACTATGCCGCTATGCTGTCCATAGTTGTCACTATTTTCTGACATCTTGAAAACAACATAATTAATGAAATAATCAAAAGGGTAATCGATAGTGATGTAAGCGCAGATTGGTAACACCCTCAGGCCTCTCAGTCACATTTCATTCTTGGTCTGGAATACAGAAAACACTGACTGGCTTCACTGTGTAAAATCCTGAACCTCTGCCTTATTTCCCTTACTTTGTCAAAAAATGTCTGCATTATTTTTTAATTAGATGACCTAAAATAAGTCAAGTTTGTAATACGCTTTAAGATATGTGTTGATCCAGTTTATATTACTGTTAAAAAACAATATGATTGCAGTATGCTTTTTGAACTAAGTAAATAATCTGGGTACAAGAACGATAGAGGTTTCTATATAAACTCCAGTTTGCACGCAGGAGGTGGAAGACTTGTATATAGCTGTCAATCAATCCTCAAGCATATGTCTGTTCACACATGAAGCCATGTCTCTGCAGTAAAAATCGATCGTGTTCGTGCGTCTATCTCTCTCTCTGTTTTTAAAAACAGCTGACAAGTGAGTTTTTTGTACTCCATGACAAGAAATACGATGGACAGGTTTTTTTATTTAATTATTTGGGGATATTAGATCAGTCGAATAGGAACTACAGGAAAATAACAGGGAGAAGGGCAGAGAGCTGGATAACATGGGATACATATTTCATTAATTATTAGAGTAATTAGATTAAGTATGTCACATTCTTAACTATTCACCATTTCTTATTAGATTTGTTTTCTTGCCAAATTGACCTATACTGGGCAAAGAAAATAGAGCTTTGCTGCAGATTGCTTCCTGTCTGCACAACTACATTTGTTAACATGGCTTTGCAGAGCTTCTGTCCCCAAAGTCTTCATGGGTTTAAAGCTCTTAAAACTGCAGCACCACAATTTTGACTCCAAAAGTGTCAAATTTGATTTAAAAAAAAAAAAAACCTTTGATAATCCATGTCAGTCATAATAAACTGGATATTTTAAAAGTAAGGTCTCTAGATCAACTTCCATTGCATCTTAAACTACAAAATGAAGTAATTCCATGCGTGAAGTCCAAGCTTGTATCCAATACTTGAAGTGAATGTCATTTAAAACACTTGCTTCTACTCTCAAACTTTAGAAACTTACTCGTACTCTGTTTCGATTGCGCCCTCGCAGCTGTGTCAGAGTTCTTTCTCAGGTGGATTTTGCCAGGCGTGTAGAGGGCGAATAAACCCTCTGGCTCCTTTTGACTGCTGTCCCAGCAGAGGAGAATCAGACATATCTGCAGGGTGAAGAGGGATGAGATGCCAGCTTTCCAGGCTGATATGCTTGTCAGATATGTTTCCATGAGCTGCCCTCCATCCAGTATGTTCACTTTTCTGCTACAGACACGTTGTTTGATGTGCTGGAAAGAGTTTGGTGCATTAAAAGGGATTTTAGGAAAATTAGAAAAGATAACAAATTTGTATGAGATTGCAAAAAAACGCAAAGAGAAAATATATCCCCTTTCAAAAATCTAGATCTGAAGAATTAGACATTTTAGATTTGAATAAGTCTTCTGCTTGACTGTCATTGACAAGATACCAGGTTGTAAGGAAGGGGGGGAGGGGGATCAGTGGTTGATTGGGAGGCATTGATCAATCCTATCAAGTCTCTACAGATGTATGGGGACTTGGTTGTTCTGTGCTGTTGATGCAGAGATATGGCGCCTCTGGTTACAGTAGATTAATAATAAGCTCATAGTTACTGGGTTAGGTTCAGATTTTTATTGAACTGATTCAGCATTACGATCATATGGCCATCATTCTGTCATTGGTGATTGTGGCCTTAACCCCTTGTTTAACAAAAATTAGTATCGCTTTGAAACTCTGGTTGGATTTGGTTTTAGTCTAGCTCTAGATGTTTTTTTTTACTTTTTATATTTGCAGATAATCAAATTTGTTAACTGGTGTTTAAAGTGTCTTTATTTCAAAATAAGTCCAACCTCAAACACACATGATACCATTACTGCCCTGATAATGTCCAAAACCCAATTTGTCATGTCTTTTGTATGACCGTGTACTCAAGATGTGTTTGTCATTCAGTCATTATATTATGTGTGATCCTGGATGTGTGGCACCACATCCATCATGAGTCATTGTCAGGCCTCAAGATGCAGCATATGGTTGTTAGGCTAATAGGAAAAGCTCCTCTGCAGACTAATTAGGTAGAAAACTGACCTGTGCTTGCCCCGCATGAAGGTAAAAGCCATCCATAGCACTGAAACATGCAGGCAGCCAGCCGAACATTTCAAACACTCACCGCAACTCCCAAGGACTCTCTTATTGATTTCAGCTCCCTGGGTTGTCTTTTCCTCTCTCAAGACTGTCCAAGTTGCCTTTAACAACCAGCTTCACCTTAGAATTATCTGAAATAGATCAAGAAGTATCTATTTTTTAGCAGAGTCGAGCGATGCGAGGAGGCATTTATAGCCCTTTCCAAAAATTCTTCAGTCGAATGCTAAATCGCAACAGTCGTCAGAACTCAGAAGACTTATTTTCATCCCTATAAAGAGATATAATTGGCATCCGCTAAAGCATTCAGTGATGAAGATTTTATTATAGCAAACATCTGCCGTTTAAACTTTTTTTTTTTTTTTTTTTTGCTAGCTTCCGCCATCCTGCCTTTGACAGCTGCACCCTTACCTCCCCGAGTGTGAAAAGCACAGATTTTCCCAACTTCTTTAGGTGAAGAGATCTTGAATGACTTCTTAGGATAATGAATGCCATGTATTGGAGACATGCGTTTCACAGTTTACTGTGACTGATGAACCCCATTGGTTTTCCCACTGGCTGCCAGATCGCTCTGACTCATCTCCTCTTTGCTATTAAATCGCCTGGCTTCCAATTAAATCCCAAAGATGACAAGCTGTGGTTAATACCTGTTACTAAAACGGATGCACTTGACTTTATAATGAGCCATACGTACATGAAAATTATGTTTATCCCAAGGACAAGCTGTGAGTTCTTTTCTGAAGGGCTTCAACAGCAGGCCTGTTTTATATATCAATACACATGGGAAAGATTGAAGATGACGGGAGTGAAATGTTAAACCCTTTGTCTTGTTATCAGGCACCATTTACATATTTATTCCAATTATTCAGTAATTTCCTATTCTTACAGTGAGGTAGTGTTTGGAGCAGTGCCACATGGGTTGACTCTCCACAATTTCCCAGTTTGGGATCAATAAAGTAATTCTATTCTATTCTATGAAGCTTAAAGGTGTCATATGCAACATTTTAAACATCCATATAGTAGCTATCAAATATACCCTAACTGAATATATCAGTGAGTTCATTCGGGACAGGACAGCACTTCCTTCAGCTTGTTAATGTTTCACTCTGAGGCTAAAATATGTTTCATTCACATGACCCCCTCCTTTTCCAGTAAGCCCTGCCACCACATGGGGAAGAGGGGCCACCCCACCCACTCAGGGACCATGTTAGTAGAGGTCTAATGGTGAAGTTTCGTGTCAAGAGTACAATTCAAGGAGAATCAACAGATTTTCCAATCCGACGATAAGACTTTTTCAGTATAACGTATTTAAAATAATTAAGAACCGAAGCTACTTTGGGATGCATAACAGAATGGAGATCAGTCGTAGAAACGGCTTCACTCGGTTATAACGCTAAAGGAAGGGTTGGGGGAGGAGGTGGAGCTGTGCACTGAAGGAACAGTTTGTATTGGTTTCAGAGATTGATGCTGAAGTGCGACAACATCTGCTCTGAATGTTGGGTATTATACCTTTTTTTTAAAGGTCTTTCAAACATAATGTGACATAGCTGAAGATTACAGGTTGTTTTCTATAAAGTGTTTATTTTGTAAAAAAAAAAAGGGTGTCTTGCTGTTGAATTTGGATGTCCTCCATAGTCAAAGCTTTGAGTGCTTCAGACTTTTTCCTCACAAACAGCTCATGTTGTTTTTTGTTATTCAGTCTTTTAGGTCCTTGTCGTTTGACCACTCATATTTGGTTTGTCTTTAGGAAAGACATCTGTGCTTTATTTTTGTGACTGTATCTGAATCTGCTAAAGCAAAGTTCGAGTGGGACGGGTCTACAGCCAACCTTTTGTCTTTGGTACCTTAATACTTGGGGCCTTAGTTGCCCCAAGGATGCTGTCCTTGATCATTTTGGCATTTATTGTCTTTCATGCCTATAAGATAAAGTGAGAGCAGATTGTACAAGTGCTTCAGTGGATATCCAGAGTCGAATTACGTATTGGTATTAAGTTGATGAATGAAACCATTGAAACATCAACAAGGTCTTACTTTCCAATCAATTGTGTGTGTTTCAGTCATTATTAATTGTTTGGATATTGCACTCCTTTAATTTGTTGTATTTTTCTCACACCAAACTAGACCCCAGCTGAATATTAAGCACTAAGCAGCCACAGAAACTAATTGAGAAAATGATGGGACCTAATAACCCTAAACAACCCTCAGTCTGGGGAAAAGATTATCTCTTTTGGATGTTTTCCAGACTGGTTTAAATACCCAAGAATAAACAAAGAGCACAAACTCACCTTCAGCTTTGAATTTCCTCTTGTTTTGAACGATCTCTGGTTCTCATCCAGCTGATTGGTTCCAGCTCAGGGATGAGCTGCACCAGTGATAAACTCTTCAAGCCAAAGATCAGGGAGCCATGGGATCAAAGCCATGTCCTTGGAGGCTGCCCAACAATGTGTCTGAGTCCAAGACCAGTGTAAACCAGTTCACAGTAGTGTCCCAGCATTCCAGTTATTACCTATTTGCTCTTTGTGTTCATGTCATTAGCCTTTGAACAATTAGTGTGATTTGGATTTAAAAGGTCAGGCCGCTCTGCAATGGGCTGTGGTCACTGTGCCTTCTGATGCCCTCAGATAGCAGGATTAGCAACCCCATACTTGTTTGTTTACTACACGTTGCAGAAAAGAACACAATCTAGTGGTGATAACAAAAGGATCTCCATTTTTCTTTCATCCATTATTTGAGAGGCTTGTCTCTTCACCATTTGCCAGAGGCTGCAAATTCTCTCCTGGATAGTACTGTAAACTCAGGCTGCGTTTCTATAGCATTAGAGACTTTAATCTTAGCAAGCTGCTTAAAGCTATAACACAGATGCACAGATTATATGTTAATACCAAAAAGTAATTTCACCAATACTCCGCCCATAGACTTTATATGGACGAAGTCTCAGTGGCATCAACCATCGGTTTCTGATGTGGACTTTTGAAGAAAGTCGACAATGTTTGACATACTGGAAATGCTGTATCAATCTAACGTCCAGTCAGCTTAGTAACAATCAAAGAGCTAAATAAATGAATACAAAAATCAGCCCTGTTAATTGTGTGCTGATAAAGATAGGAGCTATTCCGACTAATATTGTTTTTGTACCAGGTTGTAAACATATTTATTTATGCTGTAAAATTTGACATGTTAATATGGGGTGTGTGTGGGACTTCCAAGTCTTTCCGAGCCGGTCACACTGGTGGACACTTGGGGAACTGCAGGTTTTTGCACTACCGCACTTCATTTTGTTGACATTTCATTTGTGAACAACGGAGGTTGCTACTTTGCTCCACTACACAAAAACAGCACACTGAAGGCCATGGTATGTTGTGCCAATACAATTCTGAAAATTAGCATTTAATTACGGCTGTGGCTCAGTGGTAGAGTTGGTCGTCTCTCAACTGGAAGGTCCCTAGCTCCTGCAGCCACATGTCCGGCAAGACACTTAACCCTGAGTTGCTCCTGTTGCTTCATTGGTGGTGTATGGACACTTTACAAAGCAGCCTCTGCCATCAGTGTGTTAATGGGTAGGTGTGACATGCAGTGTAAAAACACTTTGAGAAGTCAGAATACTAGAAAAGAACTATATAAGCTAAAGTTTATTTATCACTTCCTATTACTTTTTATTGTACTGGAAGATCACACCCTCCTCCTTTCAGTTTTAGTTTTCAGGCAGGTAGAAACCAAACAGTCAAGCCAAAAAAACAACACAATAGGCTTAAAGGCTCTATAGAGCTGTGGGGCCAGATGGAAAAACCTTGTGGCTTTATCTCTTTGAATAACCAGTTACACGTAATGTGCTCCATGTAATTGTAATTAATTTCATCATCTGGTCTACATCATAATCCTATCGGTTCTTGGAATTGTAACTGACCTTGTTAAATTGTGAAACATTTGTTGTGCAACCGAATAAAACTGTGAAGACTGTGCTTTATGTCACTGTGCAGAAGTTGCAGATGCTTTTTATTTTGTATTACAGACACAGCCAGACTGTGCAAGGATATATCCATGTGCTTAACACTGCAGAGGAAATGAAAGAACACAAAGGCACTTCCTCTGATATCTTGTCATGCCATGTGCTGACGTCACGATGCAGAGGCGTGTTATTCAATCCTCGGTCTCTCTGTTGAACTCTGGTCACAGATGTGCAGCGCATTCATTATAGCAGCTGTGATCTCTGTGGCTTTTGTGCCAAAGGTTTCCCACGCCACTCCACGGGAAGGCTTCTTCGGACATTGTGAACTGCAATGAACTTATAAGTCCAGCCTGCTGCTCTAGATTTAGGCGCTTGCTGTCAGAGGCAGGGGATTATGGCAGCACCTACGGCTACAGTTACATAATACTGTTGTCGTAAAGCCAAGACCAGCTCAGAAACGACTGTTTGTTTTTCATTACTTACATTTTTGTACTCACAAACGGAAAGATTTTTCTTTGATTGGGATGGAAATTGCTTAATTAAATAGTATTTGGTATTTGTTCCATTCCAATATTTCCTTTCTGGTCTTGCTGCTGTCATCAACCCCAGTTTCCCCCCCCCGTTATGGTCTAATGGTGCACTATCTGCTGGGTTTGAGAGAAGTTAATCAGACTTACCAGGTTGTTTGTGAACCTGGCAAAGAAAGCTTTCCATAGTGGCTAGCCAACAATGATATTTCTCTCAGGAGTTGGCTATCGCATATAAGCAAAAAGGGGAGTGTACTGGACTTACCTTCTGTGGGTGAATGCTAATGAAACATTCCCATTCACCCGCCCCATGTGCTGTTTAAAAAATGTGACGTTAAAGAAATTACATAAGACATTTGAAATAATGAAAAAAGTGCCGCCCCCCCTATAAAAAACAAACAATAAAACAACTCAGTATGAGTTTTCTGGCTTTGATTGATGGGAGTGTAGCAGGAAAATATAGATAACTTCTCTTTAAACAACTGTTCAAATATTGAAACAATACGGACTGTCAGCTTGTCTCGTGTAGACACAAAGATACGAGCAAGACCATGACTTCTGTCTTGAGATTGGTTTGGACCGGTGTACACTCTTCAAGCTGCTATGTGGAGGACTACGATCAAATGATTAAAAATTCTGTCAATCTCAAGGAACAGGAAGCCTCACTCTCAGTTACTGGCTATAAACCACTGACAGATGTCTCAGTCTGTTGGATGTCCACAGGAAAAACTTTTAATTAAAAAGAAAGAAGTTCATGTAGGGGTATTTTGACACATTTTCCTACTCATTTTAGGTAACTTTCATTTGACAATTCTGAATACATTTCCAAGTTTGAGCTCCTTTATCTTCAGTGAGGGCAGAAACACAAACCTCAGAGACCTACTGTATTTGGCACATTTTTGTGTACTTCTTTATTCTTTCACCCTGCTTTGAGTCTTCACTGTGATGGTGGGACCTGTATTTATTCCTCTAACACTGACCTCTCCTACCTACTTTTATCTAATCCTGGTTGAGCACAGTATGGAATCCTCCAATCTGCCAATCTGCAGCCACGCGCTGAATAAATCTGCTGCCCCGGTAATGATCTCTGGGCTTCCCTTAGAGGCTTCTGTGCCTTCTCTCTGCTCCGCGCTCTTCGCCGTAGGCTCTGTGCATGCGTGTGTGTGCATGCATCAGACATAAAGCGTGCAAGAGTGTGTGTGTGTGTGTGTGTGTGTGTGTGTGTGTGTGTGTGTATACATATACACTAAGGCAGCTGCCCCCTGCCTGTGATTGATAATGTGCCTCATTATTTGTGCTATTTCATCTGAGGCTTCCAGGGAAAGCTTCAAGCTGGGCGTGTCTGTCTGCTTGGAATACCTGCTAATGACCGTGCAAAGCCCTCCTCTCCACAGTGCCTGGCAACCACAGAGCAGCTACGGCGCCAGCGCAACCCGTGACACGGGACTCAGACAAGTTCATTAGGACACACGGGCGTAATTTTCAACACAATATGAAGCTCATTCCATTTGATATAATTACTTCAATTATTACAATCAGACAATGGTAATTGTTGACATTTTCATCATAAGATGGTTTCGATATCATTGATGATGATGATGGTTTTGACGATGGTTTTTGTTTGATAACGACGACTTATAAGATGGTTTCTATACTGATTAGAGCTCTCAAGAACTGCCCTCAATGTTGTGCTTT
The DNA here is from genome assembly GCF_963584025.1 of Labrus mixtus. Lineage (NCBI taxonomy): Eukaryota > Metazoa > Chordata > Actinopteri > Labriformes > Labridae > Labrus > Labrus mixtus. Next base: position 26,920,702 of record NC_083618.1, on the reverse strand, counting down.
GCCTCTGGTCACTTCCTGTCAGCACCTGTGTGTCCAATCAGACTCAAAGCTGATCGTTTGCTCTTACTGACATTGTTCCCTTTTTTCTAGATCCTTACTTGTGTTGTACTTACTCTCTGATGTACGTCGCTTTGGATAAAAACATCTGCTAAGTGAATTGTAGAATATGTTTTACTCCTATGGCTGCTTTTAAGTATGAATAAATACATTTCAATTTTTTTTTTTTAGCAAATAAAACAAAACAAAAACGAGGTTAAAATATATTTTTCTTGGTCTGAAGCTACTTCTGACTGTTGGCATTTTTCCAAGCCTTTATTTGGTAGGACAGTGGATAGAGTAGGAAACCAGGAGAGAGTGTGTGGAAAGACAAGCTGGAAAGGAGCCACAGACCGGAACCCAGGCCGTACCCCTGCAGTACTATCCTTCCTACATAGGGCTCTTAGTCACATTCTTCTCAATGGAGTAATCCACTTATTGATGTCCTTGTTGATAAACCAAATTACAGATATGTTGTGTTTTAAAAATAACTTGGTCTCTAAGATCTTAATTTACTTTTAATTATTTATTTAACATTGTTTCAATGTGGGACATGATTGTCATTTTATAGGACCTAAATTGCGTCCGCACTCTGACCTTTTTTACAGGATCTTTATGGCTATAGACTACTTGTCCACCAGGGAAATCTTCAGTCATGGTCTGCTCTAAACATAAACCTAACTGAACAGGCCCATTGGCTCTACATAGCTCCAATAATTAAGAGGGTAAAGGTTAGAGAATGTGTTTGTTAATGGTAAAAAGAAAGCCGTGGTGACTGGCATAAGAAAATGGAAAACAGCAGCAGTCTCTCATCTCATGTTAGTCCAATACTTCTGTTGACCAATTCACATCCCATGCAAACTGTTGCTCTATAACAACGCCACATTGCATTGTTCTTTGTTTCTGTCATAACCACAACATCTTCATAAAGGCTTTGTTTTTGGACCGCAAACACGTTTTCTGGAGCTTGCTGAAACGACTGATTCTGCTGTTTCCATTGGGAGTGCAGAGGCTGGAGAGTCTTTTTCGGCTTCAAGTCCATTTCCTTCCACATTGCATTCAAACCAAAGGGATTGTATAATGAGCGTCTGCCAATGCTGTGGCTAACTGTTCCATTGACAAAGAAATGCTGTTTTTTTTTTTTTTACCACATGAGCAGAATAAGTGTTTCACACTGTTTTCAGCCTCAGCAGACAGATGTTTTCAGTGATTAGCTCTGATAAATCCACTAAGGCTACCTGTCCAGCAGCAAACAGATAAATTAGAAACTAACTGCTGAGCCTGATGGAGCATTTAGCAGGAATAGAGGCAGATAATTAAGAGCAGGCACTTGAGTGTCTTAAGGTTGCCGGAAAAACAAAAACAAACGCAGGCTTATTAAGTGGTTGACATGAATTGTCACTTAATGTTTGCTGACGCATTATTAATTTGATGATATAATTATGATAAGCAGTGCATATGTTTGGTGGTTCAACGAAAAAACAATTAAGGCGCCTCCAAAGAAGTTTAATATCATCCCATTTAATCTTGCTGTGTACGATGGTTGACACAAAGTTATAGTCTGAAATAGTTCACACCTGCACCTAGAGAAGGTTGGAAAACAGATTAACTGAGCTCAAAAACAATGTGTTGCAGACTGTTGATGTGTTTTTACTTTTGTCAACATATACACCCAGCCTGGGTTTAAGGTATTCAGTAATAAACCTCTCTGTACTATCACATTATCTGCTGGCCTACTCACAAGGGACTGGTATTAACAAAGGACTTAATTTGCTTTGCTTTGTTTATTTTTATGTGCTGTCCTGTAAATCTTTGTTTGTATTGTGTTTTTTAGCTCTCTGTGCAAGGCAAATTCCCCTAGGGACAATAAAGGTTTCATTCATTAATTCATTCAAAATTACCCCAAATCACCAAGATTGCAGTAATCATGTATATGGCAGTAAGTTTAAGTCTTGGTGTATTGTTTGGTAATGCAGTTGGATTTAAAAAAAAAACTTGTGATTTTAAACCAACTGCATTATTTTTTTTAAAAGATATATTTTGAGGCTTTTTGCCTTTATTTGATAGGGCAGTGGATAGAGTAGGAAACCAGGGAGTGATTGGGAACAGCATGCAGGAAAGGAGCCACAGGTCGGACTAGCCAACCCTCCCGCCCCGGCCACAATGGATCGCGAGGCCATTGGTGTCCCAACCAACTGCAGTATTAAATACAAACAAGTAAATGCCTGAGAAATTTGTTGTCAAAAATTGCCACTTTCACTGATTAAATCTTGACTAAAATTGAACTGAACTCGTGATTTTAAACCAAGATTGAATCAGTTGTAAAATGATAAATAGACTTGAGCTTGTATAGCGCTTTTCTAGTTTTCTGACGACTCAAAGCGCTTTTACACCACATGTCACACATTCACGACCCAATCACACACTGATGGCAGAGGCCGGTGTGCAGTGACCATCAGAGTAACTAATCCCATTTATACACCACCGCCAAAGCAGCAGGAGCAATTTAGGGTTAAGTGTTTCACCCAAGGACACATTGTAGCTGCAGGAGCTGGGGATTGAACCTCTACCTTCCAGGTTGTGAGACGACCGACTCTACCAAGGGAGCCACAGCCCAGTCATGACCAAATATGGTCTTGTGATGTTGTCAGGACATATTGAGAAGTATTTAATAATCAAAAGATTTTATATTTCATTGGATGTAACACAGATTGACGTGGACGGTGGACCTTGAACAAGTTTCATTATCTTGCTGACATTTTAGCTCAGCCACATACAGACACAGCTTCAAAAAAAGACGAGATAGCAGAGTCAAGTTTTTTTGCACAAAGAAGTGGTACAAAGGCATCACCTGCACCGGTGTAGAGGCAGCGGGGTTCAAGCAGAAGGCAGGAAATGTCTGAGGAAGTGAGGTCAGAGCTGCAGCGTGGCACTGGAAGGGGTCTGAATGACAGGAAGAGAGCGGAGATGGCGATAAGGCAACAGGAAGGGGACTGCTTTGAAATTCCTGCCTCAACTCTGACTTATTGCTCCTCACGGGGGGGCAGCAGTATGGAGAGAGACGAGGGTTTCTGAATGACATTCTCCAAAGGAATCAGACCCATCATACATTATTAAGGAGTCCTCTGGTTTCTAATAACAAGACTATATTTACTCAAGGACTCTCTCCGCTGCAGGACACACGGCCAAACACATACTGAGGAGATGTAGCTGCACAATACAAATCACCTTTAGAGAAATATTAGAAAAGAATGGATTTGTCATACACATTTCCAAATGCCTTCATGTCTGATGTATTTCCTTGTCATATATTGTTATTCTTCTATTCTGCATTACTGTTTGGATATCTGAGTAGCGGGTGTTAGAGGATGTGTCATATATTCCCCTCAGGCGGTTCATGGTAAATACCGCAGAACACAGCTCTTTTATTCATGCCTTATTACATTTCTGGCATCATATTCAGTGAATCAATCCTCTGACTTTTAATAAATATTTTTATTTGGACTCAAAACTACAGGACTGGATTGAAATACAGATAAAGCCAGAGCTGACAAGTGATATTGAATTTGGGGAGGCAGATTTGGAGTCTAGGTGTAACAGTCGTACATTCCTCATCCCCCGAGTCCATAATTACATCCGTCTGACTGCCAATGAACAGGACACTGCTGATCATTCCTGCTTCATCCGTTACTGTCTGATATCAAAGTTTCTGTGTCGCTATATTAGCTCCCTAATGCCCAAAACAAACAAGCTTAGAACCTTGGATCAGTTGAGTGCTGCTTTTGATTGGCAGTGGCAATGGGAAACGGAAGCAAGACCTTCATGATGATGGTGACTGCCAACGAACATCTCACAAGGGTTTTCAGTACTCTGCTGTTTCCAAGTACTGTGTTTGTAGGCCAGTGATTGACAATGGAAGTAATTAAGACCTCATGTTTGTTCATTTATTTTACTACAATGCGTATATAATTTGCTTGTTTTGGCAGCTTTGAGAGTCAGTTAGGTAGGGAGTGTACTGTTTAATATCTAATACATACAAATCGAATAATCTACTGCGATTGGATAAAAACTTTGAGGTTCAAACGCAAACTTCTGTCAGCAAAAAAGCTAATTTTCTTAAGACCTAAACTTAGATATATACAAAATTACGAGGACTTCATTGACTGTGCATTACATGATGGGGCCCAATGTGAATTAACAGAGCAGGACACCATTATAAATCCATTGCGGAATCAACATGAATGTACAAAGATGTAGTGACAGCAGAGCTTCGTTATGGCCCTGGAACCTCACTCTTGCTCCAGTTCTCAACCTTGCTATATTTCTGTATTAGTTATTATGTCCTGTGATGTTACAGAACTGACTGTGATCCATTAACATTAAAGTATGAATCCAGGATGTATTCTTCATTACATCCCTGCTCAGGCATTTCAAAGAACTACAGGACACATTCTTCAAAATGAACTTCACTTGGGGAACACATTCATAGGGTTTAGTTTCAGAGTTGGCTCAAGAAATGGATTAATTCATCCTTTCATAGAGTAAGCAATAAGCGACCTCAATGAGCTACTACCTGTAGCTTTCAAAGTTGGAACCAGTCTCTTCCAAAGTAGCCAACTTGTCAGCTCTGAACCAAACCCCATTCGCTTTAAACTCTGATGCTCTTAGTCGCAAGGTACACAAGGGATGCCCCCTCTTCAGTTAAAGGTTTTATCTGTCTGGCTTCACTGAAGAGGATAAACATGCTGGAAGTCATTTTTCCATTTGCTTTTCGCTCCTTTCACCATCTGCCACTGGCAGAAACTCTGACAGCTTTAGCTCCATCTGCACTGGCACCACGGCAGAGCCCCGTCCCGTTTTTGTGCTGTAAAGCAGTCCAAAGGAATCCCAGCCAAATTTGACGTGATAGAAGAAAAAGTAAAAAATGCAAAGCGTCGCTGAGAGTTTGCCAGACCATGTCTTAGGGGTGGTCTCGTTTGTTTAAGCTAATTATTGTAATTTCTCCGAATGATTTATTGATGTGGAAATGCTCAACGCATCCCCTTTTAGTTTGTCTGAAGCATTGTTCTTTTTAAAAAGATCGAATTGATTCCCTTCTGTCGTTAAACATTTTACTGATGTATTGGTTTTGATTTTCTATTCTGCAAAAATGCAATATCCGGGAGTTAGACAAATGTATTACCCTGCTATTGGCTGGTCCAATTAGTTAATGGAATATTCCCAGATGTGTACGAATTGTGTATTGAACTGGCTCTGTATTTCTGCAGGAAGGATGCTGATTGAACAGATAAAATGCAGTCTCCCCTGATTTGATGCACAGCGCAGAGTGAGGGCTGCCTGAGGCTTCAGTAAAGTAATCCTAGGAATGTAGTCTGGCGTCTGTATAATGGCCTCTAAATACTCTCTCAGATGCATTTTCTCTCAGATGAACGTTTTTGTTGTGAGTAATTACGGTTGACACATGCGATATGAGAAAAAAGAGGAACGTGACGCCCGTGGAAAAAGTGTCGATAACAACATCGAGTGGCAGCAAACATCACTGTCCTCTTTTTTACAATGTGCCTCAAAATAGACCCAGCGGATAATTGATATCTTGCACGTTCTCTTCTCTGTGAAACTGCTGCCATTACACTAGCGGACTGATGTTGATATGTCTGATGCCGTCATCTGTGGACTGCAGTGATGATAGATTTGGATCAGCCGTCCTCTTTTATAATCCATGTTCTTTAATGTAGAAGCCTTCAGCGGTGCACATCTTTTCTTTTTCTTTTTTCCTTTCATGTGCTTCTGACTTCCCCATGGTCACGAGCATAATGAGGAATAATATCTGTGCAGTATGCTGGCACATATTAAATACTCTCCTAAGGGCTTGAAGGCATTAGTGTTCACACCTTAAATCACGGTCACAATATGCTGTAGAAATTCTGCCACAGGCTTTTATTATGACCGAGAATTCAAGATAATGTAGCAATTATTGTCATGCTATTAAATGACTTATCAACTCATTAGGTGCACGGAGTACAACATTTCAAGTTGCTCTTGATTATACTCCGGAATGTGACAGTGCACCGACTGTGTATAAAAAGATGCAGATGGAGACATTTACCTTGAAGATATAATCTGTGTGGTCATTTTAAAACCCTTTAAAGGCAGAATGTCTGACATTTTACACATAAATACAGCAGAATCATCATCTGTAAATGTTTCTCTGAGTCATGACTACATTGAAGCTCGAGTCCGGCCAGCTGTACTGTTGTCAGTGCCGTGTTTACGTCATGTTTACATGGACGGGACGGCCTTATAAAGCTGTTTTAGTCAAGGACTAGAGAAAAGAAGAATATCATACTCACTGCGTATTTGGATGTCACATTAGTGTCTTTAGATCTCGGTCATCCTGTTTCAAATCATGTGCAATATGAAGCTATGAGTTAACCAAGTTAGCAAGTGTGCTAACATTAGCCTGCTAATACAACAATGCAGGCCACAGGCAATTACAGCTCGAGCAAAGGACAATTTTGCTCTTAATGGTGCTTAATTATGGTCCCTTTTAATTCATAACTCCTTCCTGCGAACTCAAGTGGAGAGGGGGTTGGAGGTGTGTCTCTGGAGGAGAGCGGAGGCTTCAGTATGATGGAGGTGTGGCCAAACAGAAGTTTGTTTTGGTTAAATGCTGGTGCTCAAGGGCGACATCTACTGGATCAAAAGGTTCCACTTTCTTCCTTTAACATTTGACTGTATATTTGGAATCATATTTCTCAGGATACAAAGGCATTGCAGATTTTCATCCCCATTAATCCAGTAAATATTTCCATATCTGTGCGGTCACACAAGTCACGTCAAGTTTCTTATAAGTAATATCAACGAACACAGATAAAGTAATTTACTTGGGCTAGAGAACTTAAAAATATTTGACAAGGCAGGTCTATAGAAGTAAATTAAGGAATAGCGGAGGTCAAACTAAAACAACACTATTTGAACACAAATGGTCAGAAAACGTTGTCTGCAAACTGACATTAGTCATGGTATATGCAAAATCCTGATTATTAATATAGCGAAAATTAAAAATACCCTCTGTTAATATATTGTGTAGTAATGTCTTCCTAAACAGAGAGTGGAGTCAAACTCCTTCTCGATTTATTGTTCTCGTGCCTGTGTTAACATGGACTGGACGGAGCATCCCTAAGCTTGTTCATGTGACTCTCAGAGGCTCAAACTTGTTTCAGTCATTTACAACTGAAGGAAAGTGAAAATACTTTCTTTAGCCTAAAGGATAAATACATAAACACCTAATCAACTTTGAGACATGTATCATTGCTTGAAATTGATTGCAGAATCTTGTTTTCAGACGCTTATTAGCACTCGTCTGATGCCGTCCGCTTAACAGAACCCTGCTAGTGAAAAAGGACGAGAGGGGCGGGGGAAGTGTGGAAACAGCAGGCGAGGGTGGAAGAGAGGGATGAAGGAGGTGTGTCTGGAGAGAGCATTTATTTTGATCCGAAAATCTTCTCTGAAAGTCGCAGAGTAAGCCTTTAAGAACATTTGATCTAATCAAAGCAGTCCAGAGCTGTATGTCACCGGCCGCTAACCTATCCGGAGCACGGAGGTTTTGTCTGTGTGCGGCTGAGATCTGGTGTCCTACCTCTGGCGTTAGAAACAGGTCGTTTCTCCTCAATCCTAGAAGAGTGTTGAATGTTTTTCTGTGTGAGAAGTGCAAAATGGAATGCACTTTTTGTTCTGTTGTCCTTTGTATATCACATAAGATGTCAGCTCTGATTTATCTTCTATGTCAGATGAAGGTAGACCTCAGTAGGTCCTGCTTACACATTAAGGGCTGCTTTTGCGGACGCTAAACTTTTGCAATAGAGAGAAAGTGATGCAATCCACAGCATGCATAAAGGGTGAAATGTGTGCAAACTGCACATAAACTGCACTGCAAAGTAGATAGCGTCCTGGGTGAAAATATCTGATTTGCATATATGTAAATTAGGGAATATTAAAAAATTCTCTGCAAAATTGCCTCCTTTATAAGCAAATGAGCATCTTTGCAAATACCATCTAACCCACAAAGAGCAGTGCTAATTTCCATATGCAATTACAGTGACGCTATCTAACACCATTGTATTAAAGTGCTTACTCAAATAAACGCAAAATGGCGCATTACTCTTAGGTGATGACTGTGGGGCAGAGATGTCACATGCAAACTTTCCACTTATGAGTAAAACAAAAATCAGTTCAGCAAATTCCACAATATTCTGTATTCTTCCATTTTCATTGTCAAATTCTATGATTCCATCTGTGAAATCATTGGGCCCCAAGGAAAGTCACACATTCAAGGATAAACTACTGCACCGGTGAAATAGTTTGTTTGTGACCTGTGATTGCTTCTTTCTCTCCCTTTTCTTCCTATTCAGGAACTTTACTTCACCATTTTAACTCCAATAAAAATATTATTGAATGGTGAAAATAAAACTCTCTTCAGCCAAAAAGTTTGCTAAAGGTCAGAAAGCAAACTTTTTCAATTTAGCTCAGTCACAAACTTGACAATAAGTTGACAAAGTGTGTTTGTACTTTGGACTCCCATCTCAAATCTATCTGTAAACCATCGGTCTCTCCTGGAACAGTGACTGAGGAACCTTTTCAAACTGGATGGTACAACACGGCTAATAAGCCACAACTCTCTCCCTGAGAACCCATCAGCTTTACATACCTTCACAAGTCAGAACAGTGAACAGGACTTAATGTTGGACCAAATTCAGGGGACTAAACTCATCAAAGTTCAACTCCATTGTTAACATTACTCAGGTTTACTCTGTGAATGCCCTATTTTGGAGATCTTGTGTCCGGACATGTGAGTTATTGACTCGGCTTCAATTTGCTCCCTCATACTGTTTTTCCTTTGCCTGTTCATTCTGGCTTTAAATTGCTCAGAAATGTAAGAATTAGGAGTCATGTCCTGGCGTCAGAGGCAGCTGTTGACTAAACTGATATTTTAAGTCCCGCCCCGTCCCGGTCTGTGAGGGAGAAGTGACATTGACGGGCATGGCGCTGTTCCAAAAGTTTAACTGTTTTTATCTGAGGGCGCGGCGACAAAAAACAGCTGACGCAAAAGACGTTTAAGTGCTCAGGGCGCTGAGTGGTGAAAATGCTGAACTACATATGCTCTGATTGAAAACGAGCACATCTGTGGACACAAGCCCTTGTGCTTTTTAATGACCAACCTTGTAGCCTTTTGGTTGTTTTGGCAGATTGCAGCCAATACTAATAATGGAGGTTAATATTTTCCGGTTCACACACAACCCCCCTTTTTTAACAATATGGTGCCATGACAGCTACAGTACTTCACTGTGGGTTCTTAAGCACCAGGGAGAGCAGTTATCCTCCCAGCACTCAGCCAAAAGGGAGAATAACTGATGACAGCCACCGTATTGTTTTACCCCAATGAACTGCTGTGCAGCTGGGGACTGCTGCAAGTGCAGGCATCCCACAATGCAAAGCTGAGATGATAAACTAATATTCCTCCAGAGGAAACAGTACCCACTGTGTGTACTGATAATGCACTTGTTCAAATATTAGTGTGACTGTGATGACAATACATTTTTCATTGGCCTACACTCTAGATAGGGCTTCTGGCACTTTTTTTTTTAGCAAACAGCTTAATCTAACTGAACATTTAAAAGGAAAGCGTAAAGGACTGTTGCAAACACCTTTCACATAGCAGGGTCATCCATCCTGGTATTTTAAGGATAAAGAAGCATAGAAAAATGGTTACAATGTTCTACACCAGAAATTTCTATACAGGCATAGAAATATTTCTGCAATGTATTTCACATTCAGTTGCTCTTGATCCTCTATACTATCAGTCCCAACTCCCATCCAAAGCAGACTTTTGTGTTGTTCATACTACATCTCATGACTTCAGTGCCACATCAAAACAACCAAAGGTGCTGCTAGAGGGAAAGCTAAATTGTCACATTTTGACATCTTGGTCCGATACTAATGAGAAGAAATCAAAAAAATGTTTTAAATGAATTTACGTTTTGGTAAATTTCAAAGCAGTAAGCTGCAAAGACCAAACAAGGCAAACAATATAGGAGGAAATCATCCAGTTATCTTCATTTTATTTGATTGTTACAGAAATCCCTCAAATAAATGCAACATCTCAAAACATGGACAAGTAGGACAATAACATATTCTGTATGGTAAGGGACTCCTGGAGAGGCGATTTTTAAAAAAAAATCAAGGTTAAGATAAAGCAAAGGGATATTAAAAAATAAAGCAAGGTATATCCAAAAGTCAAAACAGAATCAAGGGAACCTTTGTAATAATTCCCCCTCTGTGACTTTAAATGTGTGGAGTATTTAAATGCAGAGTGAGTTTTTCCCTCTCAGCCTTCTGTCACGTGCTGAGGTCACAAGTCAGAGAATCAATAAAAATCCACTTGACATTAGCTGAAGGCTGCACGGTGCTGATGTGTCCCTTAAAGCTCAGACTATCTCAGGTTGGGATCCACTGCTGCACTGTCTCAATAGATTTACAGAGTAAAAGATTGTAATTATTTCATTTATGTGCCGTTTCCCCGGACTCATCCTAAACCCTTTATATCGCTCATAAATAAGTCTTAAAAACCAAAAGAAATCCCATTTAAAAAAAAAAAAAAAAAAAAAGTATCATGTTTTTTCCAGTGGAATATAATGGATGCAGAACGGGACCAACCTATAGTAAAAAAAAACAAAAAAAACATTATGTCTTAATTATGTTTTTAGTAGAATGAAACAGTATTTAAACATTTTGTAACTGGAAACTCAGTTAAAACTAAAACTATCTACTAAAATAATGTTTCATAGCTCACATAATGTCTTACCCTTACCTCTTATCGGCCAGTCAGCCACACTTGCTGAAAAAGGGGGTGTGGCTTTACCTCAAAGGCAGGGTTAGTAATTTTCTCAAGATACACTTTTTAAGATTTTGGTTGAAATTATCTTTAGGTCCTGACAGAAATGAATAACTCATGAGCTCTGGAAAAGGAACGTAGAAATCAGTCATCTGTAGCATGTTGTAAGCCTGTAAAGACTTTACACCAATGTCTGCCACGAGGTACCAATCCGATGAACCAACCCTCGTTCTCTACCCTTTGCATGCACTCGCCCACACTCAAAGCATGAGCTGAGGTCCGCTTCTGGACCAATGTCGCTTGTGCATGTAAATGAGGGGGCGTGGCTTTTGAGGGAGGGATGCAGACGGAGCACTGAGGGAATACTACTGTCAAAATCATGATAGTTTTCGAAATGACCAACCCTGCCTTTTATAGATGATGTATGAACATGCGCTAAATAAGCTTTAGCATTTGGTTGAACAAAAGAACATTTTTGTCTAGCCTGTCTCTCCCTGCACCTCAAGTTACCAAATAAGCTGAAGTCAGTCGTATTAGACCTCCAACTGTACAGAGAGCTGTGACTGAGAGAGCCAATCAGACGTGCAGAAGAGCACCTGAAGTGGGCTGTGCTTTACGCAGCAGGACCAGAGAGCACAAGTCACTCACTCAGTGCACATATTTGTTTGGCCCTGGACCACAGAGTTCAGCTTGAGTGCTGCCTCTCCACTAAGTTACCCCGCACCTCTGGATTGCACTCCTATCTCCTCACAAACACAGACACACATACACACACTCCTTCAATACCTGCTGGCAGCCGGCCCATTTTGCTGTTTAGTACTCTCCTCACAGTGGGGACGATAGAATCTTCCAATAATACTGAGGGTTCATTTTTATTCCATCATTCAGATAGCAAATTGAGGACGTGTGAGGGCTAATATTGTACACTGCCTGCCATCAATGCTCTATTTACCTCTGCTCTGTATCAATCTCCCTCAAATAGCCCTCTTTGTTTTTCACAAGTAATTTGATTTTAGGTTAATCTCATGAGTCAGTTTGGAGTACAAAAAAAAGACCTTATTGTTTGTCTTGTCTGTCTGGTAGAGATAATGATTTATTACCTAGAAGGATTCACATTACTGTTTAAAGCAAATAGTTTTCATTTCTATCTTACTATGTAATAAACAGAGTTGCTGTGTGTCTATTTGTACAAAGAATGTTTCTCTGTACAGCCCTGTAGGTATAATCTCTACTTCTGAGCAAGAAAGAGCAGGAACAGAAAAAGTGAGGGTGGATTTCTTTTGTTAAAAAAATTAGAAAACAGAGAGCAGATTTGTTATTTTAGCTTTAAATTTCTCCATCCTTGATACAAAATGTTGTGAAGCTTTCATTAACTGTTCATGGCCTATATTACATAAAAAGGTGTTTGTAAAGGTTGTATGGGCATGCACTTAAAGCAGTTTCGGGTTAAGGTTTCAGGTTTCTCACTGTGCATCAGGCTCATGCAATGTAGTATAAAACACCTTGCTAAGAGCTAATAGTCAATGTTCATGTTTCTGCTGCGTGCAACGTCTTCCGTGTCAGGTGTGTCCCAGAAGCGCCCGCCCCCACTCTGCTCCACCTGAAATATGCCTGCTGTCAGCACACGTCAAGCTGAACAGAGCAGATGAACCCTAAAAGGAAGTCAGACACAGGAATACACAGAGCATCCAGTCAATTTCAAAATAAAATACCATACAGTCTGCGGATTGTAAATCCCATCACTGTATCGACATAACATCAAAACAGGCACCAAGTGAAAAGCGAATCAACCTCGTAAAGGCCTTCCTGCATGATCCAGCTGCTCTACGCTTCAACAACAGCTCCAGTAGGAACAAAGAACTCAGGGTTCTTTGTCAGAAGGAGAAAAAACAACTGGGCAGATGGAAAGCTGCTGTGGGGTCTGCAGGTCATAGTAAAGTTGTTAATGATGGCACCACTGGAGCCTTATTTGCCGTCCCTATCCACTTGGCCAATTATAGAACAATTAGCACTTCTTTGTGAGTGGGAGGCCAGTGAACCTGCAGATACTTTCAGTGTGTATGTATGCATGTGTTGTATGTTATATGTTCGACACTGAATTATTTTCCTATAAGAAATACATCACATTTAGCGCTTAAGTATTGCCAGTTCAAGGCGAGGTCTGCAACCAATGGTTGGGTAAAGTAATTCTGCTGCTGATCCGCCATCAGAGGTAGTAACATAGGCGTAATATCTGGAAACAGTGGGAAAGTGTAACTTCAGAGCTGATGGGAAGGAACAGCATTGCATATGTGTTTGCATGCTTGAGTGTGTATATGTGACGCTGTCATGCTTCTGCAAACCTGTAACGCAAACGTACACCGGGAACGCGATATTACGGGATAGCAGATGCAAAACAAAGGCGGGCTGGTGGCAAAACTTGGTAATGGCGCTGTTTCAGAATTGCAATCTGTAAAGGCCTATAAATAGAATAAAAATGTTGTTTTATCAACACCGTGCAGGACAAAACATCTTGTAAAGCTGTCTGATGTTTTTAACTACACTCAAGACCCCTACAATGAAAAAGGGCTTATTCCAAAAGAGGTTCATATTTGAGGATGAGTTTAAACTGAAACTTTTTTTCCATATTTATCTGCTGTCCTTTCAACTCCAATAAGTCTCCTCATCATTATGTGTATATCTTAATCATTTCATAGATTACAGATTGAGCTGTACTGTACTCACGTAGTCTGAAGGTCCTCTTCTGTATAGTGAAAGTTGAGTTGCTGTGTATTTATTTGAATTTAACAGAACTCAATTTTTATGCCCATGAAAATGTTGAATTCCATGGTGTGTTGTGTTGTTAAATTGCGACTGTGTGTCTGCAGCTTTACCTCAGTCATCAAACCCAATGGGTGCACAGAGCTGCTGCAGAGAGCCCACACCTGCTACCCCCTTCAATTTAGCTGGGATGTATTGCTAAGTGCAGAAGGTTAATCTCATTAGCCAGTCTGGTTAAACAACTGCAGATGTAATTGACCCGGTACCTGAGAAGAAAATGTAAACTTGGCTCAGCACAGCCTGGTACACAGCTAAAGCATTCAGTGAAAGCTTCTTCTCTCCACCCAAAGGGACCTGCACAACAGCAATTTAACAAAAATGAAGTATGAGGGGAAAAAAATCACATTTATTGCTTTTTTCACACATTTTCAAACTAAACTGCATCCTCCTATATTCCCAACACAAGGAACCGAGCCGGCTATTGAAACTAAGAAAGGCCCTTTAGTTCCTGCACCTTAGCCCTTACAAAAAATTTTGAAATTGCAAGTTGAAACTTGTAATGGGAATTGTAATCTGTTTTTTAAATGTGTCAAGGCTTGAAGGTTTCTTATAACCGGTGCATTGTGAGATGATTAAATTTGGTTGCAGTGGGTTCTTGAGGTCATGTAATGAAAACCACTTATTGTCAGGCTCGTATCATTTAATTGGCTTGGCTGCAGCCCCCTGCCAGTTCATTACAGCATGCCTGGATTGCACTTGCACACATTGCTATCCAAGATTTCTGCCATTCCCTCTGCAGCTATGCTGGGAATTCTCCCCATTTTCCGCGAGTGTGTGACTCTGCCTGCTTTGCCCGCAGTCGAGACAAGGCAATACTATGTGCTGGGTGGGAACTGACAGAGAATAGACCTGAGGTAATCTCCACCCAGATAAAGCACGTTTCCAAATGGAAGGTTTAGAAGCTGTGGAGAACAAGTGCAGAGCATAATTCCCTGAAACACCCATTCATCTGTGATTATTAAAAACTTTATACTTGATTGAAAAACTCTATGGGTCTAGAGAATGTTAATTATACTAATCCTTTCTGTGATTGGGCTGACAGCTGCTGGGGCCCGGCTGATTGTTATAGAGACACATTTTCCAGAATATACTGCTGCTGCTGCTGCTTTCAACAAGCAGACATTTCATTCCTCATCAGGTTTTTTAAGCCTCATTAGGACTGGATGTATTGATTTGTGAGTCAAAGTAGAAGTGGAAATACATTTAACAAAGAGCAGAGTGATATTTCTGTCTGTGTGGAGGAATCTCTGGAATGATTTAGCCTTTATCTGCTCATGGTTATTCATGTGAACGATAGAAGTTATGTTTCCCTGTGGTTAGTGCACATAAGAGTTCTTAGTTCTCATGCCTGGGACAAGAAACCTGTGGATTGGCATGGTGTATCTATCACATGATTGCTGTATCCACAGTGTTTTCTCATTTAATTTGTGTGTACAGTCAACAACTAAACTCCTCGAAAAAGTTTGGAATCGTTATTTCGGTCAATTATTTCGCCCCTTTTAGTAATACTGATCAGTGTTGTATTATATATCGTTGGTAAGCCTGATTAGTCGCCTTAACAACAAAGTGTAACTTGTAAAGATTGTGAACTCATGGAATTATCAACAAAGCTAAACGTGTGGGTAGCGTTAAAAAAAACGTGCCTGAGCTGTGTTGCTTTTTGGGGCTGATACCGATATATATATATATATATATATATATTATCAATCTGTAGAGATGGATAGATATCAATTTACATTTATTAATTGCGTTGATCCCTCAAATGAAGTTATCAAACACTTGTGGAAAAGATTTATAAAGAAGACAAGATGGTTGATCAACTGGAAAGTAACTGTGCATGTATGTGCGTCACCGCTTGAAACTGTGGAGAAAGACGATACTTGTTGTAATCCATGTAACACACGCGCTGCTGGTGAAAGAGAACTGCTAGTGTAACACAATGAAACTCAAATGTAATGACATCTGAGTGGTGTATAAATCTAGTGATATCGGCGTATATCTGCTTTGAAATCAGCTGATACCGATAGTCACTTGATTTGCTAATATCAGCCGATACTATCAGCGGGCCGATTAATCTGTCAGGCACTCATTTTTTTAGCTTTTTGGTGGCATCCAAGTGGCCTGAAAAATAAATCGACTACTGAAGCATAAAACCTGTGTTGATCTTTGCTTTCATTAGTATTCTAATAATCTTTCACATTATACAGACCTTAACACTCTGGCATGTTGGCAGCTGATTTATTAGCCGCTAACATACACTTTGTTAATAAACCATATCAAACAACTGTTCCGCTTTGTTTAATTTGCTCCCATTTAAAAGCATCTGCTCCTGCAACATGGCTTGATTCCTCATTTTCCCTCCAATTAGTCAGGGGAAGTGGGCGTTGTCTGTCACATCCTGTGCTTTCATGCTCGCTTACAGTTGGCCTTGTTCATGCTTTGAACAAAAAGGGTCATGTGATAAGAATCCGTCCTTTAGGAAAGAGGAAACAGCAGGTATGTTGCCGTTGGTGACACAGCTATGGTCCTCAATCAAGTGGGTCAATGGGGTGTAGTTCTTGTTTAGTCACAGAAGTAGAAGAACCTCTGTAGTCAAAAGAGGTTTTGGAAAACATCTATCACCCATTGGCAACAATTAAAGTTTCTCAATTCCCTTTAGAAGAGAAAGTACCAGTGGTTATTCTTACAAAATCAAAATGGAAACCACCTTCATTTGTGCTGGGAATCTGAGTTCCTGCTGTCCGGTCTGAAACTTTATGTCACTGAGCTTATTGCGCACACAGTTCCACAAGATCAGTTTTGTGGTTCCAGTTTTTGAGCTGCAAACAGTACGTCACTAAATGGTGAACTGTTTTTGAAAAGGAACATCTCTTTTCTTTCCTCAGTGCTTCGAGCAGCAAAGTTCAATTCGCCTTGAATGTATTGTGATTGAGGTTGAAATCTCAGGGTTACAGTATATCTCAAATCCTCAACAAATTACATCAAATCAGTGTTATGACCGTAAAGCTAAAGGTGTTTGTGAGAAGGTTTTATTAGCATGAGACTGATTCACCCCATACATTTTTTATTTCCTGGCTTTGGTAATAACTCTAAAAATAAAGTATAAATGCAAAGACATTAAGTAATGAAGAAATAAGCAGTAGATGACATTGTCCACTTTTGCACAATGCTTCATGATTAAACTTTGTGCCCAGTATAACATAATGGCTCTATTTGTTTAAAACTGGTTTGTTTTATATAAAACTATGATGGTTATTTCTAATGGGAACAACTCTATTAGGACAATAGATTCATTGTAGAACCCGGGGCGTTCCACTAAATGAAGGGCCATGTACACAGGTTTTTTCTATGGGCCCTGACAGCCAGTCATTATTTTATCTTTATGGCCCCTCTTACATTAGGGACCTGTCAATCTCGGAAACCCATCGGCAATCATCGTCTGATTACTGCTGCAATGCAAATGCATTCAACATCTGGAGTAGCACTCGGTCATCGGAGTATCAGTTGAACAGTAATGTTATACAGCAACTTCACTCTGGCTCACTTCAGCTGTATGAACCTGGAAAAGAAACCAATTTTCTTGTGATTTACTTGCAATTAATGGGGAATTAAGTTTGCAGCTTCATGATGCAGTTTTGTATAAATAAAAAGTCAAGCTTTGTCAGGTGTGTCCTCCAGGGGAGAAGAAACCAACTATTAAAATGTTTTTTTGATTGAATGTCTGAGTGATCATTTCTGATGCGTTTCAGGAAGTCGGGGAATCTAAACGCTTCGTCTCCAAAAACTGCAAACCTGATCCAGAACACTTCCCATTTTGAAAATCCATAACCTTGTGTACAGGTGGTACATTGTATGTAGACTCTTTCAAAAGAGAATAAAGGGACTTCTATATTGAGTGCCATTTTTCCTCCCAGTCCGACGCCCCTGGTAATACCCCTGACACAGCCCCCATCGGAGACTCAGATCGATCCACCCCCCACCTACATGGACAAATTCATAATTATGCATTAAGTCTCTGGACACAATAGCATTCAATATGAACGATAACCAAGTTATGCCCCGTGGTCTGCACCCACTCATAGCATAATGCAGCTGCTGCCATCGTTTCCCAGCACTGATAACCCCGGATCAGCACTTTAGCCCTAATGTAGCCTGTTTGGTGACTAGAGGCAAATTCTGGGAAAAGCTCCTCTATCTGGCATCCTCAGATGCTATTATTAAGTGGGATTTATCAGGCTATCAGCTATCTTAATCTCTGAAACTGCGCCTTTGAATGTCTTTATATTATCTGGTTGTCAGTTAGTTCAAAGGGGAGTTTTAACTTCCTCTTCTTTTTTTTTATGTTGCTGCTGACGAGCTCTCCAGTCAGAGTTCCTCCCACTGCTGTCTTGTTATTTACGATTAACCATTGATTTTGCTTTCGACAAAGGACAGGTTAATCATTTAGTTGATCTCACGCTGACAGCTTATATGATTTCCTTTGGGCACGGCGTCTCGTTTTCAATCAGTGCTCGCTTGCTTTGCTTCTTCTGAAGCTCCGTCCACTTCATGTCCCTCCTAGAGCCTCCTTTGTGACCTCATGTCCCTCCTAGAGCCTCCTTTGTGTGTAATTTGAAAACATTAGTGACCAAGAAGAACATTGGTGTTTGAGAAGTGTCTCATCACAACATCCTTGTACAGGCAGCGTACTGTCAAGCCATTAGTAAAGGATTTGTAACGCTTTGGTGGCTTTGTGTTGAAAAGCACAGCATGGACGAAGGTGTCAAAGCACTTCCTCTGCCAGCATTTGTTTCACCAACCTCTATGGAGCTGAATCCAATACAGCTGATAGATCACTCATTAGTTGAGTACTGAGCACCGGCAGCCAAAAAGCTGACACTTTTCTGCTCAAAGGAGAATGAGGTAAGACAAGAGGCCTATTAGCTGGATGTGGTGGGTTATGAAAGACAACCTGGACTTAATAAAGGAGTCTGTCAAACCTATTTCGACTCCCTCTCTCTCTTTTGGTCCAACACCAGCTAAATTGTAGAAAGTCCCTTTCAGTTTCCTTGGTGCAGTTGACAGACTTCCCAGGCCTGCTGTACGTTTCACTTGTGTCCTTTCAAGGATGGAATTTTCCACCTCCAGCTTTCCAGTGAATTGAAATGATCCGTCCAGTTTCGTGACTGCCGGGCTCTGACATGACGTTCTTTAGAAACTGCGGTGACCCGCAGTCATGCTGGCATCTGTCATTCCACACATGCCTGACCGCACATCCGCCCAATGTTACCGGACCGAATAGGTCATTTCGTTTTACTCAGCTTGTAATTTCCTTTGCTTCGAGTTGAGGTTTATGTGTCTCCCAGCTGCACTGAAAAAAAAAAAGGCAGAAAAGTCTTCTACTGACAGATTAGAAGAGAATGTGGATCCAAGGAAACAGGTTCACCCTAATGTTTTAGTTTGATGTAGGTTATAACAGCGCCAAGGTATCATATGGATATTTTGAGACTGCCAAGAGACTGCAAAAATTCCACCTTGTGCATAGTTTAAGCTGCTTGTAAATCAGTGTTAAGCAGAGTTCTAAAAAGAGTGTGCAGATGTAGGAACGTGCATGTCGAATGCCTTGTGTTCTGCCTCTGATGGCCAGCTTTTCTCTCTGCTTGCTGCTGGGATTTAACTGTCCTAGACCTGCTGGCCTGGAAAAGCAAAGAAGGCAGTTTCACCCGTTTAATTGGCAGCTTAGCTTTGCACTGAACTGCCTTCAGATATGTATGAGACAGTTCTTTAGCCAAATGTAATTTTGTGCTGTGGATACACTTTCATGTCTCATTTTGACCTGCTCGAAAGTGCAGCATCATGGTTTTAGCTTTAAAATGTAACTGGGCTTAAGTTCTTATCATCAGGGCAAAACAAAGCTTTAAAGAAGACGGAAACCTTGTCAAGTCAGAAATCTATTTGTTTGTTTCTTGCCTTTTCTGATTTATGTCTTTGTAGAATTATAGAATGGTTATAACAATTTTCTGCACTACTGTCAGTCACAGTCACCTAACAAAACTTCATCAGCTATCTCTGAACTCTGCTCGACTTCAGTGCACCCTCACTTGTCACTGGTTTTCTTCAAGGATACAGCAACCAATGTGCATCGACTCAAAGGAGTAGGGGGGCAGGAGGAGACAGCACTGTCCCATTTTGAATTTAGTAGTAGCAGTACCAATATTAAAAGCTACATGTCAGAGTTACATATTGCTCCTTTAAAGTTGACTTTTATTCTTGTTCAATTCCCCCCCTACTAAGTTTCCATGACCCCCCTGGCAAGGGGGTGACAGGCTGGCTAGCACTTATCCCCAATTGTGGGCTAGTTAATGGACATCTGAAACAGGCCGTGATAGCCTTTTTCTTGCTTTCTACACAGCCATTGGATAAAAGCCAGGTTTTAAAAAAGGCGACTGTCCTGTACTTTGGAAAACTAGAGCCAATCAGATGTGGGACATCGTCTCAGTTTGCGATACGTGGGACAAGTGATGGAAATGCTGTGCAGTCCTGCACTAGGAGAGACATCTGGTCACCCTGTAGTGGCCGTTGGAATCATTTTATATTATGTTTTCAGTTTTAGCATCATGTTTCTGTCCAGGCAACAGCTGCCTTCCTCATGAAGTTCTTGTTCCCTATAGCTGAATCTTTAGAGCTGTGTCTGTGCATTTATCTAAATGAATAATGTCCTACATTAGACCTTGTTGTGTATGTGTTTCGTGTATTACTGACCATTTTCAGAGATGTTGAGCTTAATAGACTACTAATGCATCTTTGGTGCACACGCACCTGGAGTTGATGTGTTTATGCTTCTGTATGATTGCAAGCCAGTCATCCAGGTGTTAATGCCAGGTGGGAAGGAAGTCTTTATAATGGATTTGTGCATTGGGATCTGAATCTCCAACTCCATTTCAGTGTCTGAAAAACCCTGTATAGCAGACAGACTGATGTGGCGTAAGCTCTGAGTGCTTCAGACCACCTCATAAGGCACGGACTCTGCACCACGTCCTGAGACAAAGTGAGATGTCAGAGTGGAGATGAATTGAAGGCTTCTCTCTAAGAGAAAGTGGTGTTGGTAACTTTGGACATCTTGTTCTTAAAAAGTCAATCACAGGGCAGCACAACTCTTTCATCACGGTGATTTATTCTTCAGCTGGACAGGCCTGTGGCACTTTGTGGCTGCAGCTCTGATAAAGGAGAGAAGTGGACTGATCAGTGTGATAAACGGAAAGTGGAGATACATCAGTCTGCCATCATATCATCCGAGAAGATGTAGATTTGTTCTATATTTCCTCCAATACGACAGTTATGGAGTTTGTTTGGATCCCCAAGTACTGCTTTTTAAAACCTAAGCTTTAAGATGAAGGCTGTAATCATCATCACTGATCAATCTGTCAATCACTGATTAACACTGTAGTCTATTAAACGCCACAAAAGAGTGAAAAATGCAGATAAGGGGGGAAATTCATCTTTGTCAATAATTTTCGTTTTGGAGGTATAATCAACCCTTAAAATTTGGAGGATTTTTTCAGTATTGCACTGAGATAAACTTTGAAAACAGTAGGAAAGTACACATTTTCTTTGATAAAAGCAATATTCCTTGAGGAATAAGCAACAGTGAAAAATATTGAAAAGATAGGCATAAACTCATTTCTAGTAAAGTGGGGTATCCATGTTCATAGCCTTTTCATGCTACACCAAATTGTTCATATTAGAGGCTGACATTACATCTCCTAGCAACAACAATTATCAAATGTGTTTCACCACCTTAATGGCTAAATGTGTTCAACAGATTAGCCAGAGGCCTGATGCCTTGAATAATGTTTACATAAAAAAACAACTTTGAAAAGAATGATGTCTAAGTTTAAATAAATGAACAATAGCAGCAGTAACCATGCTTTTTGATTTCCACATTCAAGTTTTAGTTTCACATTAACAATGTACTTGTGGTACATCAATGTCTTGTCGCAATGGTTCTGTGCTGAAATCTACTCAGAAGCTTTGATATTGAATAGAAATCCGCTGCAGCTCTTTTACATCATTCTTTATATATTATTGACTGTCTCATTCTACCATAGGCTGTATAATCCAGATATGTTAGTATATTGTGGTCTAAAATATTGCATTCTGTAACATTAGATTGGATCCACTGAACAACAGGTATTTATTTCAGGTTAGTAAATGTGTTTTTTGCAGAGAGCCGATGATCGATCAATCAATCAATCAATCAACTTTTATTTATATAGCGTCAACTCATAACAAGTGTTATCTCGAGACACTTTACAAAAAGCAGGTAAAATACCTTACTCTTTGTCTGTTAACATTACAAAAAGCAGGTAAAAGACCTTACTTGTTGCTATGTTACAAAGATCCGGCCTATCCATCATGAGCACTTTAGCAAAGCAGCAAAAGTTACAGTGGTAAGAAAAAACTGCCTTATTAAAAGGCAGAAATCTTCGGCCGGTTCCCCGGCTCATGACGAAACAGTCTTCACAAGCCTAGACTGCGCCGGGCTTGGAAAGGGATAGGGGGAGAGATGGGATAAGATGCAGGAAGAGGGATAGGGAGCAAGGGGGTGGGGGGAGGTAGACCGTCCATCAGCAATCCGGTGGGGAGGGGAGGGGGTGTGGGGGGGTTGATGTGATGTCTCTGATTGTTCAGAAGCACTGGGCTATAGCCATATCCATCAAAGTTGCACAAGACATTCTGTGCATTGAATTTCTATATTCTTTTATCTGGTAAATTGATTGAAGGGAAGCAAAAACTGTCACTCCAAGAGTGTTTTTAAACATCCTGTCTTGATCTAAATTGAATATTGGCTTGATCAATTTCATAAGTTGATCTTTCAGAAGTGTTTGTAATATCATATTCACCCAGCAGAGGCTTGATGCCCTGTGCATGGAGCATAATTCTGTGAATAAGCGGGTACTGAGACCACAGTGAAAGACGATTTCATCAGCCTCTGAAATGTGAAAGAATAACAGGATTGAATTGTTGACGGAGTAAAGCCTCCCTCTCTTTATCGGGTCAAGGATAAACTCTCATGAGCTTATGCTTTGGAAGGATATTGGAACTGTGTAACAGCCTTCAGTGCAATAACACACCAAACTTCACAGTGCTGGAGAAATGGAATTACCTCAGCTTTAAACAGTAACGTTATAGGCAGCAGACAGTGTGGGGTATTGAGGATGGTGGGGGGGCTCTGCATGTGGTAGCATATAGGGCTCTGCGTGTGGTAGCCAATCTCAGCCAAATCCAGAGAAATGGCGGGTATCTGCACTGTTCCACTTCACGTCTCCAACACTGTGTGAAACACCCATACTCAATGATGTCAGTGTGGCCTCAGGAGAGACTCTGGGTCAGATGTTGTTTTGTTTATTATTATTGTAGTGGTGTTGGGATGAAGCTGTAGGTCTGCATACTAATGATTCCACAGATGCTCACATTCAGAGTAGAGTGATGGCCCATGCAAACAGTATAAAATGACTTTTTGGTCCATTGGCCAAGAACTTCTACCATCTTTCTTCCATCTTAATGAACATGAATCATGAAAACACTTCTTGAAATTAGTTTTCTGTTTCTACTAAACAAGGCACTTTACTTTCTTTCAGATGTCTAATCATCTTTTGTTTAGAGATGCTTACCTAAGACGTATGACAGCCCATAGGTTTTAGTTAGGTTAAGCAGATTTGCACAAAGGTGTGGAGTTGTCTTGCAAAAGGAGTGCAAAAAAATATTACATGTGAACCAAAAAAAAATCTGCAAGCTCATGTTATAGTGGCTTCAGTGTCAGGTCACCTTTCACTTAAGGTAGACAATCAAAGCTCTTGATTTTGAAATGTCCTGGGGTTGTGCTTAAAGAAATGGTCCCCTATTACAGTTAATTAGATCTTAGTAAAGTCAACTATGAAGTAAAAAATAAACCTCAGTCGCAGAGGGATAGGTTTGAAGGAGGAAGCTACCATTAGCATAAGTGTATCAGATGTGTTATACTCAGAATGGTCAGGTAACAATGGCACTACTTTATCACCAGATGTTACTAGACAGCTGGAAGCTGAACATCTGATGAATGAGCCAGTGAGTGTGAATGGAGCAGGTTGATACGTTCCGTGCTAATCGGAGTTTATGGCCATTTTGTTTCACTTCATTTATTTGAGTGGCATATCTGTCCCGCTCACATCATTTCAGGTGATACAGAAGCTGTTGCCGTGGTTGCTGGCGCAGTTAACATTTATCAAACATGCAATGAAATGGTATCCCTCAGGAGTCATTTGTGTTTGTTCACTGAAAACTTTTAACTAACTTGCATTGAATTTGATGCAGATTGCCTCCCTCTTACGGCCATTGAGTAAGCTAAGTAGCTTACTTTTTATGGCGTTGATGTCTCATCCTTAATCCATCTACAGAACTCTGATTTTCCAAATGTTCTCTCAAATGAAAGAAACAGCCATTGATTTGTTGGTTTTTTGAATCTGTAAATCTGCAGATGTGGTCTTCAACAGCGCTCACTTTTACCAATCGGCTAACACAAGCATGACATCACCGCTCTGCCTGAGCTGATGTCATGCACCCATCACAGTGAGGAAGAGGATTATTGATTATTTGTATTATCTTTTGACAGTTCACAACCATTTAGACATCTGAAGGCTGATGGACATGACAGATCTTTAGCAGTTCAATAGGTCTAGTGTAGAAGGCTAATAATTAGACAAGCACTAGATTATCCTGTTTATCACAATGTGTAATTACAAAGGACACAAAGAGATCCAGCAAAAATGAATCCCCATTTAGTTTAACCTGGCTGCATTTTTTTTGGTAAGTTTGAACTTCTGGCAAGTTCCTGCATTTACAAATCAAATACACGCAATCGCACGTGTCTTTTTGTATAATTTTTTTCAGGAATTTTGTAGCCTATAATTGTATAATTCTCATTTCTACATCTTCATTGTCATGCTAAATGCTGCAAAAACTCCCAAAATATATGACATTGTAGTCATAACATATGTTCATTACTCAAACGTTTAGTTCCTGCAATCTTTGATATTTATGCTAATCGATATGCTAGCATGAATTTAAATGCAGTGTTTTTGTGGATTTAATGTTACGCTGCAGTACTTTTTTTCAAAGTATATTTTAGGGCTTTTTCCCTTTTATTTTAGAGACAGGACAGTAGATAGAGTCAGAAATCGGAGAGAGAGAGATGGAAACGCCATGCGGGTTAGCAGCCATGGGTTGGATTCCAACCTGTGCCGCCTGCTTGGAGGACCAGCCTCTGTACATGGGGCATGCGCACTATCGCCTAGGCCACCGGCGCCCCCGAACAGTGTTTTACTGTTTCTCCCACTGCCACACTGTTTCCCGTCCAAGAGGTTTTTTTTATATGACATTACTCAACAAGACAAATTGTTTTACATAATTTCTGTTACGCACTGTATGGAAATAAGGCTGCTCCTTCCTCCTTCATTTTGCTCTTGACATTTTGCTGTTGCACCCTTTCTCATTGCTTTCACGTAAACCTCTCAAAACTCCCGCTGCCGCTTCATGGCAATTTAATGAGAGCCTCGAGTAACAAACTCTCATTTTGTTTGTTGCCTTTGTTGGGAAGGTAAAATGGCAACGCTTACTAATAATGCATGTGAATATGACCTCCAGTCAAATGGTTTACTATTCTGAAACCTTCAGTGTTTTTACTCGCTGAGGTTTACAATTATATACTGACGTATCTTTTCTGGTTTCTTTTAAAACATAATGCAGGCCAGTTTTTTTAGCCTTAACTTGCCGCTCTTTATTTGCCTCACAACACTGTGAGTGGGTCTCGCCTGCTATGTTCAGCCGTCATTAACATCCACTCAAGCTAGCCAGATATTATGTAGAGGTAATTTCATCATCGGATCATGATCATGTAATTGTGTCAGAGTCTTTTAGCCTGTCTTATTGTTTTGAAGTAACACTAAAGAAAAATTATCAACAATACTGATAATCATTGATCAGTTATTAACCCACAAGAAGGCTGATAAATAAAAACACTGTGTCCCTGAAACCAGTCATTAAAGTCTATTTTGGACATATTTTGCTCAGGTGCTCATGAAGACTTCAACAAAGCTTGAAGGACAAAAGACACACAGTTCTTATACTCACTTTGACCATTAATTATGTTTGCCTGGGACACCTATTGAATATCGTTGCGATATGTGTAGCACACAAACCTCTTTATCTTGTACTTCCGTCGGTAAAGCGCCTCCAGGTCAGCGTGTCCTTCAACTTTGATCCATACTTCGCTCTAATACGTCGACAGAATCTGATGTCAGGTTCTGGCCAAGTCTTACGAAGTTCTTGTAACGTCTTGTTCAGAGTAGCAGGAAAACCACGTCAGGGGATAAGCCAACAACTGTGTATCTTTGTGTCTGTGTTTTTTTGCAGAGGTTTAGTATGGAAGTCCAACATGGTAACATTACAGTATATTTATGTATTTAAATACAGCATAATAGATCTCCTTTAAAGCAAGGGCAGAAATGGAATTGAACCAATCACAAGATAGGAGGCAGGACATAACGTTGAGATGAATTTGACTGAATTGTTAGCTTCGACAAAGCTTTTAATTGGTAGAAAATTGTTACTCCTTTTTAGAGTTAAAACATTTCACACAGAAATGTGACAACCTGTAGATACTTCAATATGAATAGTTAACATAGATATGATTAGAAGAAATAGAAAGGATACATAAATTTTTTTCTGTCATGTGTATGTCCAAACGTCATGCCACCCCTACTTATAAAAAGCTCTGCCACTGGCATGGAGGAGAGGAAATATTAGAGTTGTATTAATTGGTTTTGCAGAACCACAATGTCAAAAGAATGCTAATGTGGGATGTATCTGATCGATGTGCAAATCAACAGTATTTTACTGATATATTAGCTGTAATAACTTAAAACAGTGATCATATGTTTTAATTCCTATTCTTAACTTCTTGAGCAAAATATTTCAATTTCCTCCACAGAATTCTATCATGTTGAAAAACCTAAATAAGAGCAGTTTTAAGTATTAAGACCCATCAAACCTCCTCCACTTAACATAAATATTAATACCCAAGGAGTGGTTCCATTGGTGACATAACTGTGATGTGTACTTGAGCATATTTGTGTAGTTGTGCACATTCACCTACAGTGCAGTATTAGAGGTGTCTGTCTTTATCTCCACCCTTGAATCCCTGTGTGGTGTCCTGCAGTCAGAGTCTGAGTCCCTCTGGATCCTGTGCTGTTCCAGGTGTCATTTAGCAGGTGAACAGAGCAGTCAGCAGCTTTACCCTCAACACAGCCCCTTCCACCTCGTCCTCCTGCTCTCTCCTCGTCCCGCGGGTGAGAGCTTAAATGAAGCATGTTGGCTGCTGCAACACATCAGCCCACGCCGGCATCCAGTATTAAACCATTCCAGCTGTAATGTTGCACCGCTGGGGGAAATGCTCAGTTGTTTTGTATGCTGACATGGCATTCTGTGTGAGGAGAATGCCAAGGTTAGCTGGGTTTTAGTGGCCAGTGGCTGTGTGGCTTCATATGCACCAACACACCTGCTAAGGAAAATCCCCCGGGGCTTGCAGAAATTGAGGTGCAACCATCTGAACACAGTTTCAGTACTTATCAGGATGAAACAGTGAGAAAAACACCTGAAAACTTCTTGCTTTAACACTTTACATGGAAACCTTTCTTTTGATTCCTGAGTTGTCGTCTTGTAGAGAAAATGAACTTTGAGAGTAATGTAACTCCTGCGAGCTTTAAAGAGCCCATATTATGCCCTTTTTGGGGTTCGTATATTTAATATATGTGCCTACTAAAGTTTGTTCACAATAGCTGAAGTTATAAAAAAGTGTCTGTTTTCATGTACTGCCGCTCCATGCACCAGCTCGCTTCTGACTCTCTCTCTAAGGCTCTGAAGTGCACACGTTCAGAGTCCCCACGTGTGCCAAGTCTGATCTGATTGGTCGGCCTGTCGGCTCTGCCGTAATTGGTCAGTCGCTCAGCACGGTTCTCGGAAATGTCCCGCCTCTTTTACCATATTGGGAATGCAGCCACTGGCTCCGTCCGAGGGGAGCATAAACATTAGCACCTTAGCACTACTGTGCTACCGCAGGCTACGGCATATCGTGGGCGTGCTACAGAAGTTAACGGGCGTGCAACATGAGCTGCTGGGCTTACCACAACGAGCCAATGGGCTTAGATCAGTGATATCACACTGACAAGACGTCACACTGGCAAATTTTTATCGAGGGGGGCTAGAACCGAGCGTTACATGCAGCTAATGCTACAGCTAACAGGAGGATGTAGGAGAAACCGCGTTTCCGCAGACTTTGAATTTTTGCACATAGATGTGCCTAAACATGCACAGGACACACTAAAGGGCATATAAAACCAGAAAAAGCATAATATGGGACCTTTAAGTAAGCATTTATTTAACATCCATGAGATTCTCAGGGTGAGCTGGCTGCATGTGTGAATGCAAACAGTTACCCAGAATTGTCCAGCCTGTCCCCTTGTAAAATGTCTGCGTGTCAGGATCAGATGAAGTGAACGCAGCAGGAAATAGTCAGGGAAATTCGCTGCGAGAAAGTGGGAGGAGTTGATGGCATTTATATCCTGTGACAGGAGTGTGACCTGTGTGATCGCCATATATAATGAAACGGCTCCATTGTGTTTTCTGCTTACCAATTTGTTATTTTCTGCTCTTTTGTATATATGGTAAACTACATGTAGCAATGACATGGAGGGAAAAAATTGTCATCATAGCGTTGGACTCATACGCCATTTATGTACTTATTGTCCTGCCTCCTGAGACCCCCCCCCTCCTGTCCGACGGGGGTTGACTCCCGCTGTGAGAAACATGTTGGAACAACTAACTAAGGAAGATTTCAGGGGCAGCCCGTCTGACATTTTCTTGAAAATATCAGGAGTGCATATGTGCAAACCGATCGAGTTTGCAGTTGAGCAAAGGTAGCACTATAAAGGTTTTCACAGCTGAGATCCTGAAAATAGAACTCAAGTATTTCTACAGTCTCCTCACAGCCACCTGTCCTCCTGATTGCTTTTTTTAAAAGATTGGGTTGTTAATCCAAAAATATGTCCCACTTCCTAGATTGGAACAAATATTTTTAAATGAATTCAGTCCATGCAGCATCTATATAAGTAAATGTATTTAGTCAGAGAGAGCGGCTTCACTTGGCAGCTTGCAGTGCAAGACGTCTCGTAGGTCTTTATCTGGCACGTCAGAGGCAGTATCGTGATCTTCCATAAATTCAAGAAACGAAAAGGTGCTCATCGAGACAGTTAGAGGTTGAGGCTCTGCCACATACTGTTTTGTTCAGCATTCCCCTCCAGTATGTAAGCCTACATCCTTCAGGAATCGTATAGCCATAGACGGGCCCACGTTCCTGATTATGCTTATGTGTTACAAGGCCTGTTTGTTTTTCCATTCCTTGATGTGCTCCTGGGGGGAAAGGGAGATATAGGCCATGAACACTGTGTGAAGTGCTTCGCTCATCCTATCAGCGTGTTAGTGGTTGTGTCGATGCACAGTGCAGCAAAGCGGCCCAGTTGAACACAGCTTACCCCTTAATGCAGATTCAAGCACTCTGCAACCCAAGGCTTCATAAACTGCAATAATTAATTGTGAGGTAGCCACGATTCCTCCCCAACTTGGTTGCAGGCATCATCAGCACTTAAATCTATTTTATTTATTACAGAGGTTTAGTAATGCCTCTTTTTTTCGACATCATCCAAATGATGCTGAGAGAAATGAGATGCAGAGATTGATAGAGGGAGTGCAACAGCAGAGCTCATTTCCAAAGGCCTCACGCTGAAGCAGTAGCAGAGGTTAATTGAATTCTGTCAACTTGATATTGTCGGGCAATGCTAGATTCTTTTTGATCAGCACTTGTACACCGTTGCTTAATTTTCTTCTTTTGGGAGAACGGCGCTTTCATCTCGTCATAATCGCTGCACGGCAGCTTTATGAACCTATTAAGACAATGCCCTCTGAAAGTGACTGTGCATCAACAAAGGCCCGCTCCTGAACGAGGACAAGACAATTAATCCACCGCCTAATATGAGATATCTAAGGACATCCAACATTAGATGGTCATGTCCTTCTCTTTGTTGACTTGAACCGTGAGCAAGCGTTCTCACAGAGAGACATGAAAGAGGAAGATTTGGATTTCTGTATTATATAAAGCAAAACAGCTTAAAACCTGCTTTTTTTTATAGGCACAGCACACGGCAGACTGTGTTACATAACTGTCAGAATTACACACAAATCCTCTGTCAGGAGGACGTATCGAGGCGGGGCTGTTTTGTCCCTGGGATTTTGTGTCAACAGAAAAAAAAAAAAAAAAAAAACTTGCTTGGCGAGGCTCGGACTGTCCATGTGTTTGTGTTTATCTCGTCCTCGTCTGGAAGCTGATTGTAAGTTTGCTTTGAGCGCTGATGGATGGTGCCGGAGCAGCCGTGGTGCAGCAGAGCAGGACTGTCTCTCCTGACAAACTGACCTTGTTGTTCTGAGCTGATTAAGAGAGGGAGTGTTTCGTTTTGACTCCTCACCAGCACCAGCACCCCTGAAATGCGACCCTCTTTCGTCGCCGCCCCCCCCCCCCCCCCCCCCCCCCCCCCCCCCCGCCTCCCTCAGCAAAACCAAACGCAGATGAATGTTTTTCTGCACCGTCAGTGTGCTGCTGGGATGCTGATAGAGACAATCTAACTGCTCATGAGCCTGCATTGTGTTGTTTTTTAAAAGAATACACGTCTACTTCACCTGCCGTGTGTTTAAACAAAACATACTAAACTAACATCTGCAGACACTGCAGTGTTTTAATTCACGTTTCCCACATGCACTACATTTCAAAGTATTGATCCGTGACATTCAAGCAGAAGTCTGTTGTGGAATCCCCTGTCAGTAACTTTAGTCAGAAAGCAGCTATTTAGCAACCACAGTGAATGCCGCACCTCTTATACACACTCGCACTCTGACAGGAAATCCAAAGATGTCACAGTTTGATTGACAGGTGATGTCTGGGAACAGCAGTGCAGGAACACCAAGGCAGTGTGTGCATTACGTTGAATCCCAGAAAGAGTTATTTAAAGACACAAGGAGAGTTTATTCAAACCAAAAGTTTAGAATATTAAATCAAAGAACAGATCCAGTAAAACAGCGTACTTTGAGTCAGTGGATTACTTTGACATCCCGATATCTCAGGACAATAATTAACAGCTCATCAACTGTGACCAGATTTACTGAGAGGACTGATTTGGAATCAGAACTTTTATAAACACAGTTTATTATCACATCCTTTGCTATAGTTCGGTGTTTTACTTCCGTTAGTCTGTTTTCCATGGAGTAAAAACTAGCTAGGACGGTAAAGGGTGGCAGCTGCATGCCTGAGTCTAAAAATGTATCCACCTGCTATTGTTATGTAAAGAGAGTTATGTTCTCCTCATTGAAAGATTAAAGGTGCGTGCCTTTGCACCGAACACTGAATCTTTAAGCCGTCTTCAGGACTTGATCCACAAAGTGTAATCCTAAAAAACCAAAACCAAAACACAGCTACCAAGCACACCGAACCTGCCCCAGCGGTCTGCTCTCCTGATTACAGTGTGTCCTTAATATACTTGTGTTAGAAACATGCAGTGTAAAAGATTTATATTTTAAATTCACATTGTCTCTCATATCTGAGTGAAAATCAAAAACGGAATATGACTCTGAATTGGTTACACAAACAGAATGTATTCAGAGATATTGCTGATGTCAGGATAACAATTTTCATTATTAAAATAATAAATGATGCGCAATGAAGATGTACGATTAACCATGTGTGGTTAGGGCAAAATCAAGTCATCGTGCATTAGTTGTATTCTATCTCAGATCCCTCAATGCTTTCTCCTCTGTCTACGTTTTAGTGACATAGATTTTAGTGATACATATTTAGTGTGTCATGTGACTGTTTGTGTGCACTGTTCTGCCCTGTTATAGCATGCTGAAATAATTGTGAGGTTAATGTTACATCAGCAAACTGGTTGTGTGCCAGCTGCTTTGTTTTGATGTAGTATTAAGGCAGGAAGTAATGCAGGGTTTGAAAACAAAGGCTATCAACTGTTTAGATAGTTTTCACTTCATAGATGCATCAGGTTTAATATTATCCTCATGTTTGAGCATTGGCCTTTATTTAATAGTTTATATAATAGTCGCAGGTTGGCCTTGACTGTAGCCTCTGTACATTCACAGTCGAGTGGTTATCAGCCAGTTTAACCTCACACTTCCTACTGACAACTTAATCTTCTTTTTAAAAAAAATCAAAACACTGACAAACCACTCCACGCTGCATGATGCAATCCATCCACTGTGCTGGTTTACATCAGTGTAGTAGAGCATTAAGGCAGCATGGTCGTAGCCATTAAATGGAGCTACAGCCGAGGCTAGTGGTGGGCGGCTGCTTGGACCAAATATTTGACCGACATTGTCTGAATCGATAGGAACAAAAATAAGTTGTTTTCCCGACAGTTACGCCCCACCATAAGGCTATGCGTATGGGGCTAACAACAAAACACAATTTGACCCAACAAAGCACGTAAAACACCTCAACAAAGTCAAACGAAGGGATTTGAATAAGTTGCAAAAATAATCCTTGACCCAGTCCCAACTCCAAAAGTCTCTCTGGTCCTGAAGTCAGCACTGGACTTTTAAGCACTGAGGCCAGGTGCGCCTCACTGAGTAATTAGTAGCTTCACCCGTGCAGAGCTGGAGACAGTCGAATGGGAGGAGGGGCAAGCGGGACGGGGAACAACATTGAGCCGTTACACTGACTATTTAGGTAGCAACTATAGCGAAGGATGATATGGTTAAGTCACTTAGTTGGCTAATCATGCGCATCACTTTATGTGAAGTTTATACCGGTTGGAAGACCACATAATAAGAAAAAAGAAAATGCAGAGTATCACAGTACACAACAAGTAAAATGTAGAAGTACCATCACTGTGTACTGGTGAGAATCAGACCTCCTCCAGCACTGATAAACACCAATATTAAGCTCAATTAGTCCTTGAAACCACATTTGAAGCCTCCTGATAGTTTGGAAGTTTTGGGAGCAATGCGTGTTAAGAGATTGGCGTAATGTAAGCAGTGAACCTGCACTCCAGTGATAACAGCGAGCTTATATGGCAGCCAGTGGGAAATCTCCATCCAGCACTTAACCTCCATGGATGAGAGATTATAACTGGCAGCTCTGGGTCACAAAGGAGCATAACCCGACTGTCCTTGGGGCACGTTTATCCATATGGCAACGCTGTGGTTACATTAACATTTTATGCCGGATCTTCCCATCACAAGCTGCATCAGATTGCAATGAGCTCAAGGGTTTGTGATTTATGTTTTAGAGGGCGACTACTTTGTTGTTACAGTTGTTTTATCCATCAGTGGATGTGACACATCAAATACTTTAAACATACATTATAGACTGGTAAACATTCTGATGCTGAGCACTACATGTAGCCTGAATATTTTATAAACTTTGATGCAACGCATGAAATGTAAAATATTTAGTACTGAATTTGCAAAAGAAGTCAAATGTTCCTAAGTGTAAAAAAACAAAACTGTGATGCCATACTGTGTGTTTTTATCCGTCTTGTTCTGGTCCAGCGTTGGTCACATTGTGTGTCTCTTGATGGCCTCTGATTACTGCAGTGATGGAGAAGTGGCTGTAATTTGAAAGTGCTGTAATTTGGAGAAGCAGTTAATTAAAGTTTAGCTTCCGATCACTGCAAGTTCATTTCAGGAGATTCATGATGTTTTTATTTTATGCAACTCCCAAAGAGCCTATTTCATTTAAACTATTTACATGAATGATTTTCACAAATTAATGTGAAAATAAGTGCTATTAATTCACTTTGAGGAATCCATAATGAATATAGACAGGAAACCATTTTTTTTACTTTTTACAAAAACTTTCCCACCTTCTCTTTAAAGGAAGAATGTGTGACATTTTACACATAAATACAGCAGAAATCAAGTTTATCCTGTTTCTCTGAGTCATGACTGTCTGAGTGAGAAGTGCGGGTCCAGCTGGCTGTGTTGTTGTCAGGTCGTGTTTACATCATGTTTACATGGACGGGACGGCCTTGTGTATAAAGCTGTTTTAGTCAAGGACTAGAGGAAAGAAGAACATACTCACTGGTTATTGGGATGTCACGTATATGTGTCTTTAGATCAAGGTCATTCCATGTCAATTCATGTGCATAGCGGAGGTGTCACCAAACAGAAGTTTGTTTTGGTTTCATGCTGGTGCTCAAGGGCGACATCTACTGGATCAAAAGGTCGCACATTCTTCCTTTAGTGGTGTAAAGAGGAAAATTGACCCTTTATTCCTTTTAATGTTTTAAACTTCTCTTTAAACTTTGATATTAATACATAATGGTGAAGTACTGTTACTGTATGCATTGATCCTACCAATGGAATCTGTAACCAACACACATCAATGACCCGCTTTTGTTTCACTCGGTTTCTCCATCACAATGAACACACAGTATGAAGTCTGTGAAATACCCTGTACACCTTATTACTGCAGCAAATGTTCACTGCTCCACTAAATATTGAATAATCCACATTATCAAATAGTTCTGAAAAAGTGCTACAATTCCTCATGTTGCAAGAACTGTGCCAAATTTGCAGAATTTACTTTTTAAAGCCCTTTTATTTAAATATATGAAAATGTCTGTATTGTCTGCTTTCATAGTGCCCCTCATAGCATTTTTGGGGGGCATTGGGGGTGGGGGAATGAGGGCCTTTTCGGTGGACAGAGTAGGATATCGGGGAGCAGGGTTGGAAATTAGCACCCATATGTCACCCGCCAAATATTGCTTTTTTTGGCGGTTGAATTTGCTCAACTTACCGATCGCGGTAGCAGGTAAATAAAAGTAACATGACAGTGATTTGTGATAACAAAAACTGAATCCTGGTCTTGTGCTTGTTCTGCTCTGACTTTGTGAGCCTGTAGCTAAATCAGCTAAATGAGCCTTTGAGGACATAGTTGCAATGGAAACTCTTACCAACATCAAAATAATAAACTAAAATAAACTTGTATTTCTGTTTATGAGCGAGATTAAGAGCATGTCAGTATTTTCTTTAACAATTGAAACATTTCTCTTCATAAAATAGCCCATTATACTTGAGCCTCGATTTGATATTATACGTCATTACATTATGCTGCCGGTTCAAATAAAGAGGCAGGTTAAAAAGACGAGTGACTGGTAGATTATTGAATCCAGTCACAGTGGCAGGTAGACAAAAAAGGTAGGAAAGGCGCCGACGTCCGATTCAAACCTAGGCGCTTCTCTTGACGACTACCGCCTCAGCACATTGGGCGCCACCTAACTGCCAGATCATCTGCGCCCCAACAATAATCATTTTAAGCGTTTTATTAAGTTTTTGATCCTGTTGAAGGGTTTTCTTTTAGTATTGTGATAATAAAAAAAAATAAAAGATGAGCCTCTTTGTAAGTTTTTGAATATAAAGGGCATTAAAGAATCTCGAAATGTCTTGTTGCCCCAACTGAGCCTCCATTAAATGTAGTTTATCTACAATTCATACTTTACAGCCATGATTCTGGTTGTTTTTCATTATTTTTCAATAAAACACACAAAAGGAAAAAAACATTATTTGCTCAAGTTGTTGCTCAAAAGTAAACTTTGGAGCAGTTTGTTTATGGCGCATTTGAATATTGCAGATTTCCACTTTCTTTTCTCTTTTTTTAATGCAAAATATATCGTGTGATGGTAAATGTTTTTTTTTTTTTTTTTTAAATCCTGCTTTTGGCCTTCATAAGTCTTGAAAAGTTAAATAACTCCTTGGAGGGGTTGGGGAAAGTGCCAGTGCTTGTTGGCGAGAGTGTGTGATCAAACTAAACCCACAGGCTTCCTCTCCAAAGTCATCATCCCTTCAAGGCTCAACCATCGTTGTTATTCACCACGTACAGCCCTGCCTCGTTCTGAACTCGGGTTAATCACAGTGATCTTTTTTACGCTTGGTCCTTATATCAACCGATAAAAACCCTCTTGAATATAATGCTGCCTTGTCCTTCCACCTTAAAGAGGTGAGTTTTTTTTGTCCTGATTGACTTAAATGCTCCTGAAGTCAGATGACAGGCGGTAACCTGAGCTGGCAGGGTTCAGCTCTGCACTGGAAGAATGAGCAGAGTTTCTTAGATAATGGTCGAAAAAAAAAAAAAAAAAAAAAGCTGTTCCTTTGTGTCATTACTTTGACTCTTGTGTTCCTATCAGACGCAGGCGCCACGAAGAGAGAATGCGTTTGAAAGAAAAGTCTATTTGAGTTGAATGACTTTGCAAGGACTATTTTTTCCCCCCCAGAACATCACTGTCAGAATTGGACACTTGGGAAAATCACTTTGTAAGATAGACCTCCCCTGCAGTGCGTTCGCTGTAGTTGGAGGTTATGAACGTGCAGCAGGACTAGACTCAGTGAAGTCGGCTGAGCTGAGGCACCAGTCTGCATTCTGTCCTCACTGGGGGAATGCTTCAATGACAAGTTACTGCCTCTTCCATTACTCAGACGGCTGTAGCAATTAGGCACCAGGAGGAGGATGTATAGCTGGTTTATTTATGGCCAGGTCTCCTCTCGCCCTGACCAGCATGTCCTGCTCCTCCCTCCCCTCTGCTCCACACCACTTGTGCTCAATTTGTCCAGTTAATGTCTGGGTGGACTGTGCAGCTCCGGGGACAGTTGGAACTTATTTTTATAGCCTTGTTTGCCCTCCTCAACAAGAACGTAAACACTGGTCATTTGTTGAAATGATCAAGTTCACCTTTAAAGCTGTGTTGTCCTTTTCTTAGCCTGTTATGGTTGTGTGTGTAAGTACTGGCTGTATATTCCCACAAGCAAAGGTTTAACTAATGTGATGCAATCATTACTCTACAAAGCCCCTGAGGAAAACGATTAGCATGGATGGTTGAATGTACAAAGTGTGACTTGATGACCATGAGAGCACAGTTCATAGCCTGTTTAATAGTGATGCATATTTGTTTCCTTGAGCATGACCACAACCTTCCTCTTAACCGTAAATAATTAAATCTAATTATCTAAACTTAACCTTTAAGGCTTTATATGCGATTTTTCACACTTAAATGTAACAGAGATCAAGTATATCCTCTGTGAGTCATGACTGTCTACAATGGGTGTAACACCTGAGTCCCACTGTCTGTGAGGCTTTGAGTTTTCCCGAGTCATATCTTCAGTTTGTTTACATCGCCAGGACGGCCGGCTGACTCCTCCCCTCGTGTATAAAAGTTGTTTAATTGAGGGACTAGAGAAAAGAAGAATAACATACTGTACTCACTGCTTAACTGTGTTTCTAGATCACGCTCATTTCGGGTAAATTTACATGCAGTGTGAAGATACAAGCATTACGCTAGCATTAGCATGCTAACACAACAATGCACCGCGAGTTGTTTTGGTTTCATGCTGATGCTCAAGGGCGACATCTGCTGGATAAAAAAAAATGCATATAAAGCCTTTAATGATATACTTGGAAAATTATAAAACACTTATTTCAATCAGTAGTGAGAAATACGACAGCAAGACTGAACGAAGCTGTGTACTGTCATTTTACCTGTTAGTTTTAGATAGGGGTGTTTTAATGTCACAATTTAATTTGATCTCAATTCTTTGGGTCGGGATCATAGACTGTAAATATAAATGGATGAAGCCAGCCTGAGTGAAGTCTGCCATCTGTTACAGCAGGGGGGCTCTGGAGGCTGATCGGCAGCAGCCACCATGCTGGAAATCCTGTCTCTGTCTAACTTTCAATCAACCTAAAGACAGGCTGAGAGCTGGAGCTGAGGCGGGTTTTAAGCCTCTTGGTGAACCGTTACATCGTGCCCACCTGTCAATCATGTCAGCTGACTATGAATAACACGTATCGTTTTCAATATCAAAACAGCCGTTTAAAAATCTCACAGATGGTACAGTGTGTGCCAGTGATGACAATAACTAATCAGACCTATTTCGTTTTTTGTTCCAGGCTGTAAACATGTTCATTTATGCTGTAAAAACAGCTTTTTGCCTGTTGTGTGTATGTGACTTACAGTGTTCCTGGAGCCAGCCTCAAGTGGACACTCGACGAACTGCAGGATTTTGCACTTCAGCATTGGCTTCATTTTTCAAGACCGGAGGTTGCGGCTTCATCCAACTGATTTATGATACATTCCCTATTTTTTTATGTCAAGATCTACTCTTTGAACTTTATTATTTGACATTGAATACAATTTTTAAAAGTTTTTTTTTCATGTTGCGTTACAGTACGTTGTTTTTCGATACGCATGGCTGTTACCTGCAGGTCTCTTGTAAAAGAGATTCATAAAACTCGATGAGACTTCCTGGTTAAATCAAAGAAATTGACAGTTCAAAGCTCAATAAAATGTGTTTAAAATAATGCAGTTTATGACAGCTGAGTGCAATAATGTAAATACACAAAGGCATAAAAATCTAAAGCCTACATGGTTGACGACGCTTTAGGAGCGAAGGTCTTTTAAGACAGACGATGGCTCATGTTATTTTTATTGTCCATTCAGAATTGGCTGCAAGATCGGTCAGTTGAATATTTTGTGAGCTCTGGCTTTTGATTCGTTCCTGAGTTCTTCACTTTCATTTTGCAGACGTTGGATATTGAATACGTCAGGTCAGGCCTCCTCTTACCCGGGGGGGATTGTAGAATCCACAGTGCACTCCAATTCATGCCTTTAATGAAAATGGGACGGACTGAATGCCTTGCTGCTCCATGGAAAGCACAGTCAGAACGTCAGTATGTAGGACACATCCATCCACCACTGACACTGAGCTGTAGCCAATGTTAGCAGCGCGGCTGACGAGTCTTGACCGACACACATCCTGCTGCATCAGTGTACCGGGGAAGGTGGAGAGGGTGAATGGAAGAAAACTGCAGCAGCGGGTTTGTCGTGCTCAAACTGGTCGCTGGTGAAAATCAACTTAGGATGTATGAAAGTTTGTTTTAAAGAATCCATTTTTGGACGTTTTGAAACTGACGTGAATAGATTTTTTATTCCCCATGCACACCTCGAGTTTCGGGTAGAGAAATTGTTTCTGCACGCAATCACAAAAAGTAGATTATTATAATGATTTTACCTTTTGACGGAGCCAGGCTTGATGTTTGCGTCAGCTGCTTCCAGGTGTTATGCTAAGTAGGCTAACTGTGCCTTAATTCTGCATTTCTGCGTAAGATGGAAAGAGAACATATACATCTAATAATGAACAGAAATGTTATTTTTCATTTGTATGGGTAGAGATGGAGCTTGTTAATCCATAAAGATCATGTCTATGTTTCTACTTTACAGACCTCAGTGTTTCTTTAATGAAAATGTGTGAATATGTGTTACACCTTCAGGCACCTTTTCACATGTTTGTTCATGTGTTGTTTGTCATACTGTAATTGATTTTCCACACATCTTGTCTTTTAATTCCTGTACGGGAACATCAGAGATTTGAACAAGGAACGTTGTTATGCTAACAAGTCAGATAACGGAAAGTAATTCTAATCTGCTTCCTCTTGTCTTGCACTTCCTTCCTGTTCATATCTGTTCTCTGCAGCCTCAGTGGTTGTCTCACATTACACTGAGCCTGGTACATTCTGATCATGTCCCATCTCCCAACCCTCTCTCCTCCTCCTCCTGCTCCTCTCTCTGCTCCTACCTTACACTGAGCGCTGTGTGCTGCTGATTCAGCGTGTTATGATGATGCATGTATGAGAGTTCCCGGACCCTGATTTTGAAGGCATTAAAATGCTGCCGGCAGTGGACAGAAGTAATCTCTCTTTCTGCCAATGCAACCTTCAGCTCAGGGGGGAGTTAGCGTGCTGACGGACCACCTCTCCGGTCTACAGGGCAGCGCTGTTCATTCTGCAACATCCTCCACTATTACCTGTGTCTGTGTTTGACTCAAAAGCATACTACTTCAGTCTTTGTACTTTACCAAATGTGCTTCAACTTGCCTCTCTCTTTTTTTGCATTGCAGACGACACGCCTCATTGCCAGTAGATGTCTCAGAGATCCCTCTAAACCTTATTGCGCCTGTGTGTAGAAGAAGTTACCCCTGTCGCAAATGGAAGTCTGCATCTTTTGGGTAAATTGAAGGGTTTTTTATTGAGTCACCTTTTTTCATCCGGCCATGACTCCCTTTAGCTCATCTCCTAACAGTCCATCCCACCACATCAGCTTCTCTCCTGTTGCCAGCCTACAATATCACTCTCTTTAGAAACCTGAAGGAACATCTAATTTACCACACTCCCATTTCCCATGTTGCTGCTGTGTGTGTGTGTGTTTTTTTTGTTTGTCAGTCTGTTCCTTTCCCCTTGTGAGAACTTCCACCGCCGACTGTGCACAAGCTGGTGGGAGGCCTCCTCAGCCTCCAA
This sequence comes from Labrus mixtus, assembly GCF_963584025.1. Taxonomy (NCBI): domain Eukaryota; kingdom Metazoa; phylum Chordata; class Actinopteri; order Labriformes; family Labridae; genus Labrus; species Labrus mixtus. Next base: position 26,880,479 of record NC_083618.1, on the reverse strand, counting down.
ATCCCCTCGGATAGAAAATGAGCAACACCCATCACAACTACAGACATGCAGCAGAAGCGCAGCAGGGGAAACAGAGCTACTTTCTGGGGGTAGAGCTGGCAGAAAAGAACCCAATGATTGGCACACATCGTTCTTTAAATTGCCTCTATCTTTCAGGAGTACTTCAGAAGAGCATATCTGAGAAAAAGGCCTGATGAGCCTTACTGCACTGCCTCAACTTTGTGTATGCGATTTTGCATAGAAGATCCTGCGGCACATGTACAGTACAGTAATGCCTTGCCTGGTCGTCCGTGCAGTCCTCCGCTCGGTGTAGATGCATTTCCTTGGCGTTCATTACGGCTGCTCAGCGAGGCCCTGAGAGCTCCTCGGGTAATGAGGGGAGATGGGGAGAGATGAAAACCCTGGGAGCGTTGAGCAGTGGGACATAGGCTTCAAAAGCTTCATGGCAATTTCAAAGGGTTTTTACTCTTGATGCCTCTCTCGCTATATCTATCGAGTATCCAGTGCTGAGCTTGAGAGCAGTTCTTAAAGCAGGTTTATGGCAGGGGGGGGATGTGTGAAATATAACCCTAAAGGCTTTGGCTTGAGGAGGAAGGAGATAGAGCAAGCCCTAATGAGTCGTGTTTGTTCACCATGTTTATTGATTCTAATTAGCCGTGGAGATGTAGAGAGTATGGAGAATAAGTGCTAAACACTTGTGATTACAGTGAGGTCTCGAGCTGTCCCGCTCTATTAGGAAGCATTTGGCAGAGAACATGAAGAACAAGTGCACATCAATTACAATTGCCAGGGGAGTTTTGTTGGAATGACGTTTGGGTCAAGCTGGAACTTACAATGGGAGGTAGGTGTGGAGATTGGATAACGAATGCAATTATGTTAAACCCCTGAGAGGCATTGAGAAAGTGACACATGGCTGCAGGTAAAATCCCACTGTGAAGCAAAGCTGCTGCTGTACACTGAAGCAGCTTTCGAGACAGATTATTAGGCTTTAATATTTGGCAGATATAAGATTAAAGATGTCGACAGAAGGAAGGGTAACAGGAAGAGATAAGAATACTCTCATCTTTTTTGGCTTTTTCTACTCGTGTGCGTGTAGATTTGCGCTGATCCTGCTCTTTGCAAAACATTAGGCTTTAGGATGATTTAAACTGCGAGATCGAGCTGAGAATTGATTTCAGTTTGTAGCTAGTCTCCCCTGAAAAACTTCAAAAAGTAGAGAATAACTCTTCTATTCTCAGTTGGTTTGCCTTGGAAACATCGTTTTTTTCCTTAAGTAACATTATTCTTTAAATGTTGATTGGTGAAGCTTTGAAAAGCTGATTAGTTAGTTTGATTCCTTTAAGAAGCTTGGGTTTCTGTTCGCAACAATAGAGCTGATGCAGGTTACACATTTGTAAGCTTTTTTTCCAAGTTTTTTTTTTTTTAACCCAAAAGATGGAGATGCATGTAAAAAATACATGAAGCACTTTATTCAAACAACGCTCCAGCTACTGTAGTCTCAATTAGAACCCGACCGATTCATCGGCCTGCCGATATTAGCAAATCCAGTGACTATCAGTATCAGCTAATTTCATCGCAGATATGCCCCAGTATTACTAGATTGAATTACTAGTCAAAAAGCATTTAATTTGAGTTTCATTGGATTGCACTTGCAGTTCTGTTTCACCAGCACAGGGTGTTTTATATATTACAACAGACATCATCACTCTCCAGAGTGTCAAGTGGTGATGCACGTTCATGCAGAGTTACTTTCCAGTTTAGTGTCCATCTTGTCCTTGTTATATATCTTTACGTAATAAATGTATATATTTATCTATCTCTACAGATCGAACATACATGTCGGCCAGGATATCGGTATCTGATTTTATTCTCTCCTCAATGACGATATCGGCCCCTAAAAATCATATCGGTCTTGCCCTAGTTTCAATAATGTAGCACTTAAATGCCTTTCTTGATGAAGTCCTTAAAGGCTTTATATTTTTTTGATCCAGCAGATGTCGCCCTTGAGCACCAGCATGAAACCAAAACAACTTGTGCTGCATTGTTGTGTTAGCATGCTAATGCTAGCGATCTTTATTATGCTCGTATGTAAATTTACCTGAAATCAGCGTGATCTAAAAATGCAGTTAAGCAGTGAGTACAGTATGTTATTCTTCTTTTCTCTAGTCCCTCAATTAAACAACTTTTATGCGCGAGGGGAGGAGTCAGCCGTCGTCCCAACGATGTCAACAAACTGAAGATAGGACTCTGAAAACTCTGAAAACATCACAGACAGTGGGACTCGGGTGTTACACCCATTGTAGACAGTCATGACTCACAGAGTTATCTTCAGAGGATATACTTGATTTCTATTACATTTAAGTGTGAAAAATCGCATTTAAAGCCTTTAAAGGAATCATCAGTCATGATATTTGTATATTTGCAAAATATAAATTGTGCCAAACTGTCCAAGAAAACAGAAAACCAATGACTTGCTTGCTCATATCCAGTCCCTTTATGCGCTACTACTGCATTAACCTCTAATACTTCTCTCTGCAGTTCTTTTGGGAAGAACAAAATATTTAGCAGCTGTGCCCCACAAACAAAAGCTCTTTTTACACAACCTGTTGAAAGTAGTTTATCCTGTCATATAAAGGTATCAACACCAAATGGGGGAATTGTTTTCCGCGGTTGATCCGGGAGTAGAGGTAGCAAGAGAGCCAAATTGAAGATTGCTCACCTGTATTTCCTTATTTAAGTGTTTATGTATTTAAATTTAAAAGGAGAATTGCATGCGTGGTTAAGGCACAGTGTTTCTGGCTTTTTAGACTTTTATACGATGCACTGTTTATCAATCAATCAATCATTATTCGAATAGCACCAATTCACAACAAGTGTTATCTGGAGATGCTTAATAAGAGAGCAGGTTGAAGACCTCACTCATTGTTAAGAAAAATGGGATAGAGGAGATGGGATAATATGCAGGCAGGATTTCTCCTCAGTATTCCTCGTTCCTCGTTGTCCACGCTTCCACCGCCGACTGAGGACGGCGGTGGTTGTGGGGACGACGCAGTCCGATGGTGGTGGCTGGGCATCAGTTACTTCGGTTGGTAATAATGCCAGATCAACTCGCTGGAGGTTGGAGGAGCTCGGTCTACTCGAGAGCCTCGTTTCTGCTGCCTCTGCTTCATGAAACTGCTGGTCAACCAGCCTGGCATTGCATGTCATTTGGGATTGCATCTCGTTTGTGCTTCATTCTCTCAAACACAGAGAAAACTTGATACTATATAGAAAACAGTCAGCAGTTCTGGAGCTTTTGACTTTAAAACCAGAAAGGCTGAGTGAACATTTGGTAAGACTGTTTTCTTAACCCATGTTGAAAAATGTCGTAAATACGATATAGTTTGATGACAACAATTCATTCTATTATTATAGAAATCATCATCTAGACAGGCATTGTGTTCTGCAGTCAGTGTAGTGCTGGACAGAATGGTTTGCTCTACTGTGCATGTGTTTGTAGAAATGTTGTCCGTATTCAATAATGTACAGATGTGCACTTCGTTTCAGTAATATTTGCCGATGTGATTCCTCCGCTAATCCAGGCTGTGTATCAACATATTGGCTTGCAAATACTGTACACACTGCAAACAAAGAAAAAAAAAAACCCTTTCTAACAGCACAGGAATTGTTTAATTTCATGGTGACTTATTTTCATGTATTTGCTTTTTAATGAAATCTCATGGGTGCTAACTGCAGGCTTTCAGACAAACATCTGATGTCACTGTTTGTTATCTTGAGTATCTGTCAATACGGTGTTTGCCCAGTGGTGTGAGGTCCAGATTACTTCCAGTTTGCGCTCCACTGGATGGTGTGAATCAGAAACAGATAGTGGTCCGTGTAAATGGATTTTCTTTCAATATCGAGTTCATCTCGTTCTTTTATTACCCGCTCTCTCTCTCTCTCCCCTTCTGAGGTTTCATCCATTTACACCCTGTCTACAAAGGTGGGCACCTGTGAACCCGTGGTGCTGTCATATCTTTGCTTCTGGTTGAATGATGTAGCCCTCCAGCACAGATCAAACAAAGAGCACACCTGGCCGGGGTTAAATTTCTTTCTGTTCTTTACTAATGAGCTCTTTTACTGTCTGTACTGCTGATGTCGATGGCGAATATGCTGTCATCAGCCTTTGTTTGAACCACTGACGTTTCAAGGCCCTTGAAGTTTTGTCTTAATGTGCAGTGTGACTCTGCAGTTTAATTTTTGCATGTTGCACGGGTACAAAAGGTTGATTCCTTCACATGGAGCTAATGGCATACTGTAGATTGTTGTCCCTTGTCTCTTTAGCATGCTGTCACATCTTGTGACATCTAACAAGGTTCTCTGGGTGTAAAGGGAACCTGTTTTGAATGGCAACACTCGTGTTGGCTTTAAAGCAACAATATGTGACTTTCCCATCTTAAAAAATAAGTTATGATTTAGTAGTACAACAACTTTCAACAGGCAGATTAGCATCTCTCCCATGTCAACAGATCGCCATGCTCGCCTGCTTTTAGCACTATGTTTGGCAGCAAGCTGCGGTTCTCTCGAGAGGGAGTGCATACAGCTTCACGGCACTGGCCAGTTAGCCTGTCTTGGTACTATTTGATACACTGGCCGAGGCTTAGAGACAGAAGAGGATGGTGACAGATGTCTGATTCTTCTCCCATAGGTTTTTGGATTTGGCCTTGAATGTTGTGTTGGGACAGAGCTGTCAGTCGAGTCAGTCCTGGATGTTGTAGAAAAAACAGCTGCTTCACTGGCCGAGCAACTTTAAAACGTGTTTGTGGTAGTCATATTGATTGACTAACAAGAACAGAAAGCAGGCATGCTTATTTGTCTTTCTTGTAGTTTGGAAATTGTAAATGGGTTGAGCTTGTATAGCTTCTGTCACATTCAGCCATTCACCATGACGCTGGAGCTGGAGCATTTTGGGGTGTAGTGTCTTGCCCAAGGAAACTTCGAAATGTGAATCCAGGAGATCAAACTTGGACCTACTGGTTGAGAGACAACCGACTACACCACTGAGCCACAGCCCCCTCAGCCAGCTTGACTGGAGGAATAAGCTGTGCCTTTATTTTAGAGACAGGACAGTGGATAGAGTCATAAATCAGGGAGAGAGAGAATTGGGAACGACATGCGGGAAAGGAGAACTATAGCCTGCACACATGGGGCATGCGCACCAACCACTAGGCTTCCGGCGCCCCAGCTGTACATATTTAATGATTTCTTCCACCACTGTTGTGTTGCCCCAGCTAGTCCCAACACCAACCTCAGATTGTGTTGGTGGTCTTTAACAATGCAGACATTGGCGTTACAATTAAATTGCCTTGCCTTGGCATTCTGCTGTTGTTCTTCAGTCGTATACAAAAAGCTTTCAAATGGGAAATAGAGGGAGGGATAAGCAGCTTATTGTTTTCTGGTCTGCATGGTTATTAATGCATTTATGCATTGTGACAATGTAGATTACTCTGTTTCCATTATATCTGCATTTGTGACCAGGGTCTTACTTTTTTTTATTTTAGAAGATTAAAAAGATAAACACTGTTGGGCAAAGGGCCTTCTCGCTGATTGTTTATTTGATTCAGCATGACTTTGTTTAAAACAGATGTTCAACGGGGAGAATTGTCAGGGAGGAAGGACTTACATGCCAAACTTTTAAAAGTCAAGGTGAGAAAAGAAGCATTCTGTCAGTGTGTGACTTTATCAGGATAAACTGAGAAATAATCAGCAGTTTTTCACCTTGCCTCTCCGGGCTTTTTTCTGTGTGTTTGTTTCCAGAATAGAATCCTCCTGTCAGTCTGGAGTTACTTAATTCAGTCCACGGACAGCCTGATGCAACAAAATATTAATTTGCCTTAGGCTCACGTTGGTATTATTCGCTGCTGAGATGCATAGTGAGTGGACAGTTTACTCTTCCTCACGATACCCTTGACAAATGGTTGTGCTGCTTTGCCTCTGAAGTGGAATGGGAGTGTAAGTGTGTGTGTGTGTGTGTGTGTGTGTGTGTTTGATCAGCATGCAGGTTACATCAGGGTAAAGTTAGCCTCACACCACTCAGTCGACTGCCTTTATTTCATCTTGGCACACTTTGATGTCTCACTGGCTTGACTGTATTCGTCCCCTCCCAGATGGTAGCACTACATCATTAAACTTGTCAGTGGCTTATGTCTCCATTCTGTTCTTTCTCTTTCTCTGTTGCACCAACAGTAATCACCCCTCCCATTGAAAAAAAAAAACCTTGTCATTACCATCCTTCTATGATTCTGTCATTCAGAAAACCACAGTGTGACTCGGGATTTAGTTGTCTCCACCCCCGAAGTGTCTCATTGTGAAGCCACTGACAGCATCCTGTTCTGGAGGCAGCTATTGTTTTGTTTGTAATTAAAATCATGTGCAATTTTCTTGGTGGAAAAGAAAGTTGCAGATCCTTCGTGCAGCTGCATGATTGTTTGGGATTGTGACGCAGCATTCGGCATATTCAGCTGGACGGGATTTATAAATAACCACAATGCCTGTCGTTGGAGCTGGGGGAATATTTATAGATTTCCGTGAATACTCTGCCCCAGTTGCATTCATTTAAACACAAGCAGACATCAGCAGCAGTGTGTGGCCTTGACTGAACAAAATCTTTAACAAAGTTAAATTACATCATGAGTGTTTTCCCCCACTGAAGTGTTCTTGTAACTCCCAAATGCACTTACTGTTTTGCATAATAACACTGTTTACTAATTTGGGGAAAATGGAAATGAATGGTAAATGGACTATCGGCCCTGTAGACAGACATCGGCAAATAATGTGGCATCATCCGAGGGTGTAAATAAACTACCCATAATTACATAATTACACTTTGCCTAGATTGAGTAGCTGTACTTTTGTAGTTTTTAAAAATCAGTCATTTTACTTATATTTTGGGGTAACTTTTTCACTTTGCTACATTTTGAATTGCATCTGTTACTGAATAAAGACTGAAAAGGCAAAAAGGAGAAGAAATACACAAAACATGACAGTTGATTGGATAAGGCATAACGGTCAGGAGCCCAGAAAAATCACAGAGAAGAAGAAGATCTTACCTTACATATCAGAGCAGAACATACCCATAGCCCACAGAAAAATGTATATTCGATACAAACATCTTTCATCTATACCTCTATGGTCTCATCCTTGTCAGATTTCTCTCAATTTACATTTGTTATATTTGAAGTATGCCAACTGGATACCACAGTTTCTGTTTGTAGACATAATGGTGAAAATGATGAGGTATGATTTCAGAGTGACTGATAAACATTATCTTTCTTTACTTGTATTTCTACTGAGGAACAATAATCCACCTGTTGGACATGTCTAAACTTGGATAATTTGTCAGTAGAGCTTTTTACTTGGCTTGCTTATGGAATCCTTTTGTATATATATTTGTCATAGCCAGATTTTACACTTAACATCCATCCTTTGTCATTTTGCACTTCACAGGAAGGGCAGACCAGATTTAACTAAAGTTATTACTCAGTACTTTAAGTAAAGTATTATAAAGATTGGTAGTTTGACCCCTGGGGCAGAGTTTGAAGTTAGACAGGCCAGATGTCAGTCCTCACTACACAGCTCAGCCGAGTCCTGATGTAGACCAACCACTGGTCTGCAGCAGTGTGTTATTGATCCACGTCACATACATGTATGGTTACTGTACTGGTACACATACTATTGTATTTCAATGTGCATCTTTTGAGCTATTTTTAATGAAATTGTTTGATTCTTTGTTTATTAAAGTGTGAATTTGGGGGAGCACGTAGGGTAATTGATGATTGTTTTTTTGCAGCTGTTATAATCATCATTATCTCTAATCATCGTCACTAGAGTAGGACAAAGTCTTCATTGTTTTATGCCATAAGTAAGAAAAACTAACAAGCATCTTTGATTGTTCCTAATGAGTTTGTTTGCATTATCTCTATTACTGGCTCCTCTGCTGTTTAAGTCCTCTCTGTTTCTGCCTGTTTGGGAGCTATGTACTGCTCAATGCAAACGGTCAAAGCGGGCTCCAGAACTCTTTCCCCTTGGCAGCCAATGATGTGGGGGGGGGGGGGGGGGGGGGGGGGGGGGGGGCAGGCAGCAGGGAAAGGAGCGCTAATTCATCACTGTTAAAGGCAGGGTAATAGGGCCGCGCCACTGGTCGGGCTATCACAGGCCTGCCTCCTCCAAAAGGCAGTTAATTAACTTTCCATCGGCTGGGAGAGGATGCATGAGTATGTGTGAGCTTGGCCGACAGCCCCATGATGCAGCCTGCGGAGCGTGGATATGTGAGGTCCAAACCTCGGCCCCCGCCTGGAGGCACAGTCCTGAGGAAGAAACCTCTCTGGGAGCCTCTGGAGGTCATAGTGGGTTTAAAGGCGGATACACACATACACATAAAAGACAGATTATTTACATAATGGGTCCTTAAGATTCCCTCTGTTTGTACATTCAGGGCTCTGATATTTTTAGTTTGGCAGGGAATAAAGTCCTTTGTTTCGCTTTGTTGCTTGAGCAAACTTCACAAAGGTTTGTTCTCAGCTCAACCAATGAGGCTGCTTTTATTGTTGTGTTTCAGTATTGTGAACAGAGTGGTTGTCTATGTTTGGCCTTGTGTGAAAGGATAAAAGGGAAGAGAGAGGCCACATGACCCATTGATAGTTAATTATTTAATTCTGCCAATGTTCTTGTCTTTTTTTGTAATAAATAATGTTTTTTTCCCCCATAAAGTCCAGCACAGCTGCCAGGGCCAATCATGTTGACTTCGCATTGGAGGGAAAAGGCCATTTCTGAAACAAGCTTACATCATAGACAGGAATTCATCCTGAGTTTGTTCATGTGTTCTCCTGTTTTAAGTTGTTTTTTGAGGTATGAGGTATCTGCATGTTCCTGATGCAGCCTCAATTCGAATCTGCTGTTGATGCTGTTGGCTGTCAACCCCGGCTCTCCTTTCATTGATGCTTCTTGATATTTACCAGCTGATGATTAATTTAGGGTAATGTGTTTCATTGCATTTCCACATCACAAATCCCATCACCACTACTCTACCGCGCTGAGCTCTGAGCTTTTCTTTGTAACACAAACGCTGTTTTCCATTCAATAATTAACTGCAGACTACTTTGCAGTCACTGGTACTGTCATGGAAACATTGCCTTCAAGGATTTCTCACATTTTTAGACTTAAGTGAACTCAGGCGACGTCAACTCCATATTAACTTATATTAGAATCCTTTAGTAAAAGTTAATTTCAATACGGGCATTTTAGTAAGAGGTCAGAGGTCATGGCTCGACACTAGAAGGGAGTCTAGGGTGAGTTTCGGGTCATGACCGGCTCAGCCTGTCTCTTATAACAGTCGATGATAATTAGGACAGCAGAGATTACAACTTAAAGTATTTATTGGAACAGTATCTCACAGTGTCTTACATTCCTTTGTCTGAAATTAAAATCAGAGTCAAAGTAATTCATGGTTAAATCAAAACAATGTAAAAGTAATAAAGCAAAACTCGCTAGTTAAAATGGTGAACTGCTGTGGCTCAGTTGGTAGAGTCTGCCGTCTCTCAACTGGAAGGTCGAGGGTTCGATCCCCAGCTCCTGCAGCCACATGTCCGATGTGTCCTTGGGCAAGACACTTAACCCCAAATTGCTCCTGATGCTTTGTCAGCGGTGTATAAATGTGTGTGAATGGGATTAGTTACTTCTGATGGTCACTTTACACAGCAGCCTCTACCATCAGTGTGTGAATGTGTAGGTGTGAAAAGTGCTATACAACCTGAAATCCATTTACCATGGAAACAGCAAAAAAGGTACATTCCAATGTTCATCCATCTAATTTCTTTAAGACTGTAACCATGCTGTAAAAGTCCCACCATTAAAATACTTGAATTTAAAGTTGTCAAAATGTTTGATGCTTTTTGATATCATGTGTTTTACAATAATACAATCTGCTGTTTTGGTCGATAGTATCTTAAAGTACCAATAAATCCTACTTTTTGGGACAATTAAAACTATATGTGCAATTAAGATCGTGTGCAGAAGGTTCCTTGAAAATTGTAATCAAAAACATTGCATTTTCCAATATCTGTTAGCATCTCTAAATTTGTTGTTGCGGTACCAAAACGGGTTTCCGTATTGTTCCAGTTTTACTAGTATGGTGTCATGGTTTGAAAAAGTGGATATTACTGTTTTGTTTTCTAACAGTGTGACTTTACCTAGCGCTTACAGAAGACATTTATTGCCTATCAAACTTGTAAACAAGAGTTAGTTAAATCAATGTGTAATGCATTGTTTATGGCGGGTCTAGCAACCTTTTAAATCCAGTTTGAATGCTTTGCTCTGCAGATGCTGTGCTGTCTGGAATGCTGTTATAATGACTTTTAGAGCCTCTAATGAAAAGATGCTGCATTGATGCTATTACCGATTAAGTTTGTGAACTCGGATGTCTGACTCATTTGTGACATTTTTTCTGAAGTCTTAATGTGTTTTTTTTAATTTCTGTTAAATATAACCTTGGATAAATCTAATTAAGAATTGGACTCAAGCTTTTCCTCTTTCATTCACCCAAGTCGAGTCTAATTTCCTGTACAGTATCGTAATCATCATGAATCTCAACTGAAGTATTGTTCCATAGTTCAGAGATTCACACGCTCCATTGAACAGCTCGTTTGTTGATAGCCATCACTCCAACATCACAAGCTCACTCAGAGGACAGGAAAGTGATGAAAGGGAGCGGAGAGATAAGGTTGAAGTTTGATAGTTTTTTTCCCCCTGAATTGACCCTCCTGTCCGGGCAGATATGTGCTCTATTGAATCAGTCCTTTTCACTTCATCATTGTGATCATATTTTTCTTCAGTTAAGCCCACCATCTGCTCCCAACACTCTATGTGAAGTGCAGAAGCCAATCGATCGTGAGTTTGGCTCTGCCGGATAGTTTCACTGCATTCCTCTTGGGAGTCCTCGGCATTGAAATAGACTCTTTTGGTCGAGCTTTGGCACTGCTGAGAAATGTCAGAGTGTTTGTGGAGGGAGCTGCGCGGCTGGTCAGCAGCACCTGCAGCTCCAGCTCCAGCTCCAATAGCAGCTCCAGCTCGAAACAACAGCAGCAGCAGCGACATTGATCCCCCTGCTCTCTCTTCATTACCTCCAACCAGATGACACAGAAACGGCTCCACATCAAAAGCCCACTATGAAATCAAATGCAACAATGTGTTGCTTCGACTTTTTACAAATACCCAGCTGGTGTTACTGACACAATATGTTCGCCTCCCACGTGGAACTAGTTAGTGCCCAGAGAATTCCCTTTGTATCACATCACAATGAGCAAATAAAAAAAGGTTCCTTTTTAATGCAATGGTCTGCCGTACATTTGTCCAGTTATCACTTTAAAAGCTTAAATAACGGCAATAATTAACAGAGATGATTTAAGGGATGCGCTATGTTCTCTGCTTCTGTTTTACATGCAACAATAAAATAAGAATTATCTTTGCTTGCAAAAACACCAATTCTTTGTTCCTCCTCTTAATAGCAGCTTAATAAACTCTTCTTGTGCCATTATAGTCAATCAGATCTTGTCGTCATGAGGGCTCCGTTTAACAAGCCTCCTTAAAGACTGTAAAGAAATGATTCTGGCCAACTGGCTCATGCCCATGTTGTAATTGAACTCCTTTTTTAATTTTTGCATCAATGTGTTTGTTTTGTAGTAATAATTAAAGTTGCATATAGAGAACCACTCTCAGGATCCATCCACAGTCTGTGACTTTTCATTTCTCTGGCTGTCTGGAAGCAGTTTGTAATTTAAGATTAGGGCCCATCTGGGAGGTTGGAGGGGTGAAATGTAATCCCAGTGTATTCACTTACTCAGTTTCAGCGCTGCATTTGGAACAGAACAACATATTGGATTTACCTGCAGGCATGCTGTGATATTTTCAGTGATGCTGAGGACGGTCACTGTGTGTGAATGCATGGTGCTATTTGTTGGTGTTGAATGTGGATAGCATCAACAACAGAGGCCCATACTTCCTATAAACACGGTGTGTAAAATTTATGATGATTAGCTGCAATCAATGAGCCGATTGTCAACGTGATATAGAGAGGAAATTGTCATCTAATGTCGCCTTTCTTCACTCTTGCTATACCTACATTGAGCCTCAGAATAACACAGTTGCACTCATTAGAAGTTTTCTTTTCTTTTATAGCAGTCATTATCTCTACCAGCTCCTCCCATGAGAGGGATTGGCTGGAGAGGAAGTGATCTTAAATCGGTAGAGCTAGAGAACAGATATAACCCATGTTTAAATTGTTTTGAAGACACACACAGTGGAACAACTGAGTGATTTACTTTCGTAAACTGTTTCAATTCAAGACAGTCATTAAGGTGACGGCATGTGGATTTTCAGGATCAACAAATCATTACCATGTTAATTTAGACTCATTAGTTTAATTATTGTCAACAAACAAGACACTTGCCAAGAAAAGAGCTTTTGTGTCACTGCGGAAGGGTTCTATTTGCTGGATTGTTTTTTGTTTGTTTTGGCAATTAAAAAAAGGGAATGTGTTATCTGTTTAATTTCAGCTTCTCATTATTTGATCTTGTCTCGTATTAGTTTGAAGACAAACTTTATTAGGGGAGACTAGATTAGTCAGCCCAGCGTGGGGACAAATAAAAGAAGATATGGGTAACAACCAGGCGGCAACCTCTGGTCTTGAGAAATGAAGCCAATGCGGAAATGCAAAATCCTGCAGTTCGTCGAGTGTCCGCTTGAGGCTAGCTCCAGGAACACCAGAAGTCACATAGACAGACTGCTATCAGTGTGGGAATGGGTAGGTGTGACATGCGGTGTGAAAGCGCTTTGAGTAGTCAGAGGACTAGATCATACTAGCTATACAAGTGCAAGTCCATTTACCATTACTTCTTGGCAAGGGAATGACATTTGTTTCAAGATACTCAGTCTCATCAGAAAGACCACAGAACATTTAAGTCCGTCCCAAGCACCCACTAGACAACAAGAACTCACTGTGCACAACAAGAACTCACTGTGCTTAAAGGGAACTACAGCTGGCCCTCCTTATGACTTTTTATTTTCACTAGATCCACACGGGAGATAGCGCTTACTATTATATTGAGCCTATAAATTCTCTTTGTCAACAATAAGTACAGTCTTTACTTTGTCATTAAGATAGCTACAGTATCATCTGGAAAGGCTTCAGGACACTGCTGGGTATGTTGAAATTGACTTTTTAGGCTTGAAATACTGTCCGAGTTTGAGATTGAGATCTCCACATACATTAATCATCGTTTCCAGCCTGAGGCAGAGTACAGCTGTGATTATGAAAAAAGAGAAAGCTCAACTGCAGCCCTTCGCCTCGGCAGCAGCAGCATCATCAGAGGGGTTTGGTTCATTGAGCACAGGAAGTTGCCCCTCCTCGCAACCTTAACCCTAAAGGCAAGAAGTAGATAAAAGTATAAAAAAGGGTAGCATTTTAAAATAAAACATTGCCACATCTAAGTACAAATTAAAACAAAGTTGTATCTCTTTGTTGGAAAAAAGGTTCAAAATCTTAATGAAATTTGTCTACAGCTCGGGATAAAAGTGGTAGAATAATATCTGTTCAGCTGAAAGTCATCACATGTTCCAGCTGAACAGATACTAGTTTAAAGCTTACTAGCAACCATGTACCAACGAAACAAACAAGGCAGAAAATATCAGAGAGGATAGGAGCACCAAGTTCATGCTAAAGTAGAAACTGTGTCTTCCCGATGCTTTGGCATATTGAAAACTGCGGTTGAAACTGTGTCAAACATCATTTCCTTGCCCACTTTTTTTTTTTTGGTCACACATGACTCCTCCATCTCAGTGCTGCTTGTTTGATAAGGCCTGCAGATATTTTGGTAAAATTATAGGATTATCAACAGTCTATGTCAGTAAAAAGTAAAGCCCATCATCATTGCCAGAGAGCCCTGATGTGACATCTAAGAATTTCCAAAGATCAATTCTTGGGCATTTATACATCCAAAATTATACACACAACAATACCAACAGAAGAACATTGCAGGGGATTTTGGCACATTTATTTAGGGCGCTACCCACACGTTTAGCTGTGTTGCTCAGTCCACGAATGCACAATCCTTACAAGTTATACTTTGTTGTAAAAGTGACTAATCAGGCTTTGAAACTATATAAAAGACAACACCAATTAGTTTTACTAAAGGGGTGAAATAAGTGACCGAAATAACGTTTCCAAACTTTTTTTGAGGCGTTTATATCGAGATAGTAGATTGTTGTATCACGCAACAATGTTCCTAAGATGAAGAGTTTTAATTCAGGTTTAACTTCAAGGACTTACCTTTTGTTATTAAAATGGCCTCTGTTATTCACGTCCTCACAGCTATTATACTGTAGGTTACATAACGATGTGACAATGGATCGAGAAGCTACTGAATCCCGTCATGGAGAAGAAAACTGAACATTCTCCCTCTAGCTGTCCACACACAGCTGAATGTCTGCTCATGCTGTACCAGACGCCCGAGGTGTACCTGGGTCAAAACCTTTTGAATCCGCTCACTCCACCAACTTGACTGGAGGGTAATGAGTTGACAACTCTGTGTGATATTAGGCAAGCCTGAGGTGGCAGCAGGTGCTGTGGAGGACTTGTGTGTATGTGTGCGAATAAAATCTTGATTGGTGCCCTCGAAGCAGCCAAGGGAAACAGCCGGCATTACGGTAAATCGATGTGGATAAGTTCATCAGTTAATCCAGGGTTAATGGTATTACAGATGCTGCTCTGCTGTCTGCCCTTTGTGTCTAAAGGTCAACCTCTACCTATTAAAACACATACAGGTTATGCTTGGCTGGCAGCGGCACACAGGAGGCACTGTACTACAGCTGCATAAGCAGAAATGGAAATAGAGAGTTGTATTTTAACATCGCAAGGGCTTGATCAAATCTGTGTTGTCACCGTCTTCTTTATAATAAAAGTAATTAGTAACGGATTGTTTATTAGAGGGAGGGAAGGGCGAGATAGTTCCTCCAACAGCGTGGCTCTCAACCGCCACCTCCTCAAACACACACACACATGGATGTAGACAGAGACACACACTCATCCCTCCTGCTGGTTGGAAGTGCTTGTGTTCAGTACGAGCCTCTTTTAATGACAAGGGCGTGTGTTTCACTGTGAAGGGCTGTTATTTTCTGACATGGAAGCAATTTAACACATCACGGCACATTGTGAATTAAAGTACAGCAACCAATTCTCCTTTTTTTTTTTTCTTTTTTTTCTACCTCTGAACAAGATTCTGAATATGAAATCTGACATGAGACCCAACTGTTGCCAAGATGGCCTTTTTCACAAGGCGGAACAACTTCACCCACGTCTGTCTTTGGGCATAATTCTTGTCTTCTGGGGTGTTAGAACAGTTTGACAAAAACATCTCGAACTCTTTTCTGTCTTTGTCTTTCTGGCTGTCTCTGACTTTTTTGGTGACTTCCACATTAGTCACTGCACCCTTTACTGCCAACTGTGTTACACTACTAATGAAGAAACACAAGTGGAAAAGAGGAAATATCTCATTTCCTAAACAGCTGTAATTACCACATTATGGGAACCTTTTGCCATCTCGCACAAAGTACAACCACACACCGGATGATGCAAGAAGTAATTTTCCTTACGATTATAAACCCCGAGTCCTGAATGAAAGTGATTACCATGAGTAGGGATTTACCCGTGATGTTGTACAATAGCAAATCTATTTCTCTGCATGTTATGTAACTTTCTGGACCTGGAAGGATGCCACTTGCCCCCCCCCCCCCCCCCCTCCCCTCTCTCTCTCTCTCTCTCTCTTGCTTACTCACCATGCACGCTTGCAGCCACTCGACTTTACCCACACTCCTTCACTGGGGGAACACTCGCATAGGATGGTACTCTGCCCCTTCACCCAGTACGAGATAGAGCAGTGTGTCCTCCTCTGGCTATGTGTGTTAGTGGATGATTTGAGAGGAGAAACAGCTGGCGAGCTACTGGGAGGCAGCCAGCGCATCCCTCAGTAAGAGTCACATGGAGCCTAACAAGCCCTCAGGAGAGAGGGTGCCACCGCCTGGCACCGAGGAGTAATGTTTCCATAAAGTGGAATATATCTTAGCAGGGACATATAATTAAGAAACTTGCCTCTGATGAGATATATCCACGCTCGGTTTTGGGGAAAAGTGAAAATAAGACTCTTTTGAAGCAGCTGAACTTCAGCATACTAAAACAAACCTCTGATCTAGGGATGTAACAGAACCACGCAATACAATAAAAAATCAATACAATAATGGACCATTTAAATCGATGCAACAAAAAGAAAAATGCAGTGTGTTTTTTTTTAACCAGCAGAGAGCGCTATCTACTTTTGGCTTCTCTTGTTCCACATCCATCGTGTGTCTTGAAAGCCGCTTATAAATAAAATGTATTATTATTATTATTATTATCATCAGCTGAAGAAGAAGATGGGCATACAGACCAGTAGTGAACCATGGCTCTGACAACATGGTCGGGTGCAAACGCAAGCATTTTTCCGCCTAGCAACAGCAGAGATGGAAATTTCTGATAGGGTGACTGTGACTGAATATGTCTGTTTTCTTTTTACCCATTACATGCTGATGCAAACTGAAAAGGTTTGTTTTATTGGGTTATTTTTTTCATGACATCGCAGGAACAAGTGAAGATATTGAAGTTGAGCATATGTCTTGTTTTCAAAGTGGGAGGATAGACGCGATGTGAGGGGATAACGTACAAAACATAAACAGTGTGCAAATATTGCAAGAGACTGGTGATGAACACAAATAACACAACCAACATGCAATATGTACAACAATGCCACACTGCAATAGAGACACCATCATATTTATTACAACCGTTGGGAGGCATATTTGAAAACCTGCTCGCCTCAATGAGTGCATGAGCCAAAAAGATGACATGCTATTAACAGGAATCAGGGAAATAACATGTTGGCCTTAAGTTTAGGCCACCAGGACAACATCTTTGTAATTGGTGTTAAGCAGCTGATCGGGCTTCTACATCCTGATGGGCTGTAGCTGTGGTTTGTGTCTGCTCCACCCGCCTCCCGTTCACGGGTTTTAAGGCAGCAGCTCTGTGCAGCTTCTCCGACTCAGATCTACGGGAGAGGGGTGTTGCTCTCACTAAAGTGTGCCTCGCTGCGCCCTCGGGGGGGAAAAGAGGGGCTGCGCCAAGCTGTAATTGATAGATTGATGGTTTACCCCTCTGTTGCCTAAGGGAAATAACACTCACACACCCCTCACATACACACACACACAGTAGGCATATGAAGCAATGAAGTCTACACAAACACACAGCTCGAGGATTGCAGAGATAGGTCTGGATTGACTCTGAGAAATTCTCTTGAAACTGATTTTTAATGTTTAACATGACACTGTGTGTGTGTAGTCTTTTCTTGATATCAGATTGTGTGAGCAGTAGCTAATTGATCTGTGCCTCTGCCACCACTCTGGAGGTTAGTTCATGCCAAAGGGGGTAGTGGCCTAGCATAGCATCAGTCAGATTATCTGGTGCGGTTGTAATCAGTTAATCACTGACTGTCACCATGGAGCATCACATGTTTGCAGCGCTCAGTGTCCACAGGCGTCTCACTAGTCATGATTTTTATATTGATAGAGCCGGGGCTTACTGTTAAATGGATCGGTTCTAGATAAACGGAAAATAATTCAAATTTACTGGAGAATACAACAGACGTATTTTATAGAATTAACAAATAAATGTAAAAAAAAATAAAAATAAAATAAACGCTTGTCTTTAAATGTGAATGCATTACATGCTGTGTTATATCACTGATTTATTTCCCCATAGATGTTAGTGCGTTGAAGGCTGGACCTAATTATTGTTATTCTTGAGCACCCACATTTCAATCACTGTTTAACGCAAACTTGGAATCTATAAATGTGTCTTGCTGTCAATTCACATATCAAATGTAATCGTTATGCTGTTTATAATTGGCAGAATAAGTTAAACCATGGACTGCTGATGTGTAATGAACATATCTGACATTCGCTGGTTTTGAAAAATTTAATTTCTTAGCGAAATACTTAAAGACGAATCAACTTCTCTTTGAAAGATAATCCAGAAAACTACATTTGTATCAATCGATTGAAGCTAGGGAGAAAGCTAGCTAGCTAATTGGGTTAACTTTAAGCAAGCTTGTGATTCGTGCACCCAGAACTTATAATGAAGTCGACCCCACTGAGATGGAAGATGTGATTGGTCAAGTTTACTGTCATTTGAAATCACTCCCTCATTGGACTCTGTTACCCAAATTTTGATAGGGAGTCATTCAACCCCTTACATGCTGACGCAAACCGAAAAGTTTTGTTTTAATGGGTATGTTTTTTTAAATTATTTTATCTTTATGTTATTTATTATAGCCAAAAGTCGTCAAGCCATGGACTGCTGATGTGTAATGAACATATTTGAATGTTGCTGGACTTGAAAAATCTATTATCTTAGCTGAATACTTAACTGTATGCATTTCTTGTAATTTTTCTACTGAATATAACTTGAATCAGGAGAGATACCTAAATGAAGTAATGATTTATTTGTGGTCCACATTAATGATAATGTAATGAATTATAGTCAGAGTATCTTAACTCTACAGGGATATATGCTGATTGAAGGGTGTCAAAAAAACAAAATCTATCCCACCTGTAGAGTCCAGACACTGGCGGTGGAGGTGTTGGTCCATGTCATCTGAGGCAATTTAAAAGATGAAACTGCAAAGGCTTGGCAGTGATGGAGAGGTGGAGGGTCACACACGTAACCATGACATGAACAGGAGGCAGTAATATAAGAGGCTAGCAACGACAGTTTTGTTGCAATGCTATTGGACAGATGTGACGAGGCGATGAAAACAGTTGATTGAGGGTGCACACCACCACCTGGCACTTCTATCATTGAAGACACCAAACAACTCCTGCAACATCTGGCAATCATTAAGAGTGCTTGAGCATCAGTTGGGAAACATGTGCAATCTTTCAATGTTTGTACAGACAGCAGATCATTTGGAGATCTGTTTCTACTATGAAATAGAAGTAATACTCATCTATTCTGTGAACATGCCACTGCACAGCCAGGTCAGAGGTTCAGACGAATATATTCCTCTTCATCAACCCTATCTATTTCTTTCTCTCTCTCTCTCTCTCTCTCTCTCGCACTGGAAATTGGTGTATAAACATTTTCTCTTTCTTTAGAGCCAGAGGCAGACTTTGTTATTGTTCTGCTGAAGCAGGGCAAATATAACTGCAGTTTTCAATATGCAATAGACAGCTTTTATTCTCCTCGCTGCTGATACATAGTTTGCTTATTTGAGAAGGCCAGCATGGAAATGAGGGTGTAGGCTGCAACAAGGCCACATTGAATATAACGTGGGTGATGGTTTGCATACTCTCTCTTGTACTTTTCAGACATTTTGTCTACTTCTCTAAACATATTCATGCTTCTCCAGCCTCTATTGAACTTGTGTCCTTTCTGTTTGCTGATGTGATAAATGTATCCTTTTAATTCAAATGACAAAAGTTGACAGTTTTTATCGTCCTGATATGGCTCAGCAAAGCAGAGAATTAGATTTTTGGAAGTGCCTGGTTTTTTAAAATGATTGTTATTTTTTTATAATTGTCTCCTATTGGAGATGTCCCAAATCTCTGAGTAGTTTTGCATTCGCTTGTGTAAGATGGACTTTCCCTTTTCTTTTTCTTTTTCTCTTTTACTGCTGTAAGCAAAAATCCACATCAGCTTGACTTCAATGTATTCAGAGTATAAGCTGATGTCCTCTCTTCACTTCTCTTCAACAGGGATGATGCATGTTCTTTGACAGCTAACAGGATCATTTCTTGTTCCACACATCAGGACGTTGTATGTTCTTTCGGGTAAGCTCACATTTAAATCGCTCACTCCCCTTTTTATCCATATCTGAAAGAAGTGGCTTTGTTTGCTACTATTGGACAATAAGAGAGTTGCTAAACAAATCATTATTACAATAATGACGGATCTAACTGATATGCCACCTTACAGTTATGATTTGGTGTTTGTCTTGGATCTTATTCAAGTCTTTCTTGATTTAAACACTCAGTAAATGTTTGGCTGCTTCAGCTTTTGTCTCAATGCAAAATCAAGTTCCTTTGTTTTAACAAAACATAAGTACGAATAATGGGACTCAAGCCGTCTTCATATATATACTCCTGAAAATATCAAGATAATTTCAGGAGGACTGCTCCAGACATTCTCCTGACCTGGCTGGTCACATTATGCTCCTCACAGCGGGAAACTATCCCTGTCAGACGGGAGAGGGGGGCGGGGGTTCTCCCGAGGTAAGACATGACGTAAAAAAAAGGACGTGGAAGGAGCAACACAGTCCGCTATACGATGCTTTAATGAGAACATTTGCCTTTATATATCAATGCTACGTGTAGTTCGGCGGAATCACAATGTCTTTAAAAGAGCGGAGAACAACATACTGACGAATAGAAAACATTATGTGGTTTTTAATTACATGCATGAAGATTGTTGCGGCCGTGCGCAGACAGTCAATGCACTGACTCCAGTCACAATATATAAACGTCAACACGTCCCATTGGATCGAGATGAATTCCTCCGAGAATATCCTGCTGCGTTCTCACATCAGCTAACTCGGACTTGCTGCGGAAAAAATACTAGAGGGTTTACAGGAGAAACTGTGGGTGAAGTCCGAGCGAAAAATGTGGCTGTTTGTGTTCACACATACATTTACTCCTGGAAATATCCTGAGTTTTTCAGGAGTTTTCTGCAAGTGTGAAAGCCCTTTTAGTAGCTCTATAAAATGGCAAGTAAAAAGCAAAGAGATACGGATGCAGCTTAGGGTTGCTAAAATTGACATCAAAAAAGTTCCTCAATGTTGCTTGAAGTTGGTGTGGGCCAAGTTTTAAAAAGACATTAAAAAAAATGTGGATTTGAACTCAAGCAAATGTGAGCTTACCTGTCGAGTTTAGCCAACGTCTCACCTAATTCAGGCAAGATGATGGAGCTGCTTCTTCCGTGAAACATCCTGATCTCCTGCTGAGCTGTCACTGGTTGAGTAGCATTGTGGGTAATGAAGGTGCCAAGCTTTAAAGAATATGAGGAATGAAAAAAAGAAGACATTTTGACATTGTCCATCATGAGTCTTAATATCTGAGTGCAATGATATGTTTCTTGGTATCTTTTGAAGAGTTTGTGAAGTGATGCTTTAAGAGACAAACATCCTGGTTACCATTGCAGGTAAAGGTCATTGAAGAGGGTCATTTTGAAGTAGTTTAGGAAACAAAGGGAATGCTGCACATCCTTTCCTTGGTTTGCAGTACCTGTGTGAGAAAGTGCATGAGTGCATCCTCTTCATCCTGATGCACTATCTATATTTTTTCTAAAAGTATACTATATATTGTACATATGTTTGCGCAGTTTTAAATCATTCATGGATCGACCCTATGGGCTGCAGACATACAAGGTTGGAGTACTGTATCTTTGCAGTGAATGGCAATGTAGGCGTGTTTCAGGGAGATAGTCTGTGAACATCTGTCAGAGAAATATCTTTGCAGCAGTGGATGTGACTACAACATTCTTTGGCTGAGCGTCATGTTGGTGTGTTTGATTGGAAATGTCATCCTTGTTTATTCTGCGGGCAGAATATGTGTGTCACATAAGCTGCATGGGTGTATGAATGCATGGATACACCACATCCAGGCTGTGTAATGCAAAAACACATCCGGGCCAACATTTACACAGAAAATATGTTAAAAAAAAATGAATTCTAAATGAAGCCTGACTGCAGAGTATAGCATGCAACTGAACATCATCTCTGTCTAAATTCATGCATAGGCTGCATGAACGCCTCGAGCACAAGTGCCAAGGGTGATTTAAAACCCCCATCACTGCCCTTTTGGGATATTTGATCAGCTGTAACCATGGTTACAGACCCGAAGTCTTTAAGGCAGTTTGAGAGCTCAAGGATAGAGACGGACATAAAGTCAAGTTAAAACAGTGAGATAATAACCAAGGTCTTTCAATGAGACACTGGAAAATAACAACATAAACAGTAGATGAGCCAAAGTTAAAACTCTGAGTGAGACTTTACTTTCCCTTTTACATAAGTTATAAAAAATGTGATT
The DNA here is from genome assembly GCF_963584025.1 of Labrus mixtus. NCBI lineage: Eukaryota > Metazoa > Chordata > Actinopteri > Labriformes > Labridae > Labrus > Labrus mixtus. Next base: position 26,858,282 of record NC_083618.1, on the reverse strand, counting down.
TTATTGCTGATGTGGATAATTCCCATATGCAGCCAGAGGTCAGCTCAGACCACACATCACTTTTAACTACACCAAAGTAAAAAAAAGTTGATCTTTATTTCACATTTTTACCTTTAACTTGCTGTACAGATGCTTTGATAATAGTCAAATTGAGTTCAGCACTTTCTTACTTTCAGATGCTTTGATTCCCTTTTGCTTTGATCGCTCATCCTTCAGGGAAATGTGTGTCCATATTTAGTTGTGGATTAAGATATTGGTACCTTCATCTGTCCACGATTTTTAAACTTAAGAGGATATTCATCTTGAGTTTTTATGTAAGTCACAAACTTAACACCATTGTAACCTTAACTAGACCAACTACCGGTATTATCATTCTGTTCATTATAATTGTCCAGGTTTTAGACACAGTTTGTCTAACTAATATGGACTACTGGTCCATCTAGATTCTGGATAATCCTCGAACAGCAGCTTGGCCAACACTGAGTAAGTGCTCGGTTGAAGCTCCATTAGTCAAAGTAAAAGTGTACCGGCTGCACTTTATGGTAATGAGTAAGGCTGTGAAAATAACCAAAACAGCAATGTATTGCGATATTTGTTTTTACGCTACTATATTGATTTCCCAGCCTCTCACATCAAAACATTAAATGGATTAAAAAGCTCCTTTTAGTTCCCTTAAATTCCTTTAATCACCATGACCTCAGAGCCTGTAGATGTCACTGTTCTGCTAGTAGGCTGGCCCAAAGCTGCCACGAGAGAGAGAAAGCAGCGGTGATCATGCAGGTGAAGTGAAGTACGCCAACACACCCATACCTGAAGCGTTGAAACTAGGGCTGTCTAACTATTCACATCTTAAATAGTGATAAATCGCTAAATTCCAATATTCACTTGCGATTAATCGCATTTTTAATGAAATTATTTCTCATTGAAAAATAACAATTGTTATGTTTTAATTACTAAATCAAGCTGAATCAAGCACTGCTGCATTCACAGATGCAGCAATGTTGTACCATCACTGTGACTACAGGGAGACACTGCAGAGGCTTATCCCCTGTGTGTCTACAGGGACAAAACATCATGCGATTAACCCTGACTAAAAAAAAAATAAATGCATTAATATCAGACCTTAACTAATCGCAAATAATTACTTAATGCTGACAACCCTTAAAACAAAGACTAAAGACGTTATTTTATGTGACCCATGTATCATGATATATCATATCATGATACATGTTTCGTGATATCGTCAAGTACTTGACAATACACCTGTAGACATGAGTTCATTTTAAAAGGGACACAAGTGACAGTATATGGATGGCTTCAACTCAGCAAAATCAAGGCTGCTATTTGCAAGCCTGTGTGTGTGTGTGTGTGTGTGTGTGGGTGTGTGTTTGTGCGTGCGTGTGTGTTTGTACGTCATAGACAGAGATTAGAGCCCGTGTGCAGACATGCGATTGTACATTATGAAAATTAATCCCTTGGGATCCTGTTGTACACACTCTACTTTCAGACTCTCTTTTCTATAACATGTCATGTTCTGTTCTTGTTATGTGTTTAGTTTTAAGTAGGTTAGGTACAAAAATTTTAGCTCAACCCGATACATAAATTAGACCTGTCACTGCTAAGTGTCGAATTTAGGCAAAGAAAATCTTGCTAGCACTTTGACGGCTGGTTTTTCATGTTCACTATAAATTAGAACTGAGGAGAAAAGCGATCAGTTCTGCTCTGCTGCTGTACCGCCGCTGCTGCTGAAAGTGACGCATGCTCTCTTTATCAGCTGTCTTCTTTTCTCATCCTCACAGCTTTCATTTGCTCCACTTTAACACACTGAATGCAGAGGATGTAGTGATAGATTTCTATAGTGCACTGACTCATTTGCATAGCAAGGGCATGAAGCAGATCCATTCAACCCCTACAACCAAAAATTGGATTTCCATGTGACTCTAATTCTATAACATGTGTAATCCTGTCTTCAATATCCAATTGAAGGAGGAGGAAAATGTCAGCATTAAGATGTTGATGGGCATCGCGGTAGTGAATTGTAAGGCAGGCTTAAAACTCACTAGAATTGGATCTTCATCTAAAAAAGAGGAAAAAAAAACAGTCTCCAAATCACCTCCTGACAGACGTTGAGCCTCATTGCTGCAGACTTGGCACAGCAGGATTAAGTGTGAAGTGTTCAGCAGGTAGAGAGGCATGGCTGCAAGGCATGGGGAGCTCTGTGTGTCTGTGTGTGTGTGTTTGTTTTTGTGTATGTGTACAGTATGGATGTGTTAGGAGGCAATATAAATATCACATTACCGCGCTGTCAGGAGAGGCTTGTGGATCTCTGGCTTCTGGACAAAGTGTGACTACACAGAGTCAGGAGGTCTCTCAGCCACAGGCTTCTCATGAGACTTCAAATGTGAGCGTGTTCCAGAGCCATTGAAAGAACAAAAAATAAGATAAGTTCCAAGTTAGTCATTGCAGCAGTAAATATTTAGCCTGGTTCCTGACCTATGGAAGACTGCACACATATCACACATGTTTCTTTCCATCCCATTACCCACAGTGCTAATTAGGCACGTAACAAACTACAAAGGTCCTGCTAGCTTTCTACTTTCTGCCTAACACTAGGGTGTTTTTTTTTTTCTTTTTACAAAAGTCAAGTTTAGAAATATTTAAAAGATTTATTCTTACACACACACACACACACGGACACACACCAAACTAAATTATATTGTACTTTACACACCTCTACAATTATCAGAAAAACTTTTTTACAGGTGTTAATAAATGGCGATGATACATACATGCTGATCCTTGCTTGTCAATCTTGAGAGCGTGTTATTGAAGTCATTTTTATCAGTGTCTATCAATAGGTCTACTTCAGCAGATTGTGCTGGATAGTAAGAAGTCACTTATGACTTGAAGCTGCGCTGTTGTCTGTGGTGCCTCTGCTGGTGCACTGTGTTACACAAGCTAACAAGTTAGCCTACACATAATATGTTGTCCTAGTAGAGTTAGAGTGCCGCTTTAAAGTTGAAAATAAGCTTTTTCATTTGTTGGACACTTTGCTATCTTCTGTGTACAACCCATAAAAATGACACTGCTTCTAATATGCCTTCTTGTCCCGAGTATATAATCTGAACATCCTCTCCAGTATCCTGTTTTCATAGCAAACAGATTAACATGTTTAAATGTTGATTAAAAGTTGACCGACCTTCACCACACTAACAGAAGTTGTTCTTTACAAATCTTTAGCTCCACTTGATGCTGAATTCAGTGACATCATTTCAGGAAAAGAAAACTTAATATGTTGTAAAACTCCTCGAGTCATGGAATCAGATATGGATTTATTAAATGAGGAACATTTACCATTAAAAATAGCGAAGTCATTGAGTTGCACATATGATGTATGCATGGGCAAAAGCTTTGTGCAGTTTTAGTCATGTGCTCGTAAATAGCTGATAAGGATATTTTATAAAGTTAAGCTGAGTAAACACTACATGATTGGGACCTCGACCCTCCTTCCAACTATGACAAGCAATGTTAAAGGTTTTTTGGGGGGACTTTTTGCCTTTATTGGAAAAGACCGTGGACAGAGGAAACCAGGGAGTGAGAGTGGGGAATGACGTGTGGGAACGGATCTATAGGTCGGACTTGAACCTGGACCGCCCGCTTTGAGGGCTTCAGGCTTACCTTACCCAGAACTTCCACCAGATACGTGTGAATTGCGTGTCCGCTCCGGCTCCGTGCACATTGTCCGTCAACACCCACAGACTGCGTCCTCCGTCCACAGCACAGAGCAGCACAGCCGTCAGCTGGAGGTACGAGACAAAGGAATTCCCTCTTTAACTTTTACAGATTCACTTGTGACAGCACGAGTTAATAAGATGTATGTGGTATAAAACTCTATAAAATCTTATCAACAAACACACATATGGTCATGAACCATCAAAACGGAGCGTTTTATTCTGATAATAAACAGGATGTTTTCATGTTGTATCGGTGTCTGACTCCCCGTCCCGCTTGTTCTTTTCTGTGCTAAATTGATGCGTCGGGCTCCAGCATTCGGCAAAAATAGAAGCCCTGCGTATCTTCTATGGAGGGCATCGGACTGCCGGAGACGCAGCGGAGCCAATGGAAACACACACTTTGAGTCAAGTGAAAACCTATCGACTCCAACAGGGCGGAGATGGACCGAACGCGCATCTGGTGGAAGTTGGTCGTAACTATTAGGCCATCTGCGCCACAAAGTCCCAGTGTTTTGATGGTTCTTCATGTAATCTTGTAAATGTCCTGTGCTGTGTGGTTTCTCTCCACACAGTAAAGGAAGAGAGCTGTCAAATGTATCATTGTTTGACATCATGAATTTTATAATAATTAAAAAAGTAGAAGTCTGACCTCTCAGTAATTTTATATCACATAGTCAATTAATTGAGATTTACAGCTATGATGACTTGGGGCGGCTTTCAAGAAAAGAATGAAAAACTTAGGATGAGATTTATGACGCTGTTTGCTGTCTTGTTTAGCAGTGCATATAATTAATAATGAGTCAGAGCAGAGAAATCAATGGGAGTGTTTCTGTCGGAGCAGAGAGGAAGAAACTAAAAATGATTTAGTGTTCGGTTCACTCGCAGCTCTGACGTCTATAGTAACGCTCTGAGAGGAAACAGTTTCTCATGTTCTGCATTCATTAGCCTAGTTCTGAATCACTTGTTTTGATCCACAGCAGCTGAGATGCTCTGCATACAGTGTGACCTCCTTTTTGTTTGAGTAAAAATTCAGCCCAGAAGAAGGGAACCCACAGAGGAAGAAAAATTAGGAATAAAATCTAGTTTATTTATTTCTGTTTGTAATGTTTGTTTTTTTTGACATAATGCTTTAAATATTTAAGAAATGTTGAGTGTGCTGCATGATGCATGTCATCTATTTCTGTGTCACAAATAGGCCTACTGTCTTTCAGCTGTTCACAAATGACTATTTAGGACAGCGGCCCTTATTTATGGCATGCATGTATGTCAGGCTTTTTGTTCTAACACGGCATGATAGAAAGTTAATGTGACGACGACAGCACAAATTTAAAGGGATATGTTGTTTTTTGGTTTGTTTTTAAAGTGGGGTTGTATCAAGCAGCAATCTATAGTGTTGTAAGATGAAAACAATACGTGCAAAAACCTGCAGACCTGTACGGGGGTGCATTTTTTAAAATAAATAATGGGTTTGGATTTTATGAAGGATCAGCGTTATACATAGAAAGACTCGTGGCTGTTCTGACTGATGGACGAGCACGGTGTAGCTGTTTGTCAGGAGGCTTAAGACCCTGCTGTTGTCAAGTTGGGAGAGCATCGTCTCTCAACAGGAAGGTCAAGGGTTCGATCGCCAGCTCCTGCAGCCACATTTCTTATGTGTCCATGGGCAAGACACTTAACCCCAAGTTGCTCCTGCTGCTTCGTCTGCAGCGAATGAATGTGCATGAATGGGATTCCTTACTTCTGATGGTCACTTTACACAGCAGCCTCTGCCATCAGTGTGTGAATGGGTGTGGAAGGGTAGGTGTGACATGCAGCGTAAAAGCACTTTGAGTAGTCAGAAGACTAAAAGAATACTCTACAAGCACAGTGACATGTCCCTCACCTTTGGATTGAAACCAGGTGTGTGAAATATGTTGGAGCAGTTAAAACACCATACATGTTTGCACTTTTCTCTTTGGCTTTATTGGTAAAAGAAGACATTACACTCCAAACTATACCTTGCATCACATCAGCAAGTGCAAATTGTAAATTGGCATAACGAATGTTGTTGGTATATTTAAACATATTGAGGTATCACATCTTGTTCACCCATCTCAGGACTCGATCGGCTGCAAAGATTTGACTTGGGTTCATCAATGGATCGCAGCAATGAAAAATGAGAGCAATCGTTCTCCGAGCTCCACCCTCACTCAGCCTTTCACAGGAGGACAAGAAGGGGGCGGGGGGGGGGGGGGCTGAAAAAGAGGTCCAAGGCCAGATTGATCATTCAACAGGGTTACTGGGCGAGCGACAATGCTTCCCATCTCCCACCAGAGTGCTGGGGGGCGGGAGTCAAGGCCCAATTGGATTAGACTCTCTCAAGAAGAAGCAGTTGTTGTTGTTGTTGTTGACCTTGAGAATTGTTCAATGGTGATTCAATTTGAAGCCGTTGAATCTGTTGACTGATCACTGTCAACATGGCAACAAGCGGTGTCCCTGTCTCTTTTTGTCACAGCAGTAATGGATCACTCTGCGACATCAGTTTTCCCCCTTTTGAACATTATGTTGGTGTAATTTATTTTAATTTTTCAAAATCTTAAATAACCAAATCTCTCTGGGGCTGTAAGCAACTTGGCTTCAAACCATTGCTGAACATAAAAAAAAGTCTGAGCTGCTGAGGTTGAGTGAGATCACAGCGTATCACTTTACACCCCCAGCTGTGAGAATCAGACGGAAATATTCAGATAGGCCTCCTGCAGAGTCGCAGCCTTCATTCTTTTGACCCAGGTTATTGCTCCGCTCTTTGTTCACTTGGCTGCCACAGCTCCCTGTCACACTTTGAGTGCGGTGGAATGGGAGATAATTAACTGTAATGATAATGGCTGCCATTTGCTATTTCGATTAGTATCATTTTAATCATCATTACATTGTTGTCTGGCTGTGACATGACAGTAATATAGGAAGTGGTGAGAGCATGTACGTAGCCAGGGTGATGGCAATGGTTCAACTGGCCCGAGAGGAACAAGTGGACCTTTAGAACACAGGTGGAGCTACACATTTCAAAAAGCATTGTTTAATTAAATTTAACGGTGGATAGAAGCCACAACCTTGTCTCTCTACATCTCTTGTGCAGTCAGTTAAATACAGAATAATTCTGTTGATGACCAGATTCAAGCACACACCTCTAAGTAGAGCTGACATAATCTGTGAATTCAACTGAAAAGGAACCTAAGAAAAAAAGTCTAATTTTTGTTTCCTGTCACATTGAGAAAGTTAACTTTTAGCCTGTGTAAACATGCCGTAAAACTTCTAACAAAAACCCATCCCAATCTAAGGCCTAGTCTCTTGTACTAAAGCCTTTTGTTGCTGCGCATTTCTCAAATAAAGGCAGATCTCGATTAACAATCCCAATGCATTAAGTGTTGAAATAGTTAGAGATCAAAAACTAGGAGAAAAAGCAGAAAGACGCAGAAAGTATACAGATTAACTTCAGCATCTGTCTAAGAAAGACAGAATAATGCCAGCATGCATACAAGTGTGAGAAAGAATGTTAACGATCAGCCTCAGAATCATATGTGAGCGTGCATCCACAGATTGTGAGCCTCTCAGAGTCCCCTGCATGATGTTCTGGATTAAGGCTAAAGACATTTAAACTTCAGTGAGTGATGGCGGGGACAGGGAGGACTCTGTTGCTTGTGCTGGCTTTAAATTTGGAATTAAATGTTTCAAGTATGAAAAACTTTTTCCACCATCTCATTCAAAATTGTAATGCTATAACATTTACTTTAAAGAACTTAAGACATTCTTTACACAGATCCCCATAGGTCTGCCCAGCACTCGTTAGTGATTGTATTAACGGTCTCTCTCTCTCTCTCTCTCTCTCTCTCTCTCTCTCTCTCTCTCTCTCTCTCTCCCCCACAGTGCCGCAGGTTGGCCTTGATGGACTGCCTTACAAATTACAATAGTGATTTCTTTGTTAAAATTAAGTCTATCCACATCCTTATTTTGTACACAATGAAATACTCTTTCTGGTGATAATTTACAATTTTATAGTATTTAATATCTTTCCCATGTCTGCTGTGCACGAGTTTCATTTGAAAGTAATTAAAGGCCCATCTCACATTGACATCTGTGCCAAATAAAGGGAGGGTCATTTATAAATGGTGCTGACAGACTGCCATTTGAAGGCGGAATATTTGCATCCCTGTTATGTCGGGGGTACGTCATGTAACGCATGGAGGCGGAATGGTGGGGCGTTCCATACCTGACCCGCCATCGGAGGTAATAATAGAGGAGATAACGGGTGGAACAAGCTGGCAATATGCAACGTCGGAGCCGGTGATGCGGAAATACACACGTGTGTGTGTGTATGTGTGTATGTGGACCTCCTGCTGTGTGCTCACATGCTGTGCCTCTTGCACTCTTCTCAGAGTTAAGTAACGCCGTAACGCACTGTACAGTAAGTGACAGACATATTGATGGGGGAACTTTGTTGTAACCGGCTTTAGACTGATATAAATAAGAGCATGGGGTAATAACTGAAGCTTTACAGTATCCTTCTAGAGTCTTCATAATTAAACATACACCATTTTTACATTTGTATCTATCGGAAAAAAATGATACACTGATCCCTCAGTCAGTAAATCTGCCTCATTCACTCACCTACACTCGATACAGAAAACTCTGCTCCTAGTTAATTTAGCCAAATACTTCTGTTTTTGACGACTTCTGTACATGCCAGTGAGGGACCATATCAGACAACTTTTGGTTTGTCAGTGTTTTTTTTTTATTTTCCCACATGCTGCAATTTGTTCACTTTTGCATCCACACTCCTCTCAGAAGCTGCCTTCAAAGAGATGAGAGTAAGAATAATCATCCTTATTGACTTGCATTCTCTAGGTGTTATTTTTTTAGCTGATTGTAGCCTACAAAATCAAAACAAGGACAAAAGGCGTGGAGGGGTGTGCACTTTGCTAAACAATATCTCAAAGAGACCACTAACAACAAAGTAATTGGGATGAAGGCAGAGAAGAGGGATAAAAACGGGGGGGGGGCAGCGTGACCCCCAGACAGTGTGATTTAGAGCAGTTCCAGTCCGTCAGCTGCTGCGATGCTCTCCTCTCTTTCAGTGACTGTCAGGAAAGAAGGTAGAAACCACTTTTAAACCAGAACATGGTTGCTAAAACCTGTCCACTGTAATTGACTTTAAGGCTGACAGCGCTGTCAGAAAGCACATCAGAAGACAGAATGTAATACTGAATGTGAGCAGGACCCAAACTTTAACTTTCTCTGACTGTGGGGAAAATCTGATGTACTGTATTCACATTTCAGATGATGGAAAGTAAGTGAGGGATACTTAAATTGGTGTAGGAACAGGACTGTGGACAAAAAGTGCTGTAACAACCATCATCAGCAAATGTATTGGTCTGAAACATAATCTTACCTGAGAATAGAGAAATTTCACAAAAATCAACAGCATGATTCTCCTCTAAACTTGTCTTACGGCCGGAGATATGCTTGCTGTTTAACGCTGCTTGCGATAGGCTGCGTCATGAACAGAATAGTATACTTGACTGTGTGACGCGTAGCGTGTTGCTGGAGGATACCTCTAGAGGGCACACCAGAGAGCTCAGGTTGTATATAACTACCTTATGTGCAGGATGTAAACAACAGATACAGCGACACTCAAGAAGGTTACTTTTTTGTTTATCCAGAGGTCATTGATTCAATTTCAGCTCAGTACCACAAATAAACCTAAATGAGCTTTTTATCAGTGATCAACATTAGATCAGCTCAGTCCCGGTGTTTTGGTTGAACAAGTGACCCTTTTAACTGGTGACTTTCTGCAGAATGCGTCTGTAGATGGCATCGTTACAGCAGCTGTTTCTAATGGAAAGTGTCCTCACATATGTCTCTTTGTTTAGTTTTTCATTATCATATCAAAATAAACTAATCAGATGTGTATTTAATGAAAAAATAAACGCCTACAGGGTCACTCATTGAACCGAAACACCAACCTTTTTCTATGAGTTGCGCGTCGACTTCTAAAATGGAATATATCTGTGGCTGGCTAGTTAGACCAGCATGTCTCTGAGCAGTGGCAATGATATAGCGTACATATCAGACACTTCAATCAAATATCTTCAAAGTTTTGGAATTGTTGGATATTTGTGGACTTGGTCTATCAGTTTGTCTTATTATAAATAAAACTTTCTGCTGTTGTCCCTGCTGCTGTGCTCACTCTGTCACATCCCCTATTCCCCTCTAATCAAACACTTGGCCTGTGGGCACGGCACCAGTCTCTGAGAACACAAGCTGAGGAAGAAACAGAAATTCAACAAAATATTGTCCAAGTTTCGGATTAGTTGTATATTTGTGGACTCGCTCGATCAGTTTGTCCTCAAATCCTTCTGTTGTCCCTGATACTGTGTTGACTCACATAGCCCTCTGTTTCCACACTGCCCCTACCAGTCATGTGCATGCTACATGCTTGCAATGGCTTCGGTGTATATTATACTCACTTTGACCACTGAGTATGTCAATCTTTGACACTTATTGAGTAATGTTGTGAGATGTGTAGCTTAAAATCCTCCTTATTTATCTCATGCTGGCGTCAGTAAAATCCCTCATTCAGCCTTACACCGTGTCCTAACAGCAAGCGACGCGAGCGTCACCGCCAAAAACAGCCTGATTCTTTTGTTTCCTAATGGAGTGTCCTAACTGCTCGCAAGTGAAGCAGCGACGAAGAACGAGTGAAGAGGGGGCTCAATAGGCATTGAGCTTTTCTCACTCAACAGAGATTGTTAGTTTGCTGTAAAAGGGAAGATAACGGTGCATAAATAGTATCGAAATCGTGATCGAAATGTTGTGCGTTGACTTGCGCGAAATATAACGCTCACATTCTGTTAGCAGGACACGGTGTTAGCCTATAACGGTTCATTTCAGCTGCTGTCTCTTTAAGGCCCCCCTCACCACCTGGCAACTTCCCTCTGATTGTCCAGCTCTGTTTGCAGTCGCAGAGAAATTTGACTGAGTGTCTGGCTGGGCGTGTCCTTGAAAGAGCGTCCGGGTTGGCCTTGTCCTACAACTTTGCTCCATGCTTTACTCTTAATACGTCAGTAGAACCCGACGCCATACCCCGGCATACATTACTGTTCACCTTCATTTGATCCGTCACGCCTCACTGAAGGTTTACGTCTCTACTGGAGGTGATAATTTAATAAACCAGCATTGGTGTTTCTGTTCATGCATTTTAAAGTGCATTTGCAGCAGTTTTTTTGCTTGAAGGTGTAATTAGCTGTTTCTGTTTGGTCAATAACAGCCAACAGATTTGACTTCACCATCCCCCAACTGGGGACCTAGTCTGACAGAAACCAGATAAAGGGACTGGACTGAATATATATCAGGTGGGGACGACTGTATTTGTTCAACATTTGATTAAAAACATACTTGCCTATCTATACAAAAGATCAGAACATTAAGCAGCTCTTGAACAGTTACTGCTCTATATGCGTCACCTATCAGCTGACTGTCTGTCTGCTTTTGGTGCTGTGGGCAGGTAGCATACAGTGAGTTTATTATTGCCCTCAGCAGAAAACAGCTGCTTGCCTGATGCTGCTGAGAAACGGTAAGACTGAACCAAAACATTAAAGTTGAGAGCAACAAATCTTAAGCCGTCCGTTCAAAAGGTGCGTAAAGTCAAGTGGAATTGCAGTGTTTGGTGATAGTTCTCTGGGGGTTTCATTGACATTACACATCCCACATTATCATCTGATCCAATGTTAAACTAATAAATATCATTATGTACACTTGTAGTTGTTCCTGACGAGATTTAGACAAAGCAGCTTCTTAACTCCTCACATATGCCGAGGTTAAGAACTACCACTTACCCCCGTCCCGTCCCAGGCCTTTATTACTTTTCTCTAATACGTCAGGAGAACCCGACGTCAGGTTCTGGCCAAGTCTTGCAAAAGTCTCGGTCAGAGCAGCAGGACATCACGTCTGGGGATGACGCCAACAGCTGTGTATCCTCTGTTTTAAAAAAAAAAACATTGCCAAGGTTTAGAATGGACATCCAACATTGTTACATTATATGTATGTATTTAAATATGGATCAGCATAATAGATCTTAACCCTCCTTGATTCAAAATTTGGTGTGTGCACCATTAAGCTCTGCACAGAATTGACATGTTAGCCACGTTGTCATGACAATATTAATGTTCATTTTTTAACATACTGTTAATGAGCGCTTGTCTTGTACTGTCATACCCCGGCATACATTACTGTTCACGTTCATTTGATCCGTCATGCCTCACTGAAGGTTCACGTCTCTGCTGGAGGTGATCATTTCATCAACTAGCATGGGTGTTTTCTGTTCATGCATTTTAAAGTGCTTTTTTTTATTTACTTGAAGGTGTAATCAGCTGTCTGGTCAATAACAGCCAACAGATTTGACACTAACATCTTTATGATACAAGCCAAACAAAACACCTGTTTAAACAGAGAACTCATTTAATGTGGAAACACCAAACTTCCCTAATGTCTAGTTCCTCAATCTAACTATCACCACTCACACGTTCTCATGAGATATGTTTCTGATTTAAATAGAAATTAAGCTTACATCATGTGCTGTCATTTGGTCTTTAAATCTGACAATATCTCTGCAGATATTTCTACTTGTACTGCTATACCAGAGCATGCATTTTTCATATGAAATGGCTCAGAACAGTGGCCTTTAATGTAACGGCATGATTAAATATTCAGCTTTGGTTCAATGTCACCGCTTGTCAGTCAGTGTTTCCTCTGGAGGGAAAAGAAAAAATGAAGGGAAATTAGGTATTTCTGAGCTTTAGAATGGGTCTTCCTTTGGACAAAAACTCCTCCAGTCCTGCACTGAACCGTCAGCGGCTTCCAATCAAACCCTTGGCCTGTGGGCGAGGCAGCAGTCTGTGAGAACACAAGCTGAGGATGAAACAGAAATTCAATAAAATATCATCCAAGTTTTTGGATTTGTAGGGTATAGAATTAGGAGAGCAGCACTTTCAGAGCCCTTCACTACAGGGTTGTCTCTGCGCTTAGACACTGGGAATTAATTATTCAGGTGTGCCTGCAGTCTAATGTGAGCCATGATGAAAGTAGATTTTAGATTAACAATGTGTCGACCCTGTGTCCCTGCTCTGAAGCGCGGGTCCAGGGGGACAAGTGGGACAGGGCTGAGTGGGTGAAAACACACTGCCCTCTGTTGGTCCAAAAATATTTACTGGCTTTACACAGTGACCACTCACACATTCACACACACACAACTCACCAGGACACATAAGGACACAAGCCAAACAATCCAGTCTCATTTATACTATAATACCAACCATGTAGCCATCACTCAAAGGTTATCAATGACGATCGAGGATCTTATATAGAGACATTTGCTTGATTGTTAATTTGCACTGTTAATATGCACCGTGCATGCTGAAATCTAGTTTTGACTGAGCTTCCTGATAAATGTAATGAAATCTGTTTCTGTGTGAGGTTACACAGCCACATCTTGGACTTCATTTGCATGAAACCCTATCAGATAAAGGGACTGGACTGAATATATGTCAGGTGGGGACGACTGTATTTGTTCAACGTTTAATTAAAATCATACTTGGCTATCTATACAAAGATCAGAACATTGAGCAGATCTTGAACTGCTCTATATGCGTCACCTATCAGGTGACTCTGTCAGTCCGTGTTGATGCAGTGGGCAGGTAGCACACAGTGAGTTTATTATCGCCCTCAGCAGAAAACAGATGTTTGCCTGCTGCTTGCTGCTGCTGTGAAACGGAAGGAGTGAACCAAAACAGTAAAGGTGAGCGCAACAAATCTTAAGCTGTCTCTTCAAAAAACTGCGGAAAGTCAAGTGGAATTGCAGTGTTTGTTGATAGTTCTCCGGGGGTTAATTGGCATTAGACATCCTACATTATCATCTGATCAAATGTTAAAGTGATGAATATCATTATGTGCACTTTTAGTTGTTGCTGAGTTTTGCAAGATTTAGACAAAACAGCTTCTTAACGTTTAAGATATGCCCAGGTCTAGAACGGACACACCTGTCCTGTCCCAGGCCTTTATTACTTTATTAACCTCCAGCACATAAAGCTTTGCCCTTCCCTTTTCTCACTGGTTCATTTAATAAACATAACACAATTGAAATATACAATTTGCATATGAGATAAATAAAACTCATAGTCATTTGCTTTTGATCACACGTAAAAAAAAAAGGTTCTTATTTTGGTGTGAAACCATTTTTTGACAGGATTTATTGTGTTTAGGGTATCTCCAAAAACTCTACATCAAAACAGTGTGATCTGAGCGCAGCTGGAGGAGTGTTTTTGAGGCTCTGTTTCAGATGTGAGGCAGGACAGCCGGAGGAGGGAGACAGTGACCACAGAGATGGGAGCGGCTTTTGCACAACTTTCCTTCATAATCCCTCACAAACACACGAGCGCTCACACGCTGCTGCTCAATCACTCCTGTCGTTACTCCCCGCCGCCGCTTCTGCATGGAAGTGATTAGCAAGCCAATGAGACAATCTGCTAAATAGCTTTCGTCACACAGAACCCACGCTCAATAAGCTGCCATATCATGTACTGCAGTGACAAATCTTGTGATTGAATTGCCACTTCACAGCCTCTTCCCCATCCTGCTTCTTGTCTTTTCCTGACTGCAAACCGGGGCAGTGTAGATACAGGAGTGACGTGTTTGTGTGTTGTTGTTGATGTGAGCCCCGGGCTTTTTTCTCTGATCGGGAAGAGCCTCTGCTTCTGGGCCCTAATGCCTGCCTTTTAGTCGATGCCAAGACTAAAATGACTCCACAGGAGCTCCGGCTACAAAAAGAGCAATTCCTCCCTCCCACCATTCTTCCTTTACTAGCATCCTCTATGGCTGTGATGATTAAAGACATGCCTTAATGTAACATAGCTCTAAAGAACCGTTTGTAATGACATAAAATAGGCTAAATAAAAGCGCAAAAACTAAGATGACATACTCAGATTTCAGGTATTTTGTGCAGTTCTGCTTTATTGAAATGAATCTGAAAAATATGTCATGCAATATCCCAACCATTGTTTACTCTGCCCAGTGACCAGAAGCAGACCGAACTGACATAAACCCATTAGACATATCTAGTACTAATCATAAACCAGGTGCCTCCATACAAGCCTGACTCAGATTTCTCAGACAGAGGAATAGTGACACTTCATTCACTATTAATGTTATTTTAATGTATTATTGTTGTCCTTTATTTACCTAGGCTTGTCCCAATGAGATCAGAGACCTTTTTGACAAGGGACACTGAAACTTTTCTTTTTACAAAGGAGATTGGGTCAGTGTAAACCAAAAATAAAGAAAGACATAGAGTTGGTTTTAATTACAATATATTTAAAAATGTTTGGAAATATATAACCAGTTTGTTGAGTGCCCCATACATGCAGTAATTTAAGAAAACCTTAGTATATAAAAGCTTTATTTCCCTATGAAGTTCTGATTTTTGGGGACACCTACAGAACGTGATGAAAGTACACGGACTGAATTTTATGACCATCTCTGGTAACATTGCTCTTGGAGAAGGTTGTTTTTTTTTTTTACTGTTCTTGAAATGGTAAGGAGCTCATGTTTCATTTTGTCTTGATTTAAAAGTAGTTGCCGTTGACGCAGCCTGTCTTGAACTTCCTCAAGTCAAAGCAGTTAATGAGCGTGTCATCAGCATACAAATGAATAATTGCTTCTCCTTAGAGTCACAGTTCACGATATTTCACCATAAATATTTGCTCACAAACCAAAATATTTTGCTGATACAATTATGATATCATCCTGGAATTCTTTGCCCGTTCTGAGCATGTGTTGCCGAGCCTCGTGTCTTAAATGAGTGCAAGGAGACAGACCTCAGACAAGGCTAGATATTGGCCTCCTCAGTGCTGTAGTCATGCGGCTCCTTTTTGACCATGACAGACAACCATATAGGTGCTTTATACACACATCAGACAAAATTTGCTAAATGTACTATTTTTCCCCAGAGACCAATTCCTAATGATGAATCAGACCAGAGAGATGAGGCTGTCGCTGTATCTCTGGTCCATAAGTATCTAAAGATGCATGATGTTTGTAGAAGCAGTATGATGGTTCCCTTGGGGGTTTGCTCATCCCCTGCTGTTGAGGGATAGGTTTAAGATATCAAATGTACACCATGCAGTTACAGCAAGCCTGACAAACAGAGAACTTCTCCGATGTGAATCAGTCTTATTCGCGCAGATGGAGGTGACGTCTCCAAGTTGTGTCTAAGTAGAGTTAGACCGAATGTCAGCAAGTCTCAAGAGAGGGGAAGTAGAGGATCGTTGCGTTCACCCATCACTATTGTCATGACAACTGCTGTAAAGCGCTTGCCTGTGATTGATGTTTCAGTGCTTCCTTCTGCCTCGCCTCGTGTCATGTCAGAGAGGTTCAACCGTTTCTGCACAGTGTGTATTCCCTTGAGGAATGTGCAGCCTCATTTGATACATGCAAAGTTTATTCTGCAGTCAAGATATCTGCTGAGTGATGATGCATTTTTATTTATTTTCTTGTTAAGCACTCTGTCCGCCCTTTGCTTTTTCCAGCCTTCATCACACAATAACATGATTGGTTCAACCCTCCCTCCCGTGTCCCTGATTAGAGTACACATCTTCCAGGAGGCTTGGCAACTGCACTCTTCTCAACTCCTGGCTTTAAACGTTTTACCCTAAGAGAATAGGTCATGTCACTGCCAACTAAGAGAATAGCTTGGCCCATTTTCTTGAACGCTCTGTTGTGTCAGTCAGCTCCTTCTTGTCTTCTTTTAAAGGTGACAAAGTGCAGCCTGCTTTTCTCCCATCAGACAGGTCCATTAAAAGATGCTAAAGCACTTTCAATACTTTAGATGGGGCTTTTGTTCTGTGTTGTGCTGTTTTTTCCTGACCTTACTGCCTTCCATAGAAAGGGGAAGACAATGCTGGACTTGCACAACGCCTGTTAGATAAAACTATTGTCTGTCCCTGAAGAGCTACTGAACCAATGTGTAGCTGTGCAGCTGCTCTACTTCAAGACAAATCAATAGATACATTTGAAATGAATGGTTAATGGATTACACATTGGCAAAGTTTTCCCCATCACTGCAGCCTCTGAACAATCCTCAATGGCTGTAGCTCTGGCATGGTTGTTTTTTTTCATTCTTGGTGTTGATCAGAGATGGGAAGCCACTAAAGGAACATGTAGGCTACTTGTCACTGTACTGGGGACAAATGCTGGCACATCTGCAAGCAGATAAAGAGAAAAACCTGCAGCAGCTTTTGCCAAACTTGAAGTCCCATTGACCCATGATAAAGAAAAGACTCAAATAGTAACTGTACTCATATAAGCATTCATCATGTAGTCATGGTTGTAGTTGTGTCAATCAAGTTGGTCGGAATCACCAAACAACATTGTCATCCATATAGTTACGCAAAATGAAGGCCGATCTTTGCATATTCATTTGCTGATGTTAAGCACTATCTGCATGTTAGCATGTTAGAAACAGCATTCATTTGTTATATCTCATCCTGAGGGAAACACAAGATTTTACACCTCATTTCATGAAGTCAGTTCAACGGTATAAAAACAGTCGACTCCAAATGATGGTGCGAATGAAAAGTAAAGGTACACACAATAGCACTACACATACTTTGAGGACCATGAAAGTTCATGATATTGTTGTGACACTCTGTGAAAAAGTTGTTCCGATACATCAGGTCCCGACAATGCCGATGGTCCTGGTGACCAAACATCATTGCAATGTACAGTGGAGCTTTAAGTGAAATGCTAATCTTGTCAGGCTAACATGCTGATGCACACCGTCTTAGCTTTGCATGTTAGTGTCATCACTAAGGAAGAGTGTCCATTCTGAGCATTAGTGATAATCCCACTTACTAACCCTCATTGCACATCCATGGATTATGATCATAAAGACAGAATAATCTTTCCTTTTTTAAATTTTGCCATAGATCTGTTTTTAATTAATATTTCTGGACCTTCAGTCTACTTAGAATATCGTCCAAAAAGGCTAAATCAGCCTTTTGTATATAGATATATTTATACACACATATATGCATACAGGAGCTCCTGCAGCTGGCTTAAAGTATTTCTATCTCTGCTCGCTTTAACTCAAACACTGTAGAATAGCTCCTGTGCAGTGGTCTTAACTGTGATTAAGACGTGCACAGTGATTTGTACTATGGCCCATTAGCTACAGAGGCTTCATCTGCTCTGGATGAGAAGTGCAGAAAGGATTTGATTCCCCCCGTGACTCTCCCTCTGTGGACCCGCCCTCAACGCAGCCAGTGGTTACCATAGAGACCGCTCTCCCCTTCTCAGCCCCAGTAGTACATTAAGCCGCTGCTAGGATGTTACGTAGGACCCTTACAGTGAGATAATCCTTGTTTGTTTACACCCTCAAGGTGCTAATACACACATGAGAGCACACATGCAGTTGTGCAAGCGTGACATACAATACATAACATTCTTTTACATTGTTGTTTATGGATGTTTTGTAGAATTACAGCCTTAATATTATATTAAAATACTAATTGGTAGTGTAACAAAGTTTTATCTATGTAGACAAATCTAAATTTATATTCAGATCTCTTTTTATTTGCAAACATAAACAGGGTATTTGCTTTCCCTCTTGTTGCACAACGTATTCCTGCCTAATAGATATTGACCATGCAGATTAGATAAAGTAGTCCTAATGGATATACAGGAGTAGTGTCCGTTCGTGAATATAGATTAAGTAGGTTAAAGAGTTTGCGTCGGCTGCCGTTAATGAGATGTGTGGCGCTGGTTACATCATGAGACTGCTGTACGTGTGTCTTCATCCCTACTGTGACCAAGCTTGAATGAGCAGCATGGCAAGTCAGGGTGTGTGTGTGTTTGTGTGTGAGAGTTGAGAGTGAGTAGGTGGGTGCTTTAAACTGTATGTAAGTCAGTGTTTGCCTCAGCTTTCTGCTTTCCTTCTCCCCCAGACCAGACACGGAGGATCCCAGCCCGGCCATGACTCACAGACGACACCATCACTTGTAAGTACTTGTGTAAATGTTGCATGCTGGGGGGATTTCGAGGGATGAGGTGGTAGTCGAGGAAATGTCGGAGTTGGAATTTGCCAACAAAATTGAGAATGCAAAATTCTCAAATGATAGTTTTTTTTCTTGGGTCAATATTTTTCTTGACTCTCTAAAATTCTAAAAAGAACAATAAATGTAATGAGGAAAAGAGTTGTCTTCTGTGCATGTGCATGTATTTTTTTTGTGAGTGTGCATGCCTTTGGCCTCAACAAACAGGGACGCCACCCTGGGCTAAAACAGACTCCACACTGACTTTTCTGCTGCACCCAGACCCAAGTGAAAGGTGGTCGGTATTTGCTTAGCACTGATGATGTCACACCAGCTGAGCTATTTTTAGAAAGGGGTCTGAAGGAGGCAGCACCCCTCCCTTTCCTAGAAGTTTATTATTATCTAAAGCCTTTCACCAACGTCTCCTCTTCTCCCAGCTTGTTTAATCTCACTGTTTTGGTCAATTTGGAGCCACAACTTGTAGCCTCTCACTAAAGATGGACAGCTAATTGCATACACATTGCCACTTAATGAATGATTTTGGACAAACATGCACCGACGAAATCACATTTTTGGAAGCTGTAATTACAGAAGGAAGGAAGACAACAGTGAGGGACGATGAACATTTAGAACAGTTAGCTCAAACAGTCATGGCTGCTTCATACAGCATGCTAATTGTTATGATCCTGATTAATAATTAATGAGGAAGCTGCAGAACATCTGGAATAAGTCATGCATTCGAGACAGAATCTATAGCTACTCTACTTTAGAAGTTATTATCATGCATCTGGCTAAATGTGATAAATGATGCACATATTTTAAAACAACTGGCATGAAGTTCACTGTACTGTACAGTAGCAGTCTCATACCAGGTATTAGGCTTTTATTTTAGGGTGGGGGCTTGTTGACCTTCTGTTAATCCAGCTGCCAGACTATCTACAAAGCTTGTATATTATTCTCAGGATGTTTATTAGACCCTTTAGTTTATCTGAAATCCGGGGAGTCATATAAACCTCATATTTTCTGCTTCACCACTGCTGGGTTGCATAATAAGGACGGAGCCTCCATCTGTTCCACCCAGGGCTTGCTTTCACTAAGTAGGGGTTTTCATCATATCACCAAGCAGCCACTCCCCTGCTCGGTCAGGGCACGGCCGTGGAGCCGGGGCTTTGGTCAGAGCCGGGGATCGACTCAGATGGCTGATCATGTGATCCACTCAAGGTCGCCAGTGGGTCTGCTTCACATGCTGGGCTTCCTAAAGTGCCCTGACTAATCACACAGTCAGCAGAGAAACACAGGCAGCATCGGTGTGTGTGTGTGTGTGTGTGTGTGTGTGTGTGTCGTTATGAAAGCTGTTTTAACTTAATGGTGGTATTTTCATGTCAAGTCTGAAGCAAGAGGAGACGACTGGCAGGTCTTATATGTGTGGCCTTTTCTTTCACTCACTGAATGTAGCAGGTCATTTACTGACTCATAGTGTACGGACTCTTCCAAATAATCTCCACAGAGCAGATCCGATTTTTCAATTGCACACAGTTTTGGGCATAATGTGTTACACAGCAATCAGTAAGAGTACTCAGATTACTTTTCTGGAGAAATGTTGAACTTAATACATTGTGTTCTGCAACTGACTGAATCTGTTATTTACCTATTTTTTTCATAAAAGTCATCCGTTACTGGAAAAATATTTGCATTATTATTATTATTATTATGCATATTTCCTTTTTTTACGCACTGTTTCTGTTTCTCTCTTCCTTTTGTGCAGCTAGCTGTGTATCAGCAGAAAGTAAACCTATACAGTTGTGTCACTGTGAAAGCATATAGCTAGCTAATTAACCTAGCGAGCCGGCAGAGAGAACAGCATTCACTTTGAGGAAATATCCCCTTTAATGTTGAATTTTTGGGACAACAGAGGCACGAAACAACATCATGGTGAAATATGACTTCAAGAGCCTGTGTCGTATTGTTTTCTTTTCAAACAGCTGTGCCTAATAGTGTTTGCCTCTGCCAGTTAGTTGACAAACTGTTAATTAAATTTTTTTGAAAAAGCTGATGAACCGTGAACTAAAATGTGCAATGACTGTATAGAGTCAATATTCAAAGGTACAGTGGGTAAAGGGCCGTCTGCACAGTATAAGCAACATGTGTAACGAGTCACAAAAGGGTTTTCATTTTTGTTGACAAGTACTCAAGCACATTTTCTCAGTTTTGTAATGCAGATTTTTAACAAGTCAACATAAGTAACATAAGTCACTATGAAAGTAATGTTACCCAATCTAAATGACTAGCCCCTGCCCAGCCAACCTACTGTACGTTCTCAGGTGCAAGAACACAAAAAAATAATAAATAAACCAGGGCACACTGAAAATAACTTTACTGTGAGCAGACAACGCAGTTCGACTGTAGCTTCCTGAGGTCGACAGGTGAAAGGTTGTTAGCTCACAATTAAGTGACAGTAAAGTATTTATCAGTGTAAAGGTTTATTTTGGGGGCTTTTTGTGCCTTTATAATAGATAGGAGAGTGGAAAGAGTCAGAAATCAGGGAGAGAGAGAGTGGGGAAGGAGCCACAGGTCGGATTCAAACACAGGAGGACCTTGGCCTCTATATACAGTATGAGGCGCGTGCTAACCATAGGCTACCAACCCCCCCTTAGTTTATTTAAAAAAAAATGTTTTTAATGATACCCAATATTGATTGCACATGTGGTTCTATAGAGCTAACATAATCGGCTTTGAAATACAACAAACAGCTGAATAAACTCACTTCCAAATTCACCAGAGGTGCCAGCAATGGTTTCAGCTTTGTTCTCAAGACATTTGTCACTGCCGTCTACCAAATCAAAGTTTGAAGGGAATTATGGAAGATTTGAACGGCTGTAATCTGCTTCTCATCCGTTTTGCTCTTTCCAGGCAGAACAATCTAGAACTAATCCAATCTGTAGTGAAATAAGAAAGTGTGCAAATCAGATTTGGGGATTCTCTTCTCTCTTGACAAGCTTGTTGAGGGTCTATTCACTGACTGAGTGTCTGAGGTCCTGCCTGTAGCGCTCCCTCTCGTAGCGCCAATAAATATGAGTGAAAGCCTTTCCTTCTCAGTTTGAGCTTGCGACATTATGTCTGCAAAATGTTTGTGATTACAACGAGTTTCCTCTCATTCCAGTGGGCTGTGGAGTAAATGATCAACATATTAGAAATAACATGTTTTATTCCATTCAGACCGAGCTAAAAAAAACATGCATTAAGAGAGGGAAAAGGGACAGGGCATAGGTCACTTATGAGCTGATCTGATGATTTTAATGTGTGATTTTACAGGCAATCATGCAAATCATGAGATTAAGTCAAACCAATCTGAAAAGTAAGGGAGAGAAAATGTTAATTATGTTCAGCCATTTTAGGGAAAAGTGCACCTTTACTTACTCAGATCATGTTGCTTTACAGTTGGAGTGTTATAATTAATAGCTCATGTTAGCACAAGCTGGCTAACTTTCAAATGCTCTGTAAATTCTGACTATTAGTCCTACTCATCTATTGAGGATGTTGATCATTTGTATTTTCTAATTGATGACAGACATCAAGTGATCGTCACAATTGTTGGTGTGTTTCTGTGACACATCTAAAGTCCAGTATACACTCTCCTTTTACTTCTGTTGTAGCCTCCCTAAACTGCTGGGAAACACATCAGATTGATTATTGAGGATTGATTGCTATGGCTGGTGTCAAGGATGATGAGTGAAATCAAAAGGTTATCGTTCTTACAGTACAGTAATTACAGCCCATATTTACTCTCTGTCCCATTCTGAGCTAACAGTTATACAACAGCAACATGTTCCCAAACAAAGCAATGAAGTAATTAATGTGTAACAACCCTTCTGAGAAGTGCTCAACAATTAGGTTCAAATGGCTGTTAATTATTGCGAAACGTTGCTGTCAGACAGTGAATGGTGGGGATGTGGCTGATAAAGGCTTATACATTCATCTTTCTGTCTGTCTTCACTCTGTACATACAGAAGCTTAATAAAGCCACACATATCAGTCTTCATAACAGCACATCAATCAAAGCATGCTGGAGTTGCACCGCTGCGTTCTGGATTGATTAATTGGACGTTATTGGAAAATTCCCTGTCAGCATGTTTCCGCCCAGGACCTTTAGTTTTCATCATTGTTCCTAATCTACAGTTGGCACAGAGTGGAAATCTATCCCGAGTTGTCTGCCCCTTTGTCTATAATGAATTGGCCTCTAAAATATTTAGGGAGCTCTCCTGGTTAAAGTTTAATGTGTTACTCTAGTGCGCCTTTACATCTTGAAGGGTGGCAGTGTCAAACAGCCTTTGTGCTTTGCTTTAACCTGCCAAGGGAAAATGACTAAATCGTGGCTGAGTGTTAATGTAGCTGTAAACGCAGGTCAGGTCCTCGCTGATGTTTCGTGATTCGTAAACAAATGCAAAGAGCTGAAATTGGTCCTGGTGTCGGAGCCTCAGTGTGTTGCAGAGGGAGATTCGTGTTTGTGTTTAGTATGCAGCGGCGTTGTCGGTCACGGTGATATAAGAGCGCTCATGGGGGCACGGCAGCTTTAGTTGGCAGGAGTAATTACAGCTGGAAATTGTCAGATGGTATGTAAAAATAGAGACATTCCAGCTAATTAAGAGCAACCTCTAAGTGTTGTCGTCGTGTGTGAAATAAGCCATAAATAGATCGGGCTTTTATTCGCTCTCCTGCCACCACTGTTTGTGTTGAATTGATCTAATTGTAAAGTCTCTTTCATGGCAGCGCTGCAGAGCACAGCAGCAAGTATCAGAGATCAAAGCAGAACTCGCTGTCCCATAAATCTGGGTGGAGGCAGATTCTGGCAGCTGGCATTGCCATGCTAAATACACTCGCTGTACCTGAACAACACACATCTCATGATTAGAGCTCTCCGGTCCCTGGAGGCCCTGCAGACAGGCTGGAGCTGCCAGGACTTGAACACACATGCATGAAGAGAATAATGTGATGCTATGCTTTTTTTTTTTTTTTTTTATGCACATCTTACTGTGGGTTTCGAATGACAGGTAGCATCATGTGGTTTTGATGCTCTCGTCTTTGGTGGAAAATCACTGATCCTTAATGATATTATGTTATGTTTATATTCTACTTAATTATAGAAGTAATACAACAAGAGGCTGGTTAATAAATCACTCAATCACACAAAATGATTAGCTCATGTCTCTATAGCCACAGACTGCACGGGGATGATCTTTTTTTTTTTTTTTAATAACTCATCAGTTTTGATTTTATGAATGAATGAGTTATTCATAACCAGGCGCGTAGCTGACCTGACTGACGTGCCGGCTCAGTGTAGCCGTTTGTCGGGAGGCTTAAAACCCTCAGCTCCAACTCTTGAGCCTGTCAGCCTGTCATTATAGGTTGACTGAAAGTTAGGTTGAGGCAGCATTTCCGGCATGGAGACCAACATCGATTGGCTTAACCAACGGGTGACGTCACTCAGGTTTCTTCCACTATCATTTACAGTCTGTGAGCTATACACACGTACACATGCGTTAACACTAATTTAATGTAGAAAAGTTTATTGACAAGTTGCATGTGAGTGAAACTTTTAAGGGTAGAGCACAAAGTTTTAATAATATAATTTTGGTCGTATTTGATACATTATGGGCATGCAAGAGTTTTGGGTATTTTGTGGAGTAAAAAGGAACCTCTGCTTGATTAGATTTTGCAGCCGTCTCAGTGGGGGTTTGATAATCACTGGCTGTGATGCTGTGCCCAGGTGCTTGGTGTCTGACATTTGGGGCTTCCAAGTTCTGCTGAGGCTTAGTAAGTTTGCATCTCCAAAAGGCCAAATGATATATTAATGTTACAAAGGTTGCCATGTGTATACACTGCTCTGCTTAGATGCCATGATAACTCCAAACACTGGGGGCATTTTAACCGTTCCACAAGAGGTATAAATTATGAACATCATGCTGTATTCTGCGAGAGTACATGCCTTGAAAGATGGATTTATTAACAAAAGACATGAGATAGGATGAAGCCAGCGTTTACTATGCATTATATCTGACTCTGCCCGCTGAGTGACCAGGATTTGTTTGGAGATTTGGAGATTAAAACGGATTCAGATCCTCATCACACTCACAAATCTGGCAGAAATAAATTGATTTTGTCAGCAAAAACATCACAGACAAACACATTTGTGTGCTCTCATATTCCTCGTGCTGACGTCTACCCCTGCATGAAGGCCGGTTGTCATACCAACACAACGAGGTTCGACAACATTGCCAGTGTGACCTTACCCCTAGAGATGCGCAGCAACTTCTGTCCACCGTTTTTTCTCTCCACTCTATATCCTTGGCACAAAGGGGAGTAGACGTTCAAGAGGTGTTCTCGTTTTTCTCCCTAACTCCACCTGTTTCTCCTTGTTTTCCACTCTGCAGGAGAACAACACGTTCTCTTATCGCCAAGTCAAACTCGGTACATTCCAGATTGCCAACACCTGGTGAGGCATGGTGCATTCACGGTGCATGCGCTTGTAAGATAACCTTCCTCAACCAGGGTGTTGACCGCGAATAGAACAGAGATAGTAATCAGAGCAATAAGAAAAAAAGAAAACAAATACACTTGTATTGTGCTGTGACTGTTTGGTATGCAGTTGGCTGTTGGAAATGCTATTCGCCGCTCTCTTCTAACTGAGCTGTTTGTGAACATTGACCTTTCTTTTCAGCCCCGCTCTACTGAAAAAAATCTACGTGTTTAGTTGCCAATTGTTCCATTATACAGTATGTTCACTAGGGTTGGGAATCACCAGAGTCCCCATGAAACGATATAATGGCGATACTCGAGACACGATACGATTCTATTGCGATTTTTAACATTTAGCTGAGCATCATGCTGAGAATTGTGATGCAGTATATTGCGATTAAGCGTTTTAACTGCATATAATGTCCACTACACTAAACTATATCAAGAACTGTTTTGCCAAATAAGATACAATTCTCAGTCAGTTCATCTCACTTTTTATTTGTATTTCAGTCTAATTGAATGTCTTTAACATGAATTCTTAACAATGCAACTTGTTCAAAATGAATTGTGCAACCCCTTAAATTTAAAAAAGCATATCTAAAATATCATAGTAAAAATGTCAATACTTGGCTGCCATGAGACAATATAATATAACACACAAAATATTGTGATACTATACTGTATACTATACTTATACGTTGTGTGCAGCGGCACATCTGCAGAGTTCTGAAAACAGCTGCCTGCTGAGCGCCATGAGGGTGAACCAAAATAGTAAAATAAATCTCCATACAGAGAAGAGAAGCTGCCGATCTCAGTGAGAATTCTTACTGTGAGGGACCACCTTTACATGATCGCCATGGGTCTATAAAATAATGCATCGACCTTTTCATTACGAGACTTCTAAAGTGCTGAAACAAACTTGTGTTTTAGAAAAAATGTTTTATAGCTTCTAGCAATGCAGGACATTGCAGAACAATCCGCCTTTCTGTTTGGCAGAGCAAAGGCATATCAGTGTATTATTGTCATGCTGCATGGGCACTAGCCCAAGCGATACTTGAAATATGTCCTCATTACACTGTTTCAGTCACACTTCTCTTTCACTCACTTACTTTTACTACCTGTGACCTGATGGGATTCTTGTGTGTGCTGCCCAAGATGTGATCGATGAGTACAGTATTTCACATTAGTGGGTCCCTTACGTAGTCTTTGTGATTTAGATTTTTTTTCTCTATGGTGTGAGAGGGTTGTGACTTTATTGTTACAGATCATATTGTGCCTGCTGGAAATGACCGAGTCTGGGAAAATACACCATGAAACACATTGTTCTGCAGCTTTGTCTTTGACCTCAATGATGATCAAGGTCACGGTTGATTGAGTAGCAGAGTGATAGAAACTGAACACCCTCGCTTCTTATTCAAGCTGTGTCTGTCTTCTCATACAAGCTATTTGAAAGGAATCCCTTCTCAGCATGTTTGTTACTGTTATGAAGCAGGCCCCCAAATGAATGTTTTTGTTAACCCACTTCATTTCGACATCATCAGCCTCGGTGTGATGTTCTTTATTTGTTTTGAAGCCCTGCTCTTGAAAGGCTGCACTGGGTACAGTACTGCAGTCAACAGATGAGAGGAACAGTGTGTCTCCCCTGACATTTAGCTTCACCTTTCATCTTGTTTGTGGCGTCGCTAACACACTTGCCACTCAGGAGTACTTCAAAGACACGCAATGAAGGCAATGAAAACAGAGAGAAATATGCTAAAGGCTACTGTATGTCTTATGAAAACAAAACTTTAGGTTTTTTTTTTCATCTGGTGAAAATGAAACAAACCTCAACTGTATTGTGTGTTCTTGTTGTTCTTATACGAGCTGTGTATAAAGCAGAGTTGTCGGAAGAAACTGAATATCTACTTCAAAGCTCTTCTGAATCACATTAATATCGATTGTGCTTTAAATGCTACTTTATAGATTATGATCTTCCAACTGTCAGAGTAAAAGAGCTGGAGAAATGACATCAACCATTACTTAGAAACATCCCAGCAGTCTGTAGGACACTTTTTTTTTGTATGTAACCTTTATTTAACCCATGTAGACATCCCACTTTGTGATTGGTGTGAATTATTGCTGGCATACACAAACTAGCGTAGCCTACATTTCGCAAGTGCGAAACCAACCTATCAACATGAGCAGTCTTGACTTGAATATTTGGACATGTGGCTGACCGCTGGATTGCTAATGTTAACCGGTAATAGCAATTAAAAACATAGCTAAGGCTAAGCTAATGCATTGACTTTAGATTTAATTAAAATGTTAATTCAGCTTTAATGTATATTTAACATCTTGTGATGAATTATGTGATGTGATGGTGAAAGCGCTTTTTACCAATACAAGTAAATGTAGTTGACCAATGATTTGTTCTCCTCAAATAAAGGAGTTCATGTTCATCTTTGGCATTTTCTATATTTTCCTCAAAAAACAATAAAAACAAAAGTTCTAGGTTAATTTAAGGTATAATAGAATTGTATTACAATGTTTACATGGCAATATCTACAGTACATTTGTGAAATATTTACTGAAAATACTGTTCGTTATATATTTTTAGCCCCCCTGGTGGCGGAGTTTACATACTGTACTGTAGGTTAAATACAAAATATAGAATAGGCTTTGTCACAGCAACATTTAAATGATATGAACGTTATGCCTGCATGATACAGTGTTGTTGATTAATCCAGCTCTTTTTCAGAATCCATGAGATTCAATTTCTCCATGTACTAAAAAGCCTATAAATGTGTTCTCTGCATTTTCAGCTCATCACAGTATCATGCAACTTTATTGTTAGTGTAATTATGGAGAAAGACAATTACAAACAACTAATTGAACTATTTATAACCTTAAAGGGGTAAATATTCATAGTATGTAAATACACAAATATGCTACACGGGTTTAATTCACTGAGCTGAAATATTAATGTCACATATCAGCCACAGTAAGCCTCGGGTAATGTATCTATGTAAGCTTTTGATCTGTTATCACATCAGTCGCACCTAGTTACTGTTATGATTCTAACGTTCAGCACAGACTTCTCGTTGAGGCTCACATAACACACTCTGACAAGTGTGACCGCACCTCTGCTGGAGTGATTCCCCACCAGAGTCGGTCTTTAGGGCAGCCACTAGAGGGAGCACAGCTGTAAGTCTTCACTAACGCTCGCCTCAGAGGACATTAATCCTCTGTGCAGATGACTGCAAGGCGGCAGTGGTTGATGGAGATAAAGCAGAGAGTCGCCTCAGTGTCATCAGGGCTTCAAATGAATATGTTGACTCTAATCCAGTCGCTGATTCTGAATCAGTCTCACTAAATTAAATTACTGACTTCAGAGGATCAACATAATTTACATTAGAACCATAGACTGTAAAAATGAATGTATGAAGCCTGAGTGACGCCACCCGTCTGTTCCTGAGGGGGCCTTTCTCACCTTAACCTTCACTCAACCTAATGGCCGACAGGAACTGGAGCTGGCGTTTGAAGTTTCTTTACAAACCGTTACATCTCTCCCATCTGTCGATCAGGTCAGCTACATGCCTTATTGTGATTAACGCTCATCCTTCATTAAATCAGTTATCAAAAACATCACCTCCCGTACAGTGTGTGCTGATCCAGACATGAGCTAATCAAACCTTTTTTCTTTTTTTTTTAACCAGGCTTTAAACATCTTCACTTCTGCTGTAAAATAGTCTGTTTTGAATGGAGTGACTTGTGTTGCTTCTGCAGCCAGCCTCAAGCAGACACTCAACAAACTTCCAAGATTTTTCACTTCTGCATCGTCTTCATTTTTCAACACCGGAGGTTGCCACTTGATTAGAACAGAATTTAAACAACACAAAACGTTGCATTTTTTGACAAAATTTAAGAAGAGATAATTTCCTAAAGGAGTGAAGAGAAAGTTTTTTTTTTTAATTTCAGTTCCATCTCAATAAATCTTTTGAAGTGAAACTAATTAAAACAATGAATATATGTTTATACAAATATGTGACATATGTATTATTTATGTATTCACAAGTTTTGATTAAATAAGGAGGCCTTAACTGAATTATTAACTGAAGATGAATAGAGACGGGGTGGGATCCCACTTATTTTCAAACATGGTATTAGAATGACCTTTTGTTTTATGCAATATTTTTTGTTGGTTTGTTTGTTTATTGTCTTTGGAAAAAAGAAAAAAAAGTACATGATGGAAAAAAGACTTCTATCAATCAGTACTGTATAATTATTTCACATCTGCTGCTAAGTCAAAATTGATCAGATTGAAAACACTTTGTCTAAAGATTCTGTAATATCCCCTCGTCTTTGGTTATTGTTGAATGTTGAATTCATTATTAGAAAAATCAACAAAAGGTTGCAGCCTTTGTAGGAAAATCAGATGTAAACAAGAGGTAAAAAAGCATCACAAAGGCATTTTACTTAGAACTTAAATTCCTTAATTATTCAACCAATAACGATAATAATACAAAGACGATGTATTTATAACTACTTTGATGGATAATAAATAATTAACATATTTTTATGAGCAAACATGCACTACTTCCAGTCTCTGAAATGTGAACATCTGATGGCTTTGTAAAAAATATTTGGGGAAGTTTTGACTTTTGTTTAAACAAAACAAGTCATTTTTAATAAAATTATTAATTTGTTACTGAAAATAATTTAAATCATAGGCATATTTAAGCCTGAAAAACATAGATACATTCATAATTCTTGAGTTGCAGATAACACTAAATTTGGCCTTTTACACGACATGAAGTGTGTCATGGATACTCGTGTGTGTGTGTGTGTGTGTGATAGACTTTTAATCCATCAGAATGTGACAGCTCTTCACTAACCGAAGAATGTCAAGAGAGGCTGAAAAGGGGGAGTCTCACCTAGAGCTTTGTGGTAAACTCTCGGCGTCAGTCAGATTGGTCTTCGGGAAAAGATCAATCCTCTGGGCTGAGTCTGAACCAGGGTTAAAGCAGACGGCGATAAGACATCAATCAGTGTCTAATGTGAGCCACGTGAGGACATGATTTACAGGACCTCCCCCTCTCCCCGCTCATCACTCCCGCTCAGACCTCAGCTGGCTCCTCATGGCCTCACAATAGCTGCAATTACACAGGCGGCGGTCCCCTGGGCGGCGGCAGGCTCATGGGGGCTGTTAAGACCAAGCAGTGATGCCGCGGGCCATCTTCATTGGTTTTCCCGAGCTGTAGAGGTGATGATAAGAGCCGTGCTGGCCGTTTATCACTCGCTGCCATCTCGGCAGGGAAAGGGCCTCATTCCTAGCGGGGAATTAACACAGCATCCAGGCACAGCAGGTGAGGAGAGAAGACACCAATATGTGACAGGAAACACTGTATGATACACGAGAGAGAGGGGCCTTTAATGAACTCTGAGCAGGGAAGGTCGGGGTGAGGTGCCGCCCTCCCGTAAAGGTATACGGATATCTCTTCAACATTCTCTCAGTGAAGACCGACAAAGCTTTGCCTGAAATCCCGCGGGAGCGCTGCATCAAACTCTTATCTTGATCAAATCATGCAAATTTCCTCTCAACTTACCAGAAAGCTGCATCCTCAGTGCGCGCCTGAGACCTGAATCTGTTGAGGAAATGTAGGTCACATGCTAAACTGTTAAATTTCCATGAGGATAAACAAGATAATGGGATCTGTTCTGCCAACTGAATCAGCAGAACTGTTGCCGCTGGTGGTGGTTTGTTGCCTCAGCTGGTTTTCTCGAGGAAATACAAACCACTATATTTTTCCAATAACGCTGAAGTGGGAAGGAAATGTTCTACTAACGGGACTCGTCTGTGAGAGCATGATGAACAGTGTGTTGAGATTAGCACTGTATATGGGATATTCGACTTCTGCCCGTCTCTGGATAAGAAGGGAGAAGAGACGAGACATGGAAACAAAAAAACTTTATGATTTATTTAAATGTACCAAATTATTCCAATTATCATATTTTGACTTTCCTTAAGAAGACCGTAGCCTCTTCCTAAAGCCTGGAGCACACACATTTTAATATTGTCCTTGTTTGTAAAACATGGGAGACAGCCAAACATAACGAACAACAAAGACAGAAATATGAAAGTCCTATCGGTGTTGTTCACGGTACGGAAAAGTGTAATGCAGTGCGGTACAGTAGGGTACAGTGCAGGGCGAAGCGACAAATGTTGCTGTTGAAATATTTAGCAAGTGTGATAGTGTTGGAAAAAAACTGCAGCTCCTTGAGTGTCTGCTTGAGGTTGGCTCCAAAATCCCCAGAAGGCCCATTAAGAGCCATATCAAAATGTCCATTCTGACAGCAGAAATAAACATGTTTACAGCCTGGTACAAAGAACAAATTTGGTTGCAATAGCTTATTTATTTATAGGTCCACACTACAAGAGGAGAATTATTTTGTAACTCACCGTTTTTTTGATTATATGAAGGCTAAAAGTTATGCATACATTTGTTCAGTTTACTTACAGGTGAACACGTAGTAGCTGTTTGCTAAGCGGCTTGATGCATGCCTTCTTTACAACTCTTTGCCTGTTACTAGGTTCACCAAAATGAAGTTGGGACAGCATTTCAGACATCATTTGACTTCAAAAACCAATGGATGCCATCACTGAGGCTACATCTTCCATCATGTTTTATAAAGTCCATGGGCACAGTAAGGTAGCTTACAGTATGATAGCCTGCACAGACTAATGGGAGAGATCCTTGTTAAAAAGTGCGATAATGAATCTGAGCCGTCAACACTGGAT
This sequence comes from Labrus mixtus, assembly GCF_963584025.1. Taxonomy (NCBI): domain Eukaryota; kingdom Metazoa; phylum Chordata; class Actinopteri; order Labriformes; family Labridae; genus Labrus; species Labrus mixtus. The sequence goes on along the minus strand of NC_083618.1, from coordinate 26,826,144 downwards.
CAACATCGTCATCCAGAGTTACACTCAGCAACAATGATTCAGAGAGCTTTGCAGCTTCTATACTTGGCTATATTTTAATAACCATTTTTCTGCTCTCTGATAATTTAAGCCAAGTCAAGGGTCGAGCCAGTTGTGAATCCCGTTCACATAAAGTTGAGATGCCTTGTAGCTGTAGCAATTAAAATCAGAATAAGCAGAAAAGAGGTATTGCGGGAACAAAGCATAGGAAGAAGTCAGCTACAGTAGGTGAAAGTCTGCATCAAGATGTGGCCTTGATTGATGGACGGACTTAAAGACAAAGTTGAATAATGTGAACTTAGTTGGTAACTCAGTCGTAATGTCTTATTGTAGTTTTTCTTGAATTCAGTAATTTACCTGGAGCCACATTTGTTTCAACAATAAGCCACGGAGTACCAGTAAGATAACCAGTTGTTAATTGTTATTTTCAATTATGAAAAACCGACATCTGTCACCTTCAAATGTATTTGAACATTACCTTAAATACAGCTGCACTGTTCATTACAGACACACCATGACATTCTGCATCTTCTGTGTTTATATACCTACCTTCGTTTTTGATCAAAGAAAATACCAGTAAAACAAAACCTCAGAAGTATGTTCAGGCAACATGTAGGAGTGTTGAGAGGAAAGTCTGTGAATTTGAGATGAGAACAAATGTTTTGCTGCCAAGAGCTGGTTGGACTTCAAATCCCAACTCCTTTTTTTGCACCTCAGTCAAAAAAAAGTCAGACTGGGAAAGCGTACGACTTTCTCAGCGGTTTCTCAGAGAAAGGTGTACGAGGCTCCCTTTCTTTGGACCCTAAGACATAGTTCTTGCAGATCTTCAACTACTAAATCTCGACTCTAGATGTAGTAAGTGAAATGCTTTCATAGCAAACGTCTTTTAAGAGGTTTGACACCCTGAACTGCACGCTGAACGACTAATAAACGTATATGATGGGAGTCTTAATTACGAACTGAAGAGTGTAGTTGAAGTGCTGTTTTTTGGTTTACTGGTTGTACGTTCATGTGTGTTGGTTCACAGACTTTATCCTTTAAAATCTTTTAAATTAGAGTAAAGCTGAGCTGGAGAGAAGGGCTTGGCCCTCCCCAGGTGCTGAACGTATTCTGCAGTTATTACCATAAAGCTTTCCTTGAGCTCATTTAGCTCCACAGCTGGGTATGAGTACAGCTGCACCTGCTATACAGCCAATAAAACAGCTCCTACTTTACATCATCGACTACTGTAGCGTGATAGATGTTAAAAGACGCCAATTTAAAGTGTCTCCAATGACATGCCATGAACCATCTCTGGGATTTCATCAACATTTTTTGTTATTAGTGAATCCATATGAGGTTTCTATAGGTTAAACAATGAAAGGAATGAAGAAGTATTAATTAATGATCATTTTAGATTATGGGATTTTCTTTGTTTCCCTTCGGAGAAAGAGGTTATAGGTGGATGCTGGATGTACCTCCATACAGGCCTCAGGCTCCAAAGAACAACATGATAGATGGTCTTCAATTTGGCTCCACCGTCTGCTCAATAATGGGCTGCTTCCTTTTCTAAGTAGTATATGCCCCCCCCCCCCCCCCCCCCCCCCCCCAAGACTGTCACCTAGACAAAGGAACGTGTTTACACAGGTCCTTAATGAGGCCACAGAACATGTGTGGCCCAGTCCATTACCTGCCCTGAAGTGACACTAAATGAACAAAGGAGAATTTTCCTTCCTTTACATTTTCCTTCCTTTACATTTCCCACATTAGAATCCAGCAATCAGTTTGGAGAAGCAAAAACCTTTCAGAGACACTCATCACACTTTTACACTTCCTGTTAGTATACACATCACATAGATAAAGAGTCTTATTCAACCGGAAAAAGATGTGGCTCTAAGGAAGATTTTTGACCAAATGAACACTAATGATGTCATTGGGGTTATTTTTGTGTTAATATCAGACAGATATATAAACTCATTAAAGTCAGCTTCCATCTTAAGTCTCATGTTGCCTCCTCTCTAACCGTAGGGGGATTTCTCTTGCGGTGGGACATTGATTTAATTTTGAATTTCCCTGACCAATCACAACAGACTACGATATCCACCTTGGTCTAAAATGATTTTAAATGACTACTGATGCGTGGGTGTGCATATACAATCCTTTCCTCTGCTTTTAAGGATGGTTAGAGCCAAAGAAAAAAACAGACGAGGACTCAGGGGATATCAAGACGACTTGTGGCCTATGTAAATTAAATTTGTTAATCAAGTGGTCAGGACACATGGCTTTACAGCACTTGACAACAGCCTGACAACCATTTTAGCCCCACCCCTGGCACTGATTTTGTAATTACTAATCAATTCTCTTTTTTCTACAAAGAAACCGCTGCGTCCCGTTTCATTGTCAGACAAATAAGTCTGAACAATATCTGTGTTGTAAGGAGATTTTAAGGCTTTGAGTCACACAAGGTTTTCTCAGCTTGGGAAGGGCAACTATAACTTTTTAACAAAAAGTCATAATAGTAAAAACTTGGGGCCATGATGTATACAGGTTCTCATGAAAAACTTTAATGAGCTGCATCATGAGAAAATGTAAGATTTTAGGGTCTTTTGGGCTGTTGCTGATTACCAAATTCAACAGGGGTGCTGGTTGGCCTAGCGGTTATGTTGCACGCACCGTGCACAGAGGCTGTAGCCAAGGGGCAGCCCAGGTTGGACTCCGACCCTCGCCAAATCCCACATGTCATCCCCCTTTCTCTCCCCCCCCCGAAAACTGCTGATTTTTGGAGCAGGACACATTTGTACAGGTCGTGAAAGCTGATGATAGACCGTGTAAATGTGTCTGTTGGCTTCAGGAAAATATATTTGAAACATATTTCCCTAGCTGTCGTACTTAAAGCATTCTTGATGTTGAAATAATTAAACGTGGAGTGGCTTAAACCCTACAAGAATAATTAACCTTCCTGATTTCTGTCATTGTAATCACTGAAAACTGCACCTTTTAAATGAAAGTTTTTTAAAGTGTTTTTTGTGCCAGGAAACAAAGTGTCAGGGTAGCAAGAGACGTGGAGGAAGGTTACTCACCATTGGCCTTAAGTAAGCAGACTCATCTGTCTTCAGTTTACAAACCAAAAAAAACATGACTTCAACAAAAAAGATTGATTAAGGAAAAGCAGGTTTGATTCCATGGCAGGCTTTCTGAACCAAAGTGAGCTGCTGATGAAGCCGGAGAAGATGTCCTTTTACATGTTCGGGACACATGACATATCCTTTATATCTTTTAATTCTAGTGGTTGTGTAAAGGACTACGTATATTTTCAACATGTAACCAGTTTTACAGGATCTCTTTGATGGATTTCTCAGCTGTGATTTGTGTAAATCCTTAACATACATCTCAGTGTTATATGCAGTTTTAATGAGTGCTGCCTACAACCTAGATTTGTATATCCTTTAGATCAAGAGATATATCTACCTCTCCTGCTGTGACTTTGATGATTCTTTATAATCAACATTGAGGAAGGATGTAGAAACCCCTTTAACACGTTCATCAATCTAAGCTCATTGAAGGATTCTGTTGAGTGTAATTACAGGAGGATTATATTGCTTTAGATTCATTAGTCTAGTCCTTTAATCAGATGATGTAGCCATATAACATTTGGAAAGAGACGGGGGGCTTTGTGTGTCAGTCTGCTGCATCATCTCACAGTGTACCGTTCAATACTTTTCCCCTGCTGTTTTCATGACTCGCAGCCTTTTGCAAAATGCTGTCTGTTCTTACTTCAAAGCTGTGTGCCAGGCTGAATAATTGCCGTATCACTTCACACGGCTCCCCGACCGGCCTGCTCCGTGGCTCTGTGAGCTGACAGAGCTGAGAGCTGAGAGCCGGAGCAGCACTGGTAACACGGCCAGCCTCGGCTTTCGACGTCTCTCTGGCAGGATGTTAGCGACAGCTGAATCATCACTGTACAGGGGCGATGACACATACCCAGCAGTGATTTGTGTATCACACACACAGAGTAACCATGGTACTCTGTTGTGATTGAGTTTGTTCAGCACTTTAGCACTGGCAAGTTCAAATTGATTCACATACATCATCTGAGTGGAGTTTTTTTCCTTTTCTTTCATATTATGCTGAATTAGCTCTTTCCTTACGCTGTATTGACTAGCAACCTAAGCTCGTCTTTTCCTGAGGTCAGGTTTCTTGTTGGGTTTTAAAATTTGTGAATAAGCTACCTGATATTTGAACACTTTGATTTGTTGCACAGCAATTTTCTTTGGGGAACATATGTATTCATAAACTATTGAAGACCTGTGTTTCTATATTCATCATTAATTCATTCGTGCATCTGTACTCTCAGTTCCACTTCATACAGCTTTATTTGTACAACTTTCATGTGCATTTTCTGAAGGAGCTTGAAAACATTTTTTAGTTAGAAAAAGAAAAAAGCTGCTTAAACCCCCCACTATATTGCTGGTTGGTTCTCCCCACCCTGACCCTGAGCTCTCCTCTCTAAACCAATCAGCTAGAGTCACATCAAGGGGCCATCACTGTCTTTATTGGTGTGCTTTAGGTTGTCCTGGCAACCAGCCCAGGCTTTGTGTGCACATGTATGCGTGTAGGTGTGTGTGTGTGTGTGTGTGTGTGTGTGTGTGTGTGTGTGTGTGTGTGTGTGTGTGTGTGTGGGGGGGGGGGGGGGGTGCTGGCCCTCGTGGGTGCCGGCTTCACCCCTCTGTGCACCATGTGCTCCTGCTGATTAGCTCGTCTGTGAGCAGCCCAGGCTAGCAGGGGCTGTGCAGCATCTGATGGAAAAAAAAAAAAAAACCTAATTGATACGGCCACCGGGGGAGGCCTTTGTGTTCTTTGTTGGCCTTGCGAGGCGCAGCAGTGTCAGACCTTGTAAGTGTGGCCGCTTAGACAATAGGAGCAGCTGTAACTCAACTCTGAGGAGAAGCAATGATGTAGACAAGAACCTCCTCTGTTATTGACTGACTGGGCGAGCGTGGTGGAGAGAAGGAGTGGGGACATACCTTCTGCCCAACAACTCCAGGAGAAGCTGTGGTGTCTAGTGGCTAACATCTCCATCCATACAGGATACAGGAAAGACAGGACAGGCCTACTCTGCATCAACAAAGGGAGCAGAGGGATGCAGGTTCAGCCCCCTCCATGTGGCCCAGATACACACAGGCAGATGCTGAGATGGGACTGTACCATGCGGGGTGTCGGTGTTGTTTTCATGCAGTCTAAACTGCGCTGGATTTGCTTTGTTCTTCCAAGTTTAAGCAATTCCTTTTGAACAAGCTTTTTTTCCGACTTCTATGGACTCGGTGTACGATGACATTTTTAATCTAAGCCTTTGTAACCGGCTGACAAAATGTTGAAGTTCAAAGCTTTTTGTTTGGATTACTGGCAGTTCCTGTGTCTGCAGCCCCTGCATGGTTTCTATAAAAGGTAAGGTGCTGTTTGTGTCATTTCTTTTGATTATAAATGAACTATTTTGTTCAAAACCGAGATTGAAGACAAACATGTATGACCTTGTTAATATTCATCCGATGCATTCATTCATTTTGTCCCAGTCGGTGTGTTTTGTGTGAACTCTCTGGGAATTTAATCAGCAGCCTTTTTGGTCCTCAAAGTGAACAGACTTCTTCTCCTCCCTCGTGTCGTAAAGTGTCGCGTTGGAAACAGACATGAATGACTGACACTCAGCACACTCGGCCCCCGGTGCTTGTGTTTTTACTCCTGTGTTGAGAGGAGCTGAAATGGGACAAGAGCCGCACGTGTCAGCAAGGTCAACTGGTGTGAATGGAAGCTCTATTGTTGTGGTTTGTCCCTGACAAGCTCAAGCGCAGTATTCAGTCTATTGTGTGTGTGTGTGTGTGTGTGTGTGTGTGTGGGCCCACTCAGAGTTATTAGCGCGGCAGCATGAGACAGCACGTGCTCTGTAGTCCATCAGTGTTATTGTTGCAGTGTGTGTACAACTCTTTAAGGGCCGGTCATGTGGCTTTTTTTTAATGCTAATGTTTGTTTCTTGTACATGTCACAAAACTTTGAGCTCAGATGTTTTTGTAATAATTACCTAAAGTTCTTCAATGATTTTTCCCCAAAAAGTAATTTCAGTCAACATGGAAAGTACAAACACTGACACGTCTGCTGTCGCTGCGTTTGAGCTTTAAAGTCTGAAAAAATAATGACGACTCGCTTCGGCTTGAAGACCACAAATCTTTACAGAGAGAATGTAAAATACACTCTTTTGTGTCATTTTGAAAAATTATAGGCAAGGATCATGATAGAGTGTCAAACTGGACAGAAGATGCCAATCACTTTCATTAAGGGGAGGCTATGTTCTAGGGAGCTTAACCCATACACTAACAGGCTGATATATTGTTCTCTACAGCCCTAATTTTTCTTCTTTTACTGTAACTGTGTCTTGTAAGTCACCAAACTTTATGAATGTTATGTGGTTGAGTGCCCCTTTAAGGTCAAGGTAATTGTATTGTTTTATTTTAAAGTACCTCCCACAGCTTATGCACCTGCGTACTTCAGGTTGCTAGCTTGCTTTCTTATTGTAAAAGCGAAGCGAATAAAATAAAAGCTGAAAAGTCTGAAATACCACTTTGTGCAGGATGCTGCATCATTTGTCAGGGTTTGTAACGGAAATCACCTCTACTTATACTAAGTGAAGCAATGAGACTGACCATATAGTTTTGTATATGTTAGGTTTGTTCCGTCCGTTTGTCTGGATAACATTTTCAACATACTGTATAATGTAGTTTAACATCTGGCTCACAATAACTGAGATTATAATCCTGATGTGCAGCAGTCAGGTGCAGTTATGATCAAGGGGTTAGATAATTACCTGAGGGACATACTTCATTGATTTATTTGTTTTATTATTTAGTTCAATGTTTGACAAGGGATAACTAAATATGAACAAAGAGACATGTAAATAGAGCATTTGTCTTTAGGCCGACAAAATATACAATAAGAATGTTTCTGAAACAGAATCAAATAAAGGCTTTGGACTCATTGATGCTCAAGAACTGTGAACCTTCAAAACAACAACAACAAGGCATCAGTTACATCATCTGAGAACCAGTGTTCCAGGGTAACATTATACAGCCCAAAATAAGTGACTCACTCAGAAACAGATTCCAGGAGAACCTGCTAAAAATCATCTTTCAAGCCCGACTCATTTTGTTTCTAAAATGAGAACGTCACACGTTGGGGTCAGTTGAAGAGCGCAAACTCTCAGTCCAGTTCAGAGAGTCAAGTGAAAAAAAAAAAGGGGAATGTATGATGTGAAGAGGAGCATCTCTCCAGGCCATATTTATTCATGAGTCCACCCCTCCCCCACCCGCTGTTCATCTCAGCCACGTCTCATGGGGGTGAAGACAAAAACGTCCCCCCACTCCACGCTTTACCACGCGTGTGTTTTCCATTTAAATACCAGTCAGCGATTGGATGGTGAAGACCCATTTCATTAAGCTTGAAGATGAGCCAAACTTTGGTGTGTTGGAGGTGACGAGCGTTCATTTGGTTTGAGGCTCTGAGTCGTTTCGGCAATCAGGCTCAGTCTGGTGCTTATAGGTCGGTATGAGTTTGTACACAAAGGGCAGACATGCTCATAATGGTGTTTGGTTTCTTCAACTGGAAAATCAGCAGCAGTTAGCGTGCTGTGATTTGTAATTTTTTTTATCCAGTTTTAAATGGTTGGTTCATTAAAACTACAAACACTCTAGTGTCTAAGAATTCAATATAATAATCAAATATGCACTGAACAGCTTTCAACTGTTTTAGTAATCCCATCACACAAAGTCAATTTGAAACACAAAAACATTAATGGCACCTCTGATTGGAAACGCAACCTCTGTTTTCCAATGTGATAAGGAATATGGCTTAATAAGCAGTTCTGTCTATTTTTGTAGATGCTTTTCATTTTCACTCGCCATTCTAGTTATGTAGTCATGGCTCCAGAGTTTTTCATGTTTGTAATGTTTACTCCACTAGTCCTGAAGCAGAATTATCAACAACTGATGTACAAACGTTATGTATGCTAATGAGGACATATCTAATAAATGACATTACATACAATATTCTATTTAAGTCTATGATGCAATGTATCGCACAGACTTCTACAAAAAAAACATTACTTAAGTGAAAATGTAAGCCAATGCAGAAGTGAAAGTGAGTTTAAATGTTTTCATGTATATGAAATATAACTTCTGCCTGATACCCCTTGTCTCTTGTTAAAAAATGTAGATGGTTATAAACGGCAGTACATGATGACTAAAAGACGTGTTCGTGTTAGACCTGCTTCCTCCCAAAGAAATAGTCCTCATGATTGTTGTGTGTAGTGAGGTTTGTAGGTTTTTCCAAGTCATGAGAACTGTTTAAGGGGAGACATCTTGCTATTGAATTATTGAAGTGCCATTACTCGAGGCTGAGCTCCCCACAAACAACACTCTGTTCGCCTCCATTATATTGCGGGGGGGGGGGGGAGCCTTGTTACAAAGTGATATCTAAAAATCCAAGTAAATGGAGGAAACTCCAGAGAACCTGAATTGTTAGACAACACTCCAGGCAAAACCAATGTTTGGTTTTGTTACTTTAATAGAGGTGAACCAGCCCTGTCACAGGTGCTTTGTGATTTATTTCTCCTCCTATTAGATCACTTACCGCAATGGTAATCTGTCCTCCCCCAGTGTTAGTCTGCTAATGGGTTTACCTGTGTGACAATATATGGCTTCACAGTGAATGGCTATTGGTGTGACAGGACAGAAGGAGAGCTGGAGGTAATGTGGTGAGGTGAAAAAAACTCTTCAATAGAGCTCCATGGTCTCTGTTGTTTCGGGTCACTGGCCCGCATCAAGCTGTCCAAACACAGTAGTTCATCAGCACTGAAGACACCCCGCACACACCTCCACCTCCCACCCCGTTTTATCATTCACACCAACTGAGTCCATTCTGCCTCACATTTCCTCCTCATCCACTTTTCCACAGGCAGACGTGACCTGAGCCCCTCTGTGTACCGCCACTAACTCCTGACAGAATAATTGCACATAAAAGCGGCTCCTTTTATGCATTTTCAATTCCCAGCACAAAGATCAGGGCTTTGCCCTTTTTTCATCAAGGATTCATCCGATTATAGTGGGGTGGTTTTTTAAATCTGAAGTTAACAGACAGAGCCGTGGCCTTTTAATATTCCACACTCATTGTGGACTTGAGGGAGCACTCTCCACTGAGGACCAAATCAGAACATCAAAGGGCTTTCTAAAGGCGTGCAGCAGGTCGAGTCTTTTTTCAGACTCAACCCAGCAGTCTTTTGCAAATGAAGATGGAACTCAGATAAATGTCCAGAGGCTTGCAGGATCCATATTTGCTCGCGCGAGTAACCCGAGTTGTTTTTTCATGCTGTAAAATAAGTTGGTAAACAAGGAACAGAGGCGTGATGAGCAGAAATGTTTGTGTCAAAAAGACTGTGGTGTCTTAAATGGTGTGCTAATTACATTCATTTGTGGGCAGAGCTGTGTGCCGGCTTGTGAATGACTTGGTCCTCAGAGCATGCACTGACAAAAAGCTTTGTGATATTCTGCCAGCAGCTTGTTCACACGGCGAGTGCTGCAGGGAGCTCGGCCCTCTCTCTTCACTACCCCGATATGCCTTGTAGCGGTCAGTGTGGAATCAGCCACTCTGTGATTTTCTTTGTGCCGTGAAATGGAAACATCAAAGTCTAAAGTCCCTGTCAAATCAATCTGCTGCGTGGATGTGTACAAGTGTGTCAGCGCAACTCAGAGCTGCAGACGCTGTAAATCAGAGCTTGTGCACGACGATACTGATGCTCCCTCTGCTCATAAGTTAGTGTTAAGTACTAATTATGTCAGCTGCATTTCATTTGTGTTTGATCTTGTTTCTTCACTGTGTTTGGCATAAAAGAGAAGGGTTTAATGAGAATTCAACCCAGAAGTGAACATAAACAATTATAATCTTTTCTTTAGTGCCTTTATGTTTTACTTACAGTTGTGCAATGCAAATGAATGACTAAAAGCGTCTTGCCGAAGGAAGGAGTCAATGAGAAGAGGAAGAAATGGTCTAACCACGTGAGGCTTCATTTCAAGAAAAAGATGAAAAAAGTGTCGGCTGCAGTGTCTATGAAATACCGCAGCATGTTTCTGTGCATGAGATGCCATGACAGTGTGTTTGTGGGTTCAGGAGGTAGAGTGATTTGTCCACTCATTGGTTGATGCGTGGTTGCTCCAGTCCTCATGTTGAAGCTTTGTTGGGAAAGATAGTGAATCCCCGAAGTGCTCCAGAGCGCATTTGTGAGTTAGATTACATCTAAATGGCAAGGTGTGTGCATTGCATAGCGATGACAGAAATCAGAGGCACTACCTGACAATGATATAGCCTCTTGGAGCAAAATCCAATTCTTAAGCCTTTGGTGTACCCGGCTGTTATCCTGATAAGTGATGAAGAATGTACAGGCCCAGGCTTCCTTTTCCTAGCAACTGACTAGCAACGTAAAAGGTGAGAAATGAATTGAAATGTAGACAAGTAAAGCTCTGAATGAAAGCTCACAAGTATGTCTGCCTTAAATTGTTGACAATGTAGACTACATCTATAACAAGAAGCGCTTCAAAGCAGGTTACTGTTGACTGCAAACACAACATTCAAACCAGAAGTGCACACTCACTACAGGACGAGGTGTGTATGTTCACTGCTAATACCTACATTGCAAGCTACCGCACACTAGCGTAAGCTAACCGCCTGTGTTTGGCACCTGCCTCTCCAACAGAAAGCCGACCAACTCTGCATCTGCGGGTGAAAAACAAGCCCAAGGTTCACCCTAGTTTTAGAAAGAGCTTTATCTGCTTGGCGTTTCACCTCACTATGATTCTTCTTTTTTTGCAGCTAAGTCCACGTTCGACATATTCGCCGGTTTGATTTGTGTCCAATTGTTAATTTGTATCCCCTTCCTAAACTCACCTGCTTGCTTTCATTGGCTGGGGGAAACGCACCAGTTCCCTGCTCAGAAATGTCCCATGTTGACCAAAACATGAAAATCAAGGCAGGGGTCAGAGTCTCTGCATACCAAGTCTCCACCACACATGTATGGCGGCCCATAAGAGATGATTGAGCGGCATTACTTTTCTATAAGACTGTTTTAGTTTTTATGAAAAGCTTTCGACTCTCTCCCTTTAAATCAACCCAACATACTGTTTAGTCGACAGGTTTCAAGGGTTGCATTACAGTCAGTGCTCTACCTTCCACTTGACTGTTTTCCAACATACATCAGAAACAGATGATAAAAAACACTACTAAATGGAGTCAATGTAGACTTTGTTTTGTCTGCCAACTGAGCAGCAAGATGTTACTGAGGAAAACAGTGTAATACATTGTTGCTTTGTTGGTGAAAACTTCAAAAATGCTTAACACTTCCCATCATTGGTGCAAGTTCTGTAATATGATACTTAACCATGTCATTGACTTTGGTCTTCCTGACTTCTAATAGCTCACCATGTCATGAGCGTGGGTGTCAAAGAGAGACAGACAGGCGGACGTATAGAGACTCAGAGCGAGAGATGTTTAGCAGCTGCTCAGAGGAAGGCCACCGAGGCCAACCGGGAGTGAAAATACTCGGCTATTCTTAAACGTCTAAAATAACAAAGGCGGACTTGTCACGAGTTCGGTGTAAGGATTTGCATTACTGGATATCAGCATATCCTTTACATGCAGCCAAGATTTTTCTTTGAAAACGTTTGGTATGTCATACTACCAATAACTTACTTTAGATGGAGGAAGCATGGTTATGGTCCGATAAGTACATGAAGTTTAATAAGGCTAGGTTTAATGTCATTACATGTGAGTTAGCCCCGTTGATATTTACACATACCACAAAACCAAACGAGTACAGATGTTCCCTCATGACCTAAACTAATGAACTGATATATGAGTCTGACTGACTACAACCTTTTAAGCCAGTGAGGAGCGGTGTATGCATGTGTAAATGGCATGTATGTAGTATTTGAAGTGTTTGATATTTTAATTTGAAAACATCAAATTTCCTCGGGTACAGCCATCAACTGCTGTTGTGACATAAAATAATTACATTAAAATGTAGTACTGGTTTGTATTTTTGTTTCATTCCAAAGTTACTAATGTTTATTAAGTATTTTAATAAGCTCCAACATTAATACCATGTTTGTTAAAGATACAATATGTAGAATTTTAGGACAATGTTTACATTAAAATATCTAAACTAATAAAAAGTTGACCCATGTTATATATATTGTATTGTTGAGTACTTACATTATCTCAAATATTTCCAACAGTAATCAAAGACAGAGAAATCCGTAATCTTATAGTTGTAACGGGACGTGTCTTGTCGAGGCGGCCGCCATGACGGACAGAATGTTTATCGTTGCCATGGAGTTCGTTTTCACCCGGGAGAAGAAGCAGAGAGAACTCCCATGATTGCCCGCGAGCCTCGACGTCATCTTTTGTTATTGTAGCTTTGATTGAGAGCCCCCTGGTGGCGGAATCTACATACCGGACCTTTAAAGTAAACAAAAATGAATTAAATGGACTGCATATGTTAACCAGCTCTAAGCTAGCTCTGGTACAATGCATCATATAGCGACATCTAGGTTTAATATTGTACAGGGTCCTTTTACTGATCTAATTAAATAAATAAATCATTTTTGAAGTTGTAACAAAATTAAGATACATTTCTACTTTGTTAATGTTCCTATTTGTTAAGTCGAGGGTCTGAGTGTTTCTTCCATACCTCTGGGGCAAAAATTGCAAACCTGATTTCTTGCAAACTTGCAGCTGTCAATATGAAAGATAAAATGTATACACATTATGGCACTGTGTTTATAATATGATTTAAAAAAATGGTTATTCTAGGTATGTTCAGCATTAATAAGAAACATCTAGCTACTTTTTGGTCCCATTCTTTGGCATCAATGTTACTACCTAAAAGTAAAATCCCCAGTTCCTCATGTACGTTAAGCCTGGAGTGCCATATTTCTTCTGTTTTGTAATAATGTAGAACGCCTCACTCCTCTCACTTTGCTTCTTTGCTTTGAGCAGAAGATCTTCAGGCTCTGCCGCTGTTCACATCCAACATTTTCCACAGCCTGCCGCGTTTTACATATTTCTTTTTTTTTAAATCTTTTCCACGTGTATCACATATTTCACAAGTCTCCCAAGTTTAACAGCACTTTTACTTTACATTCCATTCTGCTGACTCAACAAAAACGCCTTTAATCCTCTGCCTGTGATGTTTTATTCTCCTGCGCTATGTTTTGAAATGGTTGCAAGCCAATTCAGAAAAGACTCTGCCCTTTCAGAAGCACTTTTTTTTACATTGTCTTGGGTAGATGCTATCTAGTATGAGTTTGTAGGGGAGGGAGATCTGACGCTGTAGTAGTGGTACAATGAGATAAAACAAGAGTCTATCTCCTGTGCAAAGCAGTAGAGATGATTTAGAGGGAGCAGCATGGCAGCAGTAAGTGATAGGTTGTAGAGGAAGGGGCAGCAGCCGGCTGGTGGAATGTGAACATGCGCTCGCTTTTCACACTGAAGTACGGAGGGATTTTACTCCCTGTCTGGTCCACTTAGCTGCTGGCCTTACTTGGTAATGGTCTGCTCTCCTCAGACAGAACATCTTGATGTGTCTGCTTTTGTGAAGGCCTGCTAAAAGAAGGGAAAAGGGGAACTGGAAAGAAGCCGTGACTGATGTAACCCAACCTCCAGGAGGGAGAATTAGTCATTTTTCCTAAGGACTAGTACATGTTTTGTGGGCAAGTGAAGGAGAAGGGAAGGAGTGGCATGGGTGGGTGCTGGTAGAAGAACTGCTGATCCTCTCTCATTCAGACTCTTCAGAAACATTTGAGTCCTGTTTACATCTCAGCCTCTCATCAGAGAACTTAACAGATCCAAATCTCAAGTTTCCATCCTGATGATGTCAGGGGCATGTGGAATCTAATGTGGAAGTACTGCATTTCAGTGCGGACGATAAGGTAGGGAGATCCTGTTACTGAGCGCCAGAGCATGAGTGTGCACGGCTGGGAGAGTTTTATACTGGAACATGTGCTCGGTTGAATCACTAATACGTATATTTTGATTACTCGACTAAATATGAAGCTTTGAAGCAATTCTCATATTAAAGAAATGTAAAGAAACTTTAAGATTTAATGTAAGGGGTTGTTTTTATCCGACTAGAAGTTTTGACTATTTCAAGTTCTGTAAAGTTTCCTTTTCTGTGTTTTTATAGATGCTCATCTGGTTTCAGACCAGCCCTAAATGGTTTCAATCTGTTTTGATTAGGACTGCAACTTTAGCCCAAGTTTTAGTCTTTAGACTTATTTTCCTGTCAAACCAACAGTCATAACAACCCACATGGATTACATTAACAATAAAATAAAATACAAAGAGACAAAAGTCAAGCATTGTCAGCAAATGTTTGGTGTTGTTGTCTAATAAATCCTTTAAAAACCACATGTTCCCAGTGTTATTGGACTGTGAGTCAGTGCACTCATCAGTGTTTGCATATGTTTTCCAGCTGTGACCAGTCAGGTCCTTGTTTTTTGAGAAAATGTAATAATGTGTGGAATACGCAGATGTATTTAGCGATTTTTCTATTTGAAAAGAAGTCTAAAAAAGTTAATTTATTCCAGATAGCATACACAGGATTTACTTCTGATAAGCCGCTTAACTGATGGAGTGAATGTCTAAGCAGTAGTTTAAATGAAATGTGTATTATCGTTCCCATGGGGAACTCGTGCTTATGTAGAAAACTGTACGACACTTCTTATTTCCATGTGGCGTTCAATAACAAACTGTTCAGTTCGTGTTATTGAGGACAGCGCACCAGTTGAAACAGGCCATGAAAGATTGCCGTAGGGGACGGGTTAAAGCATTAATGGTTCCACGCAGTGATTTCACCACAGAAAGGCTAAAATTAGTGGCCATTGTGGTGAGAGCAGCCTGAGTCAGCAGTAGCCAATCACCATTCATAAACTCCTATGGTCTGTAATTCCAGTCTCCATGGGACGGCCAGCCACAGCCTGGAGTTCCTTGCTTTAATACAGAAATGTTCCCCCATCTCAGTGAGTCCAGTCATTTGATTGAATTACTGATCCCTGTTTTGGTACAGCACACGCACTACGTCTGTGTAACTTGGCCATCAAACATTTTCCGTCTCTGCTGATTTCTCATGAATGCCACAGTTACATGGTTTTTCCTCTTGGCTTGGATTCCCTTCTGTCTGCTCTGCTAAAAATGACCGCACAGTCACTCACTCATGTAGACAGCACCAGAGGCAGGAGTCAAATGTGTGGTATTTTTAAATGGCTAGCTTAAATGGTCCTTGTCTGTATTTGTGGTTTGGTGTCACCCTCTTTGTCACTGCATAGCCTAGCAATAACAATGGCAACAGTGAGATATTATCACTTTAGGACGTTGTTCCGGCTAAGCTCTGAGCAAGCAGTCGTCCAAAAATACTTCAAATGAAATCCAAATTTCACTTTTCTGTGAGTTATGTTGTGGACTCTATCACCTCCAATGAAATCTATATGGCTCTTTAGCTGAAAACAAATACTTCCATGTTCACCATCTAACCAATAACTTTGTCTGTCTTCTGGCCGTGTTGGGAATGTAGTGACATGCATGTGTACAGTGCAGAAAGCAGAGGTTTTGTTTTCATTTTGCTTTTGGCCAGAAACAAGTGAGATGAGAGTGGAGTTTGCTGGCCGGGAAATGGTAACATTGAACTAAAAGAGGCTGAAAGAGCTAACCATAAAGTTATAGGTTAGGTAATAGTATCAATGCATGTACTCTTTTATAACACGTTGTTTTTTATGCAATGCTTATTCAGAAAGATTCATATTTGGAGGCCTAATTTGTCTTTTTTATTTACTAAAAAGGTTAATATGCCACTTTCAGAACATATTTTCAGATCAAAACTATTGCTCTCTTCAGACACACCTCTTTCAACCCTCAGCCCCCCCCCACAGCTCCTGTCTCCACACTTCCCTAGCCCCTCCCCGCCCTGTTTCACTAGCAGGGTTCTGTAAGGCAGAGACAGCAGCAGACGAGTGCGATGTCTTAAACTTTACCTTGTTTGTACACCAAGGTGAAATTTGTTTCAATCCCTTATAATGCATTTAAACACAGCTTGCCTGAGTTGGTGGCGCTGTCGCTCTTCCCCCATGTGGTGGGGCTTATATTTGAAGATTTGAAGTATGAAACATATTTGAGCCTCTGTGTAAAACAAAAACAAGCTGAAGGAAGCGTCGTCCTGTCCATGTGAACACCATATGTGAAAGCTATATCCAGATTCAGAATCACAATCAGGTTCTGATTCTTCAAACTAATGAGAAGAGCTCTGAGAATAAGTACAGAACTCTCAATAGGAGGCTCAAATAAAAAGTGCTACTGTTCTCTGTCTGCTGTGCACAGCGAATGTTTATTTTTTGACAGTGTTAGTGTAGAGACTGACAGATTGACCCTTTGGTAGCACCCCTCTCTGAGCGAGAGAAGACGGCGGTGTCGTCTGCCTGCCGTACATTCCAGGAGACATGAGTCATCCCTCAATAACTCTCCTCTCTCACATGCAGGACCCGCTCTCCTCTGACCCTCATGTTCTGTTTTTTCTCTGCTTAATGCTCGACTACATACCAACCCCATCTGTCTGTGCGCTTCGGTGTGTGACTGGCTATCTGTTGGGATTCTTTTTTTTTTTTTTTAACCTGCTTTGCTGGAGCTGTTTTGCAATAAATTATCTGCAAAAAGCCGGCCGATGATCTTTTTTGAACTCTTTGCAGGCTGTGTGTTTCTGCAGGCTGTGTGCATGCAGGCCCTTTAAAAAGTTCTGCCAGTGAAACAGTAGAGGCCGGGGAACCTGATCTGGCCTATTCTACTGCAAGCCAAAGGAGCAAAGGGTATTATTTATTTAACTCAGGACCCAGACTGGAGTCGAAGCTGCCAGTCTGATGTGACCTATACGTGTCCGTATGTCTGCTCCTATGTGTGCTCCCTGAGGAGGGAATGTACAGTATCTCCGCTAAAGTTCGACAGCAAATCGTCTGCTGTCTCGTCGAACGCTCCGGCATCGTAGATTTTCCTGGCAGGAGAAAACACAGCAGATGTGTGGTGAGTTACATATGAAGATCTACTTCTTGCTACCTTCTGTGTTGTAAAGTTGGACTGATCTAGCCTTCCAATAAGGCTGCACTTTCTTGCTCAACACCCCGGGGAGGCAGTGGACTTAGAGGTCTATGACATCACCTCCGTCTGTGCCGTCGCCGGTAAACAGTGGTGAAGAACAGTTTCTCAGGAGTTCTGCTGCTGTAGCACACCTGAGGTAGACAAACAGGAGGCGAAGTGGCTTTTTAACACAACACAGAGACAAACAGAGCAGCGAGGGAAGCGTTAAAGACTTGTGGTGAGTGTATGTGTGATGTCATCTGGACCAGTTGTGCAAGTAAACACATATTGTTCGACCTTTACTTCTTTGTGATAACAAAACACGAGATGGAAGAGCTACACTCGCTGAGAAAAGTGCACGCTCGGTCCTCTCATGCTCTGTGACGGGACATCTATCAGCGAGGCCTGGCATCTGTGCTCAATCGATTACAAGGTCACTTTATTTCCGCAGCCATTCCTCGGCAATTTCACACTTTTGGTCTTCAGTATGTATGGAATTCTTTTCATCCTTATTAGCCTTGTCAGATCTGGTCTTGTTATGTAGAAGGTAATACACCTTGACTGTGTGTGTGTGTGTGTGTGTGTGTGTGTGTGTGTGTGTGTGTGTGTGTGTGTGTGTGTGTGTGTGTGTGTCTGCAGGGACAGAGACAGGAGGTCAGGAAGCCGGCCATAACAGAAAAGTTCCATCTGTTCTCAGAGACTCTTATCTATCAGTGTCTCTTTGAAGCTGCGTCTGCAGACGATGATTTTCTTTTTTTTTTTTTTTTTTTTTTTTTTACTTCTTGAGAATTTAAACACCATGGGATAACATTTATAAGCTGTGCAGAAGGTTGAGCTTTAAAGTTTCTAGTTGATTGACTGAATGCCAGTTCTGCAATTATCTGATATCAATATTTTAGCAGTGTGTTTTTTCCACCTGCAATCTGATTCTTCCTCTTTTTCACACACTCCAAGTGTAAGTATTTTGAGTGTTTGTCTGTGTTTGTTTTCCAGTAAAATTGAGCCATTGTCTGATATGATGTAACTTGGCTTTTCATCAAGCATTACTCAACACCAATATTGAGTATGCAGTCGACTTTTGCCATTGTAGTACCAGGAGATTAAGCCATTACGTTTCAGCTTGGCAGAAATATGATCTCAGTTATTGCTCTCAATACATGCTCGGATGAAATTGCAATGGATTTAAATTGCCATAACGATGAATAAATATCTCCGTAATAACTCTGATGTCATTGTAGCTCTGTCAACTGCTGCACTCTGAGTCTCCTTTAATCACTTCCAGGGGCTATAATTGGCCAAGTCGTAGCATCAGTGCTGACCCATGGCACGGTCAATAATGACCGGACAGTGGCTGGGGAGTTCAGGGACGCATCTACCACCTGGGGTCCTCCTCTGTCTTTTTTTTTTTTTTGCATTTCAATGAGGCCCAGCTCATCCAAGATTAATGGGCACAGCGGCCCTCAGCGTGGCTCGCTCTATCTAGGCTCTGACCCCTCGGCTCTCAGTGGTCCAGGGGGTACGTCCGGCCTTGGCCTGTCTGCCCTTCGAGGTGCACTAAACCTGACTTCCTCCTGACTCTATCATGACTCTGATTACAGAAATGTGTCACCTGCTAATGGCACTCTGAAGGATTAGAGGCACAGCAGTGCTCTCTGGATCCTGCAGCCCCCTAAAAGCTAAGCTCTTGGCTAAATTCACGCTGACCTTTCTCTTCCAAAGTGCCTTTCCCGGTATGGCATCAGAAAATCCATTATTTTACCATCAGGAAGCATGCCACCTCAAACTTTGTAATGACTAAATTCTGCCTAACAACTGGAGGTAGCTCTCATCAGATCGTTGCTGTGTTTATGCATAACTTGCCCCAAAAACCACACGCGTTGATTTCCACTGAAATGCTTTTGAATGAGTGTTTCATTATTAGCCTTGTACAGAACAGGCAAGGTACCAATGCCCAAGATCTGGCTTGTCACATGCTGTGTGTTATTCACAAAAAACATTCAGAAGAAAGTCTAGTTGATGGTTTGGGGAAGGAAACGCAGGATGGTCTTTTTCCTTTTCCAAATTCTTATGAAATGCTCGGTCTGTCTTAAAATCAAAACAGTGTGTTATAGTGGTTAAAATATCTTTTTTTTTATGACGCTTTTATGCTGATCTTTTGCAAGAATTCGTGGTTATACAAAATGCTTTTGCAGTTTCATGAAGAGGATAAACATAACGGTCATTCAAAGTTTACCAAACACAACCCTGACATGAGGCAGATTTGTTTGCCAGGTCACTACATTATTTTTCATAATGCTCAGCTCTGTAGCTACCATACGTCCATCGTGCTACTTACCTGTGGTCTTTGGCCTTTAGCATTCTGCAAAACTCTCCATCACTGGCAGTATTTACTCTGGGTTTTTCTTTTTAATGTATAATCAGCCGGGAGCTGTACTGCTTAGCCAACAGAGGACAAAGCTGATGGGTTAGGGAGTCATTATGTTAGTTAATTGCATCAATCGTTTAACTCATATTATTGTACACCTGTGAAAAAGCACTTTATTGAGGTTAAGCTATTATACTTCTTTATTTATCCTGTGATGAAAATTAAAGCAGATATCAAGTTATTACCCACCTGACCGTTCATTTTCCATTCCTCCTCTTACTGTCCCATCTTCTTCTGGAGGACCAACCCTAAACTGATACGCCTGATTTGAGCTTTACGGTGGGGGAATTATCAAAGTGTGTGTGTGTGTCTGTGTGTGTGTGTGTGTGGGGGGGGGGGGGGTGAAATGTGAAATTTACAGAGGCTAGGTTTCACAAAGATTAATGATGCGGATACCAGCTGCACCCTGCATTTTCATACACCAACTAATAAGCTCAATGGGTGCTGGAACATTGAGAAAAATTACCATGGAAACTGAAGTGGCATGAGCTTGTCAGTATATCTGGCTGGTATGAGCCACTGTGCATTGCAGCACATTAGTAAACAAGACTGATTTTGAAATATTTTATCAATAAATAATAAGTCAGGACAGATTGATCAGCGTGTAGAAAAATGCCAATCAAGAGTAATAATAAATAATGTTGTGTGGCTGATTAACTGTTTTACAATCAATGAGAATGAATCTTTAATGTTTTATTTTATCTTATACAACCACATGGGTGTAGGCCATCAGAAAAGGCTGCAAATACATTTCAAAGCCTGTAGGGTTTTCCCATTATAGATTAACCCTGAAGGCTTAAATGGCAAATCATAATTGTGTAGTATTTTATGGCACTTTTCTAGTGTTCTGTCCACACAAAGCACTTTTACACGGCTATCAAACTCACCCCAGTGATGACAGAGGCTGCTAAGTGTCTTAACTGATTCCATGCACATTCACATGCTGCTGGCGTGTCAGCGAGAGCAAGTTGGGATTCAAAGTCTTGCCAAAAGATTCTTCAACGTGTGACTGCAGGATCTGGGGATCGGATCCCCGACCTTCCGGTTGGGAGACAGCCGACTCTACAACTGATCCACAGCCGGGCTTGCAGGGAATAGGTTGTGTGTGTGGCCGTAAGCCACTTTACCGTGTATGCTGTCTGGAGTTATGAAGCCACTGGCAATGCAGTGGTAACCCAACAGAGAATCATTAATGACCGGAAGTTTCTTATCTGGGCTTAGTGTTCTAGTTTTTTTCAATAAACAGGTAAAACATTTGATGATTTGAGAAAGTTTTTTAAAGGAGTGATGTTGACCTGAAGAAGGCACAGATCACAACCAACAGTTCATGAAAAAAATGTTCCCCATCCCATCAGTACTTCACACTTTGTTTTCCCTATTATAGAGCAGAGCATTTAAATTGTATTTAAGTTCTTCCCCCCTCTTCTTCTTCCTCTTTTATTATTCGAGGCTGAAGCCTGCAATCGATTAGAAAAAGAGAAGGCCCAATCAATTCCTACTCATTTGCAATTCCTCCCCATTGAACACTTTCCTTTATTACCAATGTCATAATTAATGCGGAGGAGATAGGAGGGAGGAGGGAGAGACTCAGAAAAAGGGAGGGTAAGGTTGGCAGGCAAAGTGTGTGTTGATGTGTGTATGGGTTACTGTTTAATTGCTCCATACATACTGCAGTAAATTAGTACATATATAAACAGCAATAATCATGTTTTGTAGGCCATTCTCTTGCATACATTGCACAACAGATCAGCAGTCAAGTGTTTAGTGGTCAGAGCAGCTTGGCAGTCATGTGAATAATGGAAGTCAATGTGTGCAGAGAATAAATATCTGTGCATACACCGCAGTCTCAGTCTTCATGTGTAGATGTATAAGTTTAAACTCAGAAAACTAAGTTATAAACTGTTAAAGTGTGTGTCATAGTTCTTAACTAGCATCTTTTAGTTCTAAAGTTTTGGATATAAGGCGCCATGTATCCTACATAATGTAGCTCAATGGGAAGCTAATGCCTCAAAATGTGTAAAATGTAACAATCCATCTTCCATACTTCCCAGCTGAAGATCTCAGTCCTGAGTTGTTTTTTTTGTAGTGGGTTGATTTATAGAAGGAAAATGGAAAGACTGCGTCTCTTGACTTAAGGCCTACTGACTGAGATTTTCCAACCATCGTGTTGTGAGATCAGCATGTGTTTATTGATTTTCTTTGCCCTCTCGAGGGCAGCTCAAAAATCCATAAGCAAAATAATGACATACTTCACTGTTTCCAGTCAAAATGGCTAATGTGTTTTCATCCAACTGGCTTAATGCAAAACCAGTCGAAGTGAGAGACTTGATCATTAATTTACCCACTAAGGTCTTAACAACCTTGTAATTGTAAAAGCTGTTTTGTTTTGTTATCGGACGGGAGGCAAGACATGACCAGAAAAGACGCATCAGAAATCTGAGATGGTGGATGAAGCCACAGAGATTGACACCATAATGACAGTTTTCACCTTTTTGTCAATGCCAGATGTAATCACAGGTATTCAGTGTGGCAGCAAACATACAGACGAGCAGAACGGAGCATGAAGCAGCATTATTACAAGCACGAAGATCGCACTGGTCACATATTTTAAAAGGTCCTTATCCAAGACCTCCCACTCATAGTGAATTTTCATGAATATTTCCTGCTGCCTTCACATATCTACTCACCCTGACGTGACGTAGAAATTTCACGAGGGGAATGGAAGGAAGCAGTGCGAAAATTCGACACATCAATCACACATACTGCTCAATTATGAAAATGAGTTTTTTTGCATGATTTTAAACAGCTGTGGAACTGAAAAGAAAAGACTGTATTGTTTGACCTCAGACCTCCTGACACACGTTTCCAACCTCTGTTTTTTTTCTGTTGAGCGCGGCACAAAAAGATTTACGCAACACAATGATGTAGTTCACTGTTTAAAGTCAAACTTGCCTTTTTGCAAAACCAGAAGTGACCAGTTGAAAACTCGTCTTTTGCTACAAGGCTACAGGGGCTCTCATAAGCTCTGTTTAATCGCAGAGTATATTTTGATAACTCTGTGTTTTTGTTTACTCGCGTCACATCGAACACAGTCATTAAGCCCATAATCAGAGGCGCTGTTTGTCAATAGGCAAGTCAGGCTGGGGGCCACAGGCCAGCAGGGGGCCACTTACTGACAAACTTTAAACCACAGCATCGCCTCAAAATTTGCAAATTTTGGAAAGACAGTAGGAAACCTCTCTAAGGGGGGGGCCTATCTGAAAGCACTCACTGTCTGCGCCCTGCTAATTGTCCAATGGAGTATTTCTGTGAAAACCAAAGTTCGTCCATGAAAGTTAAGGAAGGAAAATGTAGAGGTGTTATCTGTATGGGAGTGAAAAAAGAAAGAGGAAAATAAGAATGAACGCTGGTTTGAGGGCCCCCCATTTAAGTTTTGTCTAGGGCCCCAACATACTCTGGAATCGCCATTGTTCATAGTTTGTATTTAAAGAAAAAAAGTCAGAGCAACTTAAAGTGTAAAAGACCAACTATTAGCTTATACGCAACCTCCGCCACAGCACTGGGCACATCCTCAATCTACCCACAATAAGGGTTAACTGGTGATTGCCCCTTACCAAATGACTTCCTATCCTCGTACAAACGACACAGATACCTCCCGCATAAATACTGAGAAAGAATGGTTCATTGAGCCATTAGGTGTGAGTCCACAGCTGTGTGAAAGCATGTTTTATGAGCAGGATGTGATGGCCATGTGATTGGGGGGGGGGGGGGCAGGTGGTAGACCACTGGTAATTACTGGGCAGAGCTGCTGCACAGTCAGTGGTCCCCACACACCAATCTGTCTTCTTCTGGCCATAATGAAAAGCCTTTCAACATCTTATTAGCTTTTAATGTGACTGTGGGTGTGGCCGTGGCTCAGGTTTCAGTGACTGGGAGAACAGGCGTGCATACATATTTATATCTATTTCGCTTTTTGATTGAAGAGCTGTGTGATCCAGGTGCAGATAATCATTCTGAAAGTGTGTAATGTTTTCATGAGTGTGTCTTTGCATGTTTATGGGGCCATTTTGTAGGCACAGTTATTTCTTGCATCAATTCCACCCCCCCCCCCCCCAAAGATCTGTCTCGTTTATGGATTTTGCAGCTGAAGACACAGTAGTGGTATCAGCTCCAATTACAAATTCAGAGTCAATTACCAACACATCTGAAAATGATAACTGACATCAGGGGCAGAAGAGTGTCACTGGCATTTTCAACCAGATACTGTGATATCATTTGCTTTATTTTGACATTGTTTTAGCCTGCTCGTTCTCGCTGTCTCCTCTGATTAGAAGAATTCTTCAAAGAGCTGCTAACAATCACATTGTTGTGTTCCTCCTTTGTGCCGCCAGCTTTCATCTGATCCCTTCTATCATGTCACAACGACAAGAGTTGTTCCGTAGCGATGAGCTCTCATGCTGTATCAATACAAGTTCTCTTTGAAGACAGACTTTCTACATCAAAACCTTTTTTCCTTTTTTTTTTATTAGCTTTGCAGTTTATAATACTTTCTCAGTGTTTGATAAGGAAGTTGTCATAAATTTCAGTGAGCATGTCATTGTATTTCTCACCAACAAAAACCACAAGAAGACGTTTTGTGATGACTAATGACATTTCATGTCGGAAAGTAATTTTCTTTTTTTTTTTGTGAAATGGTCAAAAGCTATCTTGTTTTGTGTTTTTTTTCTGTGGCAGTGCGTCTCATATCTGACTGTACAAGCTTATCGTTTTGTTTTTTGCCCTAAAAGAAAGCCGCCATGTTGAATGATTTCAGAGTATGTGGCAGATTGTCGGGTGATGCTCGGCTCTATCTGTTCTCAGGTCTGACATGTGCTGTGTGAAATGTTGTAAATAAACACCAGCTGTTGTGATTTATTACGGCTGGTTGTGTTTGTTTGATAAGCCGAAATGGAGTCCATGTCAGAGAGGGCATGCAGATAACAGAAGAGTAGAAGGTTTTGTGTTGAAGCTTAAAACAACTTGGATCTTATTTTTCAGGTCTGGTTATTATCTGGTTAAATCCTGACATTTAAAAATCCAGCACTCTATATTTTGTTGTCTTCATATCGTACATGCTAGCCACAGAGCTCACAAATAATTTTATCAAAACTCGTTTTACCATGTGATTGAAAAAATACTCAAAAATATATATACAGACAAATATTACACAGTTTCTACGTTACTACTGTTTCCTTATTCAACCAATGATGGAGACGTGAAGGATGTAACTCGACCCATCACCAGGTGAACTATCAATATTGCAACACTTCATTTTAAATTATAGAATAACACCTTTGAATGGGTTGTTTTTATACAACTTAGGAGATGCTAGTTCGACCTGGATAGAAATAACCCATCTTTTTCCAGGAAAGTGTTTTCAAAATCTTCAAAGTGATTTTCTTTTTATTTTCTTGTTCAGACCAGCCGGCAGCCTAAATCTGATAGATTTTTTATTTTCTTCTAAAAGAGAAAGAATCTTTATATGCTTCAGATTTGATATATGATTAGCAGATGTCTTAATGCGGCTATAGATTTTTAAAAGAGATGATTAAAGCTCCTGTGAGGAGTTTTTATCTGGTTATGAAAGAGGCTGAAATCAATACCCATACCTCTCTTTGACCTTCAGAAAAGCAAACAAAACCTTAAGTAAGTAAATTATTGATTATTTTATAGTTATTTTTAATGCTTGTAACCACTGCCGCCTGGTAGGTGTCAGACGAAGTGAGTTTCAGTGAAATGCAGAAACAAAATATGTTAACAGAGATTTTCAGTGAGTGATACTTTTAAAAAAAATAGCTCAGTAAAACCAATGCAACTGATAAAGGCAAAGAAAGAAACTATAGTTGCAGGACCACGAAAAGCATAACATACAGACCAATGATTAGAAAAGCAATAAAACAACAGCGCAGCAAGATATCTAACCTTTTTATTTTGATATGAAACAGAAAGTTAGCACGGAAGAAATACTAGAACCAATCCCTCGTTGCACTTGGACACAACACAAGCATGGCCGATACATAAAGTCAAAGTTGAACCAGGAAGTGAGCGTCATAATGTTAACCCTTATCTCCCTCTAGCTTACATATTTGATTAATTTAGGGATGATTTGAAACCTCTCTCTCTCTCTCTTGTATAAAACCATTTTGCTGTGTTTTTAAGTCCTTGCACAAACTTCGTGAGTGTATTCTAGAAAAGCTGGCAAAACTCTACAGTGATACTCGGGTTGTAATAAACCAGATTTGTCCTGTAAGTGATGCATCACGTCCGGCCCATGAGGTGCCGCTCACCAGCCCAAACAGCTGGATGTGACCAACATCTCTCTGCACTCGACAGTAAACACTCATTAAATCCAGTCCTGCGCGTGCACACAAACATCTGCCGTCTGTTGCCGCGGTGATTCAGTGGAACCATTCCAGCACCTATAGTCATCCACCGGGGTTTCTGTCTAAGTATACACCGTGGCATGCCAACTCTGCATACAACATCCTTCATTGCTAGTGATTGCAAGCCAGCCTATGGAAGACACACCTCTTGAAGTGGAAGAGGGCCACTTTGTGACACTGGCTGAGCTCTGGATGCAGCTAAGAGCCTGCCGTGAACACATAGGAGAAAAAAGGAGAAGCATCGCAGAATCGAGGCTCTTGTCCTCTTCCCTGCAGAGGCTGCACAGTCTGACATCACGCGCTTCAGGATGTTGCTGTCACGGACCCGCCTCAGATTCTGCGCTGCTGTAGAGCTGCAGCCCGGAACCGTGCAGGGCACACAGAGGTTTTCTTTTGAGGAAGACTGTATCTACCTGCTGTGTGCGTGAAGTGCCTCATGAAGCTGAAACTCACCGCCCTCTGAGATTTTTTGTTTGCCACTATCATCCTGAGCAGCTTTGCTCTTTGAAAGAAGAGCTTTGATTCAATTAGCGGATCCAGGAGGCCGCTCAAACGAAGCCGTTTCATGAAACGTCTCCTGGCTGTTTTTAGAACAGTGTAGTCACACATTACATCTGGACACCTCTGTGTTGTGACAGGCTGTCAGAAGATGCCGCTGAAAGCTGCTCTTGCTTCCTTACACCGGCTCTTTCTCTTAGTGGCGTGGAAGACGACGATACTGACGGGGTGTCAGAAGTAGGGCCAACACAACACCAAGCCTCTGGGCTGCCGGCTGCTCTAATGAGCTCCCCTGAGTGGTTAGCAGGCTGATGGAGAAGGCCTGTCCTCTCTCTCCTCCCTCTTGCTCAGTGGGCCTGGATGTAATTGGTGGGCGAAGAGAGAGAGAGACTTCAGAATTACAGGAGACAATGCTTTGGACAAGAGAGAGGAAGGGGGGGAAAAAATCTATTTCCACTTCATCTGAATGCAAGCCTCTTCACCCCAATTATAATTTCCAACACAAGCTGGGGGATTACATCAGCCAATATGTCCTCCGCCCCGAGGAGAAGGACATGTGTGAAGTGAGAGGTGTCAGGTGTTCTTTTTGGGGAGAGCCAGAATGTGCCAAAAAATCTGCTGTTTGTTCACCTAGTTTTGATCATATTGTTGGCCTTGAATATCAGAGTGCTGTCCATACTCAAGAGCTCCAAATACGGAACCATGGAATAATGATGCCCTCTACTGGTCGGATATCATCACAGCCAAAATTCATCAAAACACAACAGATTGATTTCATTCTCATATCACATCGGTAGATATTCTGTAATTGGAAAAAAAGACCCCAAGAGAATCTGTAGACTCCATAATCATGCTTTTTGGCACTCCAGTTGAAAGCTGCTTAGTTTTTCTGGGTGTTAATTCAGTTTATGGGTCTTCCAAGTTTCAAGTGGCTCTATTCTGTGATTTTAGTATCTTTCAAAGTTACTTGTGGTTCACTATCGTAACTTAAATATAAGGCCTGCTGTCTGTATTATTAAATAAAAACACTAAATATTATATTTAGTTTCACCAATAAAGAACTGAGATTAAGAGTGTGCAGCTTTAAAAACTCTAACACTTTAAGATCAAGTTAAGTATGAAGGGCACACTTACAGTACCCTGGCTCTTGGCTTTTATTGATGTCTAATAGCATCTTTAAATTAGCTTTATGAAACTAAACATGAGCATCTCTAAATCATTTTTTTAATCCCCACTGCCGTGCACATAATATTTTATAGCCCTGATTAGTGTCTGCAGAGCTTCCTTCAGCTGTGTTCAGAGATCAAAACTCTGAACAGCACAGGCTGAGAGAGCAAACCATTTTTTAAGGGACATAAAAACCTCCACCCTCCATGGTGATGATGTTCTTTGCCACGCTGATGAGCAGGTCGTCTTCCTATTGATAGATCAGGATTCGACCCACACCCTGTAGTCCACATGTGGACGTCTTCTTGGACAAAATGTTGAATTCCAAACTGCTCCAGATTTGTTCCTAAAAGGAAGTTTGGAACGTTGCATGCCAGCGTCTGCCATCAGCTGGATGTGTATGAAAGGTTGAATGTGACATGTATTGTAAAGTCTTTATGGTACAAAGACCATATAAGTGCAGTCTATATATCATGTATCATGTAGTACCTCTAAACCACTGAATATGATTAAATTGCTCTACTGATTCTAGCATTTGAATATCCGTTTTCTTTCCCTTTCCTCTCACTGTGTTTCTATCGAAAATAAGCTCTGAGTTCCATTCACTCACCATTTCTCTCAGAGCAACAACTGTGAATCTTTCCTCAGCTGACTGCAGAGAGCTCTAATCTCTTTCCCTCTAACATCAAAATTGTTTTACAGCGTTTACAATACAAAAGAGGTTTCTGGGAGCTTTTCTTCCCCCCACACGGTGACTTATTAACCACTGTCTGAAGTATTGATCGGATGTTGTGATGTGTCTTCTGAGTGTGTAGTTTGTCTGAGGGCTGATGTGTCTCCACCCAGGGGAGGAATTTCCAGCTGTAATGCTACGCCAAAATTAAGTGTTGATGGCAACTGTTCAAGGGGGATTGCAGCATCCTGTTTGAGGAATGTTTGGTGTTTAAAGAAACACATTTTTGTATCTTATAAAAAAAGCCTGATGCAGCTTTTTCTGATGAATAGTGATAAACTTTCTGCTTTCATTCCCATCCATATACGCTTTCAAATATTTTTCCGGCAAAAGACTATTAGATGGCCATAAGTTCCCTGCAACTTTCCTCTTGCACACATTCCTGTGTGTGTCCTCCTGCACAGCATATATACACTTCACACTGCTTCATGTTGCAGTGTGTGAAACAGTGCCGCTGATCCCCGCACTGTCACAAGCTGTCCTGCTTTCAGGGGCTTATGGAGAAAAGGTACCAAGCTGCTTTATCCTCATTAGCATCATTACATTATGACGCGCCTGCAGCTATTGTTGTTTACTCTGCTTCCAGCCCACCTTCCCTCTGTCACCCTCGTTTTTTTCGGCCCCTCCCATGCCTCTGACTGAGCACCACTGGAAGCGAAACTGTGTACTTTATTAAATTTGCAAGAGAGCAATGTTGATAAAGTGACACGAGGTGATGCAGGAGGCCGATGTTGTTTACACATTGCATTTATTAAAGGTGTTAAGTAGTGTAACCACAGAAACCAGAATGCCCTTGAGCAAAATTCTTGACTGTGAAGTGAGGCCAGCAAGAAGCTGCAGGGTTCAGACCGACTGAAAACAGCACATTCTGCTTTTAAAAGTTTGTCCTGTTTTTTTTTTAGATTTGTGGCTGTGTATAAGCTTTGTTTAGTCAGAGGAAAATATTTAGGTGACGTTATTAAAGTAAATCTGGCCTAGTCTTGCAAACTTTGCATCTGAGCTTTTGCAACAATGTCCAAATCCCCTGCCTTCTATGTAGGCTTACTTTATGCAGGTGTTGCAAGTGGGGTTTTCACACTTGCAGAAATCTCCTGAAAAACCTGAATATTTCCAGGAGGAGCTGTGTATGTGAACGCATTATTCGCTCGGACTTTACCCGGAGTTTCTCCTGCCAGAACCCTAGTGTTTTATTCCGCAGCGAGTCCGAGTGAGCTGATGTCAGAACACCGCAGGATATTCCCCGGAGAATTCAGCTCGAGCCAATAGGAGGATGGAGTGTTACGTTTCTATACTGTCACTGCTGCACGGGGCATAGAGTGTCTGCATGGGATCACTACGATCTCGCGCAATTAAACAGCTGCATTACATTTTCTACTCGCCAGAATGTTGTTCTTCGCTATTTTGTTGACGTTGTCATTCCGTTGGACTACACTTGATATAAAGGCAAATATTCTCATCATAGCGTCGTATAGCGAACTGTGTTGCTTCGTCCGCTACTTTGCTCAGGAGAGAAACGGGTGTTGGAACAGTTGACACTGATCAAATATGTCTTTCTCCTGAAATGGGTAGGTAACATCTTCAGAAATGTATCATGTGTTGTAAAATGTATATAAGGCATGAATTCAAAAGAATGTCCCAATATCCCTGAATTCACCCTGTATTTGATAGTTTGAAAGCTCACCAGCTAAACATCAACAGGAACATTTTTTGGATAAGCGGCAAGCCTAGAACCGGTCTTCTTTAGCCTCATTTTGGGCAGAAAACCAAATCACATTTTCCTCGGAAGGCCTCATACCAAAGGTGATGGTGATGGTGAATAAACTAACATTTGTTCCTCCACGGTCGTCAACATTTGCCCGGCCTCATGTTGACAAAGCAGATATAGCTGGCACCGCTTCCTCAGGAGCTTCCCAATACGTGTTGAATAAATAACCTATTTATAACAACAACTTTGCATAGTCATGTTTTTAAATCTCCAGTCAGCTTTTAGCACTGACTTAATGTTGGCCCCTTGGGAATCAGTGTTATTTATTTTTTAAATTCCTCACTGCTGCAGGTGTCGGATGCCGGAATGATCTGCGACACAGTGGATTAAGGTTGCTTATAAGTGAAAGCCCCTTCACACTGGAGGCATGGAGGTTGAATATATTCATGAAAGATATAGGCCCAAAGTAAGGGGACTCTCTGACCTCAAGGTGAAGCAGTCAAAATATAAAAAAATATATAGTTTAAACTTAAATGTTTGGTTGTTTTTACATTCATGGCTTTCTTTTGTGTAGAAATTCTCACAGCTTCTCCAAGCAGAGGTTGTACTGACCACCATGTACTGTACTGTAAGTAATACGCCTACTATGGATAACATCCTCTTACAGTACAACCTCATTTAAAGGATACCCAACATTCCCTTACACCAGGCCACAAATTTACTTTCAAAGTGCTTGATTAGAGTGTTCTTGATTGTGACTCAGCCTGGGGAGTCAATGTGTAGCCAACAGACTAATTCCTACGGCTGGTTTGTGGGCGCTTCCATCTTGCGGTGGCGCCATTACTGCGGTGGCATCTCTGCGCATGCTACTGCCCGTTTACTGTGACAGCAGCTTTAATGGTTAGATAAAAAAAAACAGATAGCTGCTGATGAAGATTTTTTAATCAGACGACCTTACTATTATTTAATTTTTTTAAATTTTTGACATCTTTAACAACAACGACCTGATGACATAACAGAGAAAACCATCTGTCATAATATGTGAAGAAATGTTGTGTAATATAACATTATTCAAGCTAGTTAGCTTAATCTATTAACTACAATTCTGTAGATGTTGATTTGGCACATCATCTTTTTTTTTTTGCTAATGCAACTGGTCTGTAAGGATTACATGCAGCTCACATGTAACCTGATGATGCTCGCTAACAGACAAACGTTTCATACAAGACAATTGTATTAATCTCCTGGTGATGGAAAACTATACCACCTACAGATCACTCAGAGAGGGCAGAAATTACTTCTTATTATGATATTTTTGTGTCGATCCACCTCTGGAGAATATCTCAGTCCCGCACGGCTAGTTATTGTATGCAATGTATGCAAAGTGTTGGTTTTGATTCAGTGTGTGCACTTCCCGTTTTTCAAAACTGTAAAACGTCACAGATTCTTCCTGAAGTCCTTAACATTGTTGTAAGAGGTAAAGTTACGTAGACTGTTGATGGGAGATGCCACCACAGTAATGGCGGCTTGTTAACTCCCGGTTTTTCACAGGATTTTGACTTTTTTACTGCTCTCACAATTCGCCCTGAATATCAATAAGGGCACATAAAAACCACTGAAATATCACTGGAAAGGTGACTAAGAACAGAAAGTGATTTGAGATTGTCATGCAGATTGTAATGCTGTTTGAATTACTTTGACGGTGGACGATCCATGAGATGCAGCTGTAAGTGGAAAGCAGTAGAACACTGTCTATACTGATTTTAAACTCAGGTCAGAAATCTTATTTCTGATTTGGTCTTCGAGAGTCTAATTTTATTAAAAAAGTATTTCTTAGCTTTTTTGCTAGGTTTTTATTTTGTTTGAACAACCCATTTTTGTGAAGGTGAATACAGCTTAGATGACAACAGAACTAAATTGAGTGTTGGCAGTGCTTTTATATGAAATTATCTTGAAGTTTGAAGTTGCCTGCCTTTTTTCTAGGCGCTTTCTTGCAGAAAAGGAAATAATCCAAACCCACCGGTGTCTATTTTTGGGCTCACAATAGAAAGTAAGACTTTCAAGTAGTGATATAAACAGCTTCCTAAGACGGGGTCTGGCAAGGGAAGCTTTAAACCACACTGGTGTTTTTATAGCCGAAGCTGAACTTGAGCTAAACAGGGACACCACCTGTCAGAAGGAGCCATTAGTTGGAAATCCCATTACCAGTAATCCTATAGGCCCAGTGGTAAGATCGCAACCAGGCTCCACTCTCACCCGCCGTCTCTGTTTGTCCCTCCTGGCACCGCCAGCAGTCCTGCTACCACATCAGTTGTTGTGGCGACAGGCCCGTGAGTGCCAGGGTTAGAAGAGGGCACGACCCCTGGCAAACTTCCTCCCAGGTGGATAGAGAAGGCTCGCTCAGGATATTAATGCCGCTCCATGCCAGCTGCAGTTTACAGACACAACAGTAAGTCTCATCCTCGGAGGTCCTGCTCAGAAAAAACAGGAATTCTATTGTCTGTGTGCTTGCTTGTTTTTACTTCCCTGTATCATCAGGCTGTGTGTCTAATTGTAAGCTTGTTTTTCAGCCAGCTCTGGCAGATGTAATATTGTGTTAAATCCCAATATGGCAATTTTCAGCAAACACAAAAAAGGTTGCCCTTCATATGAAGGCGTGTCTGTAGCCCTGACTCTTAGAAACTGTCAACTGAATGTCTCATTTGTAATCTTGTTCATGTGTCTTATACACAAGTGGTTGCTTTAGTTCAGACAACATTTCATATTTTCTAACTTTACCTTTGTTGTTATGGAAACAAGACGAAACATGAGTGTGAAGTTGCCACAGCTGTCATTTGAGCAAAATGCTAACTTACTGATATACCAATGGCTTAGCATGCTAACCTTGTTCACCATCTTTAGCTTATTATGCAGACATTTGCTAATTCACACCCAATAACAGATCACAGCAGCTGATTTGAACGCCTCCAGTTTTGCAGCTTTCAGTAATTAACCTAAGTTATGGACTATTTTAAATTTTTAAACGTGATGATGGTGGCATAAAAAATACCCACCAATCAGGTTTAGACATCCAGACATTATGTTCAAAGTTTTGTGGCAATCCATCCAATAGTTATTTTGAACTGACATACACTGCATTGCCATCCCTGTTGCTAAATGATACATTTCCATATCATTTGAAAAAGAATATAGCTAAAAAGACAATAAAAAAAGACAGGTTTAGATTAGATAGTCACAGAAAAATATTTATTTATATGACAATTAAAATGGTTCAAATCAAAGAGGCATATTCAAATTGTATATAGATTATATATATTTATATATATACATGTGTATGATGTAAAAAAAGACAATTCATTAATATAATCTCCACCCTTTGTGCCTAACTCTTAAATCTCAGAGCCTCTGTATCTGATTGACTTTTAAGGAGGAAGAAAAGCAGAAAAATAACCTTTTCTCTGAAGGCTGATTGATTTTTGTCTGCACCGCTGCGTGTTTGTCACAGTCATAATTTACCCTCCTTTTTATTTTCCACTTCACTGCCAAAGAAGTCTGTGCAATTTCCCTGCAAACAAACCCAAAGCAGTTCATCTCATTTATTACCACAGGCTCATCCTTTAGCAGGAAATCTGTGAAATGGCTGAATTACAACATGAGTAACCCTGCACACTTTATTGAGTTTCTAACTGTAAAGCACCGCCGTGTGCAGAGGGAGACCATGACCTTGCAGCATGGCCGGCGGAGGCATTGACTTTCTTGGCTGCATCGAGCTGGACGCACAACTCCACAGAGAGGGAGGGGAGGTGGAGAGAGACAGAGAGAGAGAGAGAGTGGAGAGGGGAAGGGAGGGGAGGGGAGGGGAGGGGCCAAGAGAGTCGTGTGGAGAGATTGACAAAGGGGAGAGAGAGAGAGAGGAGGCAGATAGTGAGAGGGTGGAGAGGGCCCGCTCTCTCTCTGAAGCTGGAGGTGAATGTGTAAGGATGGTCCCCCGCTTTCATCCTGCAAGTGTCGACCACGTCCCAGGCTCCTCACTGTCACTCTCTGCTGGTAGGGCTGCCGCTTTCACTTCTCATGTTTCTGCTCTTTCGTTTTTTTTTTTTTTAGTTTTGTAATGTCATCTGCTTAGATATTCTGCTGTTGGCATGTGCGCTTCCTGTGTGAGGTGAGACTAGGAGAGGAGACATGCTGCGGGCTCTCATTTACTCTGTTTACACCCACCGCCCAGGCAGGTGTCTGGCAGAGTTGACTGCAGCAGCTGCACTGGCATGTCCCCACCCCCCACCACCACCACCACCACCCTCAACCCTCCACCTCTCAACCATTCCCTCATCCTATCTCTCTCCTGTAGTCTGATGTCATGGCAGCTGATGTTTGTGCTGGAGGACACTGGCAGCGAGCTACAAACTAGGGCTGAAGGGACGTTTCAACTTTGCAGACAGTGCCTGGACTGTTGTTGTTGTTGTCCTCTCTGTCCCACACACCCCCCTCCCTCCCTCACCCTTTCCTCTCCAGTCATGCAGCCACTGTTGTGTCCTCCAAGCAGCTTTGCAGACATTGATTGTTGTTTTTTCGCTGTTTTCTCTCTTGCTGCATCCTGGTTCCCTTTTGCTGAGCACAGGATGGCTGTGTGATGAATCCCTATTGATCCTTTAAACAGACCCAGGAATAGTTCATTACATCAGGCTGCTCTGTGCTGACCTACACAACATACCTCTTACAAAGTGGATGTGCCTCCTCTGCCATACGCCCCATTACTGAAAATGAGATGGTGGGTCACCACAGCAGTCACTCCTCTGCCTTACAACATTTCTCTTCTCAACGCATATCTTAATACAGTTTAATGAGTTTTAGAAAAGTAGACATTCATTCATCAATAATGAGTTTGGGGCTCCGGCCCGCGGCGCAGGATTATGTGTGACTTGTGTGATCTTGTTGGATATAATTCCATCTCTGAGGCCAGATCTGTTTTTTTCAGTTCTTGGTTTTATATCCTCAGGGGCAGGATTTTCAGGTTGGGTAGATTATGCAGCATTAAGCTGCTTGGTATCAGATAATTCTACAATGATGAAATCCTCTGTGGTTATGAATTAAAGTGGTCAGAGCTCTGCTGTTGTTTTTAATACACATGAGAATTGTGGTGGAGTTTACTGAATGTGCCGGATCTGCACATCACAGCTGTCAGGAAAGTGGACATTTGTTAACATGTCCGACATTTACCAAAACATTTCCCGCCTGCTTTGAATCTGCAACTCTGCCACATTCAACAAAAACAAAACTGATGATGCAAATAGTCTTCTTCAAGGATAACACATACAAATCTCTGCTGGAGGAGCTTTTCCACCAGTGCACTGAAGCATTTAGTCGCTTTAAATGCAAAATACATTAGCATGTGTTTAATAAATCATGGCCCCATCAGAGGTTGGTTCAGGAGCAGTGTTCGGAGCAGGCGGGGAGCCAGGAAGCTGTGACAAGCGTCTGATGAGTCATCTTGCATTCAGTTTCATAGGTACAGCTCAGCTGGCCGGACGGAGGATCGCTCATTATCACACCAAGGAGACCGGAGTGCAGGATCATTTTATTAATTGGAGTGTTGGAGGTTGAATGCAAACCAAATGACTCATCAGCGTTCCCTCGTGACATCTTCAAATTTGAGTCATCGTCTTTGTGTTTGAAGAAGTAAAGTCTTTGTAGCTCATCAGAGACAGAAAAGTGACAGAGAGGCTGCTGGAATGATGTCTTACTTCACAGTGTAGGAGGAAAATTCAGCCCTTGGATTTAATTGAATAAGTACAGTAAATGAGATTTGGTACAACTTAATTTTGTTGGACTACACTTTGTTACCATGAGAGTTGCTGCTTCCAAATGTAAACATCTGCTGTCTACCCATATGACCTTGCATCTCTTTTTGGTTTGCATTTTATAACAAAGCAACATTAATTGTGTAATGCTTAAAAAAAAAACAAGTTTAACAACCTTGAATTTAAGAGTATTACTCGGCTCAGTAGGATGCAAAGACACTTTTGCCTCTCTCTCTCTGCCTGTTCATGTTATATATGAATCAATTGGTGTGCAAGGCGGATTATCTTTCTGTTTATGCGGACCCAGCAGTGGCCTATTGGGTCTCTTGGATTGTGTCAACAGGTTGCCATAAGGCCTACTAACATGTGGCAGGGAAAAGCTGCAGGGGATTATTCAGCTGGTGCTTGCTCTGTCTCCTCCAATTATTGGACCAATTACTGTCAGCAGACATATCGGGCGTTCTGGAGATGTTGTACATTGTGAACGATGGTTTGTCATGTTGTTTTAGTTTCATTATTACAACAAGACCGCATTTTCAAGGGAACTTCATCAGCAAAGAAATTACATTTGTCTTGCTGTTACAAGCTGCTGCCAGTAATTGGAAATTAATTTTGGAAATTGAACAGATAATTGAAACACACCTATTTAATATTTTGAATGGCCATGTGATGCTGTCATTGTAAGTGGG
Organism: Labrus mixtus; assembly: GCF_963584025.1. NCBI lineage: Eukaryota > Metazoa > Chordata > Actinopteri > Labriformes > Labridae > Labrus > Labrus mixtus. The sequence continues at coordinate 26,789,502 of NC_083618.1, read as the reverse complement.
TCAATGTTAACATGAAGCCAACGAAACCGGTAGGTTTTAAGCTTCGGCTTTATGCAGCTGATGATCGGTTTGGGGCGAATTTGATCTTCTTCAGTGTTGAACTTATAGGGCTTTACTGAATACAAATACGTTCTACCATGCACGTGTTTCACTGGAGTGTCCTTATTCAAATATGCAAAAAAAATATCAACAAACTGCAGACACAGAGCCTATCCTTATTTTACTGACTGTGATTTTCATCTTTAAATGGGGTGCATTGTAATGAAAGCACGGTTGTTCCTGACCTTATTATTTACCCTTCTTCATTTGTGCACATATATTACAAGAACAGTTGTCATAAAAGCCAACCCTTTCTTAAACAGGTATTTGTGCCCTTGAAAGAGTTGCCCCTGTGACATTTTTGGAGACTTGGAGACTGAGCTGTAGTGTTCACTCCTGACTTTTGTTCAGTATTATTCTCCATCTTTCTCCAAATTTCCTGTCATCTCTATACTTTTGACCAAACTATTCTGCCCTACAAAGGCAAAAGACCTTAACTCACCAGAGTGTAGAACTGAGAAAATGACTTTAAAGTCTTTTTGTTTTCCAGCCAAATGAGTTGCAGACAGAATATTGGAAATGTGGCAATTCTCTGTCTTTTTAATCAGGTTATTAATGTTCATAAAAACCTTTAGCTCTGACGTTTGACCCTGATTTGGAAGTTAATGTACTCTACCTTTGCATTGCCTGTACAATAATAACGGGTCATGCCAAGGCAAAAGGCATTAACTTCCATTTGATACTGTATTTCACTTGGTTGCATGGTTAAAATAACACAACCAACACTATTTCTTTGCTACACTTTAGTCAAGCTACTGTATGTGTCAGAAGTGCTTAATGACAGATAGTAAAACAAAGGCATAACACCTTAACTCTACTGCAGTAAAACAGTAACTTCACTTTGATCCGCAGCAAAACAAATGCAGAAGACCTTAACTCAGTTTGAGCATTCCTGAATGCTGCAGTACAAAGGCAAAGACCCTGATGAGTGAAGTTACTGGACTCTGCTTTGGTTTCTCAAGGGCTTTTGGAAGTTAAGGCAAATACAACCTACTATTTTCTCAACAAAAAAAACAACACAATTGGCTCAAGATATTTGTCCACTTAATATAGCACATCTGTAATGTTCCAAAAATGACAAAAACTAATTAAAAAAAAAAATTGAAGTTACTGCCTTTTGCCTTTGTAGGGCAGAATTGAATGTAGGTGCCTTGCTTTGTTTTTTTGTTTTTTTCTTGTTGTGAGAAACAGAGAAAATCCAATCTTCTTAGATTTAATCTTTGGAGTCGTGGGTTTTCCATTGGTGGTAAAAGCTTGTGTGTTTACCAAACTGGTCCAATTCCAAGTTGGCTCAAAACTGTATATTTACAATATGTGAATGCATATATTTTGCAGCAGCATTACCAAAGCTATCTTAGAGCTACCAACATTGAGTTAAACTTCAAATTGTGTTGAAAAAAAAAAAAAAAAGAATTACGTCCTCTTATGTAATTCCACTGAAATATGCGTGACAAGTTTAAATGGCTCGCTTTCAGTTACATTCCATTCTGGTAATAACTTCTATCCATAAACAAAACAATGAGGTGTGTTTGGTGTACAGGTAACTTCGGGGAATGGATATTTGGTAGGGAGTGGCACCACTTGGTGATTAACAGGGCTTGTCAGGCTGTTTGGTTGGCAGATTTTCAGAGGCCATATTCATCCCCTCAGGACACACAAAATCCCGTAAGTCTTCATAGAAAAACTGTATCCTTGGGGAAATCTGGATGTGTGATAATTTCCAAAAGACTATGTGTGAGTATGGTTGAGACACTATTGGCGTCATCAAATAACAGCTAGATCAGTGCAGTTGTCACAAGAACGCCAGCTCAGGTTGACAAAAAAGCTGGTAAGGACATGTAGGGCTCACCTTCGTAAAAACACTGTTGATAAATGGTAGAACTAGGAGCCCTAAAAGCACTTACTGCAAGATAATGGCTTAAATGGAATACATCCTTCCCGTTCTTTTTGAAAAATTGCACTTTTCATCTTCACATCCTTAAAAATATAATTTCTTTCGCTTCTCAATATATTTTTCCAACTTCGGGAAATAACTTCTGCTGGGTGTCCAAATCATAATTCAACGGAAAGTTGCTGAGATAAGACATAATGGATACGGATCCCTCTTACTGTGCTGAGGCGCTATCTTAAAGGTCCTTCAGCGTTACTAAGTACACTGACGCTGGTTAACATAGCGACAGATAAGGCAGTTATTGTACAAATTCTGTCATCCATAAAATAATCATGAGAGTCATTGCCAAGCAAATTGAGCAGCAAAAGCTATTACACAAGTATTTTGCTTCCTCTTCTTGGAAAAACGAGCAGGCACTCCTTTAACACCCTGTTACATGATAATTCCATTTCCTGCGATTGGTTTGTATCACACTTGGCCTGTCTGAACACCACTCCGCTTGTCTGCTCAGATTTGTCATGTTCTGAGGTTTAACGCTTAACACCTTTTAGACAAGAACATCTGAGACAGAACTGAAACACGTTGACGTAAGTTCACTGCACACTGGAATGTCCTGAACGAGAGGGGCCTGTTTGTCGGGAGATAGGAGGAAGTACTAGTTCGAAAGGTTAGCAGAGGTCACATCTGAAAGGGAAGTGTTCAAGTCGAGGAAAATGGATCTCATGGGGCAGGAAGAGTCAACCAGAGGTCTCTTCAGCAGGTCAAGGAGCTAAATTAGGACGCACAGTTTTGAAGTTGACACTGCATGGCCAAGCCTTTGAACAGATCAGACGGATTCCTCTTAGGTCTTTTTAATCATCAAGTGCAGGTCTTGAATGCAACGTACACTTCCTCTATCAGGTATGTGTATGTGTTGGTATGCAAGAGGAATGCTTTGGACCTGTTTGTGTTGCTCATGAACATGAATATTGACAGTTCTGCCAGATAGGACTCACGATTGGTCTAATTACAAATGCTGCATGGACCTCCAAGGCAGAACTCTTTGCATTATTAGATATGACATTCAACTGCAGTGTTTACTGTCTTAGCAACAATATAATGTCAACCCAGGCCTATTAAAGGCAGCAATGTCTAAGCCTGAGGGGGGGGGGTCTGTGTTTTAGCTGCTAGATTTATGCCTTTTTTTCTCTAGCTAGTCGCTAACTTTGATAAATGGTTATTTTGCGCTTGTTTCATTGAAGGTTTTGTCAGAGCTCACTGAGAATGGCTTCCTGTTGCCGAAAATGATGTTGATGTAAGAAGGGCAAATGACCCGTACAGAAAAGAGGCAGTTAAACTTACCATAACCATATCTGCTTTAATTTGCTAAAGCTACCTAGAGCTGAGGTGAACTGTATTTGGGTTAGTTAATTAATGTGTTGGTGTATCACTAGTGTAAGAGCAGCACCCTTTACATGACAAATAGTGTAGGTATGAATGATGTGTAAATGAATGATAGAATTAAAAAACGTTGGCTTAATAATAAAATAAAAGAAAGTATGTAATTGAAGAACGTTGCTATAGATCAGTGGTTCTTAACTGGTCTAGCCTCAGGAGCCACTACCAACTCCTTCATGAAGTATTCTCAACCCACATTGCTAATATTTGTCAACCAATCAGATTTATTTAATTGAAAATTGTGTAGTTGGACCTCAGATGGTACATCATATGCACCCAAAGAAACAAACATTTAAAAAACTGCTTCACAGACTTTTCAACACACATTTGCGACCCACTGAAAACGGCTCTGTGACACACTTCTGGGTCCCGACCAGTGGAGAACCACTGCTGAACACCTGAGCTAAAACTCAGGGAAATTCAAGGTTAAGGAACCATGTATTTGTGTTTCTCACACGTTTGGTTATCCATATTTTAGAATTTGATGATAAATAAATGGAAATCTCCATTCAGACTATTCATATCTCTTATTGCTCATCGTCTCATGGACACTGAGCTGTTTTTTGCTCCTTCACTATTTAACTATAACTCAGTGGGAGTGTCCCTCACTGGACTACTTCCCTATTTTTCTAAGCTCACCCAGGGTGTCAGTTGACAGGAAGAGAGAGATACTATGGGTGTCATGTGTTGCAATTTTGAAACAGGTTATGTGATAGCAGGCTGGTGTTTGCAGTAAATAGAATAGAGAGCTATTTAGTGTTTGAGGAAACTGATGTGATGACCAGAAGAACAAATTACAGGGGAAAGCACAGGACAGAGTTTCATTTTTAGGAGGCTGTAATCGGAAGCCGCCAAAAAAAAATCCCCAATCAGCCAGGGTAATCAAGTGTGTCACACCAGGCGGACACTCCCTTCCCCTGAGAGGCAGGCACACACAACCTCAGCCTTACAGCTCTCCTTGGCAGAGGTGAAAGCCCCAGCAGCAGGGCAGGCGCACATGCAAAACAGAGAGGGGAATGCTGTCAGATGCCAACATTAACAGCACCCAGAGAGCCAGTGAGTATACTGTAGACATAGAGGCTGTCTGTTCTTCAATAGCCTTAGTGTGTGTTCTACACCACAGAAGAAGGGACTGGACGGGAGCTGGCAGAGGAAAGCAAGGCAGGGTGGTGCCCCTTAGCTACACCCACCAGAACTAGATTCACGCTCCTCTGGAAATCCATCAGTGTGTGAGAGGAGGGATCCTGTCTGTTTGGACATCTTTCTGGAATCAGAACTTCTAGCTACATTCAGGTGTTGCTAGGTTGAGTCAAGCCTGCTGGGTCTGCTCTACTTTACCTGAGCTTCTGTGCAGTGAAGGTAGGATCATGTCCGTCACTCTCAGTGTAATCTGTCTGTGTATTGATTTGTCAATTGCTTTGCTAATGTCTTCCATTTCGGTGATTATTTCCATTTATTTTTCCCGTCCTGTCGCTGACATTTTGTTTGATGATCTGTTAGGCCTGTACCAGATGCGTTTTGGCCCTTCTCCTACACAGTAGAATGAGCCCCCTTCATTATTTCTGTCCTGTGCCTCGCAACGGATGATGTACGGCTGCTCCCTCCGAGCTCCCCATCCCTTTCCCTCGTCTGGATGAAATGCCCTTGAAAGCAGCGGGGGCAGCGGGCACATCCATAGCCTGTCACGACCACTCAGCCAGGATCTCAGACTGCATCATTTTTACCCTGATGGTCCTGCTCAGAGCAGACAGCGGAGGGTACTGCCCATCAGTCATATTGGCTGCAGAACTGCCTACTCAGTGCAAGACAGGAGCAATGGATGGCAGGGAAGGGGCATGAAGAGGAGGGAACAGAAGATGACTTGTCAGAAGGGGGACTTGTTGGATAAGATCCCCTGTTGATTTGTTGTTGGTGGTTGTGTGTGCAGGCTTTTGGATCATGAAAAAAATGTGTCATTTAAGAACTACTTTAGTACTTTTTTGACATTCATATATTCATATTGGCTTGTATAACATTCAGTGGTTTAACCCAATGAGTTTTGCAAAGTTTAATTTTATTTCACCCCACGGTGATGTAAATGTGTCGACTGTTACTGCTACAAGATGGAAAAAGTTGTAACAGAGGGGTACAGTTTCTGTAGAGGTTTCTGGAATATTCAGGGCAATGATAAACATAGTAGCATCCAAGTTCTCCCACCCCACCTGAGTCACACTTCACCCAAAGGGTCTGACGCACTTGCAGCCAGGAACAAAAAACACATACAGATGAAAGAAAGCCATTCATCAGGTTTACTGAGTTAGGTTCTCCCCTGACCCCCCTTCACCTCTGACCCTCAATAGAAGTAAGAAATACAATAAAAACCTAAATTCAAATGTAAAATGTAACCTAATATCCAACAAAAACAACCACCCAGCCTCCCAGGAGGTATTCTATTACTCTTTAAGTGTTGTGAACAGCTGTGAATATATGTATATAACAGTTGATAAAAAAACACACCTGAGTTGGAGGTCCACTGACTTAATTCCACAGCTTTCAACATCACATAATCATTCAGAAGATTGAGTTTCCACATTTGCACTGTAGCTTTAAAACACTCATTATTGTAAGCTGTCACAACCCAGGCTAAGTGAGCTGGACAAACAGGGAGACCACACAGTTTTAAAGTTATTTAAATAATAATTTATTGAAAACTAAGGCAAAACAAAATAATAGAATATGCAGTCTGTAAATCGGTGGTGATTGCAATGGTCAATGTGTGTGTGGTGTTGTGGAGGCAAAACAAAGACCAAAGTTAGAGTTGGCAAGAAAGATATGGACAGAGAAGCCATCTTAAATACTGAGGCCTGGTCTGCCCAGGTGCATGACATCATGACATCGCCCCTTACTACCTGAAGACCACCTGAGTGGGGAGAGATACAAGGCAACAGGGGCAGCACTGACACAGTCAGGGGTCGTCACAAAGCCCATCTTAGACCATGCATACACGGTGGTTTAAAAGTTGAACACACTGATGGCTGTATTTAGGCCACTAAAGCAGTGGGAGCAACTTGGGGTTGAGTGTCTTGCAAGACAACAAATCTGGTCAAATTTGTTATACATAAGCGAGTTATTGTAAAGGTCAATGCAATAAAGGGAAGGGGAAGGACAAATAAGAAAGACTCTCACAGTCCATTATTGTTAGTGAGGCTGACTTCCAATTCCCTTTCCACATCAAGCATAGAATGGTAAACGTCAAATATAATATAATGGATTCCAGGAAATTCCACTACATCCGCTCACAGTTTGCCAGCATGATCTTTTTGCAATCCTTTATAATATTACTTTTTTTTATCATGACCACACATGGCAGACTTTATAAATAATCTAAAACTATCTACAATACAAAGTAACCGCAGCACTTCCTATAGCATGGGTATGACTGGATCTGTCTCCAAGGCAACCATTTGTTTGACAGCATTCAACACATGTGCTATAGATTGCAAGGGATGCAGCAGCAAGAGGGTCAACTTGATATAACAGTATGCCTCTATTGTATGCATACTGAATACATAATGCATGTAAGGGGAGCTACATTACATACTCTGCTACGACAATGCATTGGGACCCAAGCTGCTTACACTTTGGTTAGATTCAAACATTGAATGATTGGTTGCGATTAACGTTGTGTTAGTATCCTGACATTGTTCAAAGGCTGCTGTCATGCATCGGTGAATTTTGCAGGAAAGCTGAAAAAAGGAGGTCTACCTAAGTAATGATGAAGTGGAATTTATTATCTTCATGTCGTGTCATAAGTGTTCTCCAGTGGTTCAGAAACCCATCCTCTTTGGGTGTAACTTGTCTTCTCTACAACACTCCCCTGAGATTTTTGTGTTGTGTCCCCCTCCTCATTCACACATAACCAGTGTCCGGTCCATTCTCAGACACAGTCTGAGCACGCTCAGGCCGGCTGCTCTTCCTGGAATAGCAAAATGTTTATGAATACCAATGAAGCGGCAGCTCATCCACCAGTGCCCCAGGTCTACGTCACTGCGAGGCTCTCATCTGTTTTCAGTGCAAACTAAACATGTCAGGATCTGTCAGAGCCCTGTTTGGAGGCAAAGGCACGTCTCAGCTGCGTATGAAAAGGATACTGACTTTTTTATGAATGTAAGCTTTTGCTTCTCTCAATGTTATCTTAGACTTGGCGGTCAATTGTTATAGGTTTTTATATTAAAAAAAAAAAAAAAAACAACCCCCTTCGTGGGACCTCCTGAGCTGACTGATGATGCAGTGTCACAATTTCTATCTATCTATGGCGGACATCTGAAAAATGCTTCCTGTCTTGAACCATCAGATAGCATCGCTGTAGCTTAGATTGCCTGCACAGCTTTTCAGACTTGACAATAACAAACTCTGAAGATTGAAACTGATGATAAAAGCTATCCTGTCTGGCGCATAAGAAAGTGAAACCAAGTGAGCCGGATCCATCAATTATTATTTAGACTGAAGACCAAATTGGAGTTAAATTACTACGGAATTTGACTTTATTAGTGTCGCAACAATTTGAAAGCGTTGTTTTCCCCTCTTTCCTTTTCCTCCTCGGCATAACTTGTTGATATTGTAACGTTAGTCGAATAAATACATCCCTCCCTTTAGTGCTCCTTAACAAGCCACACCCCTCAAATTCTTCGGGAGACGAGTCATACAACTCACTTAATAAAGCTAACTAGATTAAACCCTGGTGAACTCTGCAGAAACCCTGAACCCAAACTGTCCTTTGGCAACATCCACCAGTGTATAGCCTACTTGCCAACTTTGTGATCAAACCTTGACCGACTTACCTTAGAGGTGTGTGAACGGTTTTGCTGCGTAATGAGAGATGAAAAAAGTTCCGGTGACACGCCCTTCTGTTCTTACCTTGTGTACGACATGAACTGTCAGCGTCATTGGACCGCTTTGGTTTATCACTTCTGTGATTATAATGATATCATACTAAGACAAGACCTCATTTGTAAGTCCTTTCAAAGCTGCCTGAGCCTTCGTCAGAAGTTTCTCACTTGTGCTGTAAGGTAATGGTGTTGGTTCAGTCTGCAGGCAGCTCAGGAGGGGATGGCAGGAGAGTTACAGCACGAGGATTAGCAGAGATAAGCTAAATAACTCGTTCTGTCAGAGGGGCTACCACAGCTTAGCATAAACATTTACCAGATTTATTGCCATATGGTCATCAACATAACGTCGACTGTTTTCATCTGTTAGCCTCTGACTCTGCAGCTTTTTGGATTTACGTTCTGCGTGTGTTATAAGGGACTCACCAATGTGTGGATGCTTGCATGTGGTTGGTGTTTTGTCTTTGCATTGTGCGCTGTGCTTTCTGCACTGCAGGACTAAAAACATGCATGTACATCATTGCAGCCAGTGGTGAGTTCAGTTAATCCTCCCTCTCCCCACTTTCTCTCTCTCTCTCTCTCTCTCTGGTGGGGAGGCTTGAGGCTGGGAGGGCAGGGCCACCATCTCACTCTGAAGGCCACACGTGAGTGCGTTCTGAGCTCAGGGATTACGGGGTTGAAGTGAAGCCAAACAGCTTTACAGACACAGTCAGCCTTCTGGGCCAGGCCGAGCCGTGCTCAGTTTGGGGCGTGAGGGATGGGGCTGGACTCAGGCCAGAGCATGGAGGGCAGGTCCCTTGCATGCCTACATCTTTGTTTTTTCATGTCCAAATGGCTTTTCCCCAGTGTCTGTAAACAGGACGTGATGCTAACACAGGAGATTATTATAAATGTGCTGACATGTTGTTGGTGCGCCCTACAGTATACGCACTTGTGAAAACATGTTGAGTCTAGGTCCAAGTTAAATAAGGGAATGGAAAACAGAATTGAATGACTGTACTTGTTGTTAAATGTGGTTGTAAAAATAATATGCCTTTTTTTTTAGTACATTTAGTTCTGGCTCATTATTGAGGTTAACTAGGGTACAAAAATGTGTACCCGAAACCCGATCCTGGAAATGTAGTTGCTGTCAATGTTGTTGTTTTTCGTTCCAGGAAGAGATTGCATTCTTCATCCCCTGTGTGGTTAGAATAAAGCTACTGAAACATGTAACACTTAGAAGTGAGTTATGTCATCGCCGGGGGTCTAGTGGTTAATTTGATCACCCCATGTACGGAGGCTCAAAGGTTTGAATCTGAACTGTGGCTCCTTTCCTTTATGCCATTCCCCACTGTCTCTCTGTGATTACTGACTATCCACTGTCCTGTTTCACTAATAAAGGCATACCCCTCCCCCACCCCCCCACCCCCCATCCCACACCTCCTAAAAAAGAAATTAGTGTTAAAACTAGTGTTAATACTACTGTATATTTTAGTACACTATAGGGAAAGTAGGGGGAATGGTTTAGCAGACACATTCAGTACATTTACCGTAGTTTCTGTTTGTGATACTGATTACCATGGTAACCTACGGACAAAGTTTCTAGAGCAAAGCAGACTGCGCGATACCCTTTTCCTCTCCGTTTATCAATTGTCTTGTTGTCATTTTCATGATTAGGTTTTTTTTGGATTTCTTTGAGAAGAGTTCAGCTTTCATTTTAAAAAAAAAATGTCATACTATTCCATTCATCTAGAGATTTCATTAAAGAGCCATGACGGTCCGGGAAGTAGAAAACTGCTTGCTGGTCAAATGGATGTGAAAATGTTTTATGAATAAGGAATAGCATTAAGTCTGTGTGTCAGGCATCAAGAACATGATAAGTGGTCTTAAGGGGAGAAAAGCTGAAGAGAGTTTTTGATGGAAACTATTATAGGATACCTTTAAATTGTCTGTGTACTAAATGCCCTTTCAAAGCGTGTTTCCTGCCGACTGTGGTCAGCGGCAAATCAAACGAGACAGAATTGACAAGTATTGTGATTTATTCCGAGTCAGTCAGCCGGCTCACAAGGAACAGATTATTATGTGAATGCATAATTTTTACATAATGATGATTGCCACCTAGGATCTGACCTCCTCACTTTCTGCCCACAATGAATAAATCAAGCTCTGCATAACAGGGAGCAGGAAGTGAAAACAATAACTGACCTGTGGGGGTGCGTAGCCTCGCTTCTTTAAAAAATGCTGTATTATTATTAATTGCAGCAGCAACAGGAAGCCTTACGTCAGTAATGGACAAAAATAACACTTAAGTACAAATCTCCCAAGGTGACAAGTTTTTGCTGTTTAGCACGACCAACACTTTAAAAGCCCTCAAATCTGTAAAATGTGTTCAGTTGAACCTGGTGGAAAATAAAGCTGAATGAATGATATTTGATACATCATTTTTGAGACGCCTGCTTCCTCAGTGAGATAGTTTTTCCTGATGCTATGCACAAATCATCTCCCAGGCGACAGAAGGAACGTCCCAAAAGACCTTATCACAGCACATCAGAAATGACAAGGTCAATCAGTGACACATGTGAGATTCTTCATGAACATCGTCTCCATTTTGAAAAAGATCAAGATAGAAAAACACTGTTACTCATACATCAATAAGGATATTAACTGGATTGAGGCTGCATAATATTAACATATTTTGTTGATATTTTTATTTAATCACATATTTTTTGTATATTTTTATAGTAAAATCATTTTCCAAACATGTTTCTCAAATTTGATACAGCAGTTATAAAAGAAAAAAAGAAGTGTGTATCATACAGCAGGTAATTATGGACATTTTGTCAATTGTCATTTTTTGCAATTTTGTACATTATTTACGCCATAAAGCAATGTTTTTTCATAAAACATAAAGTAAAACAAAGGCTTAAATTTAATGATTTGATCATTTAGGTATGGGTGGGGACTGGGATATTTATTTGCAATTTGCTATAATGCAATTACATCTATGTTATTGCATGTTTGCATGGGCCATCACTTGTGCATCATTTTCTTTTGTGGTTAATTTTCACTGAAAACGAATCCATAAAACCAACACTAATAACACAATTATATTGTTTTGGGGTTTCATTTGTAGATAAAGATTTGGATAAGTACAGAAACCAAGATGTAAATAACAACAAATAAACAGTCAACAAGGGCCAAAATGAAAATGAAGGAGTCTCCGAGGCAGGGACTAAATAGTCTGAACATCCAGAGGTTAAAGAAAAAGCACTGTGTATTTTTTTCTGAAATATTTTTAAATCAGTAAATTAAAAAAAAATAACACCTGATGTTTAATAAATAATGCAAATCAAAACTCTTACATGCAATGTTTTCTTCATTATTATTGTTTTTTTTTTTTATTTACGTTTGACAAGTATGTAATGCTTTAGGCCGTACAGGGTTAGGTATTTCTCCTTGATGAATGAGTGTTGCAGAATTACAACAACTTTCACATAACAGCAGATTTATCAGAGCTCCCTGCTGAAAATGTTATCGCCCCTGCTCCTCTGTGTGGTGAATTTCATCGAGATAGTGTTGTGCTCTTTGTGTTTCTAATCACCTGTGCTGTTGTTTTCAGCCACAGCCCACAGCATCTGGGGAGGTGGACGTGCAGACACATTTGTCTCCAGCCTCCCTACTCACACAGACGGGTCAATTTACTTACCAAGCCAGGCAGAAAATGTAGTGTCTGTCAATGGCTCTATTTTTGTCCCTCCAGGATGAGGCGCAGTCTCATGCAATATGTTGAGTGTAGCACTGTGCAGGGAGTGGCATGTCCTTTGGATGTGGGAGGAGGAGGTGGAGAGGTTGAACTTGTAGATGGAGGCTATAGCGAGTGGGGTCTTTATAGTAAGACTAGTGGCCTACTGTCGCACCAGCTATGTGTTAGTATTCTCTTAAGTTTGGCTGTTTAGTCTGCACTAAACCCAACGTCGAAACAGGTTAGGATCTGACTTAAGTTGTGTCATTGTTTGGTTGAACTACAGAGACATAAGGTTAATCCTAACTAGTTAAACATTATGCCCAAACAAATAAGATTACTGGTGCAGATTTGACGTTTTCACTTCCTGTGACCAATCAGTGAAAGGCACTTTTCAATTCAGTGTTTGTAACAGCTGAAAATATCTTCCCTTAACTGATGTTAATAGACAAACAGCAATTAAAAATGTCCATAAAATGACTAAGCATTATGAGTGGGTCATAACAGCTACAACCTTAATCTACAGCTATAGTGTAAAATAACTACAGTGACATTGAATGGTGAAATCTTCAACTAAAACACAAGGGAGGCTAATTTACTGGTAGCCTACTCTGTAGTTGGACAGATGGAATTATCTCCACTCGTGAAAAACTATAGTGTGATTACAAATCAAAATTATCTTCTCACATGTCTGAGGGGATGTAATCTATCACGTAGACCACACTGCCGACACCAAACAGCCGGTAAAACCTCCTCCAAGTTATCCCTCCTTTCATAACGATACACCATGATGTTACTTTACACCTGCTACGATCCATAGGTGTAAGATTTAAGATATTACTAATGCCTGTGTTGGAACTATCTCAGCTGGTGCAAAACCACAAATGTTAGTAGTGTCTTAACTCTGCCGTGCGTTCAAACTACGCAAAGCTGGTGCGTCCCAGTACAGAGCTGTGATGGCGTCTGTCCGTCCTTCAGAGGAGCGACTGATGGAGGAATTATAAAAAGGACGACAGTTCCTGCTGTTTCCACTGTGGAGTGTAGACAGAGTATGACAGGTGTGTCTGTAACATAAGACCTGAAAGAGACGCCTGGTGTTCGGTTTTTCTCTCTGTGAAAGCACTCAGTGAAATGATTCAGCTATTTCAGAAGGACCAGCTGTTTGATGAATTCCTCAGGAGCTCTTTCGGTGCAATATGACGATAATAGTGACATTTGAAAAAAAAAGTTTTTTTAACAACAGTACATCCATTATGATAAATTAGGTATTAATGCAAAACAACTTGTGTTATGGATTTGCAAGATGAAAAATGTAAATACAGTAATGCTAAGAACTGTGGTTCAGTTGGTAGAATCATTCATCTCCCTCGGAAGGTCGGGGTTTGATCCCCACTTCCTGCAGCCACATCTCCGATGTACCCTTGGGCAAGACGCTTAACCCCTAGCTGCACTGCTTTGTCTGCAATGTGTAAATGTGTATGAATGGATTGGTTCATACTGATGGTCACTTAAGATAACATCCTCCGTCATCAGTGTGTGAATGTGTAGGTGTGACCTGTGGTGTAAAAGCGCTTTGAGTAGTCAGAAGACTAGAAAAACGCTGTACAAGCTCAAGTGCATTTACCATTAACCATAAAGACTTTCCATTTTCCTGTTATCAATGCACAAATGGTTCCCACACGTGTATAGCCAACAGTGTGTAGGTTGCCGTAACATGGCATGTAAGTGATTAGGTTTGTAGCTCTTCATCTCATACCACCTGTGGTCATTTCTATTCTAACTGTATACAAACGGTCATGACATTTGGGACAGTCACAGTTGTTGAATAAATCTGTCACGTAGCCATCCTGATTCAAAGTTACCTTTTAGCATGGCACAGAGTCAGACTCTTCCAGCGGGGATAAAAATACTCCCCTTCTCTTTTTAACTACTGTACAGTCTGGAGCTCCTCCGTCGAGATAAAGATGAGAGGGACAAAAATAGCTCAAGGTCTGATCAAAGGCAGCTGTCTCAAACTGTGCCCCTCTGCATTTAAACCCAAGTAGTGGGTGTTAACTGATGCAGCTTTACCATAAACGCCATCATGCTCGCAATTAATGCAAAAGAGAAGCAACTGGCTTATACTGCATATAGAGTACAGCTGGGCTGAATGTCTAAATTAGTGTCTACATATAAGATACAATTTGATTCAGTCAGAGATCTTTGTTATTTAAAGTCTTATTCAGTTTTCTGCTATACTTATTTTTTTTTTTGTTCACCTTTGGGTCGTAGTCTGTTTCTCCTTGAGCTCTGTCTTGTCAGTTCTTCACTTTCAGAATGGTGCATCACTGTTATTTTTTTCCACATTGGTCCTGGGAAAGATCACCCTAACCCCCTGTATAATAACCTCTAATACACTCTACATAATCATTATCTATTTGTGCTGCACTTTACATGAATCTTCACCGTATGGAAGACGTTTATTTTGCCCTTTTATTGTGCTCTGAAGTGGCCCATCAGAGAGGCATTCTGAAACTCCCATCTTCACTCAACCAAATTGTATACTATATCAAGGATTTTCTTTTCCACATTTTACAAAGTCATTTTGCACTTTTTTTTTTTCTCGGGCTCCATATAAGATATGGTTTATCAGAGGTTGAAGTGCAGAATCAGACTTTCAGTCATGGCAGATATCTACACAAGCCGAAGCGATTATTTGTGTTATCTCAGCGCTTTACGCTGCATGGTTGCCTTGGTTTCGATAACATCTTTGGTCCACTTGATACACACCCATTGTTTGGGTAATGATGTCATTATACGGAAATGGATAGGCCCCTCAATGCTCAGTCTTTGGGCCGAAGCTGGGGAATAGGAGTGGGGGGAAATCACCCTAAACATCAGAACGGAGATGGGAGGGGATGTGAGTCAAACGTTCCCTCTTAACTTGGTTGTTTGTTTAAAGGATAGCTCTGTGGGACGACTGGCCGGGCAGCTGTTGTTCGTTCTGTATTGTCTGTAAGAAGGCTGCTTAGTCATAGTATCGTCTTCAGCTCTCTTTTGTAGGCCTTTGATCTGAGGTTGTAAATGAGTTTATATGTCCTCCATATGAGGCTGAAGGATTTGGTCAGTTGTGCGATATAAAGCTCACTTTACCGCAGCTGTACCTTCACTATTATTGTAGCTAAAGAAGTATATCCGGGGGGGGTTTCCCCAGGCTTCTCCCTTGCCACCCAGATTCCCTTTCTATTTATAAAGCTCGATCTGATGCCACCAGCACCAGCGCTCACTGAATCCATTTCCGTTTCTACTTCTTCACCCCTTCTTGTTTAAGACCCTCCTCATCCGTGGGGCACCAGTGCTCCCGCTGCCACACGACCCAGTTTCCTCTGGAGGAATTCCCTCCCTCTTCCTGCGAAACGCCCCTCCTTGTGCAGCTCCGAGAGAAGGCCAGAGCTCGAGAGGTGTCCGAGAGGGAAGCTGTGCAGTTAGGATGGTGAGCTACCTTAAGCTCATGGATAGAGTTCTAGAGAGGCGGGGGGTAAAGGGTCTGATATAGGCACTCAGAAGGCAACATGTGGTGTCTGCAGTGTGCCTCTGACAGGACTCAGTCCTTACTGGAGCTGGAATCAGACCGCTGGTAAGCCCAACTCTTGAGTGTGTGTGTATACGTGCTGTTGCTGCTGTGTGTAGAAGTTGATTCTTTTAATCGTTGCTGTACATATACTTAGTCTCTTATTTGGCTCTGAATTTGTCCCGTGATGAAGGTGGTACATCACACTAATGGCCACTTTGGTATGCAGCAACTGCTGTCAGACTCAAAAAAAGATAAATTGAGAGGGTTTGAGGGAGGGATCAATTTATTAAAGTCTAACAAAATTGCTGTTTCTGCTCATTGGATGAATTGCCTTTAATGCGGTGGACTTGGTGCCAGAGAAGAACTGCTGATGAAATTTATAAGGAGCACACTTTGTGCAAATAAAGTGTGCTTCATTTGCGATGCAGCAAAGGTTTGTGCTTCATTAATGAGCCAGTAGTTGATTTTCCTGCTGCGTGTCAGGCAAGTGAATGCAGCTGAGTCTTACTTTATCGCTCCTGATCCCTTTTCCCCCCTCTATAACTCATATTTAATCACCTTAAACTGATTTTTAACGAGTTACTCACTCGTGAAAAAAATCTTTTTTAAGAAATCAGTGTGAATACACAGCCAAACAAAGGACACCAGGAGAGGCAGGCTGTGTGTGCCTTTGTGTGAGTGGCAGGTTGGAGTAATTAATTCATCGCTGCGGAGTGACACAGTGAGAAGAGACTCCACTTGGAGGTGCCACTCAGCGGCACAAAGAGGGCATCTCCAGGAGAGGTGTTGAAAACAGAGTCGTCCTCTCATGACCTTCACTCCTCCACCGAATCCACCGCTCTGCCTTCCACTTCAAAGACGTCTTTAAAAGTCTATCAGCCGGCAATATATGCCCTGTCATGGGAAGCAGCAGTCCTATGTGAGGTTTTAAATGGAACAGTGATTCAAGAGGGGAAAGTAGGTGCAGACCTTTTTATGTGGGTGTCATTCTTAGTAAATGCTGCTGAAACCAGTGTTAAAACCACATCTGGCAACGTGGGCTGGTAGACTAAAAATGGCACAGAGAGGTCATTGTTTAAAATTTCACGGAGCACTCAAACAGTTTCACAAATCAAAGTTGATTCACTTGTCACTGGGAGTACTTCACGACCCGGGAGAACAGTTGTACCTTTTTTTTTTTTGCTTTAGTTTTTTTCAGAGTCAGAGAAAATAACTCTGTGACATCACTCCCGTAAAATCGGCTTATTCTTCTAGCTCCTTTTTTTTTTGTATTGAAAGCCTGTGTTACAAACGATTATGGGGTTCAGTGAAGTGGACGGTGACAGGGAAACAAGTAAGATATCACTGAGTGGAGCATTGTGCGATTGTATGATTCTGGTTTAACGCAGCTTTATCCATACTGATTTGTTATATACATCTTTCAACATTTTTTCCCTGAGCTTCCATTCTTACTCAGTAGTGAGTAATGCTATTTGCTTGCAGACTGTAGACAAAACAGCCAAGCCTCCAGTAGGTCTAAGTTATGTCACTGTTAGTCAGGTTAAGGGAGTGTGAAGGCAAAACGTATGCCACATAGACAGAAACAGAGTCAAGCTTTTCTTCTATACTTCAGGGTTTGAGTTCATCCCATGGTTTCCCTGCAGCACTTGATGGATACTCTGCTGTGTCCTACTTTAATAGTGTCCCTCACTGTCACTTTTTATGTCACACAGAGTTATTTAGCTGCACAGTAACTGGAGAAACCACTGCAGGCAATCAAAACATTAAAAAGGGAGTGAATGCACACAGCCCATGCAGACCAACAATTGATCTTGATCTATATCAGCCACCTTAGTATATTTTTATGTTAGGCTGTTAGGCATTTTGTTGTTTAGATTATATTTTCACCGATTTAACTTACCTACATGACGTCATGGGAGGGTTACATTTCCTGTCAGTGACTAAAACCAGCACAGGATTGAAATTTAAACAAACATAGCTTATCACCAGGATCTTAATCCCAGGTCACGTCACCAATGCTGGTGCTGCAAGTTGTGAAACGAATGAAGTCATTTGGAAACCAATGAAACTTCTCGTTAAAACCCTGAGAAATAATATATCTGTAACTGGGACATGATAATGAAATCAATCAGTTCAGTATTGAAACAGCTGGGTTATTTTCTGCCCAGGATCTGTGTCCCTCCATGCAACGTTAAATTAAAAAAAGGCCTGTTGTGGTGGTTCTATGCTGATAAAAGATAAAAGAAAAATCTTTTTTTGTATGATGATGACAACATTACAAAACATTCTTCATTTTCCTGCACATGTCCTCTTTAAGGTACCTTTGCCCATGACTTATTCTAAAAATGTTGACCTCTTGGCCTGGGTAATGCAGTTTATGTGAACATTAGGTTATGAGTTTCAATGAGGCTGGATTTAGTCCCTAAAAAGAGTCTCTAGGTTAATTTAAAAGTAACTAATCCAATTCATACGCCGCTGAGGAACCAATTCTGGGTTAAGTGTATTGCCCAATGACACATCGGACATGTTGCTGCAGGACCTGGGGATCGAACCCCCAATGTTCCGGTTGAGAGAAGACGGACTCTACCAACTGAGCCACAGCCGCCCCAGGTCTGACCACTGATATATTCTGCAGTCCAGGAATGGGATCAGAAGCAGTTCTGTTTGGGTGACTCAAACCCTGTGTTGTAGGATGAAGATCCTACAACACCTCCTGTGGACAGGTGTTGAGAACTAGCATGCTTGCTAAAACACTTAAACAATGCATCTGGTTCGTCCAATGTATCTGTGATGTCCATGCCAAATAAAGTCTATTATTATTATTATTTTAAGATTGGAATTTAAAGTGGCTCAAATTTTGGAAGAATTGCGATAACCCTCTCGACTAATTCTCCCCTGTTTTGGTTACGCTGTTTGTCCTTATTGCATGGTTCCTTAATGTAAAACAAGTGCAGAGAGTCTTGTTCGGTAACTCTAATGCAACAAAACCAGCTAACTGAAGACATTAACATGCCTTGAGTGCTATCAGTCTCAGCTCTCAGTCTGAGTTCCTCGAAGTGTCTTGCCTTCCATTGCTTCGAGCTGAGTGCAACATTTCAAGCATGCTAAGCCTCCCTCCCATCTAAACAAATGGATAATTCCAATTAGGCATCCTCTGCTGGAGCGGACGTATTACAGCCCACCCTTCAGTTTAATTAAAGGACTCTTTCTGTCTGATTAGATTTGTTCCTTTGGAATTAAAAATGTGTTGAGGAAGCATGAGGAGGAGACTGAAGATGCAATGAGAGCATCAAGTGTCTAAGTTAGAGATAGAACACATTTTCTATAATGAGAGTTGTTTTCCCATGACGGAGGACCTGCCTCAGCGTGAATTTGCTGAACGGAGAGGAGGCCTTCGAAATAAATGACAAAAAGGTACTTTGTCATATGAAAGAGTGTTTTGTTTGTCAGTGCTTTCCAATGTGTTACAATGAATGTAACTAGAATAATTTATCAGGCAACTTATTGATCCTTAACAGTCATGATTAAGGTGATGGTACTTTGAGGCATAAGGTACTTTGTCAAAGTAAAGATAAAGGTTGCAGTCATTGTCTAGAAAGACAGTGTTGACTGTCAAATGGTCATGCTTGTTCTGACTCCTCTTCAGCAAGATAATGGTCATAATTATCAAACAAATAGAGGTTCTCAGCTTTTTTGGTTACTTGTACCATAGCTACCCTACATTTTTTTACTTGTTAAAGGTAAAAGCTGTACTTTAATGTTTAAAGGAAAGTCTCCTGAAGCCTCCAATGCAGTTCCAAACTTTTTTTGTCAAACGATAAACCATCTAGAATTAAACGCTCGTAAACACCAAGCAGCAACCTCCGGTGTTGAAAAATGAGCCGATGTGGAAGTGAAAAGAACTGTAGATCCCCGAGTATCCACTTGAGGCTGGCTCCAAGACACCCGAGAGTCACATACACCCCAATTAAAAAAACATGTTTACAGCCTGGTTCAAAAAAACGAAATTGGTCTGATAAGTTATTGTCCTCATGGGCACACTCTGCACAGGGAGTGAATTTTAATAATAACTCCGTTTGGTTAGGAGTTATGCATGGTTGGGCCCATGGTTGACCTGATTGGTGGGCGGGCGTGGTGTAATGTCAGAGATTGAGGTTTATGACCAGGTAATGCTGTGATAGATGTAGAAAGCAATAGCCTTGTTCTTAGCCTGCCCCCCCCCCCCCCCTCATCCATCATCTACAGACAAACAAAATGAAATAATATTGATTGCATTTTGTCAAAGAAAGTGTTGCTTCGTGTCAAAAAGCTCACATTTCCACCGCAGATGTCAGCTGGCTTTGTTTAGTTTTGGAAAATCGGCTGACATTTTGATACTCCGGGCTAATAACTACACAACAGTGGCAACTCTCCTCGGCTTTGTTGGATGCACAGGAGACATTCTCTCTCAGGCTGATTTACTCTGTGTTCAGACACAAGTGTTAGATGGCACACCAACAACAATAAGCCTGTACCTTGTAACATGAATTTATGTTTTTCTGGTATCCGAAGAAGGCTCTGTGAGCTATTGCTATGAACAGCCAATCAATAAATAAACTAAGCTTTACTGTCTACGCTCACAGTACAGAAAACCTGCACGCTAAAGTTTGGGTTCACATCCAGAGTCCATAGATTTCTAGGCAGTTGTTGCACAGGAAAAGATCACTTTATCCACTAATTTCAAGATTGTCCATGTAAGATGGTATGCCAAAGTGTCCTTGGGAAAGAGACTGATTCCCAACATGCCCCTAAAGGCTGTACCATCAGGATAGACATCTGTCTCAATGTGTGAATGCTGACATGTAGAGAAAAGCTCTTTGAGTGGTCAAAAGAATAAAGAAGATGGTGTGTAAGTGCAGCCCATTTTCCTTTCTCTCCTCATGCTGTCAGTTCAGTCGCCCACAAAAGAATTATGATTCATACGCTTTGTTTGAATGCACATCAGCACTGTTTGTGATTCTCTGCATTTCTTTGTCACATTCTGAAGTTTGCTAAACTAATGTGTTGCAGTTATTGAGTTCTCAAACTCATTTGCAGGCATTTTTATTCTCTTTATTTAGATAGATACATTCAGGATGTTTTAAAGAATATTGATTATGAACTACAGGGACTTAGCCGTTCTCATTTCACCTCTTGGACATGTGTGTGACTGTATGTTGTACTGGTGCTTTCACACATGCACAAAACTCCTGAAAACTTCCTGTACATTTTCTGGTTGAGGTGTATGTATGAACACAAACTGACAAATGTTTTACTCTGACCCTTTCCACAGTTTTTCCTGCTTGCCCTCTAGTAATTTTTTTTTACTAAATTCTGGTTGAGCTGATGTTGAAGCGCAGCAGGAAATATTCAGAAAAATTCACCACTAGTGGATGGGAGGGGGTGAAAACATTTACATGCTCAATGTGTAATGTCTGTTGATCTGGGGGAGCTTTCTGAACCCTAGTAATGACGTCATCAGTTCTTTTGGCTCATGTCATCTCTGCATGGGCTTTGAGATTATAGAAAGTCTGCATTTCAAACTGAAAGAGTTTGAAAGACAAAAGCTATTAACAAGGAGTCTATGAAGTTTCATTATACAAATATAGGATGCAACAGTGGTTAGTCTTGGTGAATAAGAATGTGAACATTAGCTGTAGAGATCTCAAATCTCCTCTGCAGAGTTACATTTTTAACACTTACATGTATTTTGGGTTTCAAGGAGTTATCTGCCGGCGTGATTAGAGCAGTATATTACATGAATCACAGCTCTCACTAGGATGTTATTTCGTTGATCATATGCTCAAAAGTTGCATTAAGAGCAGACATTAAGTATTCACTTTGGTTTACGATCGGTCCGGATTCATTTCTTCCTCTCATGTCAGCCCTTTGCTGCACTCTATTTTAATATAAATAATAGAAATATAGATGTGATGGTTCTTTCTGTATTGTCATGCACTTCCTCCTCCTGTCCTATGTTGACATGATCAAAGGGCAGTTTTCTGTTTTTCTTCCAGTGAAACGCTGCTTTTGTTCCTCAAAGAAGTAGTTATCAAAGCACAGCATGCCCCATAGAAACCTCGCTCCGATCACAACAGTGTGAGGAGTGTAGAGGAAGGGGAACATTAAGAGCATTAGAGTGCTGCAGTCCGGTGTAACACGGCCGTTGTTACTGAACTCTGTCAGGGTTTATCCAATCAGCTGTAGACGTTTGTGCTGCTTGGGCAAACACAGACTGGTATTGATCTGTGTTTTAAAGGCTCTGCTATCCATGTTTAATAAACCCTTGAGATTGTGTTGCTTTGCTTTTACTGAAATATTATCCTACAAATAATTTTGAAACAAGACCATTTTTGCTGTGCTGTATGGTTAATCTTCGATATATATAATTTATTTATAGGGTTTTAATTTCTCCAAATCAAGCTGCTGTACAGCAGCACAGTATTATTGCTGCTTTGCCCCATCTGAAGGGTTTCCGCTTTGTAAAGGAATGTGCATAGACGACAGGCAGCACTCAGACTGCTACTATAAATTCTCTCTCTCATATTTATACCCAGCCAGGGGTATCAAAGTTCACTTTTTCTGTCACATGACTCTTGCTGAACCACTCAGCACTGCCTTAGTGTAGTGACTCAGCAGACTAACCCTTCTGTGTTTGTGTCCCTGTGTGTTGCAGTGTGGAAGGTGATGCTCCAGGCATCGAAGTGGGCGCCTCTGTGGACCCCAGCAGCGGCTACAGTTGCGTTCCAGTGACCCACAGTGGCGGGCTCGGCCCCGACCACCTGGACAGCCAGCTCTACGGACACATCTTCCTGCCAGGCCACCAGCGGCCCCGCCGACCCAAGCTCCAGCACTCTCAGTCCATCCTCCGCAAGCAGGCCGAGGAGGAGGCCATCAAACGCTCCCGCTCGCTCTCTGAGAGCTATGAGCTCTCATCAGACCTACAGGACAAGCAGGTGAGGGGATGGAGGGGGGACACAAACAGGAACAGCTGACACAAGTTATACTGTGCTACTTCACTTGCATTGACGGACAAACATTTCTTCAAAACATCCATTAAAATATAATAGTCAACCAAACCTGTGTTTCAAAACACTAAGTATATATTTGAACTATGTGTAACAAACAGTGTTGTATGCATCATGGGAATATTCTAACCAATGCAAAACATTTTCAAACTATTCCATCAATAGTTCTGTACATCTGTAAAAAAAAAAAAAAAAAAAATGAAAGCCTTGTGGATGTTCAAAAACCAACACATCACAGTATTCTGCACGTTTTACTGCAAATAACAAACAGTTCAGTAATGGGAACCGAATAGTATCATGTCAGTGAACATGTCCGGGCAAACCTTTCAAATAGCAAACATGTAAGTTTAAAGAAGTTCTAGCTGGTTAAAGACAGAAGTGTCCATGTTCCTTTAAGTCCACAGTCCTTTTTGCACACACATGGTGCAGGGGAACATGATCAGTGTCATTCTGCTCCCCTGGATCACTAAAAACAGATTCACAGTTTTATTTAAAAGATTTGCACATTATCCTTTGATAGTGGTTTGCTCTATAGCATACTCCAGTCCAGACGTATTCCTTTTCAGTGTAGTCAGTTTCATCCTTCTTCATAGGCATATGGACTTGAGTTCTTATAGTAGTTTTTCCAGTCTGACTACTCAAAGCGCTTTTTACAACGCATTTCACCTTCAACTATTCATACCACATTTAGACACTGATGACG
The DNA here is from genome assembly GCF_963584025.1 of Labrus mixtus. Classification (NCBI taxonomy): domain Eukaryota; kingdom Metazoa; phylum Chordata; class Actinopteri; order Labriformes; family Labridae; genus Labrus; species Labrus mixtus. The sequence continues at coordinate 26,766,187 of NC_083618.1, read as the reverse complement.
GAGGCTGCGATGCAAAGTCTCATTAATTTATATTCACACTCCACCAACAGAGCAGCAGGAGCAATTGGGGGTTCAGTGTCTTGCCCAAGGACACTTCAGTGTGCAACTGCAAGAGCCGGGGATCGAACCCCCGACGTTCTAGTTGAGCTAAGCCACAGCCGCCCTTCTAATAAAAGATGATTAGCAACCACTGTCAATCACAATTGTCTTGTTAGTGTATCCATTCCAAGTCCCAACTATAAAATTATTTTTTACAATAGTTCTTCCAAGAGCAATTCCTCATCCTTATTTGAGATGTTACCATGTATCAGTCAGACTGGATTTCCATCATAATTTAACGTGAGCCATGTTTCCTAGGAAGTCTATTTGAGACTAATAAACCTTTGTTTCATTTTAACCCTAACCCATAAGCTATCACCCCTCTTGAGATTTAAAGGGCATGATTAAAAACTGATTACTCAGAAGCATCATTCTTCATTCTGTCTAATCCATGCTGCCAAGGTGATAATCAGATAAAAGCTGCCTTTGTTCCAGAGTATTATTTTCAAAGCAGCGTTAATTTATGTCACAGACACTCGCCATCTATAGGCTTAAAAATAGCTAAAAGTCTGGAGTTTGTCGCTTCACACAATGAGTGGCTTTGTTAAGGTTGGATTCACGGCGCTGATCATCACCACTTTGAAGCTCATTAGCTCTGTCTGAAGTAGAATATGAATTCATACTTTGGTGAAAGTATGTTTTCCGGGATTCTAATGAGAATGTGGGTGAAAAGCAGAGAAGTAGAACCAGCTGCAAGTTTCTTGAAAAAAAGTAGTTGTATTTGGAACTCAATGCAATAGACATGAGAGAGACCACTTCAGTATTAAGATCAGAGAAGAACTGTTTGGCTCAGTTTTTAATACAGAAACCCTTTAAGCCACCCAAGAGTGTGAGATATTTGAAAGGATGAGCAAGGATTCTATTAAACGACCGTCCTACCAGATCTTATCAGATAACACTTTGCAGAGTACTGCTGGTGTTTGTCACCGCTGTTAACACCTGGGACCACTTCCACCATCTCATTTCAGAAACAATGTCTGTTTCTTTTTTTACTTTTTTGACTGTTTTTCAGATGCATCTGTGACACCACCTTTCTTTGTCTTCCTGCAGGTTGAGATGCTAGAGCGTAAATATGGTGGGCGTTTCATAACCCGGCATGCAGCCCGCACCATCCAGACAGCCTTCCGCCAGTACCAGATGAACAAGAACTTTGAGCGTCTTAGGAGTTCTATGTCTGAGAACCGTATGTCCAGACGGATCGTCCTATCCAATATGAGAATGCAGTTTTCCTTCGAAGGACCTGAAAAAGTCCACAGCTCCTACTTCGAGGGAAAGCAGGTCTCACTTACAGATGACGGCGCCAAGATTGGTGCACTGATGCAGTCAGAGCACGGGGGGGAGATGGGCATGCAGGCCAAGACGCCCACAGCACAGAGCGACTTTACAGACGCTATCACTGAACTAGAAGATGCCTTCTCGAGGCAGGTCAAATCTCTGGCTGAGTCCATAGATGATGCTCTAAACTGTCGCAGTCTGCATGGTGATGAAAACCAGTTGGAGCAAGGGAGAAGCCTCCAGGATATGGACAGGGAGGTCAGCTGTCAGGTGAAACCCTCCCACAGTGCGGCAGAACATCGCAAGCTGGACGAGATGACGGCGTCTTACAGCGATGTCACTCTTTACATCGACGAAGAAGAACTGTCTCCTCCTCTGCCCCTGTCTCAGTCTGTAGACCGGCCATCCAGCACGGAATCAGACTTGCGCCAGCGTTCCCTCAACTCCTCCCAGGACTACTGGTCTCTGGCTCACAAGGATGAGAAAGGGGACACGGACACCAGCTGCCGCAGTACACCCTCGCTGGAGTGCCAAGAGCAGCGTTTACGGGTAGACCACCTACCCCTTCTCACCATCGAGCCTCCGAGCGACAGCTCAGTGGAGCTGAGTGATCGTTCCGACCGCAGCTCTTTGAAGAGACAGAACGCCTACGAGCGGAGCCTCACCAACCAACAGAGCAGCCCCAAACACATCAGCCACGGCCTGCCGCCCAGAGGACCTTCCAGGGAGGAGGACGCAGGCCGCCATCGACCACGTCAACTGGAGGCCCACCTGGCCATCAACGGCACTGCGAACCGGCAAAGCAAGTCGGAGTCGGACTTCTCCGACGGTGACAACGACAGCATCAACAGCACATCCAACTCCAACGACACCATCAACTGCAGCTCCGAGTCCTCGTCCAGAGACAGCCTGAGGGAGCAGACACTCAGCAAGCAGACGTACCACAAAGAGACCCGCAACAGCTGGGACTCACCCGCATTCAGCAACGACATAATCCGCAAGAGGCACTACCGCATCGGTCTCAACCTCTTCAACAAGTATGTACACTTCATAACAAGGAATCCAATTACAGGCTGCTCATGCAGTGCCACACAATCTAGTACACGTACCATATCCTTTAAGGGACTGAAGACTAAGAGGTTATGTGAATTAGATCTAGTCCATTACTTGTGATAAAGAGAATTATTTTCCAATAAAGAGCCCAAAATGAAATGAGCTGAAAACAGATTGTCTGAACAATTAGCAGTGACATTGCTTGATACAAGACAGCTGTCTCTTCCACTTCAGGTGCTAATGAGTCTAGGACTCATCGTGCTCTATTTCAAGCTGAGTGAATCATGATTCCTTTTTAATCATAGATGATTGTGGATTTGGTTTCCTTCATAGCTGGTCTTTAAGTTGCTTTTAATCATGGTTGATCAAGACAGAAGAGAAAAGCAGTTCCTGCACTCAGCCCTCATCCCATCCACCCCCCCAACCCCCACTCCCTGCCTCCCTAAATCCTGTCCCTCATCTGACACACACACTTGGCAAGGGGCACAAGTGCAGTGGGATAATCACAGATTTGGATTTTGGCCTCACCCCCTTTTTTTCTCTCTCGTTCTCTCTATCCTCTCCCATTTCTACAGGAAACCAGAAAAAGGCATCCAATATCTGATAGAGCGAAACTTTGTTCCAGACACTCCAGTGGGTGTGGCACACTTCCTGCTTCAGAGGAAAGGCTTGAGTAGGCAGATGATTGGAGAGTTCCTGGGTAACAGGCAGAAACAGTTCAACCGGGATGTCCTCGAGTGAGTTTGCATATTTTTTTCTGTGTGCATTTATACATGAAGATATTCTAAAAGCAGCTTTTGACTTGACTTGGAAACTACGCCAGTGCAGAAACGTTTCGTTCCTCTGCCTTTCAGGAATATAAACCGTCATTTAGTTGCAAATGTGATCTACTCTCATTCAAATAAAGTCTTTGGAGTTCCTGAGGACTGCTAACTCGAGTTACATCCAGGAAATAAACAGAAATAGAATCCACTCAGGAAATTGCTCAGATAAACATACAGACCCCGTGTATATCCTTCAGCTCTTTCAATGGGGAAGGGAAGTTGTAAAGATCTCCTTATTTTTCCAGTAGTTATTCATTGCATCATTCATATAGCACCTCTATTTATGCTTTAGACTGGACGGACTTATCTGAAACACACTGGAAGCACACCGGCTCTATCAGAGCCCATTGAGATGCAGTGGACGATAAGGCCAGGAAAGGTCCGTCAGTGTCAGTTTGACAGGCGTATCTAAAGGGCTCCTTGAGAAAATGTCGATAAATCCTGACATGCAAGGAATCAAAGCATCACGGCCGTGAGAGTTACAATCCTTACTTCAGTGGAGCAAAAGTTCTACGGTCCTTTATAGAATTGGAAGTGGAAGCTGCACTAAGCAACCATTTTTAAAGAAGTGGAAGGATAAAAGTTGTGTAGTATTGCAGTTATCCTCAGATCTGCTGACCTTTCAGCATCTTTATTTGTGTGTTTTCAAACCTCAAGTTTTCCCCTTTGCTGTTTGGTTAAAGCTCATTAATTTTTTTCAGCAACAGGCAGCTTTTTTTTTTACATTAATACCTCTGTTAATAGACATTACTTTTACAAAAACAAAACACACTCATACAAAATAATATCGAGAAGCAAGTGAAAGTAACAAAGCATCTAAAGAGCTAAATGTTTTTTTTAACTGGAGTCGATGAACACAGAAACAGAGCTACAAAGTCAGTCAATATTTCATATTAATACTCCAAATGACTGCTTATGTTTCTTTCAGGTTACTGCTAGGGTATACAGGCATATTGCAAAATTGACTAAACTGTCTAGTAAATCTTCAGAGAAAGGTATCTTGAGTTGAGTCCTTTCTTTACTTGAAGGATAACGATTATAGTAATGTTTCACCTGGCAGCAGTTGTCCAGATTTATTTTATATTGCAAATGGAAAATGGAAAATAACCAGCAGCTCTTGTTGTCTGCCACTGTGCTTAATGAATGTTGCTCCACATAGTGAAGACACGCACACATCATTGAATCCAATTCAGCTTTATTGAACAATTAAATCATTCCCCTTTTTGCATTGTCTTCCCTCTTATCTGTGCTAAATGTGTGTTGATGTTTTTTTTTCCCCAGCTGTGTGGTCGATGAAATGGACTTTTCAAGTATGGAGCTTGACGAAGCACTCAGGAAGTTTCAAGCACACATCCGAGTTCAGGGAGAAGCTCAGAAGGTTGAACGTTTGATCGAGGCCTACAGGTGAGAAACTCCTCTGACAGCAGAGGACTAAACATACTCTATAGCCTGCATGGACTCATCAACTTACACTGACCAAGGGGCTATGTGCTGTTTACTTGTGTACTTCACAATGAGCAATTGCCAATTCACAAGCTAGCATCGTTCCACAATCCAATCTCAAACAGAAGTTACACCAAAATCTTCCAATCTTCTTCAACATTCTCCGGCGTAAGAGCAGCAGGGCAGCATTTCAAAGCCATTTTGAAGTCTTCTCTTTTCATCCACATCCTCACAGAAAATGATTTAGCAGGAATAAGTTCAAAAAGCTGAGGAAAACCTTCCTCGGGGCTGCTGATGGAAGTTATTTGCCCCCCCCCCCCCCCCCCCCTCCCCCATTTTTTTCCCCTGCAAACCTCTGGTTTAAAGGTGCCTTCATGCCCGCAGAGAATTAGCTTCGATCAGCACTGAGCAAGGACATTTCTGCCTCAGTAATCACAGCAGTCAACGTTACGTCGAGGAGATAACGATAACTGATCATGCCCCAGTCCAGATATGATCATGAACTCACTTTATGGTGAGTCAGAAAAAAAACTGTTAAATGACCTCTCTGATGGCCACGGGCTACTTATATTAACAGACTTAAATGGTCTGCCTCGTTCTCTGTTTGACTTTTATGACAACTGTATGACTACAGCTCAAATAGCAGGGAGCTCAGTATCTATATCAATATTGATATTTCTGACCAAAAGTGGAACTAACACAGAACACTAACAGTGGAGATTACTGATTTATATTGTCTCAAAGGATTGACTTGATATTGTTGCTTTGTCCTTTTTATGAAAAAAACATTTTTTTGTCTCACTGAAGCTCTGTTCAGTGAGGTTTAATGCTGGTACTGTGTTCCAGATTAAATGTAATTATAAAAAGGAAAAAGTAGCAGGCTATATTTACCTCCATAGAGTGTATTTCTTAATATGATGTAGGCTCTTGGTTTTAAAAGTGAAACCAATTTAGGGGTCAAACAACTTTACCAACTATTGTCTATTGGTACTGAAGTTCACGCTCATACAAAAGGGCTCTAACAAAGTATTAAATACAACTTTTCAATTATGATAACCATCCTCTTTGCAGCCAACGCTACTGCATCTGCAACCCTGGTGTGGTGCGACAGTTCAGGAACCCTGACACCATCTTCATCCTGGCCTTCGCCATCATCCTTCTCAACACGGACATGTACAGTCCCAACGTCAAGCCTGAGAGGAAGATGAAGTTGGAGGACTTTGTTAAGAACCTTCGAGGTACTTTGTTCTCCCTCCCTGCACCTCGTCCAGCTTGCTGTCATAAAACCAATACTGTATAATCTTCAGATGCTACTGTGCAGCTCTGAGGATAAATATTCAGCTCAAATTGAGTTTTGTGCATGCATTCTGCCCTGATTAATTGCTGTGTCAATAAGGTAGTTATTTATTTTTGTTAGTCATGGCTAAGAAATCTCTGCTATTGATGCAAAGCACTTTTAGTTGCCTTAGACAGATTTTGAGGGTATTAGCAGGGGCTTTGCGGCATGGCTAACTCATTACTCTGCCTATTGGAGTGTCAGTAATTAAAGTACAGTATTGAGTAGAGAAGAAATATTTGTCCCTAGAGAGTTCTGAAGGGCATTTCTGTCTGTACTGTGAGAGATATGTACTGCACAGCAGTATGTAAGTAAATTCAGGGGTTCATCAGCTTTCATAAATCTGTGAATTAATCATTAATCCTTCTCTCTCTCTCTTTCCCTCTAATGCTCTGCCAGGAGTGGATGATGGGGAAGACATCCCCCGAGAGATGTTGGTCGGGATATATGAGAGGATTCGCAAGCGGGAGCTCAAGACTAATGAAGACCATGTGTCCCAGGTTCAGAAAGTGGAAAAACTCATTGTTGGAAAAAAGCCGGTACGTTTGAGTTTGCCCTTGAGCTGCTGCACTCTGAGAGTGTGACCACTTTTATCTTCCGCCTTCCATTCAGGAGCTGAATCTAGCAGGAGCATGCAGAACCAAATTACCCAGTGTACCTCTGAGCTGTCGCAGAGAGCACCAGCTTTATTCGTAGCCAATGTCCTCTAAGAACGGACGGGAATGAAAGAGCATTCTTTACCTGAACCCACTTTCCTCTCAGCGTGACACATCAATTCTTTGCGCCGGAGACCTTCTCACTGAATGACTGTAATATGTCTCATGCCCCAAGTGTCAGCCCAGAAATGTGCTGTCTGACAAGCTTCCTTATAATAAATGACATAAACAGACTGGCATGCACCCGATGATCTTGACGGTGTTTACTTGAATCCCGACCCTTCCCTTTCGGTCCATTGATTCCCCCTCTTTATTAAAATAACTCCACTTTAAAGTGAAAAATCCACAGCAGTTCAAGAGACCTTGATGATATCATGATTGTAAAAGTTGACACAAACTGAGAACACAATATATTACAAGAAAAGATTGTGAGGGGCACATAGATGTTTGCTCTTCGATCCGTAAAAACGAGTTTCCATTTTTCAAATTTTGCCAATATTTCTTTTGAAAACGTCACATGGAATGTATTTTCTTTGATTAATCGTGAGTTTGAAATTGCCTTTATGTGTTCACTGATCCCTGCTAAATTATCTCTTACTCCATAGATTGGCTCGTTACACCACGGTCTGGGATGTGTAAGTATTTCTCTTTCTGTCATCAGCATTCTGGTCATGGTTGTTTGGAAATAGCATATTTGTATGATACCCAAAGGCTTTATGGAAAAGACGCAGACACATGGAAGGATATATCTTTTTGGCAGTCGGTATCTTAAAAGCCTTTTGTAACACAAGAAGAAGACAATGCAGTAATGTTGCTGTATTGTGTGTGCAGGTATTGTCCCTCCCCCATCGGAGACTCGTGTGTTACTGCAGACTCTTTGAAGTGCCCGACCCCAACAAACCACAGAAGTTGGGCCTGCACCAAAGAGAGATCTTCCTCTTTAACGACCTGCTAGTGGTATGGCAAACATCACTTTTCCATCACACTGGGATCACACTTGGGTGTTCCAAAGAAAAGACAAGAGTCTAAACCACATTGCATGCTCTTGTTTTTTTCTTAGGTTACTAAAATTTTCCAAAAGAAGAAGAACTCTGTGACATACAGCTTTCGTCAATCCTTCTCCCTCTATGGAATGCAAGTGCTGCTCTTTGAGAATCAGTGTAAGTGCCCTTGAGACTTTCTAAAGGCATCAGCATGCTTTAAACTAGTTTGTTTGAGAACACTTTGAAAGTCAAAGTGTTTATGGCTTTTTGGAATTGCCCTGCTGCTGGGCAGAGTGAAATATTGTAATCATAGAGAGGGACCACTCGTGATAAACTGTATATATTTAGATTGATGAGTACCTTGTCAGGCATTCTCGCCTGCCCAATGTTGTTCTTACTCTTACAAAATCCAAGTCTCAAGTTCACAGTAAATGGACTTCACTTATATAGGGCTCTGCTGGATGTCATACAACTGTATAAATAAATGTACTGTTGACAGAGGCTCCTGTACAAATGTCTTTTTACATATCTTCACATTTAGCTATAACTCCAGGTGTAATTTGAGGTTTAAGGTCCCCAAATGTATTGCAGAAGCCAACGATTGAGTTATCAATCAATAGAATAGAAGATGACCTATTCTCTTCTCAGAGTTTTAGAGAGAACAAACAAACCCTTGCTTCGTGTTCACTTAACCAAGTAGGCTTAGGTTGTTGTGTTTATTATGTATTATTCTGGAGCGGCAGTTGTTAGAGTCATCGTCTCTCAACCGGAAGGTCGAGGGTTCAATCCCAAGCTCCTGCAGCCACATGTCCGATGAGTCCTTTGGCAAGACACTTAACCCCGAATTGCTCCCGCTGCTTCGTCGTCCTCGTTTGAATGCTTCTGAAAGGGATTACTTACTTCTGATAGCCTCTACCATCAGTGTATGAATGTGTAGGTGTGACATGCTGTGTAAAAGCACTTTGAGTAGACAGAAGTCTTGAAAAGCGCTATACAAGACCAAGTCCATTTACCATTACCATTTATGTGAAGTTAGAGAAGTCACAGACACCAGGTTTAAATATCATAATATAAATGAAAGGAGTGAGGTTACAGACAGTGTTTAATGATCTGATAAGCATTTCATTTATGGCATACTGTATCACAGCAGAAGTGTTTCTGTGTTCTCCCATAGTGATGTGTAACACGGTGTTGTCCTCACTCTTCAGATTATCCCAATGGAGTCCGTCTGACCTCGGCCATTCCTGGAGCTGACATCAAAGTCCTCATCAACTTCAATGCACCCAATCCTCAGGACCGCAAAAAGTTCACCGACGACTTGCGAGAGTCTATTGCTGAAGTCCAAGAAATGGAGAAGTACAGGATAGAATGTGAGCAGAGGAGTCAAGTCTTTGTTCTGACTTTACTTTTTATGTCAGATCAAATAAATATAATAAAGGAGAAGACTCTTCATTAATGATGACTTTGCATGTTTGTCTCATTTTACAGCTGAATTAGAAAAACAGAAGGGGGTGGTGAGGCCCAGCATGTCCCAGTGTTCCGGGTTGAAGAAGGATACAGGTAATGGGAACCTGAGCCGAGGAAGCCTTGACGACAGCTACGCCATTGGTGAAGGTTTGAAGAGGAGTGCCCTCAGCAGCTCTCTCCGTGACCTCTCAGATGCAGGTAACATTTAGTGTTGCTCTGGTGACTATCTTTAGTTCTATTCTCATCCCAATGCTAGACAAAGTAGAGTGTTAATACCCAAGCTGGATCCTGGCATGATACTATCCACTCCTTTTTAGATGTTAACTGATTTGGAAACTTGGAAGAAGCTGAGTTCCTGTTCTTGTTGGGTTTCAATTTGACTGTTGGTCACTTCAACTGGGCGCTAATGCTTGAGCGTCTTAGTGATTACACCTCCTGAGCCATAAAGCCAGTGAAGCGGGGAGATAGAGATGGGTGTATTGGCTAATGGGCACAGGTGTAATTTACTACAGACTATCACCTAATAATCCTGCATCACTGGCGGGGGAGGAGGCAGCGCTATGTGGGTCATTGTGATCAATTTGAGCGTCTTAGCGGTAAGAGGAATTAATGTTGTGTGGTTGATTTAGGCAGGGTGTACAGAATAGCCTCGACACTGCAGACACTGCTCTGCACGAACACTCTGTGACCTCAACACAGGGTTCAAACTAATAAAGCAAAAAATAAAATAAAAAACAGATATTGAATTTAGCTGTTTGCTTTTGATGCTTTTTGAATGAGGCCAAACACATTTGAGTGCAAGTCTTTATAAAGCCCAGCCAAAACTGGATTTTGGAGGCCTATAATTCCTTTAGGGGGATGTTTGTGCATCACTTAATAAAATTAAATTTGCAAGAACTGACGTTTGTTTACGTATAACTGACTCAACTGCATTAATAAGGCTCCTTCTACACTTCCAATGAACTCTAGGTTTACAAGATTAGTTTAGATGAGGTCAGTTTACCAGTCATGGGGAGTGCTGCTCACTGTTTGAAAAGAGTTGTATGATGTATTCTGTGGTAAGAGTCTAGAGAACCCTAAAGATGTCCAGAAGGTAATTTTGATTTGGACTTGGAGGCTACAAATTACTAGCAGAAGGTACTTTTTAGAAAGCTGGAGGTGTGGATTATTATTTTTTTACATTAACAGAGAGGGTCTAATATAATTAGTGGCCCTATTGGAAATGTAGGTTCCAGAGTATTTTTGATCATGACATATTTTCTGGTCTTTGATTTTGGAGATTTTAGTCTCTGCTGCATTTATTTTGTTGAAAAGCAAAATTGCCGGAGTGCCCCTATAACGCATCAAGACGGCAAGTCTTGTTTTTATGAGTAGATGTTTCAAGATTGAAGCTAACATTGTAAAGTGGTAGCAGTGACTTGCTTCTTCCCTATCCTTTGGCCTTATTCACCTCCCTTTGCCATACCAACAGTCTGCTTCTAGCCTAGTAATGTGGCGCTTTTTGTCACCTAAGGGTGCTAGCACCGACTCCTCACCCCAGTAGACAGAAGGAATATTTGCACGCTGAAGTGTTTATCAGTTGGTCTAATCTGTCATGTTACATGTTCTGGGCAGGCAAGCGTGGGAGACGCAGCAGTGCAGGATCACTAGACAGCAATATGGAAGTAAGTAGGACGCAACTGATGCTGCGCTGTCCTCTGACTTTATGTTGTTCACTTTGAACACACTAGTCTCTGTCTTTTGTTTCTTTGTAGTGGGAGTTTTATTCTGTTTGGTGGTGTTTTTTGTTGTGAGCACATTGGTCACTGTGCATGCGCATTGGGCTGAGGAGAATCACCTGCTGTGGCTGACACATCGATGTACAAAAGCATGACACGACTAATAACACTACTGACTCACATTCGGGTTGTTGATGTTACACTCACCTCGTCCCATTCAAGCCATTTCCTCAAGCCCTTTTTTTTGTCTAATTTAAGAAACCTGGCTGTGATTTTTCAGTTTAAGCTTCTGCATGCTCACACAGTTTGAAGTGATACTTTCACACGCCTTCCTTTCACCAGCTCATTACCTTGACAAGTTATTCCTCTTAACTTCTTTCTATCATCACATTTAGCCAGAAATATAATACAGTAATAGTTCAGCCAAGTAGAAGGCACAGCAGTGTTACTATTAAGCCCACGGAGGAGCTAGTAAATCAGTGTAACTAAAACTGTTAGCAGCTAGCTAAATCAGCTTGATCCATTTCTGTATGTTTTGATAGGAGCCTAAGCTATAGGTTAAAACATCGTGTTTCCTTGAACACAGGTGGTAAGCAGGTGTTTTAGAAAGCGTGGATGCACTGAATAAACGAGTTAGCTGGCTAACATGTTAGCCTGGGTTAGCTAAGTCTTGGATAAGAAATAGGGAAAGGGCTTCTTTGGCATTTAGCTTAAAAATGTTTTATTATTATTCAATATCAGACGTATGAGACCTACTCCTTATTCTGCCCTCGGGACATTCTCTACAACTTGTAAGGAAAAGTATGCAACAGACGACTCTTGTATTTTTTGGGGTATTTTGGTAATTTAAAAAAATATATATTTTTCATCCTGTTGATGGTCCATCAATTTAACAAACTATTATTAGTTAATGAGCAAGTTATTGCAAGGGTCAGTTAATTCTGTCAATTTAATACAACACAGAAATGGTGGGGTGTAGTTTTTCAATTTAGAGTTCCAGCGTTCATATCTAAAACTCTGCAGCAAAACAGCCCTCCTGTTAAGTGCTCCCTCAGAGGCTCTGTTTCGCAAAATTTAAGGAGGCACACTGCCACAGAAACAGCTATAAATAACTAGGCAATATGGCAGAATCCGTAGTGTCTAGAGAACATTTTTTTGCTATCATTGTATAGACTACTTCCTAAGGAGCACGGGCACCTTAGTGTTAGCTTGTTGGGGTTCAGAGTACTGCAAGACACTTGGTTTGAATATGGTTACATGGATCAGTCTGAGCAATATTGTATTTTATTTGCAGAGCTGTTGCTATGTTCAAACAAACATTGTACTAGTTTTCATCCGGTACAAAAAAAAAAAATGGAAAGCTGGCTCACCGTTCAGATATATTTGCTGAACCTCATACATGCGATAAGAAATCTTTTGTGAACAATTATAGGAACATTACAACTTGTGCAGTCTGCATGTTATGCATGGCTCTGAAAGAAATGCTTCATTTTTCACAAACATTTATTTTGACTGTTCTCTTGTCATTCTGTGTAACTGTGCTTATATTTGTGAAGTTTTTTTTTTTTTTGGCTCAGTGGGAATTTAGAAACATCAGAGCACATCAGTTACTTGGTGTGCAGTTTACCGGCTGCAGCTTCAGATTGTTCTGCAAAGGCTCAAAAGTGAGGCCACATGAAAATCAAAGAGGATACTGTAACCTTGGAAACTGGATAAAATGCTGACAGAAACTCACAACAGCATCGGCAGTCAGAGTCTGAAGACTTAGAAGCTGTTTGTCTGCGCATGACAGATACAGAGGGGCTGGTATAAGCTCCGCAAACTGAGCCTGCGAACAATTTAGAGAGACAGTCGACCGTGAGATGTTAGGAAGTGTAGACAAACAATGCAGTGTAACAGGAAAAGGAAACAGAGACGCTTTACCGCAAGGCAATATGGGCAATCATGTGAGATTTGAGATCAGCTGTAGCCGGTACTGAAGTTTAAGGGAGAATATAACCTACACCCTAAAAGCAAAAAAAAAAACTAAAGAAAAGTTTCTTTCTGTACTCATGTTTCATCCTCCGAAAAATGATCTGCACAAACCTGAGAAAAACTAGAGACAGGGAAGATAGAAAATTACTAAAATGCATTAAATTTATATGAATGCATACAGAGAAAGAAAGAGTGGAGGAGGCAAGAAGTTTTATAAAGTCCCCGCGCAATCTTAACTTCTAAGTCTACCAAAACAATGTGAGCAAGGCATAACAATGAGCTTTATCGAAAAGGAATATTTTAAGACTAATCTCCAACTTAAAAGTGTCTGCCTCCTTGGCAAAAACTGGTAGAATCCCACCAGAGAAGAGCCTAAATATCTAAAGTTATGCCTCCCATACTACTTTTGAAAGTGTGGATACCAAAAATAGGCCTGCATCCTGTAAGAACAATGCCTCAGAGGGGTAGTAGATCACTTTAAGCTCTTCCTGCTGTCTCATTTTTGTGGTCTGACCGTCCTCTCTCTCTTGCAGGGGTCCATCATTAGCAGTCCTCACATTCGGCGGAGAACTCCTTCCAGCCGAGACTGCCCATCCCGCCACAGCGGCCAGTCCCTTCCCAATTCCTCCTCTCTGCTCGGATCTCTGTTCGGCACCAGACGGGCGAAGTCCCCCAGCCCCACCCCGCAGCCAGTGCACCCCACCCTCATCTCCCACACCCCTCACCCCGCCAACTTGCACCACACAGCCCGGTCGGAGACAGACACGCCGGTCCCCATGCACCCGCACCACGCCCAGTTCTGCCACGTCACCCAGAACCCCCCGCCTTACCACCACCACCACCACTACCACCCGCCGGCCCACCTGCAGCACCCTCCGCACCAGTACCACCCGACCCCCTCGCACGGCCAGCAGCCGCCCTTCCTGCCGCACGCGCAGCACGGCCACAGTGGCCACCCGGCACACCCCTCCTCCCACGCTGCTCACGGCGCCCACCACCATGGCCCGCCGCCAGCGCCCTCCCAGGCACCGAGCAGCACCAAGCCCAAGCACAGCGGCATCAGCACGGTGGTCTGAGACACACAGGGGCTCTCTTTTCTGCTCTCTGACTGAACTTTGATTTTACCCTGAGGCTCTCGGCTGATGATGGGCTGGGTATGTGAAGCCAGAAGAGATCCTGTGCCTCCTTTTAAGCATATTTTCTTTACACCCATGACATGGGCAGAATATTCAATAGAGACACTTTTCCTTTTCCAGTTGCTTCTTTCATTTGATTTCAAGTCACACTTCATCGTCTGCTTGCTTTAACAGCAACGGACGCCGACATAAGAGCATGCACAAAGACCACAACTACTGTTTCTCCTCCACAAATTAAAGAAATATGATCAAATATCTCGCTTACAAGTATTTTACAGAAGACGTAAACAGTAATCTTGACTTAAATGTCTGCAAAGTGAATTCATCTAGTGCAAGGGTAGCTGGACAGACAGATAGACGGACAGTCATCCTCAGCAGTAGCTGTACGAGTATTTAATGTAGCGGTAGCTCACAGTGCACTGTGATATCTCTGTTAGCAGTGATCAATGTGCCAATTTACTAATTTAGTCACAAAAAAATGCTTTATGTATATTGTGCATAGTATTTTGTAACAAATAATATCAACAGTTATTATTCTAATTATAATTACTACAGAACAAATGACATCATTCAATCTCTCAGTATTATACTCGCACATAGGGGGCGTAGTTTCACTGTTAAGAAAACAATCAGAGCTTTTACTAGTTAGTTCATTCAGTGAGCTGGAGCACTATCTATTGCCTTGAGTTAGAGCTCTTTTAATGGAGTTGAAGGCTGATGCAGACTCACACAGCAGCCCTGACACAGTCTCCTCCAGTGACTGCACTCTTCTTCGGTCCAGAGTGGTCTCTGAGGAAGGAAGCCACAACGAGCCGCTGAACAAACAGATCTATCTAAACGTCCACCCTGCAGTACTGGCTGCCTGTCTGACATCATTTTATTTTTTTAAACTATTTTTTTAGAGTCCAATAAAACTATGAAAATGCTCTATATGTTTTTACAGCAAACCTGGTAGGATTCTTTGATTCTGTTCTGCAGAAGGAGGAGATGGGGATGTTTTTGTGTGTGTGTGTGTGTGTTTGTGTGTGTAGCAGGGAAACAGCAACATGACTGTAACAGTGTGTCTCCTGAGGTGGAAGCTCTCAGCTGGCTGAGTTGTGACCTCTGTGTCCCTCTTGGGGTTTTATTGCGCGTCTCTCAAGCGGCATGCCTGTTGTGCGGTGCTGTTTACTCCCTCCGTCTGACTCTTTTTTTTTTTTTTTTTTCCTCTGAGCCACACGAACGACACAGTACAAAAATCAATAATTATCATTCTGTGATGGTGACAGCTCTCTTATGCCTCACTCACCACAAATGGCAGTTTTATATCAAGCATTTTTCTGACATATTTATGGGATGGCTGGTTATACCTCAGGGCCATCCTGATTACAGTATCTAGTGTGTGTGTGCTGAGCGGTGGCAGGGGGGGGGCTGCTGTGCTGGAGCGTATTTTATATTGAAAGCGATAGACGCGGCACTTGTTCTATTTAGTTAATATCAATGGCAGAAGTTAGTCTGTATCTGCTAAAGACTATGAGATGGATTTTTTTAACTTGTATGTGCAATATGTATTTACTTTTTTTTCTTTTGTCTCAGAACGGCTGCAATCCGTGGCTGTTCTTATTTGCTAGTTCAGTTAGTTTTGTCTTTTTCACCCTTTGTCCTTCGTCATTTCTTCCTCAGTGTTTCAGTAAAGTATCCACGTGGATTTGGAGGGACTGCATCTTTCTAATTGATAAAGAACGATCGAAGAAAAATACTAGCATGTAACGATGTATTTGAGGCTATTTTCTAACTGTTGTGTATCCCAAAAAGCTATATCAGTGTTGAAGAAGATATTTGTTGAGAATGATTTATTTGTACAACAAAAAAAAAAAAAAAGTTTTGAATTGTTCCGACCCCCCAAAAACACAGTGCATCAATCGTTCGAATCTCGAAGTAATCACAGTGGTGAGATGAATTCTTAGAGCAGGCGTAATGAAAGTTGCTCTCAAATCTGAGTGATAATAGACAGGCAGCTATAAGTGTAATAAATGGAACTCTTTTATCACCTTATTTATCACCTCTACCTGGCAGTACATTACTCTTTGCAAGTCAGTGTCAAGTAGATCGCTGTTTTTCTCTCTGCAAATTTAATAAGGCACTCTTTTTAAATGGTTTATAAGCTTTAATGAGAATAGTTTACTTACATTGGAGTTGGTTAACGTTAGTTTAATTCATGTTCATCAGGTCGTTAATTAATCCTTATGAGCAATAAGAGTAACTTTTTGGTTGCCATGTGCACATATTCCCTTTCCAACAAATAAAATCCACTGAGAAAAGACAAAAAGGTGCTGTTTCTCCCAGCACATTTTGTATATTTCTTGATGCTGGATGTCTTATAGCCATCCTTTTTTTAAACTAGAATTTACTAAAAAAAATGAACAGTCCTCAGCATGTGGGTAGCCTACCACCTCTAAGTGTAGAAACCACAGTAGGAGGTAGATAAAGACATGAAGAAGAAACCAAAATAACTCTAATGATCTGAAATATACATTCTTTATCATCTTAAAATCATACGTTAAGTAAAAGAAGTTTTTAAAACCTATAAACCCTCTATGAAGTGTGCCTTATTACAATGGTACTGTTTCTTTTTTATATATATATATATCTGCCATAAATACAGCGTTTCAAGCATTTCAATCCAGTGTAGTTTCATTTCTGTGGAATCAGAAAAGTGCCAATATTGCGTGGTCATTACATCGTAAATCAGATTTACACCAAGTCCATCGGGGGACCAAATTGAATTGACCCGCTACAAATCCGCAGTAGACC
The DNA here is from genome assembly GCF_963584025.1 of Labrus mixtus. Lineage (NCBI taxonomy): Eukaryota > Metazoa > Chordata > Actinopteri > Labriformes > Labridae > Labrus > Labrus mixtus. The sequence continues at coordinate 26,749,430 of NC_083618.1, read as the reverse complement.
GCTCACAACGTCTGTTTTAAGACAAATGTCTGATAATAAACTTATATTATTTGCAGAATAATGACACAGACAGACTAGAATAAACGTAGCTCTACACAATGATGCCGGTCCTTTGAGTTATACTAAACCAGTGTGTTTTCAGCCTCGACCCTCCAGTTCCTTCAGATGACTGATGTATTGTAAAAAAAAAAAACCTGTCCAGATTCCATGTGAGGTTCTTTGTTGCATGCCATTAATGCCTACCGTTTCTTTTTGTATGTCTCCTCTTTTTTCGTTTTTGTCTTTTTATGTGTGGTTCTGTTGGGCAGCAGGCTCGACTGGACCCCTCAACTTTCAATGTAGCTTTGATTTCTCTGACTGATGCTTGTTTACATTTAGATGATTTCTGGCCTACTATAGTATTTTTTTCATTGAAAGTTATCCTCTGGCATGCATTTTCCCTTTTTTTCCCCACTGTACAGTATAAAGACAAAGCAGTATACTGCGGAGTGTAAATACAAAACTCCACCTGGAGAAAATCTAATGTAACTCAAGGAAGCGGGTTTGAAAGGGAGGACACATGAAGAGGGTGGGCCGATAGTAACGAATGAGAACATGTAAATAATCTGTAAATTATTATTAATATAATTATTATTATTATTACTACTCAATGTCTGCAGTTGCATTGAAGCTGCATTCCTGCTCCCTCTGATATCGACATAATCATCGACTGCTTCTCTCTGCCTCCAACAGGACTGAATTATCATAGGATCTAGAGATGAACAGCTAACTGTTACACAGTCAACACAACTTCTGACTTATTTCCTGAGAATCTCCTGTTCCGTCACACTCACAGCCCACTTTTTGAAGTCGAAGCGAAGGGAGGAGTGCTCTTATTTTGTTATGCATTCTGTTTCTAAGTAGACAAAACCCCATTGATGTAAAACTAGTACTGTGACGATGTTGAGAACGCAAAATAAAGCGATATATACTGTTAAACCTTGTGGTTATCGTGAGTGTCTTTATTTATTCAGAGAATACCATTTCTTAATGAGATGAGATGAGATGAGATTCAACTTTATTGTCATTACACATATACAAGTATAGAGTAACGAAATGAGGTTTGGCATCTCACCAGAAGTGCAAATAAGCAGAAAGTGCAAGAATCTGTGCTATGTACAGTAATTACAAAATTTACAGATGTAGACTAAAAAAGTGAATTATTGGGTATATATGGCTGGATTAATGGGATGCTATAAATATAAATAAATGCTATAAATATAAGTATATTCTTCAGATTATAATATACAGATTAAGGTGCAGTGAGCATGCTATACTAGTTTACAGATAATATACAGAATATGGACATATTTTACAGGTCAAGTGTAATGTAATGACACAATGTAATTAATGTAATGATGACTGAGTTATTGGAACATCATCTTCTATGTTTTTCTTTAAGTGGTCCTATAGTCAGATATGACTGCACTTATATACTGCAGTACGATCTTGTGACCACTCTTGTCCGGGTTTTTCTTTACTTGAAATGCTCTTGGAGTGCTTGAAGAATCCAAAGGAGACATTAAAGGCAAGGTTGGTCATTTTCTCCAGATACACTTTTTAAGATTTGTTTTTAAATTGTCTTTAGGTCCTGACAAAAATTAATAACTCATGTTCTCTGAAAAAGGAACGAAGAAAATCCGTCATCTGTAGCAGTTTGTAAGCGTGTAAAAAGTTTGACCAATGTCTGCCACGAGGTACCAATCTGATGAACCAATCAGACGCCTCCCTGTCTCCCTGCTCGTTCTCTAATCCTTGCGTGCACTAGCCCACACTCAAAGCCGATGATGGAGTTTATACTGTGAGTTTGTCGTTGCCTGTTGTGAGTAGTAAAATAGTCACTTTTTAAAAAAAAGCATGACTTAGTTTCTACACATTGCAGGAGATGAGCTGAGGTCCGCTTCTGGAGCAACAGCGCTCGAGCATGTAAGTGAGGGGGCGTGGCTTCTGAGCGACCACAGAGGGGAGGGGGTGGGTGTGGACGGAGCACTGAGGGAATGCTACTGTAAAAATTGTGCTAGTTTTTCGAAAAATGAACAACCCTGCCTTTAAGATTTACAAACTGATCTTCCCATAGGACCACATAAAAGGCCTCTCCATCCAAAAGGCCATTAAAGACCAAACTCCTGAGGGCTTTTCTATCTAGAGTGGTCCTGCAACCCTGGGACTGAAGTTGTACTTTTACTTCACTATGCCTTGGATGGCACAGCAGATCATTGGGGGCCCAGTTGCTCATGGATGAGCTGGGAATAAGACAACCAGTGCTATACATATTGGACCACTACCTATTGAGCCACATCCTCCAAATATAAGCACACAAAGAGCAGAGCTATAGCTCTTCAAAAAGTAAGTCTGAACTGTTTGACATTTTGCAGAGATTCAGACATAAAAGAAGCTGAATTCATATTAGAATAAATCAATTTGAGTCTTCCTCCAAGCATAATGTGTTTATGACTCAATCAATATTATTCTTTATGATCACCTCCAAGCAGTGGGCATGAACCAGATGTTTTGAACACCAAGGTCTTGAGCCCAAGTTCACATGGCTAATCAGTAGGGCAATGCCAATAACTTGCACATGCTCACAAGAAAAGGCCGTTCAATTAAGTTAATTGCAAAAAAAACCAACTATTTTATTTCCTTAAACATGGCAGCAGTGACTTCCTCACGTTTAGATGATTCATGACGCTATACCCTCCCTTTTACTTTTATGAACCACACAAAGGTCAAGTGTGTGGTGGTTGCTGCCTGATAAATGTTTTGCCTTGATTTGTCTTCATGGCACTAATAAATAGAAAACAAGGGATGTGTCTTGCAACAAAGGGCAAAGGGTAACAGTTAAAAAAGGCAATTAAATATAAATATGAAACATAATTTCCTTGAACGAGCCTATTCAAATGAATGTAAAAAGCAACTATTTGAATAAACCAAACACAATTGAAGTTGTTGCTGTTGTTGAAAGTAAAACAGTACAATACACTGATTCTTTCTCGGCCTTGTACATTCCTGGCTTCCTGCCTGGCTGTGGCAGGTGGTCAGAGTGACAGTCTGCCCTGTTTGTCTGTCCGGCCCTTGAGGTTGGAGCTAAAAATAGATCTTGGCTTTGAGGGCCACATCCTCGGTGACAACAGTACTACGTCACCGTGCAGCTGGGAGGGGACGAGCGCAGGACTTCATTTAAGTCTGCCTGCAAAATACGTTTTTTTGTTGCACAACTTTAACACTCACTGATATTTGCACAAAACCGCTGCATATAATTTTCATATAGCCTATGTTTGTATTTTCTATATCCTCAGCTTAATAGTGTTTTGTTGGAGGATGAAAGTAAAAAAAAACTTATGTTAAACGTTTTTTTAATAAAAGTACTCCCACATGTTACAAACAGTGACTGTAAATGCAAAAAATTATATATATATATGTATTCCATTGCTTGCACAGATTTGACGTTTCTTTGTGCAGTGCGTCACCAAGTGGCGTTTTTGCGCCACATACATACTGTTATGTATGATTCAAGTACCGTCGGAAATATCTAACGCGCATATAACAAGACGGCTGCAAATGACAGAAATGGAGCTGGAAATATAAAATAAAAATATGAGCTAAAATGATTAATAGGCTCAAATAGCTTTTGACGAGCACTGGGTAAGAATGATTTGTTATTAAACGTATTAGACTAACTGTGAGTTTTAGTAAAACGGAAACAGAATATTTTAACTTTTATTTGCATTTTCTTGTTTTTTTGTTTTTTTTCGTATTATTGTACATCTTTATCTTTGCTATCATACTGCTGTGTAGTATAATAGCCTATTTAAGGCTTTAGAGCCGAAATGTTAAATTGCAATGACGATTTACGACGGTCTTTGAAGGTATTATCTAACCAGCTGAGTAAAGTACGTCATCAGTGTGAGACCGAATAGGGTGAAAGGTGTCCTGATAGTGGTTGTGTACATGAGCAGGGTAAAGTAGAGGTCTATACCAGAAGAAGAATGATGAATGTAAATAGATTAGTGGTCCTTTCTAAATCTGTTAAAATCACAAAGCGGCTCCTCGTCTCTCATGTGCGACCAGCTGGGAAACAAGAACTACAGATTCAACAACAGAGATCCATCAGAACTCACTCCAGAAACCTCGCTTATGCCAAAGATTTGTTCCTGGGCCAGGTGAACAAGGTGAGTGAGAACCACAATAACCTTACAAGACATAGATATAGATATATATAGATAGATTGTATATAGAGAGATTATAAGGAACACAGGAAGTTAATTTAATTGAATAAATATTAATTATTGAGCTGTGGAAAAAGGGGTAGGATTAAATAAGTTTTATACTTCTTCCTACTCCTACTACTTTTTTTGTGAAATAATTTGAACATTGTTTTGTTTTTTTGTTTATTGTATTTTCGTGCTTTTCATTTTGTTTTGTATTTTTGATATGTTTGATTTTATTTGATATGTCTGAAATAAATTTAATCAATCAACCAATCAATCAATCAATCAATCAATCAACCCTTACCTGGTATCTTGTTGGTTTTATCAAGTTATAACCATAACGCAACAGAAGCTGTGAGGTGTTATCTGTCAAAAATCTGTCAGTTTTAGGGGGATAGAAACACTGTTGGAAAAGGGGGATAAGATGTGGTTGTACAATCTGAAAAATATACGAAGCTGCGGGGCTTGACACAAACCAAACCGGTGACCTATGATGGCTTATTTGAACTAATAGCAACTTAAAAGCTGGTGGCAACGCATTTAATCAAGATGTTACTGTGTTATATCTTTCTCTTAAATAGTCAATTCATGTTTTATCCAGAAAGCCTGGAAGTATAGCCTAGAAAAATAGGACATGCATGAAGTATATAAGAAGATGTTATTAACAATGATACAAAGCAGTTATATTAATGTAGCTACACTAAGGATGGTATACGTATACCTCTCATCACTGTACAACCAGGCCCTGAAAATAATGGACAAAAAAACCTGTCCGGTGGCGTCACTGTCACATACTGAAAAAAAACACAATCTACTCAGTTTTGAGAGCTTTACGCACTTATGTTTCCTCAAACAAATGTATCAACAATCTGGCCCCTGAACCTCTCTCCAGATGCGTTCAAAGACAGGACGGAAACAGGGTAACGAGAAGCACTGTGAAAGGCGACCGTAGCGCACAACGTGGTAGATCTGCGTTTTGGTCAATCAGCCTTCTCCATCGAAGGCTGCAAACTCTGGAACACTTTAAACACCTGAAATCAAATTAATCTCCGACTTAAAATCTTTTACAAAACAGGCGAAATGCTCAAAGCAAGCCGGAGCTGTTCCCACTTTTAAATAGTATCTTCAAACTTTATTTTAAACTAGTTTATAGCATTTGTATTGTTGTACATGTATTTTAATGTATCCTCATATCGTGTTATGAATGTTGTACATTTTAATCTGTTTGTTTAGGCCCGACTGGGGACACGAGTTGGAAATTAGCAACAGCTATATACTCTTTATGCAACACATCAGTTTCATGCTTTGTATTGAAATGATGTTAAATTGCATTGTCCCTATTAAATAAATAAATTCAAATTCAACTCGTCTAATTTGGCATACTATAGTATAGTAAAGTTAAAGTACAATATAATATTGGAGCCCGACTGATTAATCTGCCAGCCGATAATATCGTCTGATATTGTCATATCAAGTGATTTATTTGTAACACTTTATAGTTTTCACTGGAATGGGATGTTTACTAAAGTCATAGACACACAAGCATACCACCAAAAACACAAGAATATTATTTTATATCTGAATATTTTTAGGAACTGTGTCACACTCTTACAAACTGAAATGTCTCTTCTTCATTGTGAGTGTGGATGAACCCTGATTGGTGCGTGGGGCAGCTGTGGTTCAGATGATAAGAGTCGGCCGTCTCTCAGAACAAGGAGGTTTGGGGTTCTAACCCCAGATCATGCAGTCACATGCCGAAGTGTCCCCGGGCAAAACTCCGAACCCCACAAATGATGTTGATGATGATGTTTATGAATGTGATTACTGATGGATGCTTTGCATAGAAGCCTCTGTCATCAGTGTGTGAATGTGACCTACGGTGAACAAATGGCTTTGAATAGTGAGAAGACTAGAAAAGCTCAAGCCCATTTACAATGCTTCATGAATGTTTTCCACTGAAGCCCAGCCCACCGTCTCTAATTTAGACCTCATTACAATACAAAACAACAATACAATACTTTATTGTCTCCCAGGGGGAAGTTTGTTTTCACAGCTTTGCAAAGTACACAGGTAAACATATATGATGATGATGATGACATTACACACACAGACCTCCCTCTACATGAACAGTAACTCATCATTTCCTCATTTTGAAAAAGAAGAGTATACTAATACTACTACTAATAATAATAATAATAATAATAAAACATTGGATTTATAAAGCGCTTTTCTGAATACTCAAAGATGAAGAAACACTAAACATTCAGTTCACAGCTATTCTTATCGTATCTCCTGAAGCTGGTCCAACAATGATTTAAGATAAGATGAGATAAACCTTTATTTATCCCAAAACAGAGAAATGAACAGTGTTACAGCCGCTAAGGGGAAAAAAAACAACAAAAAATTCAGTGACGGCAGGAACCGACGTAACAAGCAACCACTAGTGTGGCGCCGTCTTGAAGAAGATCAGTGGTAGAGTTTACTTAAAAATACAAAAATATATATAATAAAAATGCTTTTGGTAGCAAGTGTGAGTACAAGTTGTGCATTCTCCCATTTGAACTTTTATTAATATCTAATCAGTTATTTAGTCTCAGGCCTTCAGTATTTGACTCAAGTAGTTGGTAAATAATGTGTTAGTCTGAATTTAGCACACAGCTAATGGAATTGGAGTGGAGTTTCTAGGATGTGTTTGGATGAGACATCATTCATCATCTGCTAAATTCTGCCAAGTAATTTTGAGAGCCTAATCTAAATAATGTCTCGGGTATTGATCACTCTGCAGTTTTGCCATCTGAGCTTGTAAGTAGTAGAGCCCTTGTTAGCTTTAGCTGTTAATGGCTGTGGATTTCATTTCTTAAAGAGTCATTTTCCCCTTACAGGCCGAGGTCTTCCCTTATCCAGAGATTGGAAATGAGGAAGTGGATGAGCTCAACCAGCTGGTCGCTCCAGTGGAAAGATTTTTCAGCGAAGAAGGTGAGAGAGCAGATCTCGTGAATGCAGGAGTCAATTAAATAAAATTAAAAAAAAAAAAAGTAATTTGTGCCTTCAATCACACCATTTTAATGCAGGGATTGGGATCTTGTTTTATGTTGCCTCTGATTAATTAGATCATCTGTTTTTCTTTGGCCTGGTCCTCAGTTGACTCTGCAAAGATTGACCGAGAAGCCAGGATCCCTCCAGAGACTCTGAATGGGTTGAAGGAGCTCGGGCTGTTTGGAATCATGGTCCCTGAGGAGTACGGTAAGAGCTGTGTGCTTTACTCAAACTTAACGTGACTCATTATGATGGGAAGGGAAACGTGCATATTACACAATGAGTAGGTTACACTATGCAAACAAAGTCTTGATACAGTTACTGACATAGATTAAAAAAAAACTGAACGAGGTTAAACTGCTGTTATTACACAAAATGACATCAGAGTTACACGGTGAAGTAGATGTAATTGCTGAGTTATTTGCATTCTAAGGATAGAGAATAGATAAATAAAAGCTATAAAATAGTCGCTGATGACAGGCGAATTATCTGATTAAAAACAACTATCAGCCAATCAGCACCTTCAGGTTCTTATGTGGTGACCAACGTACCCTGAAGAGTCACATTTTGACTAAAGGCAGAGCTAGATGAAATGTTTCAGTGATCATTAAAGACTTCATACTGATGGGATCGAAGGGGTGTTGAAATGAATTGTGTCTGGGGCGCCGATAGCCCAGTGGTTAATGATGCGTGCCCCATGTACGGAGGCAGTAGTCCTCAGCACAGTCGCCGTGGGTTTGAATCCGACCTCAGCCTTTGCTGCATGTCACCCCCCCGCTCTCTACCCCCCATTATTTCCTGTATCTCTAAAAAAAAAGGCAACAAATATCTTTAAAAAATAGATAAATAAGTTAAAGCGTTTTTTGCAATGTGGTCGATTCAGCATCGGTGCAGTGACAGAACATAAAACCATTATTGCATCCTGACGTTGCTTGTAGATTTTCCAGCTGCAGCCGGACCTATATAAGGAATTTATTTTGGTTTACAATGTAAAAACACTTAAACTAGACCTTAAAATGGGACAGGCTTTTATTTGAAGTTTTATTATACGTTCACTTACCTGTTCATGTGTCTTGCTCTCTTTTCATCAACCGAGTTTAAACCCATTTCTGACTTTAAAACACCTCCACGACTATTTCTCTCATTTCTTTTGTTGTAGTAAGAAATACAGATATTATTTGATTAGCACTGAAGGCAGTTTCTCGTGTTTATCCTGCCAGGGGGTCTGGGACTGTCCAACACCATGTATGCGAGGCTGGCAGAGATCACCTCATTAGACGGCTCCATCGCTGTGACTCTGGCTGCACATCAAGCTATCGGACTGAAGGTAAAAAAAAAAAAAGCGGCAACATTGTATAACAAAGTTGTAAATGAGACTTTCTGGCAAAAGTCTGGGCTCATTATCTGCATGTTTGTTATGTGGACAAACTGCAGGGAGAGTGTCAGTCTATGATAACTACATTCCTCTCTGTGCTCTGCATGTGCTTGGTGTTTCAGGGGATTCTGATTGCGGGAAATGAGGCCCAGAAGGAGAAGTATCTGCCCAAACTAGCCTCAGGAGAACACATTGCAGCTTTCTGCCTCACGGAGCCTGGAAGGTAAAAGCTTCGACCCTTTCATTTGCATGTCCTCCACTGTCTGTGTAAATGATGTGTTCTGTTTCTCCTTTGTGTAAAAAAGTCAAAACCACTCTAGAGAAATGTGTATTTATATATTTGTTCTTTGATTTCAACCTCTAGTTTTGCTGTCATTTGTCACCAAACTGGTTGTTTTCCTTCTGCCTTGTTTGTCTTCCTTAAGTAAGCGTTCTGTCATAGGCCGAAAGTCACACAGCCAGAGAGCAACACAACACAAAATACACAGAACAGAAGAAGTAAACTCACTCATTGTTTTGTGGACTCTTATTGAAGCTCAAGTTTGACATTTTGTACATTGCCAACATACAAAGGCTAGGTTCGAATCCCACCTTTGGCTCCTGTCCTGCATGTCATTCCTCACTCTCTCACTCCCTGATTTTCCAACTCTATCCACTGTCCTGTCTCTACATTAAAGGCACAAAAATCCCAAAAATAAATCTTGGGGGAAAAAAAAAAACTGTACACAGAACAAGGCACTAGTCGGGTCACTGCTGTAGCGACCTGTCAGTCAAAGGTAGCTACGCAAGAAGCTGTAACCTCAGGTGTTGAAAACTTAATTGTCATTGCAGAATCGCAACAAAACTGCAGTTCCTTGAGTCTCCACTTGAGGCCGACTGCAAAAGCCAAAGAATCCCCATTAGGTCCATTGTTAAAATGCTCATGTTCACAGCAGAAATAAACATGTTTACAGCCTGGTTCCAAAATAAATTTAGTAGCAATAGCTCATTTCTTAGTTGGTACACACTGGGGCTGAACTTTGCTATAACTAATTTTGGTTTTATGAAGTTATGTTTTAACTTCTTTGCATAATTAGAGGGGTGGCTGAGTTGACTGACAGGTGGAATGCGTTGTAGCTGTTTTCCAGGAGGCCACAGCTCAAAAGTCAGGTTGAGATAGCATTTCCTTAATTGAAACCGCCATCCGCTCTTCATAAATTCTCTTCATAAACCAATGGATGAAGTCACTGAGACTGTGTCTATGTTTTATACAGTCTATGCTGTGCACTTTGACACACCCTGCTTTGTCTTGTATTTTACTCTAAATGGGACAATAATGTACGAACTGGACATCACGCTGTATTGGAAAGACTTAAAACTAGCAATTTACATAATAGACTCATTAAGAAAATACTAACTTAAAATAAAAAATCTACTTAGACCAAACTGGCATACTTGAGTTAAAAATTTCAAAGGAAAGATTGTACTCATTATGAGGCCTTCTTTTGGGTTTTCTTTTGACATGATAGTTTATATAGTCTCTGTTGAATCTACTCTGATTAAATGTAATAAGATCAAGACTCTGCAATCGTTTCAGGTTTCTTTACTGTTTGAGTATTTGGTGTATTGTGAGATTTTAATGGTCAAGCTGAAATTGTGACAGCATCTACATTTTTGTCTGCATGTGGTTGAATTACCTTGACTTACGCTCAGTTCCACCATTTCAGTGGAAGTGATGCCGCCTCCATTCAAACTCGGGCAACCCTGTCAGAAGACGGAACACATTACCTGATCAACGGCTCCAAGGTGAGAGGAATTCAGTTTGGACGTTGTTTAATCTGAACTTCAAATGACCTTTTACATTCTGTTGTTTTGCCTCAATTCTGAAGCTCCATTGTGTTTGTGTTTGTGTGACCAGTTTTGGATTTCGAACGGAAACATGGCAGATGTTATGACAGTGTTCGCCAGGACAGAGGTGGTTGTAGATGGTGAGAAGAAGGATAAGATTACCGCATTTATCGTGGAGAGAGCTTTTGGCGGAGTCACCAACGGCAAGCTTGAGGACAAACTGGGCATCCGGGGATCCAACAGTAAGATCTGCATTAAGAAAAACCTCTCGGAAGGATAAACTCTCAGCAATGGCTTTTCATACATTATGTGCCTTTTTCTGTAAATAGTAATGAAACTTTTTGCCTTTTTCAGCTTGTGAAGTGAACTTTGACAACGTCCCAGTGCCAGTGGAGAATGTAATAGGAGAAGTCGGAGGTGGATTTAAGGTAAGCTCCATCCTCTTCTTCATCACTGTATCTGGACGGTCAGATTCATTTGTTTACCTCATTTCTTCTTTGTGTTGAACAGGTGGCCATGAACATCCTGAACTCGGGGAGGTTCAGTATGGGGAGTTCCTCAGCAGGAATGATCAAAAAACTGATAGGTAAACGTTCTCTACGGCAGCTGAGATTTCTGTAAAAAGAGCTTTCATGCTTTGTGTTTTTAAAAACGTAATCAGTTTTACATCAGCTGTGTCCGGCTTTCTGTAGAAATGACCTCTGAGTTCGCAATGACCAGGAAGCAGTTTAACAAAAGGCTGGGCGAGTTTGGTATGATTCAGGTAAAGTTTTGCTGCTTTGAGTTGCGTGATCTTAACACCACCTCTCGGTGTGGTCAGAGGTAAAACAAGGTGTGTGTTTGCTCTGTAACTGTAGGAGAAGTTTGCACTGATGGCTCTCAATGCCTTTGTGATGGAGAGCATGGCGTACCTGACGGCAGGGATGATGGACAGACCGGGCCTTCCAGACTGTTCTCTAGAGGCCGCCATGGTTAAGGTGAGGTACCTTTCTGATTGAATATGAAACAAGTGTTAAACTGAAGAACTCGTTAATTTGAATTGTCCATCTGTTTCCTCAGGTTTTCAGCTCAGAGGGGGGCTGGATTTGTGTCAGTGAAGCTCTTCAGATCCTCGGAGGTCTGGGTTATACAAAGAACTACCCCTACGAGCGCTTCGTCAGGGACTGTCGTATCCTGCCCATCTTTGAGGTATGGTAACACCTATTCTGTCATTAAATCCAGGGCTGTAGTCACACTGCTTACAACAAATGTCATGTTATCACAGACTTTTGTCACCATTTAAAGAGCAAATAAAATAGAACATGTAAAAGTGATTCATTCCCAGTGTAGTGGAAGTAGAAAAGGCTCTTCAGGCAGCTGATCGGAGCACTGCAGGAGGAGGAACACCCGCCCACATGTGTGTGTGTGTGTTGTGCATGTGTGTGTCTGTGTATGTATGTGTGCAAAATCCTGTTAAAATAAAGTGGCTTTCTGATCTCAAAGTAAATCAGTGGAAAAATGCTAAGTTAAATGTTTTTACAATTACAGGTGTAAATGTGGGATTTGCTGAAAATAATCGAAATGTTGTGATGAAACTTACCACCAGTAACGATGTATAGCCGCTGTATAGACTTCTGTGCTGCTACTCGAGCAAGTTTGTCAATGTTCAGACCAGAATCTCCCTTAGGTAATAGACTTACTATTAACAAGTAACTCATACATCCCCACTTCAAAATATTTCCCCCTGGAAATTACTTTTAAACAACATTTAACTGCTAAATTAGTCATCCCTTTTTTGTTATGGAACAGTGATATGTTGTTCGTAAGTTAAAACTCGTCAGGTGAGAGGTACTTTGAACTCCAGTATTTCAAAGAATCCTGGGTTTATACATTTTGTTCTTCTTGTTGGTTTATAAAGCAGATCAATTCTGTCAGTGGCCACCAGGTGGCGTATTTAACTTTAGAAACAAAGTCGAGTGAGAATGAGAGTTCTTTTGAGTTGGGGCTCAATGATTTATCCATTCATGGATTAAGTAAGCCTGCAGCTAATGAGGCCTTACATTTTTTATATGTATCATACAATGACAATCAGGTGAGAATAAATCAAAACATTTTTTTTAATGTAATTATCCAGGTTTTGACCTCTCATATGATTTAAAGCCATTACGAATATCAAAATGTAAACTAAAGTCCAACTGAGTTGTGTTCTTTAGTGGCTGCATGAAGGGTATACTATAATGTAATACATAATAAGATGACATGCCACTATATTACTTAACATTGTTTATTTTTAGGGGACCAATGAGATCCTGAGGATGTACGTCGCTCTGACTGGAATGCAGTATGCCGGAAAAATAATCACAGGAAAGATAAAGTAAGAATATGATGACAATATGATGATGAGACATAAGATGACACTAAATATTGTGATTGTAGTTCGTAAAAAACATTTTGTTAAAAGCTGCATCAACCAGTTTTTTTTCCAATCTTTAGCCTCCCAGAAACTCACACATCTTAATATTCATATTGTAGATTTTTTTTGTTTTTGTCTTGATAAAAAATGATCACCTGATCCATCCCCTTTCACCTTGTATATAAGTATTTCCTTGACCATGGTTGTTATAAATAAAAGATATGATTTATTTACTCAGCTCATAAGCTTCTGATTATGAAGGTTTAACTTTGTGTGGCCACGCTAACTGTTTGTAAAACTCATGAAGGCGTCCAGTTACATCTCAAGCTGTTTTCTGAGACCTCCTTCTGCTCTGTCTGCAGGGAGATGAAGAAAGGAAATATAGGTCTGGCTATGGGGATGGTGGGACAGAAGCTGAGGACCTCATTAGGGGGTTCAGTGGACCTCGGCCTGACGGGAAAAGATGGCGTGGTTCACCCCAGCTTGGCAGTAAGAATTTTAAAATGAAACATTTTGTGCATGCTTTAAATCAATTTTGTTGTTTTGAGGAGACTCAGGAGTTTTCTGTTTAAAGGAAAGTGCAAAGAAGTTGGAACTGAATGTCAGCCTTTTTGGATCGACAGTGGAGAGCCTGCTGTACAGATTCGGAAAGGTAATATTTGATTGATTTTACACTCTGGAAAAAATACCCTGGGATGTATTTTCTTAAATGTTTCCATTTAGCCTTGAACAACATTTCCATTTCTCTCGAACGGCTGAATAAACAAGCTGTTGTAGAGATCTGTTCATATCTTCAGTGTCTCTTAAGTGTTTGTCATACAGCTGCTCCAAAGAGTTCTCTTTTTCTTCTTGGACCGGGCTTTTTGTAATCACGGCCTTCCCAAAGAAGCTAAGAATCCCTTGGAAACAGATCAGCTTTCCAAGTCTCCACTTCCTGTATCATTTAAATCCACTGAATCAGAGCATGAGATGTGTCCTCAGAGGGCCTTCCTCACCCTGCAGTCCTCAGCTGCTTTAAAACAACACATTAAACATTGAAGTTCAAAGCACTTATTTCAACATGTCCCATTTTAGGAAAATCACAAATGATAAAAGCCGGTGAGAATTTAATTCAGTGGGGGGATGGTAGCCTGGCGGTTAGTGTCGTGCCCCATGTACAGAGGCTTTAGTCCTCAAAGCGGGCAGCATGGGTTCAGATAAAAGCATAAAAAGCTCAAAAGCCCAAAAATGTATCTTTAAAAAAAAAACTGAATATGTTGTAGTTTGATAGCTCTTAGGCTAACAGTAAAAGACTTCCAGATTTTTCCTGATTATAGTAACACAAAGTATAATGTTGACTTCATAGAATCAACTTTTTTTTTGGACATAAAATAATCACCCTGAACTTTCCACTTCTTACCCCTAATGTCCTCAACTTCAGCTTAGTTCCTGTTCCTTTTAGCTGGAGTGATATGAATCACATTCAGGGTCTAATGTTAACATCAGTGTTCTATCACAATCTGATCCCAGACAGATCTATTCTCAGCCAATTCAAGCTTTTGCTTTAAAAAAAAAAAATTTAAAAAAATTCCCAGCCAGCAGCAAAATCCGACCACGTTTGTGGAAAAAAAGGCAAATAGGACCTCTTAAAAGAAAGCAACACTCTGTATAATACAATAACAGACATGCTAGACACACATAAGCAGAAGTAAGGGATCTGTAACAACCATCTGTGACCAGTAATGATCAGACATGGGACACGTATGATTTTTGGACAATCAGAGCACAAGTCAATCAATCAATCAATTTTTATTTGTATAGTGTCAACTCATAACAAGTGTTATCTCGAGACACTTTACAAAAAGCAGGTAAAAGACCTTACTCATTGTTATGTTACAGAAAGCAGGTAAAAGACCTTACTTATTGCTATGTTACAAAGACCCGGCCAATCCATCATGAGCACTTTAGCAAAGCAGCAGAAGTTACAGTGGTAAGAAAAAACTGCCTTATTAAAAGGCAGAAATCTTCGGCTGGATCGCCGGCTCATGATGAAACAGCCTTCACGGGACTAGACTGCGCCGGGCTTGGAAGGGGATAGGGGGAGAGATGGGATACGATGCAGGAAGAGGGATAGGGAGCAAGGGGGTGGTTCTTTTTCACCAGCAGAGGGCGGGCAGCATCATCACTCTCCAGAGTGTCGAGTGGTGACGCACGTATATGCACAGTTACTTTCCAGTTGAGTGACCATCTTGTCTTCATTATATAGCTTTTCCACAAGTTAGGGATCAACGCAATAAATGTGTTTATCTACATCTATCTACCTCTAGAGATATCATACATCTAAAAAAGATATCGTCCGATAAATCGATAAAGTATTTTTTCTCTCAACCAATATTGATATCGGTATCTGCCCAAGAAAATCTCATATCGGTCGAGACCTACTGTGAATTCATCTAAATCTTTACGGCAAAGCCAGGAGTACAAACTTCAGTCGACAGACAATCCACTAGATGAAGATAAAAATGTCTTCTATAATAATGGAAGATTATAACTGACAGTTTAAACTGGGTGTCTGTATTCTAACGATCTGCCTGCTCATGTTTCCTGCTCTCTAATCCCTGACAGAAGAGAGAGATTTTTTAAAAATAATATTCCTTTCAATTTCCATTTGTCATTATAATATTAGCTAGCAGAGGCTTACCTGTTTTTGCTTTATAAAATGTTATACTATGCACCAACACAGTTATTTATGTTGGAACAGTCCAAACTCTAAACCCCTCCCACCGAGAGGTCAGGTTTGATCTTAGGCCTCAGAAAGATTTGAAACTGGCAAAGAGAAGGGCATCCTGCCCCCCCCCCCCGTAGTTGAGACACCATAGGTATCACACATTAGCCGAGTATTAATCATGGTGTCTGTCTGTATGGTCTATGACTGAAAAACCTCCAAACACAGGAAGTCATTCATCACAACTTCAGAGCAAAATCTAAACTGTTTCCTGACGAGAGAGTGAGTGTCTGATGTAGGAAAAAGCTGCAGTCTTCTTGGTACCAACCACAAATGTGCCATTATTCCATGGCATATCAGAGACACGCTTAAGTAGAATTAACTTAATTCATTTCTGGGCTTGGAAATGAACGACGAGTGAAGTTTCTGTGTGTTTGTCGTCTGACGTTTTCAGAGCATAGTGGATGAACAGCTCATGCTGAAGAGGGTAGCAGATGTGCTGATCAACCTCTACGCCATGACAGCTGTCCTGTCCAGAGCCAGCCGCTCCATCAGCATCGGCCTCAGGAATCACGACCACGAGGTGAGAAGACCGATCGAACAGACTGCAGTCTTGTTATTAACGGTCTAGCTTTCGAAGTTAAACCATTTATTGGTCTAGCTACAAAATCACGTCAACAATGAACATCCCTTCAGAGCACTTTTCCATTCAGCAGATCGGCCCACACTTTTCCTCTAATTTTAGACAATTTCAAACTGACACTATGCTCCCAGCATTTATATACAGCCAATTTGGTGGGACATGCAGGTTAGCAGGGCAACAGCAGCAATTCAATTATCAGTTTGAATATTCTTAATTATCTCGAAATTTAATAACAGACCCATGGGACTTCATGTTTAAATTGTTCTTACCAGAGCTTCAGTTCAGGCCTTTGCAAGAAACAACAAGGCTACTTCGTGTATGGAAGGAAGGATGGCTGAGGCTTTCTAATTTCTGCTTAGAAATGTTGTCCTCTCTGAATAAAAAGCAGTACCTGGTTTCTGCATTGAAGTTAATATCAAGGAGTCCCATTAAAAGTTTGAAGGACAGCAAAGAGGTATCAAATCAGTCTGCTTTATCAATTAGTCACATCTGCCATAAAGTACAAGCGTAGTAGCGGGCAATATTTGGTCCATTTATTACTATTTACTTCAAATAACACTGACAATAAGTCACAAGTACCTCATAATTAGAACCTCTTATCATTTGCTTGAATTGTGTGGTTGGGTTCAATGGAGTGCCTCTTCTATTCGTGGAATCACACATGCATTACAGTCACGCAGTACCAGTAATGAGAGAAACCAGTTCATTAAGTGGTTTCATTCAATAACAAAGTATTAATAGAAAATCCTGTCTTTGCTAAATTCAGTGAAGTTTGGGGCTTAACTAAACACACATTTTTTAACAATAAGGTGAGGCTGGTTTCACTCACGAAAGCAAGTCTTAGTCTACTGAAAGCCATTAAAGCAGCTTGAGAATGTCACGCATGTTCATGGAGCGTACAGTTCGTATGAGAGCAGACGGAGGTGAAGGAGGACACAGGACGGCAGAGCGTAAACACGGACTGCAAAGTGGCCGTGTGTGTAATCAGAAACAGTGATGTGGAACAAAGCACCGCGCAATAACCCTCAACAGAGAGACATTAAAGAGGCCAGCGAATGCTTTGCGTTATCCTCTTTGGCAACACTCTCCTCTGTGTTTCAGATGGGCAGTCCACTGTAGCTACAGGCACAACGGACTACAAACAGGCAGTGGTCCACCCTTTTGTAGTTTATGCAAAACACACAGAGACTGCAGGGATCCTGTCCAACTGAATACCATCCAAAGATTTGTGACTTTAATAAGACTTAACGGTTTTGCCCGAGGATCAAAAAGAAACACAAGGTTCAAAGATGTGAATAATTTTAAAAGCAAATGTGGCTTAAAATAGGCCTCACTATGATTGTAGAGGATTGTAAATTTTGAAATATTTACATGACAAAGAGGAGACGTGTTGACCTGGTTTTATTTTAAATAAATATCAAGGCCAAGGTTTCTTTATTCGTCTCCCTAGGGAGAAATTTGTCTAGGATATGGGATATTTTTAGAATGGAGCATGAAGTTTTCAGTTGTTGTGTTGTGATGTTTTGCACCATGTCAGCGGATAAACTTGGACAGACCGATGTTTTCAATCTCATTTCACATTTGATTAAATTCTGCGCTTTAATCTGCCTCCTGCATCTTGTTTAGTCTTCTTTTTTTCCTGTTTGAATTCATGTCAGCACGGTTTGATGAATGGCTGTCCCTTTTTTTTTTTTTTTTTTTTAGGTACTTCTAGCAAACACGTTCTGCAGCGAAGCTTTCTTCAAGAACAACTACTGGATGACTCAGTTGCAAAAACGTAAGTACAATACATCACGGTAATTGAGAACAGCCACTTGCTTTTTTTTTTTTTTTTTTTTTTTTTACTGCATCTCAAGTACAAAAGACTTGCATGTGTTGCGGAATTTCCCCACCAAGACCACATACCAACACCCAGACCCCCCCGCTGCTTTTCATTTTCACACTGCGCATGTTTTTTAATGACCTACATGTAATGCAGGGCTTTCCGGTGACATGATCCAGACTTATGAGAATGTTGTGTTTCGTATTTAACCAAACGAAGGCGGCTTGTTTTGTAATTCTCATCTCAATTTGTTCCAGACGCTCCTGAGAACAACGATGCCAACATCAAGAAGATCGCCAGGGAGGTCTTGGAGAACAGAGCCTATGTCTGCTCTCACCCTCTTGAGAGAACATACTGAGCTCTCCCATGTCACTCTAACACTTTGCCTCCTCTATTCTGATTGGACAATATGAACAAGTCATATTAGAGATTCTAATTATTTGTTTGGGCTCTTCTATTCGGACTGACTTCATTGATATTATTCGTATACATTAAGAGATTTCTTGCTTTAGTGACTTTATTTTGTTAAACATTGAATCCAGATAACATCAGAGGTGTGATGACTTTCTATGAAGTTTAATCCAAAGCACTTAATGAGCTCACTGCTAGTTTTATTCCTCTGAGCCTATTTAGTGTACATGATCAAGTCTTTGTGGGTTCTAGCTTCTACAATGTTCCGTGAAGGCTGGACGTCTGTTATACGTGCCTTTGTCTCAGGTGTGTACTTTTGGAAGTTGAAGATACTCTTCTCCTCATCTGTCAGAGGCAGGGCGGTCCGTTTATACAGGAAAGAGTGCTGCTTACTGAATCCACTGTAAGAGTCGGCACAAAAAAAGAAACGAGATCATTGTGTATACTGTCTGCTTAGTGTGTTTGATCTTTTTGAATAAAAGTGGTAAGTTAAACTGACTTGTAGTGGTACTTGCTGTACTGAGAGCTGTGTCTGGGGATAGCATTGCTTTTGCTGCTGAGGCTGCAGTCCGCACAGGGGCCTGGACCCAGGGCCGCACTCTTGTCTTCAACTAGTTTGTCATCTTCAAAGTTGATCACAGACAGTTGGGGCAAAGGCTGCAAAACAAAACACTGCTGTTGGCTACAGACTGAAGATTATTACTGTCTACTGACCAAGAAAAAAAACAAACATGTGAACTCTGACCTGACACAACAATCTCTAAACTATACCTATTATAGAAATGTATTACATGGCAAGCTGTAAACAATGTGAAAGGGGTCACAGTGCAACATAAAATGTTTTTTAATGAACTTACATGTTTTAATGGGCATAGTATAATTATTTAAAAAATAAACTGCAACTTATATTTGTTTAAATTAACATTTTGAAAATGAGCTAGATTACCCCCTGCAGTTCTCTAGGTACTATCAATAGTGCTGTCTGAGAAATACTGCTACAGGTGGACTAATACTTTAGTGTCCCTTCATAGCAATTTGTCTTGCCTCGAATGCACAGAAATATAGATATCCAATTAAATGGTAAAGCAGCTGTTAACATTTTTGATTTGGAGGTTAGCCCATATCACCTGAAAAGGTTGATTCATCATCCCTGGAGCAGCCAAAAATGTGAATAAAGGTTTAAGAAATGTTCATTTGTTTAAAAAAAAAAGATGTCCTGGGACAAGAATCTGCTGCTTTAGACTCTGTACACTTAACACGACTTCCCATTTCTGTGCATTGTCTTTATTGTTTATGCCGAAATAAAAACCAGACAACAAATACTAAATGTGTTTTTTTAATGAAACTCATCAGTCTAAGGACAGAGGACTTATTAAGATGGAAATAATAAACATTATTCAGGGTTAAGTGTCTTGCCCCAAGGACAAATTAGACATGTTGCTGCAGGAGCTGGGGATCGAACCCTCGACCTTCCGGTTGAGAGACAATGACTATACTAACTGAACCACAGCCGCCCCCTAGAGTCACACCGATGTCTTAAATTTGTCATTGTCAGTGATAGATAACCAAAATATATCTAAAGTTAGAACATTTTAAATGTGTCCAGCATCCCAAAATGTGTCGCTGTCAAAATATAACTGGGACCTGAAGTTTTTGTTTTGTGCCATTTAATGCAAGCTCAGCCAATGAAAAACACTGTACCTTCAATGTCATGCCTGGTTTCCTGAGTGAATACTTCTTTGGCTCGTCTTTCAGTATATCCTGTGACTTTCCTCCCATGTGGCACTTAAACTGTGGGAACGGGGTGTTGAAGTTTCCTGGTGGTTTGCTGCCTGATAGTTGGGGAAGCTGCTCCTGCTTCAGATGGTCCCCTGAGGATCCAAAGCATAAATTTCACTGTACAGATCTAAATCTCTTTAGACTCAATGCTTCACTATTCATAAAACTATAAAGGTTATCAAGTGACTTCCCTTGCAGGATGGTTTGACAGAGACACCATCACAAATAGATGCAAATTCACTGCTGACATTTTTGAAGATCCTCCTTCACTAAATGTATATTTCAGAGTGGTGCGGCAGTGTGTTACCATAACGAAGACACTTATCAATATTGCCCCTGAATGCTGAGCAAACATTTACAGCCCAGACAGTTAGAGAAAGAATTCAATATACAACTTAGTGCATTAAATTAGTTTGAGCCTTCTCTGTCACATCTATCTATCAATTTGTCAGAAATACTGTGTGTCATCACACAAAGCACAACTGTTCAATGGTTAGTTTGAAACCCAACTCATCGTTGTCTAGTATGTGCACATAAAGAACTGTTTGTCCAAATTCCATTAAAACAATTTTTGCTTTTTTGCCCAACATGCCTTAATGTGTCGAAATCCATACTGTTGTAATTTTCTCCAAATACAGATCGGCCTACATGTGAGATACTAATTACTTAGCCTAGAACACAGTGGTGTAATACATTTTATTATATTCATGTCAGACTTTCTGCCTGACCACCAAGACTATCATGTGAATGCATTTAGTTTTGGGTGTAGTTGACTAGCAAAATATTTTACATGAAATCAAATGTATCAGTCTTGTGAGAGGAAGACCTAATTTCTCATCCTATCCCTCACCACATATATATATATATATACAGTATATACATATTCTCTCTTCCTCTCAGTACCCTGTTTAACATGGTTATGAATGCATCTGAACTGCACTTTTGTACTTGAATCAACTCCAATACTGTAAAAAATGAATTTCCGTTTTGACATGCATACAATTGAGGAATGTTTTGCTAATAGTTTCCTGAAATTGTAAAAAAAAAAAAAAAAACATACCAAAGGAAAAATACTTCCCTGACACAATGAGGTCTGAAAATAAAAAAGAGGAACTGATATTAAATAAGGATGTTGTACTCTGTTGTGAATGTTTAAAACCTTTTTTATAGTGCTTTGTTGTGGTTTTTTATTGACTGGCTCCATTTGCTGCTGTTTATTTCTGTCTGACAACCTGCCTGCTGGAACATTATCAGACCTAAACCTCTATCATGAAGAGGAGGATTTAACTAAAATACAAAACCTCAAAAATATCTGGAGGGCTTGAATGTAAACATAATGTATCTAAATGGGTGCAACTTCAATTGCAGTGTTACATGCCTTCATAAAAGTATTATTCTTTGATATTTCTCGGTCGTTTTCAATAATAAAGAATAGAACCATGGAAAAACAAACAAAGAGCAGGAATGCCTAGTATACAGTGGGCAACAGAAAACAGCTGTTGGTTCCTGTGATGGATCTCTACTTATTTGCCGGCTGAACTTCAGTTTAAAGAGCTCTTCTCTTCTGATTCTGACACCAAATGCTGACATTCACACCTGTGTGCTTTGATGGGTATACTGGACATATATATCTGTCTGACATGTGGATGTTAACATTTGGCCAGTTACTCATGGGAAAAGAAAAATAAAAAACATCATAAGACCAAATAACCCTGTACATAAAAGCTGCACCACGTTTAGCAGTCTCTAGTGTTTTATGGTGTAGTGTTAAAGTGTGTAACCTACCAGCCAGGTATATGGAGGCAGGAGATGGGCTGAAGAAAGTTGGAGGTTTGCTATAGAGCTGAAAGTCCTCATGGCGCTGGTTCCAGGCCAATCTGTCTCGTGAAAGTGTGGGCTTCAATATGTTGGCATGTAGGATGTTCTCTCTCCAAGGCTAGAAGCACAGTAAACGGTAATATTAGAACTTGAACCCTCAACAGTTAACTGGACAGCTCCAAAGTGAACAGTAAGGTTAACATTACTGACTATGTAAACAGCCATTAAAATGTTATCCATGTGCCAAGATTCAAGGAATGCCCATAAACTAAACATTCCTTTTCCTGTGAAAACCCACACTACTGATACATGAAGATCTCACCTTCCTCAGCTCCTCCACTCGAGCCTCATCTAGATGTCTAGGGTGCTCTGTGGGCCTGTCGCTGCTCGTAGTTGAGACCCAAACTGGAGTGGTGGCAGTGGAGCTGGAGTCAGGTTTAGTGGTCATGCTTCCTGGCTCCACTGTAGCACTGTGATACTGCTGACTGTAAGTGAACCTCCGCCCTGGCACCTGAAGTTTTCACCACAAAAAGCACATTACATTTATGGTCATTTCTCTGGACACATTCTTTCTGTGTCTGCAAAAAGATAGCCTAACAAATAAAACCAGTTTCATCTTTGAAGTTTTTTCTTTTTGTGGATTTATGTATAAAGGTTTTCTAATTATTTGGCCACCGTTACGGGATTACAAATTGATAATTAGTGTTTATACATGTTACCTTTTCATTGTGGGTAAATGCAGTCAAAAGCAGGAGCAGGAGATATTGGCCACTAAGCAGAAATGAAACAGGATTTGATGGCTTACCTAAGAAAACAGCTAATCTGTTACATGCAACTCAGTTCTCTCTCTCTGATTCTCCATCCTCGCTCCACCTGCTGCACACCTGAGTGCAATTTGCACTCAAGGGAGGGGGAGGGGTATTGAGAGGAGCAGGTAGAAGTGGGGGGGTGTTAGAAAAACTCGAGGTTTAAACTGAAATTCGTGGCGTCCTGATAAATTTCGGTCTCCATTTTCTGAGTCTTTTGGTTTAACCATTTTGTATTCCAATGCCAGCAGATGCAGTTTCTTGTTATTCACCGTCCTTTTAGCTCTTTTTAGGTCTTCACAAACTCCTGAGAGTAAAGTTCCCCACACTTAAGCCGCCACACTCTCCATTATGTTCACACTAGCTAAGTTAAATAGCTGAGGTTGTAAAACTTAACTAGCTGAAAAAAAACTACAGGAGTAAATTCGGATTCACTTTGCTGTTAAGAATTTTTTTTTTCCAGTTCCATTTGCGGATTCCTAATCGCTTAAAATAGTTAATCCACTTTTTATGTGCTATCCTAGCACTGTATATATCAGTAGCTCAATGTGTTACAGTTCATAACCACCCTGATGTCTGCAGCTGATTCTCTCTTCAGTTAGTTGCTGGTTGACCTGATGTCCTGTTGAGTACAAGCTGAGGCCTAATGAATGTATCATATAAAGTTACTTGTGATCTCTTTTCAGACAAAAACAAAAAACAAGAAGACTGCACAAACATGCAACTATAATCAAGCCACCATGCTACATCTCGATATATTAAGATGTGTAGCACCTGTAAAAGTACTTATTTTTGTTAATAATGTCCAGTCACTTTAATTCAACATGTTGTTAATTACATACTGTGACATTAATAGCTTCTGTTCAGTTAACTGTTTTTACATTCACCAGCAGGTGGCAGCGTAAGCTCTTTTGTGGCACATGAAAGTGAAACTTAAACAAGTGGCTGGAGAAAACAGTCTGAGCTGGTGCCGATGTACCTGGCTTCTATGTTTTGCCGTCCTTGCCTTTGGAGTAATAAAGCGAACGTTTTCTACACCGTGAGTGCCGTTGCAGTCTAAGACTTGAGACACTGAGAGACGCGGTAACGAGCCAACGTTAGCTACAGTTGAAGTTAAGCTAGCACGACACGGTCTCGTTTTGTTGTTTTTCAAGAGTTTCGAAGTGAAGACGGCGGTGAAAAGATGTCGGAACATCGAGAAGAGTTCATTTTGGAAATAGAAAAAAAAACTGTTGGAACTGACTGTTAAAAAAAACTGCAAAGAGTATGTGAATACTGCAATATATCAATCAATCAATCAACTTTTATTTGTATAGCGTCAACTCATAACAAGTGTTATCTCGAGACACTTTACAAGAAGCAGGTAAAATACCTTACTCTTTGTCTGTTAACATTACAATATAGCAGGCATAGACTCTGAGGGTATTGAAAATAAAACCCGCCGTGCACTGATTAAGCACATTACAAAGTTTTGTGAAAGTGAGGAGTTTCTGGAAAGGGAAGATGAGGGCATGTCGGTGCTGTTGGAGTTGAACGATGCACTGCGAGAGGACTCGTCGGAGAACAACGACGCGGGAGAAACGCCATCTTCTCCTCCACCGGCCGGCGCCGAGGGGGGAAAAGGACGCGGTTCATCCAGCTCAGCCGACGTCGGGACAACATCGAGGGGATGACACACTGCTCCTGCCGTCGCTGAAGAGACAGGTTCTGGCGAGAGGGCGAGAGGACTCATCACAGAGGCAGAGATTCCATCGGCAGCAGCTGCTGTGCTTCCGCCAGTGGTTTCAGAAAGGACTTCAGAATAAATGGACATGTTGGTGAGTCAACTTCAAGAGACACGTTGAGTTTCAGTAGCCTTGAACATCAAATTGAAAGTGGCCTAAGAAAGGGATATCCAGAATTGGAAATTATGGAGACAGTGATACGTTCTGTGAATCCTGGATTAAAACTGAGGAGCTATTTAGAAGGAAAAACTACTCTCAGACAAATATTAAGAACTCAGTATGCAGAAAAAGATGCAACCGTCTTGTACCAACAACTAACAAAAGCTGTACAAGGACCTGGTGAAACAGCTCTTGATTTTCTGGTCCGAGTACTTGATTTACGCCAAAAAGTCCTGTTTGCATCTGAGCGTTCCCAGTCTGGCCTGAAATATAACGAAGAGCTAGTTAAAAGCCAGTGTTCTCAGTCCATTATGACAGGCTTGATGAATGACAACATGAGGATGTACTTGCAGGATGAGAAAAGTAGTGACGAGGTGCTCCTGCAAAAGATGCAGATTGCTCAGTACAATGAAAGTGAGAGAGCCCAAAAGATTAGAGTCACAAACAAAGCAATACATAGGGCAAGTCTCAACTCTGTGGAGAGAAGTGGGGGATGAAAATGACCCTGTAGCAACATCAGCCCCACCTAAACCTAGTAAAGTGATCAAAGAAAATCCCTTATTTAGAAAAATGGAGGAGAACAACACGGCAATCAGAGAGCTCACAGGCAAAGTAGCGTCACTTGTGCAGACGTGAGAGGAAAAACTGTTGATGAAAATCTAACTAAAGCAACTGCGAATGCTTTTAGGAGAACCAAAGAGACAATGTGTAGCATGTCAGCAGGACAAGAAGGACTGTAGTCATTGTTTTAAGTGTGGCAGTGGGACACATTGGGCAAAAGGGTGTAGAGTAGTGGAAAGACAGAAACCGTCGGGAAACGGGCAGAGGTTGTGACTCGGGGACGGGCCATGACTTCAGAATTTAAGTCCCAGAAGGACGCAAAATCTGAGCTGAAATCTCAACCTGAGCCTCTTGAGAAGCCCACAGAAATGGAGAAAAAGAAAAACTACACACAAGTCACCCTAATAAAGAGCAACCCTGTCACTTAAACAAGAATGGCTCAAAACGTAAACAAGTCGCACAGCTGGTAGGGAAAAGGTGTCTCGTCTGGTTTAACATGAACAGTGTGAAGACACAAGCGTTGTGGGATACAAGAGCACAAGTTTCCATCATGAGTGAGGCGTGGAAGTCCAAAAACTTACCTGATGCGAAAATAAATCCTATAAGTGATTTGTTAAATGATGATGAACTGCTGGACTTGAGAGCTGCAAACGGCTCACAAATACCTTTTCAGGGTTGGGTCGAAGTTAGTCTCAGTCTGTGTGATCCCAAAACTAAAATGGAAAGCTCGGATGAGATACTAGTCCTAGTGCTAGTAAGTAGAGACATAATGCAGAGACCAGTAATAGGTTTTAATGCTATTGAGGAGATAGTAAGAGACAATGCAGACCAAGTTCAGCTAAGTGAAAGAGTAGCTTTGCTCAGAAATTCACTAAGGCTAGGATCAGGAAAGGCAGAAGCTCTACTTAACATCATTCAGGGAGCTACCAACGAAAATGTCACTTACCCAGTCAAAACAGGACGCTCATCTGTTGTAGTTCCGGGGGGACAAATAACGTGCATTAGCTGCCCTGTCAGAACCGATTTCAAAGTTAAAACTGAAATGCTCTTTGAGCCTGAGGAGAACCTCTCATTGGAGGAAGGACTTGAAATTACCTGTCAGTTGGTAAACATTTCCTGTTCCTCACGTAAGGTCAGTATCTATGTCAGAAATATGACACATCATGACATCACAATGCCAGGCAAGACAGTGATAGGGAGCATACAGAGGATAGCAGACTGTTACCCAGTGTACTCAGACGAACACCAGGTAAATTCAGTATGTGTTGAAGAGCCTCAGACTCCTCTAAACACCACCACAGAGACTTTCCAGGATAACCCATCAGATAAACAGTGGGATCCACCTGTCAATCTTGATCACCTGACAGCTGAACAGCAAACACTAGTCAAACAAATGCTCAGGGAAGAATCAGATGCATTCGCTAAGCACAAAGATGAAATAGGATACATCAAAAACTTGAAAATGGACATTAAGCTAACAGATGATGTTCCTGTTGCAAAAACATATAATGCCATACCTCGACCATTGTATGATGAGGTTAAGAACCACATCCAGGATTTGTTAAATAAAGGATTCATTCGCAAATCCACCTCCCCATACGCAGCTGCAGTAGTTTGCGTGAGGAAAAAAGACGAGAGCCTAAGATTGTGCATTGACTACAGGGGGCTTAATAAAAAGACAGTTCCAGACAGGCATCCTCGACCCCATGGGGGCTGTATGAATGGAACAGAATCCCTTTCGGCCTCACTAATGCGCCCTCAGCCTTTCAGCGCAGTATGGAAGAGAGCCTAGAAGGTCTCAGGGACAATATATGCATTCCATACTTAGACGATGTCTTAGTCCCCAGTAAAACTTTCAAGCAGCATGTGGAGGATGTGAGATCTGTCCTCCAACGACAACAAGCCTGGGGAATTAAACTGAGGCCAGACAAATGTGACCTGTTCAAAAATGAGGTCCGTTATGTTGGAAAAGTGATCTCAGCCGACGGCTACAAGATGGACAATAAAGAAGTTGCTGCAGTGCAAGCACTGAAAACAACCCCACCTACAAATATTAAAGAGCTACGGAAACTTCTGGGTTTCTTAGGGTACTACAGAGGGTATGTGCAAGATTTCTCTCATCATGCCAAATGTCTGTATGACCTACTTTCAACAGACACTGACTCAAGTCCTAAGTCTAAGTCCAAAAGGACAGGACAGCTCCCCCCACATCAGAAAATAGTGTGGACTGACACTCACCAAAAAGCTTTGAACTATCTTGTTGATGTTTTGACTAACCCACCTGTGATGGCATATCCTAGGTTTGAGGATCCGTTCATTCTACACATCGACGCCTCAGAGCAGGGTCTGGGAGCAGTCTTGTATCAGAGACAGGAAGGTAAACTCAGAGTTATTGGTTACGGCTCACAGACATTGACACCAGCAGAAAAGAACTACAGACTACATTCAGTGAAGCTTGAGTTTTTAGCACTTAAGTGGGCTGTTACGGACAGGTTTAGAGACTATTTGTTTTACGCTCCGTCTGTAACAGTATACAGCGATAACAACCCTGTCACTTATGTTTTAAGCACAGCTAAACTGAATGCGACTGGACATCGCTGGGTCTCTGAACTGGCCGACTTCAACATAACATTGAAATACCACCCAGGAAAAGTGAATACAGACGCAGATTTCCTGTCTCGAATACCTGTGAGTATGGACTCTTACATGAGTGAATGCACAGAACAATTCTCCCCTGAAGTTTTAGGTGCAATCCTCAATGCAGTGGAGACACAGGAGCAAAACCAAATTGATTGGGTGTCAGCCATCACCTGCAGCCCACAGGTTCAGGAGATAGGTACAGATAACCTGCCAGATATAGTGGTCACACAACAACAGTTACTGCAGGCACAGTTGCAAGATCCCGCCATATCTCTTGTTCTTCAGTGGAAAATGTCTGGGGGAAAACCGGACAAAAGAGATATGAAAGCACAGACACTTAAACAACTGCTGCATGAGTGGAAAAGACTGCATGTTTCACAAGAAGGCCTGTTAAAACGAAAAACATCAACAAGGACTCAAATTGTGCTTCCAGGAAAGTACAAAGAACTGGTCTACAAGTACCTCCACTGTGAAATGGGTCACTTGGGGGTGGAACGGGTTTTACGTCTCGCCAGACAAAGATTTTATTGGCCAGGGATGCAAAAAGACATTGAACATTACATCACACAAGCTTGTAAATGCAACTTTCAGAAAAAACCTGCAGTGCAAAGCAGAGCTCCCATGTGTCATGTACCTGCTACTGCGCCGTTTGAAATGGTTTCTATAGACTATCTTCACCTTGAAAAAAGCAGGGGAGGGTATGAGTATATATTAGTGATCATTGACAACTTCACTAAGTTTGCCCATGCCTACCCAACCCGTAACAAATCAGGAAAGACAGCGGCAGAGAAAATCTTAAATGATTTTTCACTTAGGTTCGGTTTTCCTGTTAAAATACATCACGATCAAGGTAGAGAGTTTGAAAACCAGCTATTCAGGCGTTTACAGAAATACACTGGCATTGCAAACTCAAAAACAACACCTTATCACCCACAAGGGAACCCATGTGAAAGATTTAATCGTACTCTGTTATCGATGCTGCGTACTTTGGATGAAGATAAAAAGGGAAATTGGAGTGATTAACAAATGCGAGAAGCATATGACATTGCATCTAAAAACAAACAACACAAGACTACAACTAGAGGAAAAACACATTATGATCAAAATAGGCAAAGTGCAGTGCTTTCCCCAGGTGATCGGGTCCTTGTAAGGAACATGTCAGAGCGGGGAGGACCTGGAAAATTGCGTTCATATTGGGAGGATCATATACACATTGTGGTCTCTCAAAAAGGTAAAGACAGTCCAGTTTATGAGGTAAAGCCTGAGCGTGGTACAGGAAGAGTCAGAATCCTTCATCGCAACATGTTAATGCCATGTAATGCTCTGCCACTTGAGGAGCACCCTCAAAACACTGTAAAAGAAAAAAATCCTCACACTCAACAAAAGAAGCGACACAAGGAGATTAGAACAGAAACATCAGAGGACTCAGACAGCTCAGATGAGGAGGAACATCACTGGGCTCATAGATTGAGACACCATCACCACCAGCCTGGAGAGCGAAGTTTTGAAACCACGCTGACTCCTGAAAGCATACCTCAGCCTGGAGTTGTTGCTGAGGCAGAGGAGCCCAGAATGGAGTGTCCAGTGCAAATGCTTTTGGACAGTGACACTGATGGACACATTACTGATGGATGTGACAATCAAGAGGTAACAGAGACTGTTCAATCTGCAGACCTGCCTCTTCCTCATGAATCAGAACCGTCTTTAACAGAGCCGCGCAGGTCAGAGAGAAAGGCGCCCTAAAGAGACATTGACCTATGAATCATTAGGCCAACCCAGCCAACGTGTGATAGGGCTTCATGCTAACCCAGTGTATGTAAATACATTGGCACCAGGATATGAACAATACAGTGTGCTCTGGCCTACTCCACAGATATTTGGGACACACTTTGTTTATCCAACTCTGATTCCCGTGGGATTCTACTGATAGGCTGTGATAAGATTCAATATGGATTCAGAAACATGGACGGTTTGTGAACTAAGTGGTTATTGTCCATTCTGAGTAATTTGGAAAAACTAGAACTAAGGTGAACAGTTGAAAAAGAGACACTGACCAAATGTGATGAAAAGGTATCTGTTGAGATCACACTGTGAAGAAAAACAGGGTTAGTGTGTGTTAAGGGTACTCAACTGTGTTATATAGCTAAGAGGACATTCTGGTCATAAGGTATATGATTTTGTCATAAGTAATGTCATTGAAGTAAGGGTAAATAGACCAAATGTAACACTGAAGTGTTGTTGCAGTAAAGTGTGATTATATCACATGGTATGTGATAATAGTGTACTCGAAGGGTTAAACCTGTTAAAATGCATTTAAAACTGTTTACTTCTTCCAAACTTTCAAGCGAAAGCAGTTGTCATTACGTGGTAAGGTTAACCCACCAATTTATCTTTAATGTTGCATTCATAAGTTGGGTATTATCTGAGTATTGTGAAGACATTCTATCCTATGTTTGTGCTGCATTTTAATGCTAATGTTGAGGACAACATTTATTTTGCAGGGGAGGAATGTAGCACCTGTAAAAGTACTTATTTTTGTTAATAATGTCCAGTCACTTTAATTCAACATGTTGTTAATTACATACTGTGACATTAATAGCTTCTGTTCAGTTAACTGTTTTTACATTCACCAGCAGGTGAAGGTTTTGTGGCACATGAAAGTGAAACTTAAACAAGTGGCTGGAGAAAACAGTCTGAGCTGGCATTCGGGCGTTGCTGCTGAGGCGTGCGCATGGTGCTGATTAAGGGTGCAGAAATGCAAAATGTTCTCTAATTGATTACTCTTCCCATTGTTAAAGCGAGTACTCGAGTAATCGTTTTGTAGTTCTTTTTTTTTCTGTGATTCTTTTCCTGCACGGGAGGCCCCGCCCCCAACTATGACGCGATGCCGACCGTATCTATTGATTAATTTGAATCTTCGGGATTTGAATAATTGTTAGTAAGGGCGCGGTCACACTGGCCATCCGTACCATGCTGTACCCAAGCACGATTGCCCCCCGCAGCGACATTCCCCCGCTGGCCGGCGCGGCCTGCGGTCACACTACACAGGACTATCCGTGCCTAAGCACGATTACCTCTTGTACATAACGTCTTAATACAACACATGCACGCTTTATGTTATTATGAAGCGTGCTCAGTTTACAAACAAGCGGACGAGAGAGAGAGAGAGAGAGAGAGAGAGAGACGTGCAGTGGAGTCCACGTCTGCACATCAGAGAAAAACACAGAACATGACAGCTACTTTTCTGACTTTACAGCTTATTTTAAGCCATTTTGATCAGACACAGCAATAAATAAATTAAAAAATAAAATAGACGCGAGGCCGAGTCCACAGGCGAGTCCGCAGCCGCACATCGGAGGACAACACAGAGCATGACAGCTACTTTACTGACTTTACAGCTTATTTTAAGCCATTTTAATCAGACACAGCAATAAATTAATGAATTGTTCTCCGATGTGCGGACTCACGCACGAACATCGGAGAACAACACAGAGCATGACAGCTACTAAGAGGTCTTTGTATTAACATTCAAATATGACATTTCTTACTTCAACAGACAATAAACCTCAAATAAAACTTCACACAGACGTATCTTATGACCGTTTTAACACTTTATTATAAATAGAGCAGTGAGTGTGGCGAGGAGGACGTGCAGACATCAATGCGCACTCATCGCACGTTGAAGCTGTTTTGACAGCAACATTCTGTTAACAAAGACTGCAGTCTGCAGTGTAGAGCACACTTTACTCTGGGAAATTAAGTTACAATAGAACAGGTGAACAATTTAAGTGTCTGTCTGTTCCATCTTTCTCCTCTGTGCGTAATGACACTTTCGCTCAATCTCGCTCGTCCGTCCGCTATGAGCTATTTCTCCCTATAAGGTTGTTCTGTTTTGTAGTTATTAAGAGAATAATCGTCTAAAATTCCAAAATATAGGAAAACATCTAGTTATGCTGCTCTGTCCTGGATGATCAAACGTCGTTGGTTTAGCGGAGTAAAGCGTTAATCACTGAAGTGAAAGTCCTTCTTTTTCTGTGGACTAAAAAGACAATTTGAACTGAACTTCCGTAGATCATATTTCGTTTGTTTGGGACTTTTTGTTCATTGTGAATTCATAGGGGGGTAAATTAAAGGGATATTTTTGTTAGGGTAGCAGCGTACGGATCAACAACAGACGCGTTTCAGCACAGAGCCTTTATCAGCGCTTTGTTTGTCATCTATTTTCTTTTTGCGCTCGTGCTCCTTGTTTTCTGTTTTGAATTAGACCTATCCTAGAACCCACAATGCAACAAGAAACATTTACAAAAATGTGGACTACAAAACGATTATCGATTACATTTTTTTTGTAACCGATTATTATTTCTCGGGTACCCGAGTACTCGTTTGCACCCCTAGTGCTGATGTACCTGGCTTCTATGTTTTGCCATCCTTGCCTGTGGAGTAATAAAGCGAACGTTTTCTACACCATGAGTGCCGTTGCAGTCTGAGTGGTGTGACAGATGCACGGTATGCAGTATGTACTTCTTCTATCGACCAGCTGTTGTAAATATTATACAACAAAATGATCGAACCTTGGCCATCTCTTTGCGGATCAGCTCCATGGCTTGTTCCTTTGAGTTGAGGGTCTGGATGCTGTAGTTGTGTGCTGGTCTGTTTGTGCGCTGGTCCATCCTTAACACTGCAGCTTCAGGCTTCTGCAACCGCTCACTTTCCTCATGCACCTTTTTAATATTGTCCTGGAAAATAACACAATATATAAATGGCTCTCTTAATAAGTTTGAATAAACCTCAGAGTGATTCAAGCCTACAGACCTGAATGAAGTCCTTGAACTGGTTTTGCCTCAGCTGCTGGCTGCTGTGCCTCCATTTCATGTACTCGCTGTTGTGCATGTCGAGCGACGCATGTCTTTTCATCCGGACAGGCAGAGAGGGAAGGTCAACCTCAGGTTCAGCAGTTGCTTTTTGCTCCCACTGCTCATAGTGTATCCCAAATTCTTTGCTCATGCTGAGAATCATGTCAGCTGTGGGGAAGATGTTGTACTGCATCACATCTTTAAGTTGGCTCATTTGACAAATCTGGCTCAACCTAGAAAAAATACAAAGAATTCTCAGAATGACATAACTTATCTTGATGAAGTCTACTATGCAATTTATATTAGATTTCATAACAAAACATGGCTATCCATTCAAATAATAATAATGCATGAGATAAAAGGAACATCACTTCTAGTCTTGGCCACTGAACTACAAATCAGGTGGATACCCCTAAGGACAGCGAATAATGTTTTCTTCAGACATGCTAGAGGACACTCTACGACACTTTCTCCACTGAACGGCACTCTTAAAGGCACACTATCATGCTTTATCTATAATAGGGGCATTCAGGGTATTTGTTATGCATTTGTTCATTATTTGCTTGAGGAAAAATTGTGTTATTCTTCATTTAAAGTAACACAGGTTCTTCATCTTTAAAAATATGTTATAAAATCTAGATGGGATTGTAGTTCACAACTTGAGAGAGTTTTAAACACTAAGTAGGACTCACTTAATAACAAATAAACAAAGGCAGTAACTAGCTGTTCAACACATTTGGCAGCTATGGAGCCAGTTTTTTCTGGCAGCAGAAACAAAATAGATGATGCTGATAAATCATAGTCATGAATTAGTGTTAAACATGCTCAATTGTGCTTACTGTGTAAACACAGTGGTATAATGTCAGTGTTGTGCTTACAGCGTGTTCCACTTCTACAAAGTGACCAAAAACCACTCTAGCTGCTTCAAACATAACAGCATGATGTGTTTGTGACGTAAAGTATTTTTGATTTGTAGTAAATGGGGTAAAACATTGCAGTATAACTATCTGACCTCGTACCTTGTCAAAGCGTGGAAGCAGGCTGGGGAGACTTTGCCTCTTATGTAGACCACTGGCTGTCTCATGATGGTCTCTAAAGACTCACGTAAATGAGTGGGACTCAGGCTCACATCTAATGAGTCATAGATGCGCTTGAAGAAACCCATGTCTGAGTTGTAGCGGACTATCACATGCTCCTCCACACTCCCACTTAGCCTGCAACACATCACACTGACTTTAGGATTCTCACTGGAATTTAAACACTCAATTTCAGTAGACAGAACAGCTGAAAACTGTTAGTTGGCTGTTTGGCAAGATTTAGTTCTTGTGCTTACTTCATCGGAACAGCCTCCCAAAGTCTCTTCACTGCTTTATGTTTCAGCCCTTCAAGAACAAAGATGTGCGTCCTCTTATCTACCACATGGAATCCGGTAACGAAGTCCAGATCCTGGCTCTCATCAAGCTTGAAATTCATTATGTCATTTGATAGGGCTTTCTCTATATTTTCCTGTGAGCCCACATGGAAGGCTGATGCATTGATTCTGAGGATCTCTGACCTCAGCTTGGTCATCACAGACAAGTTGTTGTAATCAAAAAGGTAGATGATGCGCCCAAATGGCCTGTAAAAGGGGTCTAATTCACAACTGTCATTCTTATTATTTAGTGGACAAGCTAGCTCAACCTTGACTTTTAGTGTGGAATTGGCCTCCAAATAATGTCCTTGTGGCATGGGCTCACTGTGTGCTAATGTATCTGACATAGTCCTGCTAGGTGCACTTTGCTCCCAGTGCTGCAGTGGAGTGGGTGGGCAGCATTTTATTGGCAAATGCACGTTAAGGCTTTTCTTTCCACATAGCAGCTCACAGAGGTTCAGGCTTGCAATTCCATAGGAGTTCATATTTGCTGTCGTCTGTTTTGATTGTGCCATACCACACAGGGTGTCATCATCTGACCCCATGCCAGACTTTACTGGAGGTTTCGGTTGTTCTTCCAACTTTCTGTCTCGATCATGAACCTCTATCTCAAGAGGTGGACCAGAAAGGAACAAAATGAGTTCTTTGGGACTCATCAAGCCAGTCAGGATAACATTCACATCTCTGAAGTAGATCTTGGCTCTGTGCTCATGATGATGAGTTCTGTGCATAGTCAAGTTATGGAACTTGTACTGACAATATACAGGCAAACATTGTTCCTGAGAATATGAAAAATTAATAATTATGTCAAGTCATAACTCCTTTCTAAATGTCCAAGCTAGCAAATCAAATATTATTGACACTTAAGACTTCACAATTGTTCTTAATAGTAAATGAGGAGACAATGTAATCAACACAAAAAACCTGAACAAGTAATGTTTGAGTTGTGATGTTGTAAATTCTGTAAACACTGAGTGTAAGGCATACCTGTAGTGTGTGCAAAGGGACTGGAGATGACGGCATTGAACTGGCTGACAAAATTGTGATTACCAACGGATTGAGTTCAGCCCTCAGCTCTTCAGATATTAAAGGTCTGTCCAAAGAGAAATTGCACATGACCTCAAATACACCAGCTGAACAGACTGGGAATTGATCAGTCAATGAAGTCGCACCTAGCAAACACAAAAAAATATATATTTATTCATTTTTTTGATTTATGTATTTTATAATTTAAAAAATGCAATCTGTTTTTTTCCTGCTAAGGTGAAAATCTGTGATTGGCATGTTGTTCAACTATATGTTCCAGACTAAAATATCTCAACAGTAATGAGATATTCACAGGGGATTATCCATCAGATTTTGTTCATGTTGGTACTTTTCCTTGAGCATGATTGTAGAATAGACTATAATAGACTTTGTTTCCAGTATTAAGTTTCAGCTACTTTAAGCTAATTCAATTTTTTAAATATATATTGATGCTTATGAAGCAATTACTATAACTTGCTAAATGTTGCTAAGAGCTACGCTCATGATGGATTAACGGTGGGTCTTTGTCATAAAGCAATGAGTATGGTCTTTTACCTGTTTTGAGATTACATTTGTTATGAATTGGTGCTATACGAATAAAGATTGATTGATTGATTGATTGATTGATTGACCTATGTCCTATGCCGAAAAATGTCATTGTTTCTCTAACCCAAAAAGACATGATAATATAGTAGGAGTGAGCAGTTATTCGGCAACTTGAACATTGGGCCCCACAAATTAAATCTGAGTGGTTACAAAGTGATGAACAAATAGACAATAGAAAAACATTTCTAATACAACTATAGTGAGGTTCAGTTTTTCATTCTTTCCTTTCATCTTGGTCCTTTTTAAATATAATTGCTGGATGATGTAAATATCTGTAGACCTCTCAAAAAACAATAGAAAAAAAGTGACCTTGTGGTTGATCTGGTCAGTCATTGTTTGTTTTAAAGTCTGGAAAACACTGTTTTAGGAGCTTATTGTTGATAAAAGCCTGACTCACCTGCCAAAAAATGAATGGGACTTATTTCAGCGGAGGCCGTTCCAATTTTGTTGATACTCTCAACGTCAGAAGTATCAACGGTGGATTTTTTAAAACCTGATTCCAAGAGAGGTGCAACATTATTTGACATCATAGCTTACAGCAAAGAACATTAAAATGTTTACTAGCAGGTGGATTTACCTTTTTCTTGCACATATGAATGGCAACCTAACAAGATATCTTTTGTTTTCTTTTTGGACACGTTTGGTTTCCTCTGACATGACCTTCTCATCATGTTAACCATAGACTTGATTCCACCTTGGACTGAATGAATCATTCCATTTAACACAGTACACACAATATGTATAATTTCTGGGTCATGTTGGGGCAAACTGAGATTAAAGCTTACTGTCTGTTGCATCTTCAAACGTATCCTGTGGCAGTCTGAGGGCTTTCAGTCTGTCATAGCGGGCTTGACTGGACAATTTGCCCCTCTTGTTCCATACCTGGAGCTTTATCTTATGAGATAGTAGACTTATCAGCATATCCCTGTTAACCCTGACATTGACTTTCTGTATCAAACCAATCCATATCTGATCCCCCTCATACCATGTCCTCAGAATCTGAAACAAAAGTCAATCAGTTATTGTTTGCATTAAAAGTATCTGCTGTTCTTTTTTCTTATCATCAATGTTTTGTTGAAGACATCATCATCCATAATTAAATGTAACTCTAGTCAGTGTAGGCGCTTTATCGTTGTTCATTCAGGATATTCATTAATTGTTGATTAAGTTGAAACACACAGACACAGTCATTCACCAGGTCATGGTTACCTTGACCTCATCCTCTTTGTACATTTTTGCCACTGGTCCAAACACAAGTAGATCCACTTTCACTGTCTCTGTATCACCGGGCAACAGCTTGTATTCAATATGATACAGGCTCTGAGCTCTACAGGTTTTCAAGACAACAGATGAGTCTTCATTAGATTTATTAGCCTTTTCTGGAGTTTCAGGGAAATCCGCCGCTTCCCCTAACAATGACAAAAATGGAATCATCAAGGATCAAGGATGAATTGAAGATTTTCCTTTGACTTGAAGAAATTAGAATTTTATTTTGTATTTAAGCACGCAAAGACTGACATTCTTACTAATCCTACTTTAGGTGTGATTATTATTTTTTTTTTTTACAAACTAATGAAAATTGTTTACACATTCTACGCAGCAAACTTACCTCTTGGGACAGCTAGGGCAATGTAAACTGTCCATGTGATGTAATAGGAGCTGTCATCTGTGTGTGTTGGGATATCCTCTGTAGAACCTGGCCTATTTTCCAAACCACGCTCTGTTGACAACATATCAGTACCAAGGACAATGGCATCTTCTTTTCCGCCTTCATCAGAGTCTGAATTACAACGACCCGTCTCTGACATGGTCTTTGATTCCATGGTAATACTTTCCATGAAAAACACTGTGAAAAGTGTAAATGAGAAATAACAGCAGGAGGTTGTATGTGTTTACAGTTCACATCAAGTCTGTAATAAGAGCAAACAATCAGCAGAGAGTTAATCACAAATGTTAGGCTAATACAAGCTTATAAGAAACCAAAAAAACCTTTTAAAACATGTAGTTTAACTAGATACACGCTAAACAGTTTTATATATTGTTATCAGAGTAAAATGTATGAGTTCATACATACATTGTCAGATTTGAGATAGATATGTGACAAATTAGTTATTTGAAATGTTGGGAATAATTAACTATGGGGTTTGATTTTTTTTGTTCAGGTTGCTTAAATTATATTTCAAGTGAAAATAATGAAATAGGAATCGAGTAACCTACCCTAATTTGATTATAAATTAAACAATGAAGTGATAATTATATAGCATGACGCTGTTTTTAAAGTTTTTCTCTACATGGACAAAAGAAGAGGTTAAAAAATGACACAACAAAAAATAACATGCGGCATAGGTGTAACACAACAATCAATCCATGAGTTTAAAATGAACTATTAATATACGATATTAACACTTTAATTTATTTTGTAGTCTTGTAAACTCACCTCAGCTTCCGTTGGTTAGAATATGTGACACACAAACATTACACCTACACTTTCTATAACTTTACTAACACAAAAGTCTAAAGATGATACCTCAGCGAACTAAAAAAAAAGAAAAGGTTTTCTGTCGTAGTAAAGACGTGAAGTGGGCCCAGGCTGTCACACAAACTTCAAGCTGTCCAACTATTTGATTTCAGTGAGAGCCCACGCGTCACCATGACAACCATTGTGGTGAAGTGGCGCGTTAGTTGCCCTCACGTGCTTCTGAGACTGTCGGAATTCCTCACCAACAGAAAGAAAACGATAGGCTTGAGTTTTTGTCCTTCCTGCATTCAATTCACGAAGATTTGTATGCCACATCAAGGAAGGAAAAAGTCTAAATAATATTCACAGTCTATGATTAGCCTAACTTGGCCTATATGCCGTAAAGACCTAGTTTGAACCTTGCGTTTTGACTAACAGGCTATGGCGCAAGTTCATTTATTAAGCCTATATTTTTTTATACTTTTATATGTAATAAGAAAGTAAGCCCCGCTATAGACTCGATTATGCCAGTTGCAGATGACATTATTGTTGTCGACAAATGTGTTTCCAAGATCATAATAACATGTGTTTAAACAATTAGATTCGGTGTTATAGTGTAGGCTAGTTGAAGGATTGTTACTGGGTCCATTTGGACGTGGAATTCACGAAGTGGACTTGAAGGCAGCACTGATTATGCTAATGAGGAGACATCGTTTTAATGGAAGTATGGATTAGGATTAGTTGTGGACTAATTGCCTATAGGCCTGTGTTTGGGGAAAATAATTGTTTGAGCCCTGAGTGCAGAGACATCTTATTCAGAAGTTGCGAAATTTTAACTTAAAACAAATCAGCTCATGCACAGGAAATGCTAGGGACAAATTAAGGGGCAAATAGTGCAAAAAATAATAATAATAATAATAATAACACAAGACTAGCCTATGTAGTAAAAATGCTTCCGTTGAAAAAGGACGGAGCACCTCTGCGCCACAGCATATAGGCTATTAGTCTCTTGGGTATCTTACATCTTAACAAGGTCTAACCCCAGTGAATGACAAAAGTTTACACACCTGGTAGCAATTAGGCTGCACTCCTGCAAACGGCAGTAAGAGGCCGTTATAGTAGTGTAACGTGAGGGTCCGATGTGTGGTGGGTGGATCACTCTAGTTAAGAGAAACAGAAGGATGGAGACGGATAACTTTCTCAGCAGCACTTTACTGTCATCCACATTGTTCTGCTACACAACAACAACAACAACAACAACCACCACACTTCCTCGTTACCCATCACGTCCCGTCATTAGCCAATCAGAGGTTAGGATGATTAAACTCAAGGCAAACATTATGACAAACACAGAAGTAGATTCAATATAATTTGGTCACAGTTACTAGGTGCTACTGCAAACATTAAAACATGTAAATATATCATTAACTATAATTATATATATAATAAACTATATATTAACTTTGTAAACTCAAACATGTAAATAGTTCACTGTATAAATGTTAACTTATTTTTAACTTAAACTTAAATACATGGATTAACTCAAATATATGAATTTACTTCACTTTTAAATCTTACAGTAGGCTATGTGTACGTTGCAGGTTCCTGGTTGGGACCCCTGCTTTTAGATTTGGGGGGCAGAGCTTAATTCAAATCTGAGCTATGTTTTAACACACGCCTCGTTTCTGCTGCGCCAGTCTGCTCCAGGTTTCTAGTGAGGGGGATGAACACGAAACACATTGGACGTTATAGAAGAAGCAAAAAAGTAACCGGGCAAAGTTTGTGGAAATATGATGTTGCTCTGCAGAAATGATGGATGCAAAAGACTCCATTGATCCATACAGCCGACCAGCGCGCAGGACACAATGGATAGTCAGCACTCTGGCTTACCATTACGGACTGGACCGGGGAGTGGAGAACGAAATCATTGTTTTGGCAACCGGACTGGATCAATACCTCCAGGAGATTTTCCATCATATCGACTATCAAGGAGGTGGGAAGATCCCTGTGGAGGATTTTAACATCTTGTGTAAAGTTTTGGGACTGAACAAAGACGCGGAGGATACAGAATGCGCCGGGGTGCCGGACAATTTACCCAGCGAGCTCACCTTCAGACACTTCCACGCCAAACTGTGCGGACACTTCAGCACCAAGGCGGGCTGTCAGTATGAGAACGGTCGGCTGCTGGTCGGGAAAGACAGCGAGCACATAGAGACTCAGATCCGCCTCAGAAGCCCTCTGAGGAGGCGAGAGAAGCTTCTGTCTGTGGGTGTGAGCGAGGGCTCGTGTTCCTCCACGGAGGGACGGCACGCCTCTGGCTGCAGACTTGGATCCTGCTCCAAAGAGTGCTATGAGGAGATAGTGGCACTGGAGGAAGCAGAGGACCGGGTAGCCAAACTGGAAGACGAGAATGCAAGTTTGAGGGAGCTGATAGAGGATATGCGAGCTGCACTTCAGAGCAGTGATGCCCGCTGTTTAGCTCTGCAGGTAAGAGTGAAGAGTAGATTTAACATTTAAATCCCTGCTCTAGTGTTGCATTTGATGTCCACATGTTATACGAATCTTATCCTGATATATTCATCCCCTAAAAGAACAAAATATAGTAAGGCTACACATTTTGCATAGGACCCCCTTCCTTACCTTGTGTGCGCGCGCGCGCGCGTGTGTGTGTGTGTGTGTGTGTGTGTGTTAGGAGGGGTGTTCCAAAATGAAGTTCTTTAAAGTGGTTATAAATGCCTTATGATTTACTTTAAATGCAACAGTGCAAACATTGGTAATATAGTTATTCCTTACAAGTTGGACAATCTCTTTTCTCTCATGATAAGTGATGCCCAGGTTTTATGATAATATATTATTTTAAATGTTTATGAAATGTGATGTTTTTTTTTCTTCATTTGGATGCCTTTCATGAAATAAGGTAACAGGTAAGTTCAACAGTCCACTGGAGGAGTGTTGAACTCAAGAGGTAACTGAACACACAAAGTCAAACTGTCATTCTGAAGGGAGGTAAACACCAGCCAGGGATTTTCCACATCCTGGCAACCAATGATTACAACTGATGTGCAAAACATTTGTAAATGGCTTATTTTAGATTAACTAAAGCGTCAATTACAACATAGACTCTTTTCAGAGGACAACATCCGGTTTGTAGGACTTTGCAAGAACATGTTATGGAATAATTGTCATCTGCAGGTTCAAAGCTTGTTATCTTTCTCACTCATGTTCCGACAACCCGAATTATGCTCTTATAAATGGCTTTTTACTCAGACATCAGGCATCAACTCATTATTAATTATCAAGTAATAAAGCATTAGTTGTAACTTATAAACCATCATCATGCCTTATTGAGCACTTTGTGCAACTCATGCAAGTTATTCAATAATTGTATGAACATGTATAACTGCAGATTTAATAGCTTATGACAATAGAAGCGAACAATCCAATATTTTTGGAAAATAACTTAAAGCTGAACTTTTTACAAAAAAAAAAAAAAAAAAACTTTAATACAAGGAAAAACTTTAACTCAAACATGTAAAATACAAATTTCTAGAATGTAACCAAGCAGATGCAATATTGGTTTTAGGGAATAACTTAATTTGATCCCCTGAATCATGTTACCTGTTTCATTTCTCTCCAGGTAGGACTATGGAAAAGCCACTCCAAACACAAACCAGAGGAGGGCTGTTTTGTTGCCCAGCAGAAACAATCTTCCCCGCAAAGTATGAGCAACACAAACCTGAAAGGCAGCACCTACAGTAACCTGACGAGTCTGCAGAACCTTATCCAAGAGATAGAGCTTCTGCAGAATTCCAGAGACAGACAGGTAGAGGAGGCAATGCTGTGCAGTCAGAGACTGGAGAAGGAACTGTGGAGCTCTAAAGAGACTGTGGCTGCTCTGGAGGACTGCAACCAGTCCTTGAAGAGGGAGCAGGTGGGCATGAGGAGGAAGGTGGAGGAGGCCAGGCAGGCGCTGCTCAGTG
Source organism: Labrus mixtus (assembly GCF_963584025.1). Lineage (NCBI taxonomy): Eukaryota > Metazoa > Chordata > Actinopteri > Labriformes > Labridae > Labrus > Labrus mixtus. Next base: position 26,707,152 of record NC_083618.1, on the reverse strand, counting down.
GCCTGAGTAAGGTGAAGGAACTGGAGGCCAAGGCCAGTCATGTTCCAGCCCTGCAGAGACACATCCTCCAGCTGGAATCAGAGCTCCTGTACTACAGGTAAAAACACTGGCAACACTGTGTTGTATTAAGCATTATAGTATCAACAAACCAAAAAAATTATACATGAATGTTGAAGCATTTGTTTAACAAACCAGTCGGGAATTTAGCAACTTAGCACTCCCAAGAGAAACTGGGTACTCTGTGAAGTCATTTCATATCAAATTATGCAGATTTTATTCTACAATAACCTGAATTCACACATTGTTTCACTTAATTCTGATTGACATTGTGTTCATGTTAGACATTATCCTGTTGTTAGGACTTTTGTTTTATGGGTTGTAGCCACTACTTTGTTATGTGGTCTCTTAATGTTCCCTGTAGAGTTATCTAGTAACACAAGTTATGTTTGGTTGAAGTGTCTTTGGTTTTTGATCAGCAGAACATAGGTGGCCTGATAAAAAAAGATTGGAATACCACCCATGAAAGCATTGCTCCATAACATAACTTGTGGTCAAAAACCACACACGGTACCTTTAATTTGTTACCTTGATTGTTGTTATTTCTGAACATCAACAATCAACCACTTAAGTTACATCTTGTTGTAAAGAGGCTGTATAAGAAAATCACATCCCAATACATCATCCTTCCCACTAAGCCTTGTTTGCTCACTTACTCTCCACCTGCTAGTAAAAAAGCACCAGACATGTTTGAGTAAACCTGAGATGAGAGTGCCGCTTCATTACTGGAACAAGGCTTATGCTACACAGTCACATGCTAACTCGTAGAAGATAACACTTAAAACCTCTTTTTTAATAGCTGAATTTGGGATGCGTTGGATGTTTTTTGTAATTTTTCCAAATCATTTTCAACTTCCACCACTTTCACTCAATAAAGTTAAACTCAATGTATTATGCCTTTTGTTTAAAGTGCTAATGCGCTATTCTTCTGGTGGTACTTTAGCTTTAGCATGTAGCTTTAGAGCTTAAGAGACAACACCACTACCGTAAAAAGTGGCATTACCAAATAAAAAGTGGAACAAAGCAGAAGGTGGGGGATGACATTTTGAAATAAAAGTAATTTTAAAAAGCTCCTCAAAAACCCAAGAGGGAATTATATTTCTGGACAATGAGTAGAATTTAAATAATTTAGTCAATTATTTCACATTTTATTGCTTTATTATATATTTTTAGTACGGCGCTGTGGTTGTTCACATCATTACTTAACTGTCCCATATTGTTCACTAACTCTGAAAACTAGTTTGTTTGAAGAATACTGAGATGTCAACTTAAAAGGCAGTGCAAAAGAAGACGGTGGTAAATGTTTGTGATTGATTTTAGTTCTTCCAAAATTACTTTGTAGTGAACTACAGATATTTTATGAGTTCACATTAATGATGCATCAAAAGAAATACTGCCCTAAAGTCAGAGAGAGAGTATATACACTTACACAAAGATGCTTTTATTTCCTCTTCATTTGCTCCAACAGGCTGTCAAACCCTGAGCAAAGCAAGTGTCTGGCTGTTCATCATGTCATGAGAGTGAGGGCTTGTTTTGGCTGGTTATTGAATTAAGAGGGCTTTTTTTGGCTTGAATGAACCATAATGAATTATAATTTGTCGTACAATAAAATGAATGAACGTTGTTTAGTTCTGGCATCATGCCTGGAAAAAATCTGCCATGCTGCTCACGATGGCTTGATGTGGTTTGCTATTGTAATTTTCAGCCTCGTTGTGATTTACTTTATTTAACAGGCATCGTGTGTGGCAGGTTGGTTTCGCCTGAGCTCCGCTACTGTTGGGAACTATTCATTTTGGTGGAAGTAAGGGTGTAATTGGACTTTTTAAGTACAAAGCTGTTGGTTTAATGTTTATCTTTGTGTCTGTTGTCCCTACTCCAACCATATAATCATTGTCTGCAGGTCTGGCTTTCTTACGTAACTGATGTCTCTAAATGGTGGTAAGATGGACCTAATGCTGTTATTATGAACTCTCAAACACAGTCAGACACAACCAGACACATATGATTGATGGCTACCTGCCTTAAGGTGATTCTAAATAACAAATCACATCAGCACAATACCCCTTCTTTAACCCAAAACTCCACTAATCTATGCAGACTGCGTTCCAAAGTCTTTTCACTGCCCTTCCATTGATACCCTAATGGCAAATAATTCAACACCACAAAGGCCCTGACTTGTCAAGAGAAAGCTCCATTGAGTGAGGACCTCAACAGACTGACCGTTCTCATCAATCTCTGCTCACTTCTTTTGCTCTCCTCCCCAGTGAACAATACCACATAGGCTCCCCGGTCTTATAGATCTTAGCAACCAAGCTCCATGAATATCCCCCCTTAAATCCCCAATGCTCGCTTGGTTACTTCTTATCCAAGGACATGGCTTGAGAGAACTGTATAGGTGGTTTTTAATATCTGACTGAGAAACTGTGTAGAAGACACACCACCGCTAATATACACTTTTATCATTCTGAATTTCCTCAAAATTAAGTGCATTTTCTTGCATCCAGCTGTCCCAGTGTCAGATGTCTCGGGTCATATGTAATGGGTTTAGAGAAGCATGTCAAGAGCCCTGATGAAACGATCGACTGTCACTTGAGCCTTGAGGCATATTCTAAACTGCTGTGATGAGAAACGAGATTAACTAAGATGTTTCTGGATCCCAAGAGATACTGGGTTGCAGGGCTGGGGGTTGTTTGGGAGCAGACATCGCTTCTTTGCTGTGGATTCCACTTGAACACACTGACGATGAAGATGAAGTTCAAGGATGCGAGCAGCCTAACATTTTGTGAAATAAATGTATTTTTGCAAGCGAAAATTTGATAAGAAGATTGAAACCACTCTTACTGTCGTTTCACTAACTATGAAGCTATGGCCAGTTAGCATAGCTAGATATCATATTACTGGAAATAAACAAGTCAGAGTGTCTAAAACTAATACAAGTTGCCTTCAGAAGCTCTTAAGCTAACTGGTATCCTCTGTATATTGTATTTGTTTGATGAGGTGTATGCTAGAGTGTCATGTCTCTATTCAGGCTACCTCCATTTTTCTGCTGCTATATGCTAAGCTAGCTCAACTGAACAAATATTTCTTATCTAACTCTTGGCATAAAACATATACGTAATCTTCCTTAAATGTGGAACGTGATTTTTGTCTTGATTTCCGCTTTTAGTTTTTCCATCTGGATGCACAATTTTCTCATCTACAAAATCCCCTTTCGACTTTCCGTCAACATCCAAGTAGAAGTCAGTTTATAAAATGTGGTCATCGGTATGAAACCTAAGATGAGTGGGTGTTGTTGCGTAACTTGTCTGTGATTTCTTTGGACTGAGCACTAGAACAGGGGGGCAGATGGGAGCTGCACCTTTAACAGGGGATGATTTGCACAGGGAGGTCTTTGTAGGCTGGAATTGTCTAACGGTGTCACTTTTAGGTTGTTGTTTTTTTTGTTTTTCTTACACCAGAAGGTAAAAAGAGTCTAAATCAGTCACTGTAGCCTATAGAGCTCTGCGGGCCAGAAGGATTAGACAATAGGAAACACAGCGAGAGGAAGAAAAAGAAATGAGGGGGAGGAAAGTCTACCATCTGGAGGAAGAAGCAAACACTCAACTGTTTGTTCATGAAATGACAGACATGTTTTTCAAGGCACACAGGAGAGGAATGGCTTCATTAAACATTCCATTTTCCTTTTGTGTTACAAAGAAACGATGTAGTTTTGAACTCCTTGAAATCAACTTTGCTCATCCGAAACTTTCAGTTAATGTCCATGGATTTCCAGAGAACTTACCCACGCACATGTGTCCTAAATTTAAGTGCAAGTTTAAAACTCAGGTCTCGTTTTATCGGCACGCCTGCAGACTTTTTCTCTGTATGCCGCTAACCCCTGGCCCACTGAAGGCAGGCCCCATGGGAGGCATAATCTCCCAGCCTTTTCATGCTCCCTGCGTGGCGCCTGAGAGCAGAGGGAAGAGGAGGGTCCAGCAGACCATTTATCTGCCGCTGCACAAGAGCTGCGGCATTGTGTGGAGCAGGTGCTGCCACGGCATTCCTACCCTTTAAATAACGCGGAAAGGACACACTCGGGAGACGTGTGGGACCCGTGGCAGTCTGCTGCTGCCGCCTTACTGTTTTTCTTGAACAGCCATCAAAAAACGTACACTGCCAAGTGGGCTCATTTCCACGTTGAGCAGCTGCCCTGCCCTCAGTCTCTCCGGTTTTGAAGTATGCTTACAACAGCAGAAATATATCACACACAAAATATCTTATAAACTTGTGCCACCCACCATTGTTGGACTTCTCTCTGTATATAGTTCCCTCTTCTTTTGATACCTTTGTTTGTTTGACTTTGGATTTCTTTGCCTACATGCCCTCTGTAAATGTTACTGCCTTTAGCTGTTGGATTAAGTCCCCCGTTTGCTAAACATCACTGAAGTTGCTTTATTTGTATCCCAGAAACCGCCTCATTGTACGGGTGTTTCCCAAGAGGACTTGATTAATAACCGTCAGCTATGAAAACATGACCCCCTCACCCGTCTCTGTCATGGCTCAGGGCACCTATCTGCGCTGAACTTCAAGTTCAAGCTCAGGTTTACAGCGTGCCCTCATTTGTAACCTCTGCAGAGCAAGAAGACTGTCATTGACCAATGACACCTGAAAGAGGAAACTGCTCTTCAGGGATGAGGGGAAACATTGAGGGAAAGGGGGGGGGGGGGGGGGGGTCATGTTGATGGAGCTTTCACTTCAGCTCCATACTGTAATAAACATAGAGAGGACTCTGGGTGTCCTGGCTGTAACAACAAACAGCTGTACAGGCCTCCACAGGCTTACAAATGGCTTTAGGGTTTTACTAATAGGGCAAAATACAGGATCCTATTAATTAGAAATCCACTGACAAAGCACAATAGAGCTCCTCGTGTAAAACTTCACTCCTATATGTGTGTGTTCCTAAGTGATGCAGTAATAATTATGCCCACAAAGGCTACAAAACGCATTAAATTATATCTAACTACATCACTGGAGCGTTTTCCTTCCCAGGGGCTCCAATTTGGTACTCCAACAATGTCCCAATCTAAGACTCATAGGATTATATTTTCACCTGCAGTACAGAGAAGTTAATACACACTCCTTAATGTTCCCTTCCTTTTCATGTGATTTTAATTTTAAGCCTATTCAATTTTCATTTTGGCTACAAAAGAGCCAAGAAGCTGCTTTGAAACAGGAATCAAAGACGAGTAGAGGACACAGAGTCAGAACAGGAAACGTTAAATTGATTATCTATACGCTCCAATTACATCCTGAAAACCACTGGTGTTGTACGCCACTAGATTCAGCTCTGATATGTTTGAGCTGAGAAAATTAAGTTTATTTTATTTCCGTGTTCTTTATCTTTCTCCCCTGGAGTACAAAATGCTATAAGTTCTTTTCCTCGTCATGCTTAAGGCAGCTGTAATCAGTTTTTGGAAGCACTTCAGTAGATTGAGATACACGACCCTGATGTTATGTAGTCACCATATTAAGCTGAAATTGACACTTGCTTGTCTATAGCAGAAGTGGGGTGACATTATCATTAAGTTGAAGTTGTGTCAAATGTGTTCGCTGTCCTTTTGGCTAGCTGCTGCTTCACATTGGAGTTTTGTCGATGCCTGTCTCTAGCTTCGTCTGTTCACTTGGCTACACGGTGTTGAGCTGGATTATCAGAACTTTTTTGTTTTTTTATCAGCTGCTGTGTTGCAGCTAAAGAGACCAAAACAGCTTGCATGAACATTAGCATTGACGTCACACGCCTCTGTCAAATCTGGAGGAAATGTTAAGCTAAATGCTAGCTAGCCTTTTTTTTAAATCAGGTGACAATTCTCTATGGTCTATATTTTGTCTGTGTAAATGTACGTTGTGTTTACAAATACAAGAAGCTTTGCATCTTAGCTTCCTGCAGCACACTGTGCATGTAATTGCATCTTTTGTCCTCTAGAGGTCTTGGTGAATCTGTAGAGTATCGCGGATACAGTTGAGGTAAAGAGTAAGAAGAGATCCATGCAGGATGGAGTGTGACACGTCCGGTCCATTGCCCGACTCACCAACATAACAAAGTATTTCATTTTGCAGTTTTAAGTTTTATCAGTATATTTAAAAAAACATGCACAAATATTATTGTGAAAGTCTAAAATGTATTAGATATCAAAGATGTGTCATTACTCACTCTTTGTGGGAATATGAACTCTCATATAACACTTAACAGTCTGCAGTGTATTTGAACTTCTCCTTCTCTTTAGGATAGGCAAACAAATTGATATTTTCATTTTGGCAGGTCAAACCCAGCCATGCTGGTTTTGCGTTTGGTCCATTGGCAGGAGCTATCATGCATGTCTAATGGAACGTTTATCAAATCATGCCTGTGTCTACAGCATCCCGCAGTTTGACTGATATCCAGGGTGTCTGTCTGGACCACTTTCAGGTGTCTGTGTTCATTCAGTCGGAATTCCCATGATCAGCAATACAACCAGACCTCTTTTGCTGTCAGACTTTGTGATGAATTACATGCACAGTCAAACTAAACCAGAACTAGTTTTTATGTGACATTCGGGATACTTTTAACCAGCATCAAAAGCATTGAGGAATTTTTTTTGTACCAAGGCACAAAGCAAGACTGATTTTTCAACCTCCAAACATGTCAAAGGCAAGAGCCAGAGGCTGTGTGCTCGCTACAGTATCCACTGGACACAGGCTTCAGCCTCTCTCAAACAACTGTCAATTAAAGTGCAATTAGTCACACCAGAGCCTGCATTTGAAAAGGCCCTCAGCTCATTCCAGAGTCCCAGCGTCTCCACAGCAACCAGGAAAGTTTTGTGTATCTTCACGTCTATGCACCAGTCTCACGTTGGCTTGCAGCTGCTGGCCCTCATGAACTAGCTCCTTCTTTCCTCCAATGTGGCCCCCACTAACTCAAACATGACTCTCTGATTGATTGCCTGAAATCATGCTGCAATTATTGACTTTCACTGAAGTCAGTCATTTCTCGCCAGTTTTGCACAAACTGAAGTAGTGCACAAATGTACAGTTGAAAGTTGTCTTACAGCATAGTCAGTCTTGTGCCAAGAGGATATAAGCATGAATGCTCAGTTTTTTTTTCTTTTCTTTTTTAAACACAGTCAGGCTGTTGAAAACCTTTTTTAGATTTTCTTCTTTTTTTTTCGGCAAGACATCATCATCTGGAAACACTTACTCTGTGATTTACGAAGGCCCCCTATCGGATTTCCCCCAACACAAAAGAGTAGACAGCAGGAGAAAGCTAGAAAGCTAATTCAAACCATTACAGAACAATTGATCGGCACAAACTGCAGTCTCAGACTTTTTTTCAGTGACAGATGTTTGAATGTGTCTTTGCAGTAAGGAACTACATGAGATGTTGAATAAACCTGCTACAGATCTTGTCAACAGCAGACGTGTCTTAAAGATTTTTAATGCACCTAAAACCGTCTGTGCTCTCATTTTATTTCACTCTTTTCCAGAGTTTTTAGCTTTCATCTTGCAGTGCGTACTGCACTGTAACAGCGCCTGTCTGCCATTGACCCACTTTACTGTAAAAATGCCTTAAAGATACAATGTCTGGCTTCAATTACCCCACCCAGATTTGGCATACAACATCACAGGCCTCTATAAAATTATCATGGCGGTTGTAGATGTGCCTTAATACACACCGCCTTGTGATACTTGATATGTTCTCTCAGAAGTCCACAAATGGTTTGGACTAAACTTTTCTCATTGGTGAGAATTTGAAGAGCAGTTTGAGCCCCTTCATCAGTTGAACGTAGCATGAAGACTTACAGTGCAGCATTTACAGACAACATGCAGTCACACAGCTATATTAAACTTACAAAAACGCTCTTTCAGGTCGGAGGTGACAAAACTACAACTCCCAAGCAGCACCGGTGCAGCGCCGCCCCTGAGTGTTGGCAGCAGGCCGGGCCAAAGATGCTGCTCGGGGTCCCAACATGACCGCTGCTCACCAACAGGACGAGCTGTGACGACCCCGGATAAGAGTAAGACATGTTTGTCAAGCGCATCACGCAGTGCTAATGTCTCATTACTGTACAGGGGTGAGGAGAAGAACCAGGTGATTTATGATTTTTACATTTATAGGAGTAAAGTCAGAAGTCCTAAAATTGTATACAACCTTGGTACTGTTGTTAATAAGATGAATAACATCGGATTGGGAATTAGCAATCATCTTACGAAAGTTACCCTTCATGATTTAAGAACCAGTCTTATTATTTGTAAAAGGTTGGGTGTGCTATTTTGATCAATACCCTTTAACTAAAATTGAGTAAGTATCTCCTCATGGTGTGTTAACTCTCCTTGTACACAGCCCTCTCTGTAATATTGACAACAAACAAATGGGCCTGTAGCGAGTCCTCTGCCAGCTGCTCTCCTTATGCCACTTACTCACTGACAAGAAAAAGAAAAACACCATTCTAGCAATTGGAAATTCTTCCCTGAAGTTTCCCCTGGCAAAATGTGTTATATATTTAAGGGGCGGAGGGAAGGAGGTAGTTGTGAGGGCTTGTGGAATTCGTATATCAACAACATTTCTCCAGAATTGCTTGCCACATGATGTTGAAATTGCCCATGACACACTTGGATTTTGCACAACATTTGTTAAAAGGTATTCCGTGGCATTTTTGTAGGGTTAGTCAACACAGGTGCCCCAAAGTGCTCTGCAACAACACTAGAAGCATTGGTTTGCAGAACTCAGCTAAAACTTACTGTTTTTTTCTTCTTTTATAAACTTTTTAATTCCTTTAATGCTAAATCAATCCAAAAAAATAAAGAAAAGTCGTGAACATGAACACATTGTAACCTCATAGAGCCCAGTGTGCAGTCTCCTTGTTGAATGAACAGTAAACACCTTAAAAGTCAGCTATTCAATACACAAATCTAGAAGCTGGAGGAAGAGAATGGATAATACTACCTATAAAAACAGTGTAAACCAATTAATGACATCATTCATCTAAGTAGTAAACTTTTTAACTCACCAGCTTCAGTTTCTACTTTGCCATCAGGACTTCTCCACTACAGTCCTCTGTTATAATGATAATAATCTATATATGTGTGTTGTGGTATTTAGTGGAGGAGCAGCTTTTTCGGTCTGTGGAGGGCCAGGCAGCTTCTGACGAGGAGGAGGACAAGTGGACCGGAGATCAGCAGAGGCAGGTGGCTGAAGTGAAGAGGATCTTAACCAGGCTGTCCTGCTGTGGGGAAAGGTCCTGCACATTCATATCATCACTATATGTTAAAGCAGCGCACCAGATTATAGAAAGCTAGTGGCAAACCTGGCACTACTTTGGTGTTGCTCAGCTTGCTCTCCATAACAGGATAGCTACAGCTCAAGTATTTACATTTTACATTTTAAACTCACTCAGATACATAAATAACACATTGTTTTAAAAGCTGCATAAGGCTTGTGGCAAATCTGGCAGAAGGTCACCAAAACACACTGACAGACACACACAGTCTAGTTTGATTAATTTGCATATGTGGCAAAGATGTAAGCAAACGATGTCTATACACGTCCAAGCTCAGGACAGAATGAGATTCATGCAGAGTCGGGCTCTGTTTGACCAATTCCTAATAATAATAAACCTTCAACAGCTAGCTCAGCTGCTAGCTTTGCTTGTTTGATGCGAGCAGGTAGTGTACAGTGTTTGTAGGTGTCAGTGTATGTAAATGTAAACGTGATGAGATAAATGGAGCTGACTCACTAAACTTGAATGAAATCAGCTGCCTTTTGGTGATAAAAACAAGGTTGATGAAAGCTTTCAGCAAAATGCTAAAAGAGTCCAAAGAGCTCAGTAAAATAGCTGCATTGAGTCACAATCATTTCTCTGTCTAGCACTCTGAATGTCTACATCTTATTCCATTTATTGTTAATTGAACTAAATGCTGACATGAGTAATACTGAACACAAATAATACTTTTGATCCGGGCTCACAGGGCTGCATGTATACTGACACCCACATTCACATTGTCATTCACACCTATGTGCGAACATATATTTCACTTTTTGGTCTACGAGTCCGCCAGATCAACAACTTCAATGGGAAATTGTGAAAAGTTTTTTTTAAATTGAACTTGACAAAACATCTGGAAAACATAGCTTCAATTGTAATATTTTAAAACAAGTCAAAAGACTAACAACATCGAATTTTTTCCTATTGTGCTTCAATCTTGCACAAGAAACTGAACAAAGGAAAACAATGTCAATGTCTTTAACTCAGACTTGACTTTCCACAAGAAACAATACTAAACCACATCATTTGAAAACAAAATGTGTCAGTCTTGATTATGTGACAGCTACTGAAACTCTCAGCTTGACTTATATTCTGTCCTGTGCTACATGTCGTTGATCAGGTGCGACGATAAGGCATTCAAGAAGCTGATGTCTAATTTCGGGAGCTCGAGGAGCGAGGAGAGCTGCAGTGCTGTGGTGGAGCTTCTGGAGAGAGTGACCAGGTTGCATAAACAGCTCGAGCTGAAGGAGAGCCAGGCAGAGATCGACATGGACCAGGTACAAACCACCACTGACCTCCTTCTCGCCAGGGTGGGCCGCCTAAGTGTCCTCTGAAAACTGTTTCTTTCTGGACATCTTTCTGCCCTGCTTTACATCTTTAGTCATTTTGTGGCTGTTTTTGTGGTGTTTAACTGGATTAGAGAGGACTGGTAATGGTTGTTATGACCGTGGAGGGCTTCAAAGACTAAACCACAGCTAGAGGCTCAATCCTGCAGCTTCAACTTAACCAAACCACCAGCAACGTCACCAGAGACACAGGGCGTGTGTGTGTGTGGGTGGGTGTGTTTGCAGCTGCTTCTCACTGGAACCAACCACAGAAACACTCCCCCAACATTGAGGAATATCATAAATTAAAGCTCTCCCGTTACAGTCGAGTAGTTTTTTCACAACACAGGAAGACAGACAGAAGGGGAACAGTGATGTAATGTGTTCCCAGAACGCCTCAGCACTCGGAGAGGAAAAGTTAAAACTAAACAAAGTCCTGACTGTGAGGCTTTGTTTATGTTCAGGATGTATGGGGTGAGACCTTTGTCCTTCAATACGCTTTGACGTAACGGCGCACTGCTGGGATTTCCAACTTTTTTGGAAGGCCAACCCACGGTACCATAGTGTGGGCCAAACACGTGACTCTAACCTCGACATCTGACATAAATTTACAGAGGATATTTATTTTGTTTTAGCATGTTTAGCAGACCAATGTTGTAGCATGTTACATCTGGAAGAGTGACATACCCAGTTGCTCTTGTAACAAGTCTGGGTTGGGTCTTTTAGGCATAAGGCTGATATTATTTTAGGTTTTTCTTATTTTAAACAAATCATCAAGTATAAAAATTCAGAATCCAGCACTGAATTAATCACATTAACAAGTACTGGTTATGTTTCCAACATCAAATGTATCTTGTTCCTTTGTCCAATCGTAAAAAAGACTTTGAAAAAAAGATCTTTGAGTTATACATTTTTGCACTTATACTCATGTTCATTCTTTACCTTGACCAACACTACAGCTCCAAAAGAACATCACTCAGCTCAGATCTTATAATCTCATGTTAGTTTGGGCCTTTCCATGGATGTTGTAGACTTTGTATAAAAATTGTGCTTTGTATCAATTTTCCCACAATGGAATTAGAAAATAAAGGAGTTGCTCATAGTTAAAACAAAAAAAACACAGGAGCGCTGGTTGCGCCAGTCCATGTATGAAGGCCATGGTCCTCCAAGCAGGCAGCCCGGGTTCAAATCCAACCTGTGGCTCCTTTCCCACATGTCATTCCCCACTCTCTCTCTCTCCCTGATTTCTGATTTCCACTCTCTCTATCCACTGTCCTATCTCTGCTATAAAGGGACAAAAAGCCCAAAAATAAATCTAAAAAAAGAAACATAGGGGAGATATTCCCAAAAAGATTCTCCCCCCCCCCCAAAAAAACTGAAATCTTATAAATGAAAAAAAAAAAAAACACTATCCATACTTTACAATATGATCAAGTGTTAGTGCTCCAAGGTCCAAGTTTGATTGTTGCCAGTTGACTCACATCTTGTTATTGTTGTTTCTTGTTTTGGTAACTGAGAACAGGGAAGGACAATGCTTTCTGGTATATAATCACTCAAAGAAGCAGACTGCTATGAAAATCATTTTAAAAATTCACAGCAGACATTTGTGTCGATGACATGGACAGTAACGACCAATAAGGTAAAAATAGTGCAAAAACAAGAATTCATTAAGAAAAACCTAGACCAATAAACCATGTACAGAGGCTGTAGTCCTTCAAGCAGGCGGCCCGGGTTCAAATCTGACCTGTGGCTCCTTTCCTGCATGTCATTCCCCACTCTCTCTCTCTTCCTGATTTCTCTATCCACTGTCCTATCTCTAATAAAGGCATAAAAAGCCCAAATATACATTAAAAAAATAAAAGTCAGGTTACAATTAAATCGTCATAAGGACTGCAGTTGTAGAGTTGAAGATGTTTCACCTCTCTTTAAGATGCATCATTACTTCAGGGCGCTCACAGGCAGTTAAAGGCATTTTTAAGCTCTCTGGGTTGTACCACCATGATGTCATATGAGTCTTTTAAAGCTATTAAGGCCACACGACGCTGACTTCATAAATGACTTCTTCAAAATACTAGTATTAGGTATAAACTGTGTTTTTCGGGTGTGTGCTATGTCTTCCAGATGAAGGACTCTCTGTTGCAGGAGCTGCAGCAGAAGGCCGAGGAGACTGAGCTGCTTCAGATGGAGCTGCAGATGCTGGAGACAGAGAGGGTCCGTCTGTCGCTGGTGGAGGAGAAACTGGTGGACATCCTGCAGCTCCTCCAGCAGCTCAGAGACCTGGTTAGTCACAGTACATCACTTATCAGTCAGAAGAGGTCGAAGCTGCTAAACGTAAAAGCTGCGTGTTTATACTTAACAGCTTTCTACTGTTAAGGCTCAAACACATTGTTTTGATTTTTAACACAATGAAAAATCTTGACAAAAGCAGTTCTTCATCATGTGAACAGAAACTCTTCACAGAAACTGAAGTAATGAAAATCAGTTCGGCCCAGAGTTTAGGGAATTCCACCCACGCTGCACGGAAATTATTTTGTTCTGGTGAATACAGAAAGTATCCTCTAGAATGTTTCATCAGAGAGAAACTTATTTCTATTTTTAGAAATAAGAGTCCACTTTAAGCCATTAAAAAAGCCGTGTGATATACTGTACATACATGCCTGTCACAAGACTAGCATGGGACTTTGTTTATACCATCGTGATGTAACGCTAACAGTCAGGGGTTGATTAAAGATCTGAAAGAAAATTAATTTCACTTGTTCGACATGTAAGAGCCTCTGTGGTAACAAGAGTCAGATTGCCTATTAAAGTGGCTGTTAATTGCCTGAAAGCCATCTGAGAATTCTCTCTCTGTTGGTACAGAACGTCTCACGCAGGTCTCTGGGGAAGATCTTGCTCAGCACTTTGGAGTCTTGTAGCGACCCGCAACACGGTAAGTAGAGCTCACACGCCCCAATAAAATCAATACAAGTCCTGTGAAATGTGATAATGACATTTTACGGTTACCCAGGGCATGGAATTGAATTGAATTCTCGTTCACTCAGCGGCCACATCTGTTTTCTCTTTTTGCACAGGGAAAGCCCACATTCTGGAGGTGCTCAACGCTCTCTATCACGAACTGGCTGCCTGTGAGATTCTGTCAACTGGCGGCCCTTTGGAGCGAACACAGAGTCAGCAGTCTCTGAACGCCCTCATCATCTCCTGCTAAACATCACTGCCTCCTGCTGGGCCAATCACCAACCAGCAGCCTTTTTAAAGGACACTGAAAAGTTGAACAGTTGTCATAAACCAAGCTAATTACTGTGTATAGTGTATCATATGTCTCATATATATTCCTCAGGCCCTATTATCTATAAAGGGATGTTAGTCTAGAAAGTTAATTAGTGCAGCAAAAGACTTTCTACATATAAAGGAAATTCTTTCTTATATATTTTTTCAAGATTTTTATATTGCACATAACTCATTCATGTTTCAATAAGGATTTTTCCCCCAGTGAAGAGTTCTGAATGTGAATATGTTGATTTAAGCTAACCCTGATGTATCATGTCAACTGGTCTGTGAAATGTATCTGGACAAAAACATCCCTTATAGAACTGAATAAATTCATCTCAATCTTGGAGATTCATCAAACATGCCTGCCTTTCAAAATCCAATCTGTCATCTACAGAGTGCGACTGACGTTTGACCAACTGGGGGGACTGCCTTTTTTTAAATGATCACTAAGCGATCCTCTTGATGCCTCAGGGTTGTTCTGACATCAATATTGCATTCAGGGGTTCATATTTTTGCTATATATACACCCCAAGAATATAGGTTAACTTAAAAAGTACAACAAAAACACAAATACTGACAATTAAAAACGTGTTTCTGTCTTTAACAAAACAGTCTATGCATAAAGTCACAACAGTTATATCATAGTAATTGTCCAGTGTCAGGGGAGGCAGCTTTCTGATGCTTGAATAAGTTATTTTTACCATGTGGGGGTATGAGGGTGTTTGATGAAAAAAACACTCACTTGTAATATAACATTGAAGCCTTTAATTGACAAAGTTTAGATAATTCTTATTGATTTAGGACTGTGAAAAGCAATGGCAAGTATTTTGTGGGGCTGTTTGCCTTTTACAGGTTAGCTTGAGAGAGACTGGAAATATTGGGAGAGAGTACTGGGACGGTACGCACCATATAGCTGCAGTGCCAGTAGTCTAACTGGAACCAGTGTGACAATGACTGTAGCCTCGGTACATCACATGGGGCTCCCTGCTGTACAAACTGAGCTCAACCAGCACTGCAAAAGCAATGTCTTAACTCCCCTACCCCTCCCCTCCCCCACAAATAACTCCCCCTGCTGTCAACTTTAATAACTTGATTCACTTCCATGCTGCAAGCATTAAGAAAATAAATGAAACATTGAATACTTAAGGCAACATGACACACCTTTACAACAGTTACATGTTTGATCACTCAATTTATAGATATTTTTACAATCAATAACACACAACCTTTAATCAAAACTTATATTGATAACAAATGTAACTGTACTCAATGGATTTTCTGGTAGCCTATACATCCTATGAAAGATGTATTTTAGCATTTATTAGTAGGAGATTCACATTGCTGTCTGCACCTTGATATGTTCTTACAACACCTTGATAAGTTCATAAGTTATGTAATGTCCTGTCCTTTGACTCCTTTTCATGCAATACAAATCACACGAGCATTATTTTACTTCTACTTGTTTCTACAATTCCACTGGATTCTACAGACACCTTCCAAACATCGGGTCCTATAGAGCCAAAGGCACAGGTAAAAGACGGAATTAGGCCTTGATCCCACAAGAAAACCATGTCAATTGCTTCATTATCCAAGGACCTTAATGGTAACCTTATTTTCAACAAAATCACAAAAATATAGCCTACTGCAGACCTCACATAAAGTGTCAGAAATTAAAATAAGAATATTCCTTATGCTAAAAGGGCCTTGTGCAGAGGATATATTTTTATTATATTTTAATTACTCCAGCTACAAACTACTAACTTTAGCCTCAGTGATAATTGTAACAATGTGCATTGTTATTAAAAAGGTTTTTGTTTAGAAAATCTCAAACAGACTACCAGGAAGGTAGGCTATTTGTTGGCCTCGTGGTGTGAAAATACAAATGTGTTGATTAAATATGATGAAACTCTCTATAAAGGTGTAATGACCTCAAAATTGAAATCATTAACCTGCTATGCTAACTTTACATTTTCCCACTGAGGGCTTGCAAGGATTTAGCTGAAATAGTTCAGCCTGTCAGTGATTAGAAATACGTCGCTAGGCAACGGCAATCCTGCGAGACGAAGCATAACAAGGCGTGAACCTTTATAATAAATTGATTAATAATTAAGGCTTTACTTGAATATTAGGTGCAAAGAAAACACATAGAAAAGTTAAATTATTGAATTTAAGATGTAACAAGAACTGCTGTGGCGAAGGAAATTGAAAACAGTTGCCGTGTGGGTTGCCTAGCGACCAGACTCTAACCACACCAGCAAGCATACCTGCCAAGGCGCGTTTTGCTCAGAGTGACGCTCGTTTCTGGCTTTAAAAACTAAATGCATGTTTATCAGTGGAAGAAGTTTTTGCATTACCTTTGTTGATTTAATTAATTCAAACGTCGTTGTGTAAGAAAAATGGCCTCTGTCGTCGCACAGTCTCATTTTATCTTCGGCCTACGGACAGGTGTGGGTAACAACTTGAGTTTTGTCGATGAGCAAACTGTAGTTTTCCCGAGCGGAAACAGCTGTGTGTGCTACAACACCGTCCAAAGATGTCAGAGATTCATTCCAGGTATGTTAAATTACTTTTAAGCCCTTTTTGTGTTTTATATATAATATACAAGTTAATATTTTCTTTTCTGCCTAGTTTTTAAGCCCGTTTTTTTTTTTTTTTTTTTTTTTTTTCACCCTATTTATGTAATTTCCATTGTTTTTGTGTCTAACAGGTTCAGAGAAAAGCCGGGCCATGCATGCTCTTGCCATCAGTGCCAACCGGCGTTACCTGGCAGTATCAGAGAGTGGAGAAAAAGCCACCATCACTGTGTTTGACCTGCAGCATGAACAGGGCAGAAAAAGGAAAATCCTCACTGTAGGAGACATGCTTGTTCAAGAGTTTGTTTGCATGGCTTTCTCACCTGACTCCAAGTACCTAATAGGCCAGACAGGTGGCCCGGATTGGATGCTGATCTTCTGGCTTTGGGAAAAACAGAAAGTCCTAGCCACAGTGAAGACCAGCAGCTCAACCAATCCTGTGTCCCAGGTGAGACATTCATGCTAAATCATAGCAGCCTGCAGCTCCCTGTAAACACAAACATTCATGCTCTGAGAGTGTTTTTATTTGTTCATGTCCCATCAGGTCAGCTTCAACCCTTACAACAACATGCAGCTCTGTGTGAGCGGAACTGGTGTGCTCAAGCTTTTCCGCTACGCAGAGGGAGCCCTCAAACAGAACAGCTTCCCCAAAGTCGAGTCCATCAACTTCCTGTGCCATGCCTGGACGTCAGCAACACGGGTGATTGCTGGGACAGACACAGGCAGGCTGCTGGTGTTTGAGTCTGGAGAGCTGCGAAGAGAGATCGACCTGGCTTCTAAGGCTGTGCAGGATCCGTCTGATAGGTCAGAAGGTGGACTACATGAAATCCACACATAGTCGACTCTTACACATGAATGCTTAATGTAATTGTGTAGCATAAGCCAGGTGTTAAATGTAATAAGAGTACAAATCACTGACATGGAGTCAGAGGTATTGCATTTTAGACTTTTCATTTTAGAAAAATAATTCAAAAATATAATAATATAAATATAAAACTTGATTTAGTTAAGGTTGCATGATTACTTTTTAGACTTCAAAAAGCCAAGGTGTTGTAGAGTCGACTCGTTACTTCATGGCAAAGACCTAACACTTATTTGAGACTTTTAAAAACAACATCTTAGTCCCACCTCTGCTTTTGATACACTAATACAACTTTATTAATCCAAGGTCAGATACATGTTACATGTTACCCCACAAACACCCCTGAAAAATTGTTTTTTCAATATATATCTAACCATGGGAAATGTGATCACACTTACAGATAAGCACAAGTATAACAGAGCGTTCTCAATCACAGCTGATTAATCTGTATACAATGATAAAGATAGTGAGTGAGATGTTGCTGAAAGCTCTCTGACAACATGAATTGATCCTGTGGTGTCAAACTGATTATGGGTGTATTGACAGATTGTTATTAAACTATTTCAATTAAGCAAATTTTAGTTGTAAATCAATAATCCACATAGCTCTAGCAGTGCATCCTAACTTTTGCAGAATCTCACTGTTGCTAATTGTATTCATTCACTGCACAGACAACTGGATATGAAGAAGATCAAAGACGATGATGTGGATGAAGGTCCCGATGTGCCTCACATCACAGCCATTGTGTCGTACTCAAAGGGCTTTGCATGCTCTTTCGGGCCAGGCACTGTCTGTCTTTTTGAAAAGAACGAGGACGAAGGTTACAGGAGAAGCAGCGAGATTCAGGTACAAGTTTATTCAGGTAGCAATACTACAACGGGCTCTGTGTGTATCACAAGTGATCATTTGTATATTTCTCTCTCAGATCCCTCCAGACCCAAACTGCAGTGAGCTAACCCCGGCTGAATGTCAGTTGATCGACACAATGTGCATCAGTCCAGCAGAGGAGACTTTGGCCATCAGCACAGACAGAGGACAGCTCTACAGCTTCAGCCTGTCCTCTGTGGAGACAAACAAGGTATAACAGTCACACCTACCAGTTTACTGACTTTGTCTACACCATCACTGTTAGTTTGTTTAAAACAGCCTCCTTGTTTAATAAACATGCTACTAAAATACTTTATTATAAATGTCACTGCCAAAACTAACATTGTGCACATTAGTCTCTAATCTAAATATCAAGTTAAAGTCAGTTATGTAGGTTTCATCTTTGCCTACCCTTATACATCACAGAATCACTAACATGGCTCCAAAGATTTGTTCTTCCCGTCTTGCTCTGCTCTTCCTCTCTCCTTCATGTTCTAAACTTCAAATTAACTTGCACTTAAAATCCCTACGGTGAATGTAAAGTTCGTCACTCAGGAGGAGCATTTTGAGTTCCTGTCGCAGTCCTTCCACTCCAAGTCAATCACCGGTTTGTCCGTCTGCGTTCGAAAGCCTCTTGTGGCCACCAGTTCTCTCGACCAATCTGTCCGCATCTGGAACTATGAAACAAAGTAAGAAAGTAAGAGACAGAATCACACCAAAATCTGTTGCTTTACCTATGTCAAGTGTTGGTAAGGCATTCAAATCTAAACAAAGTGGACTGAAATATTTTTTTACTGCATATTGAAGTTTGATGAGGCACAGAGGTAAGCCTGAGACAGAGTTAAAGAGGGAGTTATTTTAAAGTCCTGGCTTGTAGAGGCCCCAGCAATCAAACAGAGCTGTTATCAAAATCTGATGGAAGACAGCAAATTTGCAGCAAATGCAAAGCCCAGGTACAGTATACTAAGAGCACATGTGTCTCTACATTGCCTCTCAATGTGAATTGTCACCAGAGCGTTGGAGCTGTACAAGGAGTTCCAGGAGGAGGCCTACAGCGTGGCTCTGCACCCCACTGGCCTCTTCGTTCTGGTGGGCTTTTCGGACAAACTAAGGCTGATGAACCTGCTCATTGATGACATCCGCACGTTCAAGGAGTTCACTGTACGCGGCTGCAGAGAGGTGGGATATATATTTTGATTGTGTGTTCACTCAATTTGTATATTGTTTATTTCACAGCCACATGATGCACTTATCAGCTCTTAACATTTGTCGAATCTTCTCTCTCCACACCTCAGTGTTCTTTTAGCCATGGTGGCCACATGTTTGCAGCTGTCAACGGAAATGTCATCCACATTTACTCTGTCCTCTCTTTTGAGAATATTATCAATCTGAAGGGCCACAATGGAAAGGTGAGTTATGCAGATGTGTTTATCTCACAGCAGTGAGTTAAAAAAAATAAGTTGAGCACCTTCCCAAAAAGATTTAGTAAAGTGGAAACTTTTTATGCAGGTGCATGGCATTGAATGGAGTCTGGATGACAGCCGGCTCGTGTCATGTGGGGTGGATGGTGCAGTGTACGAGTGGAACATCCAAACTGGCAAGCGAGAGTCTGAGAGCGTCCTAAAGTCCTGCAGCTACACTGGTGTTGCCTTCTCCTCAGACTACAAGACAATCCTGGCTGTGGGGACAGACTTCACACTGAAAGAGATCCAAGATTGTCAGGTCAGTAAAAAAAACATACTACTCTGTCTCTTCTGAGACATAAATGAAAAAGCTTTGGAGAAAAAAGCTTTGGAGAAAATCTGAATTTTTGACAAACATTCTTCAAAGGGAGTTGCTAGTGCAATTACAAAAAATTTATTAAATGTATTTTGATTAAAAAGTGTATCTCATGAATTACAGGCTTTGTGATAATTAATCACATTTAATTGCATATATAAATCAAGGAATGCATTACAAATAGATTTACAGCTTATCTAGTTTCTTCTTAGTTATTTATAGCTTCCACATTTGAATTTCACTCTGTTCTTCATGTTTGTAAGAGGTAATTATAAATAAAAGCTCTCTGGGAGTTTTTAAACATAAACTGAAGACCTGCCTTTTTAATCTGGCTTTTAATTAGGAGTGATTTTACTGCTTTTACTTTTTCCTTTATCATTGTTTTTGCATTTCTTTTCTCTCTTCTTTTTATGTCGTTTATTTAATGTCAATACAAAAATGTCAATTCTTTGTATTTGACCTTCTTTGTGTTTTAATTCTGTTCTTTTCTGTCTGTTCTTTTGTGAAACACTTTGGGCTGCATGTTTTCATGTATGAAAGGTGCTATATAAAGAAAACTGAGTTGACAAACCACTTTAATCACCCTACACACACACACACACACACACACACACACACACACACACACACACCCACCCACACACACACACACACACTGTACTGCTTGTCTCGCCCCTCTTATCTGTTTGCCTCTCTCTCACTTCATTGATGTTCTTAGTCTCATGAGTATAGTTTTTTTTACACGTGATTGGTTTTCACTGCACACTTGGAAGAAGCCTCTTGTGAATGATGTAATGACACTATATATAAGAACGTGGTTTTGTCATCTATTTGACATCAGAACTTTGTACATGCTTTTGAACCAGAAACAAGAGTAGATTTATTTTAAAGGGGAAAGATTGCACATCAACAGATGTATTGTCAAAGTTTGGACGTACCTCATCAGGTCTCTATATGTCTGTGTGTGCGTGCCTCCTCGACTGTTTAATCAATCTATCCTGGATAACATTGATCTTCTGGACAGATAAAATAATAGAAATCAAAAAACCTATGACATTTTTAGCATATGTTTTCATCAAGTTTACAAAGTTCTGTTGATGGTTATATGATCACTGATGTATGGCATCAGAGTGCAATTAACCCTCGTCAATTTTTTTGAAAATAAAGACAACCTTTAGAACACATATGTATGGACTTTTAAATGATTATGTTATCTGTTGGCGGCTGTGGCTCAGTTGGTAGAGTGGTCGTCTCTCAACCGGAAGGTCGAGGGTTCGATCCCCAGCTCCTGCCGATGTGTCCTCGGGCAAGACCCTTAACCCCGAATTGCTTGTGTATGAATGGGATGAGTTACTTATGATGATCACTTTACATAGCAACCTCTGCCGTCAGTGTGAATGTGTAGGTGTGACCTGTGGTGTAAAAGCGCTTTGAGTAGTCAGACAACTAGAAAAGCGCTGTACAAGCTCAGGTCCAATTACCATTTGTTGGATGTGCTGGTCTTTGGTCCACAGGTCCTCAGGGAGGTTCCTGGTGATGACGTAGCTCACACGGCTGTGGCAGTGTCTCACTCCGGAAGGGCTGTCTTCACTGGGACTTCCAGTGGAACCATCAGAGCCATTAAATACCCGTTACCCATCCAGAAAGAATGGATCATGTACCAGGCCCACTGTGGCCCTGTCACCAAGGTTGGTCTAACACTGAACTGACAGGAAATCAGTAATCATTCATCTTTGAGTATTGGTTGAAAACTATAATGTTTGAGAACTACAAAAAAACAGTTATGTCTGCTGTTATAAAACTAAGTCCATCAGCTTACCTGGTTTGCTTTCAGATGGTGATCACTTTTGATGAACAGTTCCTGCTGTCTGCGTCTGAAGATGGCTGCCTGTTGATGTGGAAGATCATCGATAAAGAAGGACGCGGACTGAAGAGCAATAGGCAGATGATCCACACTGAAGAGGTCCTTGTCACCAGGTCCGACCTGGAGGAGAAGGTCTGTTGGTGTGTATATGTGTGTTATACCATGACAGACAATTCCGAAAGCTCTGTTCCTGTGAACCTGTGTCTGTGTTGCAGATCCAGAACATGCTCGAGCTCCGGATGCGTCTGGAGGAGCTGCAGATGGAGAACGAGTATCAGCTACGCCTGAAAGACATCAACTACAACGAGAAAATAAAGGAGCTTTCTGACAAGTTTTCTCTTCAAATAGAATCTCTGAATGCAGTGCAACAGGTCAGCTGATTGTCGCTACCACACAGCTGTGCTTGTATCAGTGAAGGCCTCAATACAATACAATCTAACATGTACTGTATGTTTAGGCCATGGAGATGGAGATGGAAAAGCAGGAACGTGAGCACCAGGAGACTTCTGCAGAGGTCACAGTGAAACACTCAAAAGAGCTGAAGGATTTGGGTAAGAGAAGGACAGGATAGTAGATATGATCAATGTCAGAACAATCCAGGGACAGTGTATCTTTGTCCTACATGGATAAATCATCTTGTCTCTCTGTCTGTTACACAGAGTTATCCTACAGCCAGAAGCTGATCGTGGAGCACGAGAGGTACCAGGGTCTTCAGCAGAAATATGAAAAAATGCAGGAAGACAACGAGAAGCAACTGAAGGCCGTAGAGGAGAGCAGAATCCGAGCCCTGGAGGAAGTGACGCAGATATACGAGGCCAGGCTGCGGGCGAAGACTCAGCTCCTGTCTCAGGTTAGTCAGTGGGTGAAGTAGGAGGAAGTGGCAGAGCTTTAGAGACATCATATAGAGCAGTGGTTCTCAACCCGTCTAGCCTCAGGACCCACCACCAACTGATAAACAGCGACCCAAATTTCTGATATTTTTCAACCAATCATATTTGAAATAAATAAAAATGTTGCAGTTTGCAGCTTATGTCGTATGTTTCGTACCTCAGATGGTGCAAAACATCTGACAGAAGCAAGAAACTGAACAAGACAAACGTGTTTAAAAAATAGTTTGTACCAAACATAGTCGTGACCAACTGAAAACAGCTCCGCGAGCCACCAGTTGAGAACCACTGATATAGAGTATGACTTCTTCGATTTTCTGCAGTGTCAGGAGGAACCGCAGCAGCAGATCCGGGAGTTTAAAGAGATGATAAGACAAGTAGAGGAGGATGAGGAGAGGAAGATCCATGACATGCAAATGAAGTATGAGAGGAAGCTGCACACTGAGAAGGAGTTCAGCACAAATCTGAAAGCAGAGACTGGTATTGTTTCACAAAAGGTGAGCCAAGCTCCTGCTATTCACTAAAATCTGAACTGTTGTATTTTCAACCAGGCTTCTTCTTCTCTTATATTTCACATCACTATACCCCCGTTTGCCTCCTCTGTTATTTCATTTCTTTTACTGTGGGTATGCTTCTTCTCAGGTCTATACTCTACAGAAACAGATCGATGAGAAGTGCACAGACATAAACAAGATGAAGCAGGAGCGCCAGAGGCTGACGGGATTGATCCGCTCACTGGAGAGTGACATTGAGGAGCTGAAGCGGCAGATCTGTGGACACGAAAAGACCAACCAGGACAAGGTAGCTGATATCAGGGGTTTGACAGTTTAAAATAGATTAGATTAAATCCAGAAGAGTTGTTTTTATTTTCATTTAGCGCCATAACCACAACATACTGCCTCTATCCCCCGTATCCATTTTGCTCTAAAATAGTTTTAAGCTAATCATCAACCAAAACGATAGACAGAAATGTAGGTAATCCACTACATATCTCTCCCTCTTACAGGATAAGACCATCTCCAACCTGAAGGAGAAGAACCAGGAACTGGAGAAGCTGAAGTTTGTTCTTGATTTCCAGTTAAATGAGATGAAGAAGCAGACTGAGCCTCAACAAGGTGACATCAATAAAAAAAAAGAGAGGATCCATCTGGTATGTTTACAACCCCTAAGTGTTCTACAGAGCTGCTAAAAAGTTAGGCTTCACTTCCAAAACATATTAGAGTTATGTGTCCATGTTAGGGAGTTTTTTGTGTTTTTTTTTAATCTGGTGTTACCGCTCCCTTGGACACCACTGATACCCCTGCATTACTTTACATTACTTAATGCCAAGATGAACTGAAACGTTCTATTGACAGTGAATTTGTGTTTGACAGCTCGAGGAGGAGCTGGTGCAAACCGACAACAGCAATACTCAGCTGAAGCTCACTGTCTCTGAGCTGAGGCTCAAACTGAGGACCAGAGACAAGGAGATGCAGAAAGATATGCAGAAGGTAATGACACACACTGTTGATTATCTAACCAAAACTGCAATGTAAAACTTACTGTTATAGTCAGGAGTGTGATGTCTTTGAAGATCAATCTGAGCCTGTTAATATAAACATGAGCTCTCTTAGTGGATGTTCTAGTTCTCCCTGGACGATTACTTTGCACTGTAGCCGTTTCAATTCATGTCACCAATGCCAGAAAGCGTTGTTCTGGGACGATACAAATACTTTTTATCATTGGTCAATTTGAAAGCAAAATATTTTTTTGACCAGAACAAAGATTTGGAGACACAACTCCAGCGGATCAAGTCAGATCTCCATAACTGTGTTGGCTTCATCCAGGAGCCAAAGAAACTAAAGGACAGTGTGCAGACCATCTATACCCGCTATGTACCACAGTCTGATCGGGTAAGTGCTTTACATAGAGCACTATATGTTAACAGCTTATTGCAGTGACAGTATAAAACTGTGAGAGTGCAGGATATACTTATTAAACATGTACTTATTTCCACATTACTTAAATAGTCTTCTTAAGAGTTGTACTACATACTATGTGTGTGTGCTGTTTCCAAGGTGGAGAAGAAAGCTGTAGACGAAGATATCCATAGGGCCTTTATTCGTCAGCATGATCACATGGAGAAGATTATTGGCAGTCTGAAGACGAGGCTGGCAAAATCAGCTCAGGATCACGAGAGAGTCTATGTCAAGATGATGAAGGTAAACTATAAAACAAAGGGCATTACACGGACAATTCTTAAAAAAGTGTATGGGTATTTAAGACTTGTGTTTATTAGAATTACAGAAACAATATGATACTAATTGCATTCAGCATGTCTTCTTCCAGTGATGAAAGTCTGAGCAGTTTTATGTATTTTTTTTAATATGTTTTCGGCAGGAGAATGTGACTCTGATTGCTGAAATCAATGAACTGCGGAAGGAGCTGTGGCTGATGAGGACTCAGGTCATAGACTACAAAGCTCAGCTGGCCTTCTTCAAGAGGACCAACAAGAGGCATCCTAACACAGTGGAAGGACCAAAGATGGCGCCCACACACGAAGACAGCCACTAAAAATGATTTGTAAAAGACGTAGCGGCGATTGAAAACACAACTCCCCTCAGGAGATGTTAGTAGCCCACAGTGAGACATGCTGAGGATTTTACTCTGTTATGCTGTCACAAACACACGACCCACAGGCTCTTTTTTTCACTACAGGATTTTCTTGCATTGATTTGCCAGCACACGACGGGCTCTCCAAATTAGAAGTTTTACCTTATGCTTATTTGTCTTGAATGTACTTGTAATTAACACTTTCTGGATAAGTGATTGATATTTTTAGCAACAAGAAACCAAAACTACCCCTCCCCCCTCCTACTTACTATGGAAGCATTATGAAGATAAGAATATTACTGTATTGAAACCATTCTTCCATCGCTTGCCTTTATTTCAGTCAGACAATTCACACCTGTAATGGTATTAAAATAACATCACACCTTGCAGCTTTATTTCACATGCAGAAATCTGAGAGGTGATGAAATAACATTTGAAACTACGTAGCCAGAGTCTGCAGGTGGATGCTGGAGGGGCTGAAGGTTTGATCGCAGTACTGGTGTAGGGCGACGCTGGCAACAATAGAGCAGAGAGAGAGAGACCAGAAATCTAACAGCTTAAATAGAGCGCCAAACTGGGAGGATGTTTGCCAGGTGATTGTGGTGAATGACACGAATGTGAAATAAGTGCAGTATGAGTCACTAGCCAGAACTAGTACTTAAGCGTTGATTACTTTATTCACCATGAACACCACATGGGACCTCCACCAGCAGCAGGTCTCAGAAGAATGTTTGGATTTCTAGACTCTGAATTTTCATTGGAATCACAAAGATCTATAGATAAAGAAAGCTATATAGATATACTGCAGATGTTATACATAGATCTATTTATCCTTATGTGAAAATAAAATACTGACTGAATACAGACTCTGATATAGTGTCTGAAACCAACTTCATCTAAATATCCACATCAGCTTCCCCCTAAGTTTTATCAACTTTTTAACCCTTGAATTTATGGATACTTTTCATGACTAATTTGCAATGATGGCTGTGTTTGGACTGCTGGTCAACCTGTTTTTCTTGTAAATTTATTTTTAAATTGGTATGTTGCGTAATCCATTGCCACCTTTCCCACCAAACAACTGGAAACTGGTTTCTACCTTGGAATCTTGAAGAATTTAATCACTTCATTTTCAGCGGATTTAAAATGTGATTTGAATGACTTATTTATGAAAGACTTTGTTGTCAGTTGAAACCAGGCGGTTAATGCTCAGAGTCTCAGTCAGGGAAGATAGTTTAGAAAAGATTGTTGGTCTTTTCTTGTGATCCTCAAATAATGAAGAAATAACAATGTAGATCTTGTGCTTCTTGGGTTCCTATAGCCCGTTTAAGCACATTTTAGTTGCCTGTAGATATTTCATTTTTAAATAAAATAAAAAGACACTTACTAATTTAAAGTATTAAGTCATTTTAGATGTTTTTGCTAAGATTATGAAGGTTTTAGAAAGTATTAACTCTGAGCACAGAACAAATGTTTAGAATCTATGATCTGTACTGAAGAGTAAAGATTTATTTACATTTGAATACAACTATATTTTAAATTGTTAAATATATAGAAAAAAACATCAACAGTTTAAAACGTTAAAAAAAACACATTAAAAAGAAGTTAAAGACCACAAAGTAATATCATGAGAGAGGTCGAGGTTTAGATCTATTAAAAGTTTACAGACATCTTTGTGACGTCGAGCTTCAGGTCGACCACATGCATCTCGATCCTCCGGTGCAGCTCCTCCAACGAGGTTGACAGGGTGTCAAACAGAGCCTGCGCACAGTGAAGTGACACGTTAGTCTTAAGTATTGAATGAAACAAAAACAAAACGCGCAGAGGAGGAAGTGGTGGTACCTGAGCTTTCTTTGTCTCTTTGCTGCAGACGTCTCTCAGGCTCTGGATCTTTGCCTTCAGCTGCTGCGACTCTCCGGAGATCTCCTGGATTTTGTCAACCATATCTTCTCGTTTCTGATGGATTTGGTTACATTGCCTGGAGAACAGGAGAGGATTGTCATTGTTTTATTTTTCAGATTTATAACTGTAAATCATGCTATTGTAAAAAAAAAAAAAAAAAGGTTGTTGTGACTAATAATGTGGCATGAACATACCCCAACACGTCTTGAACGTGCTGCTCCTTTATCTCCCTCCTCTTCTGCCTGCGGATGTTCTGTTTGGACTCTTTGTCCAGCTTCATGCCCAGAGCTCGCTTCAGCTGACCCTCCTCTATGCAGAGGTTCTTCAGCTCCTTCTGCTTCTTCTCATACTGAGCTGTCAGCTCCTGGTGCTGCACACAAACACATGAGCAAGGCAAAAATAAAAACACTACTGCAAACAATTCAAGACGGCAACCTGTTCAGAAAAGCATTACTGATGGGGCTCATGTTTCTTGATCAGTCTGTGTCACAACAATACACTGATTTCTTTTTAGAAATAAAGTACATCTCTACAGGAGGCTGTATATCTTTACATGTCTGCACTTCTGATGTGTCTTTATTATTATTATCAGTGTTTCCCACAGAATGACGAGATACCTGAGTGGTGGAGTACTCGTCATACTCTTATCTTAGGGTATATATCAGGTTTGTATTTATATCAAATGTGTTTTCCTCTATAAATCAGTTTTGTTTTTGCAACAGACAACTTTAATCTGCTCAATTTACCCACACACACCCGCACAGACCCAAACACGACGACTACCTACGCCTTGCGAAGTTCCACTCGATATTCTGTTATTTATGAGTCCAGCACAGTATCAGCAGCAAGCAGCTGCACATTAACATTTTTAAGCCATGAGTTTCAGTTTTGCACGGAGACGAGAGGAGATGGAGCTCTCTCCCGTACGCGCAGCAATTTTATGAATAAATGAAAAATTAAATAAAAACAGGTCGGAAATATACCCATACATTCCACAAACTGACCCCATAGTATCTGATCAGATTGATATAGAAATTGATATGTGCCTATTATCTAACAGATTTGGTTTAGGAGACCATCAGAGTGCCTTTACTTACCTCCTCCTGTCTCTGTTTTGTCTTGTTCATGCTGCTCTCCAGGTCCTGCAGCAGATTGTACATCTGTTGTATCTCAGTGTCCGTGTGGGTCACACTCTGCACCATGCTCTGCAGCTCCACCCCGCGCTCATCTGTTTCTTTCTGGAAACAACACCGTCACAATCACATGACACAGGTGAGTGAACGATCAGTCACATACAA
Source organism: Labrus mixtus (assembly GCF_963584025.1). Taxonomy (NCBI): domain Eukaryota; kingdom Metazoa; phylum Chordata; class Actinopteri; order Labriformes; family Labridae; genus Labrus; species Labrus mixtus. The sequence continues at coordinate 26,678,598 of NC_083618.1, read as the reverse complement.
CAAAGTGACCTGTCCTCTTTTCTACTCACAATGGAGTTCTTGATGTTCTTGACATTCTCCCTCATCTTCTCCATCTGACTCTTCAGCTCCTCTGGAGACTCCACGATCTGAGACTTAAGCTTGCCGATGTCTTCTTTCAGGTTGCTAACATCAACCTTCACCTGGGCCTGACACACACAGATGCACCCAGCAAACATCAGACGCCAGGCCACAAATTGTTTTAAATCATTTTTAACCTAAAAAGAGAGTGTTAATGGTTAGTTTAAAATATTTACAACACAGCAACCTACCAGTTTCTGAGTCTTCTCTGCAATTTTGGTTTTCCACTCTGCGAGGCTGTCATTTTTTGCATTCTGAAAGAAGAGGCATTTGTCACCCAAAGGCACGGAAACACAACAATGGTTTTAATATTTTGATGTTTTTTTTTTTTTAAAACCTACCACTTCCTGGTATTCATGCATGGTGTTGGTCTGCAGCTCAGAGAGAGCTGCTGCCAACTCATCGGCCTCGGCCTGCTGTTCAGGAGGAATGGTCCTAAACAAGCAGCAGGAAAAAGTGAATATTATTATTATTATTGAGACATTTGGCTTATGATCTTGACATAACATTGATTTCAATTGATTGCAAAATAGATTAACCTTTAATTTAAGTTTAGGGATGCAACTAAAACATTATTTTTAAAGTTACTGTCATCATCTGTAATGATACAAAATGTTAGAAAATGTGTTTGAAATTGTCTTAAAATAAAGTTTATATTCAAATTTCCTGGAGCAGCGTCATATCAAACAAGAATAAATAAATCACATGAATTTGATCAAACACTTACGTCAGCATCTCGATCTTCCTCTCTGCTTCCAAATTGCCTTTAGTGTAAGCCTGCAGCCTGTCCATATCTGCCCTCTGACAACAGACACGAACTGTTAGAATACCTGCAACTCCACATACACGCTGAAACCTGGATAAAACTGACAGCCTTGACCATGTCTTATGAGGACTAAGATAGCTCAAAGGGGCCATTATTTAAAAAAAAAAAAAATACAACTAAAAACTGACATCAATTGTAGGTTTGTGTATGTACACTTGTTAATCTAACATACAAATTTGGCCTGCTTCTCCAGGATCACGGCCCTTCTCTGCTGTCTGAAGTGAAGGAAGTTCATGATGGCGCTAAGCACAGTCAGAGTCTTCTGCTTTTCTGGAAAGAAAGAACAACAAACGTTATCCAGGTTACCTTGAGATTTTAAATTTTAGATTAGATGTCAGATGTGTGAAGATCTCTGGAGTGAAAGAAAAAAAACATTCTTACTTGGAGCGAGAAGATCATTCAGTGAAAAATCATACACCAGGCACATTGGCAGAAACTGACGCCTAGAACAAAAACCCAGTGTTGTTAAAAAAACATGAATACAGGTGAACAGTACAGTTCATGCATAATATAACGCTGAAACACGATTCTTGAGCTGGCAAAGTGTTGACATTAGAATGACAGAAATGCATCTCTCTGAATAAAAATCGTATGTTATCAGATACATCATCAAACACTTAATCCTGTGGTGGTTGGTTCATGTTGTGTAACATCCAGGAGAGACCACATGATAACTCACATGCGCATGTAGACACTCATGATAGCAGTCGCCCCCTCATGATAAGCTGGATGCTGAATGTTCTCCAACATCGGAACCTGTGGGAGAACAAAAAGGAAATCAGGCCCTTTAATGAATGAAAGTCAGCTTTTACGTCTATTTTACAGACAATGTCGTTGTATCATGTGTGTGTTATTTCCTAAAAGCCTAACCAGGGACAAGGAGCCATTGGCAAGACGTCATACATACATCGGTTGCACTTTAATTAGATGTAGCAATGCCTACATGTATTGTCCTGACAAATGAACAGAAAATAAATCAATTACAACGAAGTGTGCGACAGTGACTCATTTGTGATGTATAAATGGTACACAGGCTTAGATGTCAGACAGTCAGATAGCATTACAGTAATGTGAAGGCTTAAACAGATTTTACGCGTTACATTAAGGCTCACTGGACTTTGAATACCTCACCTTTTGTCTATTTGTGTTTTTACATTGTTTATACTCTATTAAAAATAAGTAATTGCTTCTTCTATTTTATTTGTATTTAAGTTCTTGATATTTTTGCCTTAAATTTCCTTAGTTAACCGTTTTGCACAAAAACACCAAGTCAAATTCCTTGTATATGCAAATGTACCTGGCAATAAAAAACAATTCTGATGTTAGCTGTCAGTACTTACCATCGAGTGACACTCAGGTCTGAAGCGATACAGGAGATGCAACACTCTCATGTACAAGGTTTGGACGGTCTCTGGCTGTAAGAGAGATGAAGAAAAGGCGATGTTAATGTGTTTGTAGTTTATGTGAGCACAGAGGACTGACAGCTGAAGCTCAAACATCAAACATTGAAACTGGCTGTGAGTGAGATGAGACCAACAGTAGCAGTCAGAGAGTAGGCGCAGCGGCGACAGAATAAAACTTGATTATTGACTGATCCCCTTAAGATGTTAATCAAATGTTTTTTTTGGCATGATTTAAGCAAAAATGTATCTTAAATTGAATAACTGATTGAAGCTCTCCAAGTGTGATAAGATAAGATATATTAATTTACAGGAGCAAACCTGTAGATGCCTTATAGAAGAAGTGATATGTGATTTGAAGCTTTTCTGCGTGATACCTTATTGTAAAGGTAGAGGAGGAGGAGGAAGAGGAGGAGGAGAAAGAGGAGGAAGAAGAAGAGGAGGAAGAAGAGGAGGAGGAGGAGGAAGAGGAGGAGGAGAAAGAGGAGGAAGAAGAGGAGGAAGAGGAGGAGGAGAAAGAAGAGGGGGAGGAAGAGGAGGAGGAGGAAGAAGAGGGGGAGGAGGAGGAGAGGAGGAAGAGGAGGAAGAAGAGGAGGAGGAGGAAGAGGAGGAGGAGAAAGAAGAGGGGGGGAGGAGGAGGAGAGGAGGAAGAAGAGGAGGAGAAAGAAGAGGGGGAGGAAGAGGAGGAGGAAGAGGAGGAGGAAGAAGAAGAGGAGGAGGAGGAGGAGGAGGAGGAGGAAGAAGAGGAGAGGAGGAGGAGAGGAGGAAGAAGAAGAGGAGAGGAGGAGGAAGAAGAAGAGGAGAGGAGGAGGAAGAGGAGGAAGAAGAAGAGGAGGAGGAAGAAAAAGAAGAGGAAGAAGAGGAGGAGGAAGAGGAGGAAGAAAAATAGGAGGAGGAGGAGAGGAGGAAGAGGAGGCGGAGGAAGAAAAAGAGGAGGAGGAGGAGAGGAGGAAGAGGAGGAGGAAGAGGAAGCGGAAGAGGAGAGGAGGAGGAGGAAGAGGAGTACCAATAACCGTAAACAATAACTATTGAAAAGTTGATAATTAAAATACATATTTTATGATGAAGGTTTAAAACGGTCTGATGCTCTAACAAACGTGAGAGATAATCGTTGACACGGATTGTTTAATTTCAGATTGAAATGTAAGGACTTGAACGCAACATCGTCGTAAATGTTACGTTAAAAAAAAAGTATTTGTCTTAAAACTGAATATATATTTGAACATTACCGGTTGGTGAGAAACAAAAGTTAAAGTACTCAAGATATCTTTTTAATTATTATTAATAACAATAATAATAATAATAATTGTTGCCAGTATCTGTTAGTAAAGGTAAAGTTACCTTGGGAGCAGGCGTCAGGTCGTTTTTCGTGAAGTGTTTCGCTTCTTGTCCGGTCAGAACTTCTGTTCGGTAAAAGTTCACGATAGCGTCCGCGGTATAGACAGGAAACGTGTTTTCAGACATCGTCGCAGCGTTTAGTTTCGATGGAAAAGCTGGAAAATTAGGGTACAAGATACAGAAAATGTTTTCCAATCCAGACGACGAAAAAAACAAAATTGGCGCCTTAAATCCACTTCCTTGTTGATTTCCAGACTGCGCATCTGATTGGTCACTTACTTCTTCTACTGATGTTTGACGGATGATTCAATACTTTCTACCGCCCTCTACTGCATTTACGAAGAAAAAGCTTAATTTATTTCACCTCTTAATTTAACCTTTAGACCTTTTAAAAACACAGGTTTACAAAGTGCTTTGACAAACAGCAAAAACAAGAACAAACTAAACCAAACACAGAAGAACATAAACAACAGCAAGAACATAACAAATGTAAAATACTAAAAATAATTAAATACAATTCAACAGAAAAGAACCCAAAGTGCACGATACCCAATAGACATATATAACCCGACCATCGCAAGAACCATGATAAGAACCCAGGCAACACAAGAACCCAACAACACGAGCTGAGACCAAGAGGAACCAAAGATTTAAAAAGATGTAAGAAACTATAAGAGCTAAAAGCAAATAAAAAGATAACAGCAATAAGAAGGTAAGAGCAGTAAAAGAAATAGAAACAAGTGGATAAAAAAAACTATAATATTAATTTAAAAAATAAAAGTAAATATAAATATAAGACATAAATAGACAAAGTAAGTAAGATAAGAAATTACCAAGTTAAAACATAAGAGGAGTTAAGATAAGAGCATAAAAACGAGATAAGAGCATAAATAAAGAGCATATGTATATGTATGTTCTGCTTACATACATACAACTAAATAAAATACATAAACGATTCAATAAAGCATAAAAAACAAATCAAACACAGCATTGCACAACCTCAAAACACACATGAAGCTATGTAAAAGGGATATAATCTACCATTTTCAGTCTTTGGGGGATAATAACAATGCCCCCTTTCCAGGCAATAGGTTGATGAAGACAATTAAGGAACAAAAAGCCATTATAGTTTGGTAGAGAACAGGGATAGGTCTGGTGCCCTTTTTAATTTTATGACTGTACAGAGTCAAATCTAGATTAAAATACATTTGATTAGACTGGATAAGTATAAACCTTAAATTCAGTTTTCTTAAAGGCTGTTTTAAAACTAATCGTATAATACCCTTTGCTGTCATTACATTTCCACATTTTTTGTTTTTACTTCTCCCATTAATATAGAAGTTGTATTAATTTTGTGATGTGTTTTATTGATGATGATGACCTCTTTGAGTCGTTTTAAATGTAATTGCAATGAAAAGCCTGATAAAATTAAGATTTGTGGTTGAATAACTCTGACACGCATGACTCTCGGTCCTCACTCCAAAGCAGCAGGGGGCGCTGTTGTCACTGTGCAAACATGAAATATTCACGTGACACAACCACAACAAGGAACCCATCGCTGTAGGTCCTCTGGGTTGTCTCGGATGGGGGGCTTTGTGATCATTTTAAAGTTTAAGTTTACTCTCTGTTATTACTTTTATTGAGTTGTCGATGGTGACAGTTTCCACGTCGCACAGGTTGCAAATTTTGAGCCATAATGGCGGCGAACTGGGCCGAGAGGATCTCCGTTTTCTCCAGCAGCCCGTCTCGCTTCCTCTCCGGCACAACAGCTGACGCTTTCCTTGCAGAGCTGCTCCGTGAGCTCCGAGATGACAGAGCCAGTTACAGTGTCAAAGTAAGAGGGAAATGCCCTTAACTTTACCCCCTCCCTTAAATGTGTGCCTGATGTTAATCTCCATTTTTATGTGTAGTTGTTTTTGATCTTCTCTGCAAAGCACTTTGGTCAACATTTGTTGTTTTTAAACGTGCTGAATATGAAAAAAAAAAAAGACAGGTTTTTTCTGGATGTTTATTGACCAATTGGTTCTTTCTTTTTTTACCCCATCTCAGGTCCTCCTGTTGTCCCCCATATGCGAGTACCCGACTCTGCTGTGTCCATCAGACTCAGTCGGAGAGGAGACCGCCCTGGAGCTTATGTCAGTGTTCGCTCAGTGTCCTTCCAAATATGTCCAGTTTCGTTGCCAACTCCTCCTGGCCCTTACCTCTGCGCTCATCTGTACGTCCTGCGTGAGCAATCAATCCCGTGCGTCTCAAGATTTCCTGGACCTGCTGCTCCAGGTAGCCCAGGACACCAGTGACCTTCAAGGCGATGGAGCTCTTCGGTCTTTACGGGCCGCCGCCTGCGACTGCCTGCGGGAGCTGGAGGCCTGCTCTCCAGGCCTTCTCTCCCAGCACTTGGAGCTCTTGGGCGGGCTACGTCAGCGGGAGGGCTCCAGACTCCACCAGGCCTATGCTGGACTTCACACCCTGGTGCTCAGAAATTCTGTGTATCAGCTCACCCAGGAGGCTGGAGCCGGTGCTGAACATCTCAAGGCTCTTCTGGGAGGAAACACGACCGTTGCATGGGAAGCAGAGCAGGACTCGGGCCGGACGAAAAACAAAGACTCCGCCCTCTTGGCCTCGGTCATCCTGGGGCCCATGGGTACAGTTCCTACCCTCCAGACCGGCTCGGATAGTAAGGAGTTGCGTTCGGTGCTGTCCTCTCTCCTGGAGGAGTCATACCTCCTCACTCCTATGTGCCAGGCGTCACTGCTTTACAGACTGACGGAGGTGGTTGCCATGGTCCCTGGTGTTCCTCCATCTGTATTCAGAGCTCAGCTGCTGCGACTGCTGGGCACGAGCGAGGTTTGTGTTGAAAAGAAATGAGTGAAAAAAAGGGTCTCTGATTTTTATTTAAGATTATTTTTGGTCATATTTATTCAAATCAGTATCTCAAATTCTCTGACAGTCGCTGCCTGGCTGTTGCAGACATGCAGACCTACCCCAGTTTTAACTACTTCTATTGAAAGCTGTATTCAAAGAGGTCAGCGGATTATTCTTTGCAACTATGAAATTGCCTCAGAATGATCTGCTGTTGAATTTCAAGCACCAGAGATTGACATTTCAAAACCGTGCCTCAACTTAAAACAATATTCAGTCTGCTAAGTTGGTGTATTTCATGTAAATATTTGTCTTAAAGAGCTTTAATAGCATGACAGCTTCTGTTTTGACAATACAAAATAAGAGCAGCAGCTTCCTTTTAGAGGGCAGTGAAACAAACTCCAGCTAAGATGTTCTATAATTGGCCTTTCATGGACACGCCATCTGCATCCACCGACCGACTTCATGTTGCTAATCGAGAAGAAACTCTCAAAAAGCAGAAGCAGAAGTAGGGAACGGTTAGGATGGTTAGGTTACGTTGCTGAGTTGAGTTGAGTTGTGCAACCTGTCGACTCTCAGTGGATCCTGCAAAAACATTTCTTTAGGTATTTAAAACAATCCAGCGTGTCTAAAGGAATACATTATTAAGAGATTTAATTCGATTTTTAAATTGATTGGCTAAAATGTGCAAAACCACTGTCTGACATTTTTAAGACTTAAAGATATTACTTTGCTTAAAGTATCTATTGAGCTGATTAGTCCATGAAATCTTGAAAAAAAAAATAAATAAATAAAAGCTCTCACGATGAAAAGTGCAGAAAATGACTTTTTGGTGAAAACTGTCAGATGCTTTGGGTGAAAAACATGTTGTGGTTCCTTTGGCTGTTTCATAAAATCAGAAGTGTTTTGTTAGATTAGAGAAGAAAAGAATGTAAATACATTTATGACACTAAAATAATTTCTTCCCTTCTCTGATCTTTGGTTCACCTCGCTGCTCCCTCCAGGTTTGCCTCCTTCACGCCACTCTGCTGATGAAGTGCGCGTTCACAGACAGCCTTTTCAGCGCCGAAGACGAAGCGTTCATCCTCAAGCGGCTGGTGGTTCTCTCGCAGCACCCGCTGCTGAGCACGCCCGAGAAGCTCCTCTACATGGACTGTATCCTGCACTTCCCTGAGAACCGGCCCATCGGCTGCGGCGACGGCGACGAGACCCTGCCGGTGCTGCTGACCCCCCGGCTCGCCTCGGCCCTGCTGCCCACCGTGTTTAACGACAGCGCCACCATGCTGGCTCGCCTTAACCTGCTGTCTCTGGTCTACCTGGAGGAGGGCGAGGAGGGCGAGGAGAGTTTAGGGTTGGCCTACCTTTACGAACATCTGAACTCGCTGCTGCACATCGTGGAACACGGGGGCGGCCGAGAGATGGTCGTCACCTTCTTCAGAGCCACCTTCCTCTTCCTTTTCTACTTCAGTCACTTGGAGCGCTTTGCCAACAGGCTGCTGGAGAAGTTGTGCACACTCTACTTTAGCCACACCCACCTCGCTCCACAGCTCATCAACCTGGCCGACCAGACCCAGGAGAAGCTCCCCGAGTCCAACTGGGCGCTGAGGCTCCTGAGCGCTCTCCGGGGAGTCATCACCGAGGCCCCGCTCGCCCAGCTCAACTCGCAGGACCTCAGCCAACACCTCAAAATGCTTGCCCGCGTGGCCGAAGAAGGAGAAATCCCGCAGCAGAGCACCCTCAGCTTCCTCTCCCGCATCCTCGCCCAATCGCCTGCGTCGCTTTTCATGAGCGGCGACTGGCGTCTGGGGAACAGCCTGCTGGGGATTTGTCGCCGCCTCCTCGACCACCCCAGCCTGGACTCGCTGCTCATCCCTCAGGCAGACGTCCTCCAGCATCTGGCCTGCAGCTACGGGGACACAGACATCCAGGACCACGCGCGCCTCTACTACGCCCTCCTGACCACGCTGTCCCGAGAAAAGCTGGTCAGCGTGTTGGCACAGGGTTTGACTGAGGGGGGGCGGCAGGTCAAGAAGAGAACACTGTCGTCCATTATGGCTGATAGCGAGGGGCTGACGAGCACGCTAAGCATCCACCAGACAGAGAAGGCTATAATTAAGCTGGTGGAGGCCCAATCTGAGCAACAAGAGGCAATCCAATCGGATATGGACAGCGACCAGAATCAGACAGAGAACTGTCCCAACACACTGACGGCCTACAGAGCTCAGTTTGATGAGTCCAGCGTTGCCTCTGATGTCACCTTAAACTACCTGCTGATGTGGGGAACAGACAACTCCCGCTTTGATCAGCTCTTCAGCATCCGCCTCCACTTCACCCTCACCGATAACCGCTATGAAGAGCTGAGTGATATCAGTGTCCCCTGTTTGTTCAGAGAGAGACCGGCGCCCGTTGTGAAGCTGAGACTGAAGCCGAAGCGTCCGTACCCCACCGTCCTCCGGGTCAGCGCCATCTTTACCACCCAGGACGGGCTCTCCTGGCTCACCGTCCTGCCCGATATCCACGTGGCTTTCCAACAGACCTTCTTGCCTCCACCCGTTCCCCTGGCCTGGGGACGTGGCAACAAACTGAGCTTGTTTGAAAGTTTATGGGATGAAATAAACTCTGAGAGTGGAGAGGAGGACCTACAAGACTGTGCCACCAGCCTGTTCTGCTGCCAGCTGGAGGAGGACGCTCTGGTTGCTTTGGTGAAGGAACATTTCCTTCCCTTCCTTATATCAAAGTTTGAAGAAGAAGAAGAGACCAAAGTGCTTTTCTTCCTCCCTCCTCAGTCTCACGTGCTGCTCAAAGTCAAGTCTGAGGAAGACGCTGTGCACTTCAAGATCGCAACGGACGACTGGCAGCTTCTGCCTCACATAAGTTCTTATCTGCTGACGATCACAACCTCACAAAAGAATCTCAGAGTCGACTGTGAAGCATGACACTGGCTGGTTTTTAATTAGCAGCTTACTTTTAACAAAGTCATTTAACTCCAATTGGGCTTAAAGCTTAACTGCCAAACACACATGATTGAAAATAACATTTTTGCACTTTAATTTGTTGCCAATGTAATAATAAAACCAATGCTTAAAAGCTGATGTTTTTGTTGATCATTTGCCAAATAGTTGGGGGAAAAAAACTACATTTTGGTTAGTGTATAACTTAGGGTGTCACTGATATAATATGGGTTGACCAAAATTGCTTTTCCCTTCAACAAAATAAACAGCTCAAGAGTTAAACTACAAGTTGGCAGTGGGATACATTTACCAAGAGCTGTCCTACAACAGTCAACATTTTAAACTATCATTTGAGATTTGAATATCTCAGCTTGTTTATCTTTTTTTTTTTTTTAATACTATCACTGTACACAGAGCAATAAAGGAGCAAAAGCATCCCAGGCTAAAACTTTTACAAAACAGACTCCAAAAAATGACACTTTGATCTTCATCTTACACACGTTTGTATCCCGGAGCTGATTTATCCACCACAAACAAATCAAGTGATTTAAACAGATACAAATAGGAATACTAATAGTGTACTTAAAATAATATTGAGAAAGTTGTCTGCTGGAAACATTTTACTGTCCAGTAGCTGGGAAGACCCCTCTGAGGTCCGAGTTTTTTTTGACTGTTTACTATAATCCACATTTTAAGTACGCTAAAGAAAAAAACTTTTCACCATTTAAGTGCCTGGTATTGTTTTTTTCAGCACAACCTCACTTTTATGATCAGACCATTCATTAGTACAGTATATCACCTTGAGATACTGTATCCTCACACAGGACCCAAACACACACACACACAAGAAAAAGATTGGTTTTAAGAAATTGATAATTTTTTTTATTCTGAAAAAATGAACTTCAAATCTATAAAAAAAAAAAAAAAATATCAAAAGTACATTTAGAAAAAAATGTGAATTGATTCAACTATTTACAAAAAAAAGCAGCAAGTGTTTTTATTTTTATTTTAAGGTATGCCACTACTCCAAAAAGTTCCTGCCACTGTGACATAGCTAAAATAATAATAATAATAATAATTAAAAGTAAATGAACTTTGGAACAGAGTTGAAATGTGTGTGTGTCTACAGATGCCACATCTCAAAGCAGTTCCTGTCCACTATAAGGCAGAGTGATATGTCACAGGCCTTGCACTTCCACGGTGTCGGGTTTGTCTTTTGGTCCTCTAGGCCGCAGCGATGACACTTTCTTCTTTCACACTTTCTTTCTGCGATGGGAACGGGAAGATGGTCATAGCTCCTGCTGCTGTTGCTGGGAACACCCTTCTCGTCTGTCCCACACAACTGGGCTGTCAGCTCCTCTAAGAAGTTCTTGCGTGTCATTGGCTTCACTTCTTTGGTCTTGCTGATGTCACAGTGGAGGACGTAGGCATTCGTCGTAGCACTGTCCAAAAAGTGAAGGAAGAGGGTCTGATACCAGCGAGATGTTTTGTGATGAGAGGAATAGTACTGTGTCAGTGGGTCTGAGGGGTCAACTCCCCCCATGGACTTCATCTTCTGATTATAAGCCGTGATGGGAATGGGGAAAGGAATGTCTTTCGCACTCCAGCGTCCATCTCTGCCCTTGACTTTCCTTTTGACCATCTCACCAGAGAATGCTTGGTGAAGTGTGGAGCACATGGACACCTCATGTGTGTCCATCCACTTCAGAAAAAGCAGGGGGTCCTCTCTGATCCATCTCGTCGATCCTCTCTGTGATTTGCTGTTGAGTGGACTTGCTCTTCCAGAGGGACAGCCTTTCCTGTCGTCACGGTAAGCACCGCATGCTCCAATCATGATGTCATTCAGGTCAGTAAACAGTTTGGGACTGGTATAGAAACTGTCAACATAAAGGTGATATCCAGTCCCAAGATATGATGGTGTGATCAGATCCATTACACTGTCATAGGACAACCCATTCCCACTGTGCGACTGTTCTTTCACGGTGTAACCATCGCTGGAATCAAGCAACACAAAGAGCTTGAACCCCCACTTTGGCGGCTTACCCGCCATGAATTGCGCCCGTTTTTGCTTTTGTTGCCTCCATCCGTTCATCGATTGACCAAATTGATCCGTGGGTGGTACTGTGTCTGGCGGGAAATGCGGATCTCATCCAGCAGAGGCCTGAGTCTAAACAGCTCGTCGTGCTGTGGAGTTCCCTTCTTCTTGTCGTTCTCAACATCCTCATCTGGATCGCTGAGATGACAAACGTGATGATGACAATGATAAACCGATCCCTTGCCATGATAGTGGCTGGAAAAGGCACTGAGAAGATATGGTTCCTTTTCCAGTAGTCCTGGACATTAGTCAGTGTTAGCATTGAGGTGAACAGCAGGAGACCAATGAACTTCAGCACTTCAGCAACTGAAACATCTGTCCATTGGTATTTTTTCCCCTTTGCAATATTTTTAGCTGCATTTTTGTTGGTGTTTTTGCAGAGTGTACTCAATGTGTCCAAAGAGAAGAAAAGCTGGAAAAGGTCCAGGGGGGATTGTGGTATGGTTGTATCCACCTGGACCCCGGGAGTTCTGCGTGGCTGGAATGTGGGTGTTTTGGGGCGGATATCCGGGTCCTTTTCGGTTTTCCATGCCTGTGACGAGTGGTCTGGCCGTGTTGGCTGAGCTGTTGCAGATTCTACCCGACGACGCTTTGCACTCTGTCTAACCCTCGTTGCGGGGGGGGAATGGATCTCCTTTGACGAAGCCTCATAGGATTAACATTGCTCTTTGCATCCCTAGGCAGATCATCTTCCTCTCTGTGGATGTAAAATGTCAAATGCAAAGAGAGCACTAAGCAAAGGTTTTCCATAGTAAAACAACAAAATATTTCTTCTTTTTCACGAGAACATTATTAAATAATTATTTGAACATAGAGAAAAAGTGTATGATTTAACTTAATGCAAATATTTCAACAGTACAAAATGTATTTCAACAAAGTAATGATAAAATAATAATTATAATCCATAAGACAACTTATAGAAAACACAAAGCAAAAATGTGTCTTACCTCTCCTGGAGGGGGTCAATGTTATCCACAGGATCAAGGACTTCGCCATCACTCCCAGGATCACCACGGCTGGTTGGGATAGCTGCTGCGGTCCTCGGCTGGTCATCTTCCTCTCTGTACATAAAATCAAATGTAAAAAGCTTGTTTACAAAGAGAGCACTTAGGTGGACTGAAACTTGGACAACACAGTATTTTGGACACTTTATCTTCCCACCCAAAGTACATGAATAAATACTTAAAGATCACAGACAATATATAGGCATCTCTCTCTCTCTCTATATATATATATGTGTCAGGGATGGGCAACTTCGTTCACAGCAAGGGCCACATTCATTTAATTCTCACTGCCAGAGGGCCAAATTGTAGTATACAAAAAACGATTACAGTCAATTATGTCTCAAATTTAACACATACCAGTGATCAAATATTATTATGGACATATTTCTGGTTTTCATGATTTCATGGCAGATTTTGTCATGTTTTCTTCATGTTTCCAATTCATTGATATGTAAAAATTGACCTGAGGGCCACATTGAGGGGTTGATGGGGGCTGCCAGTTGCCCACCCCTGATCTATATATATATACCGGTATATATATATATTTTTTTCTTAGGTTGAGATAATATACATTATTTGATTTAATGCTAATTTTATTTATATTTACAATTTGTACTTTACAAGAGTATCTGTTTGATATGATGCACTGTGCCTTTAAGGTTACCCATGGTTACGGTTGGATGAGTGATATTGCTTTAAGACAAGTAAGGTGTCGCTGTTGTTGTTGTTCAGTCTTGATGTCATGCTCTGTATACAGGTCGACTAAAGACAATGTTCAACAAAGCAATAATATAATATTTATAATAATCACCCATGAGACAATTTATTTAAAAAAACAAAAAAAAAACAAAGGTGTGTCTCACCTCTCTTGTAGGGGGTCAACACCATAGATTAATTCGTTTGCTTCGTCGCTGTCCTCACTCTCTGGAGCTGAAGATGAATTGCCAGAATCTTCTTCTTCTTCTCCTCCAAGTTGGCAGGACAGGTCGGTTCAGTCGTCGCTGCATTTTGATGCTTGGATGTTTTCTGTTTCCTGAAGTCAGCTGACCTGTCTGCAAACTGTTGTGTCGCTGTTGTTGTCGAAAGAAGCAACGTGTGTGTGTGTGTGTGTGTGTGTGTGTGTGTGTGTGTGTGTGTGTGGGTGGAGCCGTATAAAAGCGGGAATACTGGTGCATTCACGTGGTGTCGGACACATCGGAAAAAACAGCTTCCGAGTTGTAAAATGCACATAAAGATAAACTTTATTGATCCCCGTGGGGGAAATTTGTGCATTACAGCAGCTCCAGAAAACAGGAGAATATAATCATTAAAAAATAAAAATAGAAGTTAAAATCAAATCAAACATATTTACATCAGTTAAATAAAAAAATACAATAGTGTAAAATTACACAGTAACTACACAGGAAAGGGTTATTGTTCTTAAAAAAAACACACACAGTGTGTAGCATGAGGTGGTGATGCTGTTAAAGAGGGGTGAGAGGTGAGAGGGGTTGTCCATGATGGATGTCAGCTTCACTAGCATCCTCCTCTCACCCACCTCCTCTACAGAGTCCAGAGGACAGTCCAGGACAGAACTGGCCCTCCTGACCAGTCTGTTCAGTCTCTTCCTGTCTCTCTCTGTGCTCCCTCCTCCCCAGCAGACCACTGCATAGAAAAGTGCGGACGCCACCACAGTGTCATAAAAAGTCCGCAGCAGAGTCCTGCACACTCCAAAGGACCTCAGTCGTCTCAGCAGGTACAGTCGACATTGGCCCTTCTTGTACAGGACGTCGGTGTTGTGTGACCAGTCCAGTTTGTTGTTGAGGTGAACACCCAGGTATTTGTACGTCTCCACCCTCTCGATGTCCGAGCCCTGGATGTTCACCGGTGCAGTCTCCTGCGGAAGTCAATCACCATCTCCTTTGTCTTGCTGGCGTTGAGCTGAAGGTGGTTGAGCTCACTCCAGTCGACAAAGTCCATGATGACCTGCCTGTACTCCTGTTCGCTCCCCTTAGACACACACCCCACGATGGCTGTGTCATCGGAGAACTTCTGCAGGTGGCAGCTCCCAGAGTTGTAACAGAAGTCTGAGGTGTACAGGGTGAAGAGAAAAGGGGAGAGAACTGTCCCCTGAGGGGCCCCTGTACTGCAGACCACCATGTCAGACTCACAGTCCTGAAGCCTCACGTACTGTGGTCTGTTGGTGAGGTAGTCCGTTGTCCATGCAGCCAGGTGACAGTCCACTCCCGCCCTCTCTAGCTTCCCCCTGAGCAGTGCAGGCTGGATGGTGTTGAAGGCACTGGAGAAGTCAAAGAACAAGACCCTCACAGTGCTGCCGGTGTTCTCCAGGTGAGTCCAGGATCTCTGCAGCAGGTAGATGACGGCGTCATCCACCCCGATGTTCGGCTGGTAGGCGAACTGCAGAGGATCCAGATTTGAAGTCACCAGGGGGCGGAGGTTGTTGAGGACGATCCTCTCCATGGTCTTCATCAGGTGAGAGGTGAGGGCCACAGGTCTGAAGTGGTTAGGCTCCCTGGGGTGAGATGTCTTTGGGACTGGCACCACGCAGGACGTCTTCCACAGAGTCGGTACCCTCTCCAGTCTCAGGCTCGGGTTGAAGATGTGCAGAAGGACCTCACAGAGCTGGTCTGCACAGTCCTTCAGGAGTCTGGAGCTGATGCCGTCGGGACCTGTGGCCTTCCTCGCCTTGGTCTTCCTCAGCTGGCTTCTCACCTCATCAGCTGTTATGGAGAGGCCGTCGGAGGAGGAGGAGGAGGAAGAAGAGGAGGGGGTTGTTGGGGGGTCGTCTGGGGAGGAGGAGGAGAGGGCTGTTGAGGGGGGTGGCAGGGTACTCAGGGTACTCAGATGAACACCTACTCATGTCGGAACAACAACAACTCGGAAACTCGGAAAGCAATTAGGTGCCCGACTTGCCGTCAGAATCGTCATCAAATGGGGGGCAAATCTGTTTTCTGAATAGTTACATACCTTTTTATTAATTAGCGTATTGCACATCAACTTTTTGCTGAAATATAACTTTCCACATAACTTCTTCGTAGCGTCAACGCTGTTTTTTTGTAGTTCTTACAACATTCCCACTTTCCAAACTGACATCACGAGAACACACTGAAGTCGGAAGAACGACTTCCCAACTCGGAAACTGAGACCGACCGAGCAGCACATGAACGCAGCATTGGCTCTTTGTTTCCCCGTCGTTCAGATTGGTTCTCTGTAACCACATTGTCGGGATCTACATCAAAGTCGATGAAAACAAATGACGTAATTTGGAAATGCGGGCGTTACCGCAGACCTCAGAGGGGGTTTTAAAAAAATATATGACATAATACCGGAACAGAAGCTTAAAAAAATGTTTCCTGTAGTTCAGTATGGCATTTGTAGTTTTCGTGATTAACCCTTTCAGTCTATTGCCATAGAAGCCATTTTTGTAAATATACAAAAAGTAGTCCAATGTCATATAAGACAGTATCATTAAGTGAAATGAATGTGTACATTTTTATATTGTTTTTAGGCTGTTGTATTATTTTGTTTTCCTAGTTTTTGGATAGGTTTATTAGTGTGTGCGTGGCTGTCGCTACGTTATATACCTAACTAACCACCTTAAAGAACAGTGGGGGGTCCCCAGTTTCTGTCACCCTTATTTTGGGGGTCACGACCTGAAAAGTTTGGGAACCCCTGATTTAAAGGATTACAAATGTTTTCTTACCTCTGAAATAACTGAACTCTAGCAGTATTGCAAGAAAGATTAGTGCTGAACTGTCCACATTTTTGTGGTTTTCATTTCTGGCCCTTGTTTATTGTATGTTTCTGTCCTTGCTCCAGGTTTCTATCTGATTTCATTTGCCTGATGTATAATATTTAAATAAAATAGTCTTACTTTGTTTAACTTAGCTTCTTCTTTGACTTAAATTTGTATTTTTCTGTTGTATGTTTATCCTCTACACAAATTTTTAATAGTATTATTATATATATATTATAGTATTTAATATTTGTTGTATGTTCTGAACATAGACTGTAAAAATATTTTTTTTAATAAAGTTCTGAATGTGTCAATAAAATAAATAAATGAAAACCACCACAAAATTAAATCTGTGATTATTCTCCAAGTCTGCAGATTCAGCAGGTGGTGACGGCCAGCCCTCAGACGGTCGAATGCATCTCACAGGAACAACATGGAATCGTGTAGGCCGAAGTGTGGCACTGAACAAATAGTGAAGGCGTGCTTCAAAATTCAATTTAACTGACTACATTGGAGGTACCTTGTGAATTACTGTAGAGGAATTTATTGATTTGGGGTCATTTTAATCATTCAATTATAAGGATCTACAGTCGGGGCATGCACAACCTCCAACAAAATTAGTGAATAAAATTACTTCTGGCACACAAAACTACGTAGCCCTTGAAGCCCCGAAAAGTAAAAAAAGAAAAAATGTGCACAATTTAGATGACATCAAGTTAGTATCTTGCGGACAATATGTGTTTTGTGTTTCAAAACACAGAAGCTAAACTGGACTTTTTGGTTTTCAAGAAAACTCGACAGGGTGGTCTTAAATCTAATCCCTGTAATTAATTTAAGATCACCATTAAAACACAAGTTAAACAACTAAGATAAAAGACTAACTGACAGGAGTTTTAAAGCTTTATTTGTTGGTGTCCATTCACAGGCTTGTCCGAGAAGCCACATTTGAGATTTTCAGAAAAGCATCCTGAGATTGAAATGATGAACATCCAGCATCAGACGTTGATGTGCATACAACAAAAACTTGCAGTAATGTATTATACACCGAACTCAGTGTATGAAAGTCACCGTGTTACGTAAGTATGTTTTCACTCTGTTTCAGAGAAAGTTGTAAATGGCAAAACACAACAAATTACAGAAAGTCTAAAGGACTGTTTTGATTTCAGCGATTCCCGTCCATCGATGGCGTTGTCAGTTTGTATATTAATGTTAAGACTATAGTCAGCATCTGCATGTCCTTTAAAAAGTATTGTCCTTGTTTCCTTGTAGTCCTTTAGTCAGAGAGGCCCTTGAAGCTGGGTCCTGTGTACGGCGGTAGAGCTGTCTGCTGGCTCAAAAGTTTGTCCATGATGGCGATCTCCGAGTCCCTCTTCTCCACCTCGTCTATGGGGGTCCAGGACATGTCGTGCTGAAGTTTGAATGCACCGACAAACGTGTGAGGGCAACTTGGACCCCATTCCTTTAGAAGAGAAGGAAAAGATATTTGGTGAGAAGTCACACATGAGAACTATTTTCCTTCAGAATTCACTGACTTTCCTTTAATTATCTGACCATGAGAGACCCTCTCTTTAACTGCAAAACAAAATAAACAAACCAGTCTTATCCCTCCTGAACGGCTTGCCTTTTTGCCGCTTGCTCACCCTAACCTATCTGAGAAATAACATAGACTTTGAACACCTCTTAATCTCATATAACATTCACGTGCTCGCAGGTGTACCGTTATCTGTGCTGGTCTCAACCTGAGAGGAAGATAAGTAACAGGTACTGTGCATATGCCATACTCAGTGTAAACACAGAGTGACATAACGTCAAAGGCAGATAAAAAAAAAAAAACATCCTTGTAAATGCATCTGCACCAGTTTGTTCACTCACATTAGGAGAGATGATAGAAAAATATTTCTGTCCCGATTGCCGTTCGTAGAGGAAATACATGTTGCCTGGCTTTTTCACAATGTTACAGGCAGCATGGTGGAGGTCAGCATCTCTTTTAGCTTCTTCTAAAACCTAGAAAGAGAAGGACACAAATGTTTACTGAACAGAAAGCATGTCTTCTTTTTTCCCTACAAATAGTTTATTTCTGTAGTCTGTTTTTTCAGAATGGCTGATGATACAGATCTAAATATTATCCACTGATATTTTTAACAAGCTCTCTCTGAGACACAGTTTTATATAAAACACATCTTGTCCACCAAAATATTTATTTTATTTATTTGTTAGGGACAGTGCATATTAATGAACAGCTGTAACAATTACAGCTGTAAAAATGCCAGATTATCGTAGAAGTGCTAGTTTCCATCTGTAGATTTTTGGGTGGATTAAACTTTCAGTTGATGCATTCTGTCTTGGTGAGCTAAAATGCAACAGAAGTAAGATAAGATAATCCTTTATTTATCCCACAACGGGGAAATTTACATTGTTACAGCAGCAAAGAGCAAAGACTGCAAACAGAAAGTGAACACACTACAATTTGAATAAAAAAAGAAAAATTAAGAATGTACAAAAAAATAGATAGATACTAAAAAATAGATTTAAAAAAATAAAAAATAGATCAGCTATTTGACAAAAGTGTAGTCCGTAACATTCAGTGTAACACAGACATGCACATAAAGTGTAACATGTTATTGCACAAAGTGGTTTGATAAACATAATATAACATTAATATAACATTATTATTGCACAATGTCAGAGTGAATTGTCCAGTTGTGTGTGTGTGTGTGTGTTTTGTGATCTACTGGGAGCAGATATTGGCAAAAACAAGGTTAACAGCAAAATGTGTGTATGCTATTCATATGAAATGGTAGTGAACAATCACTATAATATTCATATGAATAGCCTGCTCAGCGTACATACTCTTACCTTTTTTGCCTGCTCCTGTAGGTATCTGATCTGATCAGCGATGACTGTGAGTCTGTTGCAAGCATTGGCTTTAATGAAATCATCTCCCTAAAAAAAAAAAAAAAAAAGATTTATATATATATTTTTTCAAAGTCAAAGTCAACTTTATTGTCAATTTCAAAATATGCCAGACATACAGTGGGATCGAAATTGCGTTTGTCTCCGTCCCGCGGTGCAATACAACCAAAATAAGGTAAAATAGATCAAATATTTTATATTTATTAACATCAGGATGTCATGTAATGATTTTTTTCCCCTTTATTCTCAGTCCATACCTTCTGAACTTGTGCAGCCAGGGACACCAGGTCCATGGGGTCTCCCACTCTGTGTGTCTGGTAGGAGCTGACCAGTTCCAGCCCGCTGGGGGCGCTGCTGCTCTCAACCAGAGTTACTAAACACACACAGGGTTACATCACAATTAAGGTTACATCACGTTAATAACAGTAACAAAAGTAATCAGCGAGGGGAATGTCACTGCAAATGTTACTACTACTACTACTACTACTACTACTAGACTGTTACTGCAGCTGCTGTAATCCCACATCCTCTGCGACTATTTTAGCTTGTAAAGGCAGACATGCCAGAGTAACATGACCTGACACCAAACTCACCATTCAAGTCATTTTAGCCTCTTGTGCTGTCGCGCCTTTACTTGAGTATAATTTTAAACAACAAAATTAATAAATTGCAGCAAAAATCCAATGCAAAAACCAGAGTTCAAATAAAATTAATAATTCACATGTTATAAGAATTGTAAGCACATACATGCATAATGACAATAATGACAACAAACGCTCAGTGTGCTGCACAGGGAGCTGTAAAGCTTTCACATTATGTTTAAAGTGAGAGTTTTATGTTACCTTTGGTGGTTTTGTCCGGCTGGTTTGGGAGGCTGACCGTCCTGTCCATGTTCTCCGACTTCAACTTTTACTTTAAAACACGACTGTCGGTCGGTTTTCACCAATTTAAACACGCTCACCCGGCTGGTTTTGTAAGCAGCAAATATTTGACAAGAGGCGTTCAAGGGGTCCTTAATCTCCGCCCCCATTCTGACAAAATGGTAGTCTTGATTTCTGCCTGGCTCATATCATAAAACAAATAGGGCAGGTTTATCTATAAGATACAGTAATAGATTGAACATACATCATCGAGAAATTAGTGTTAAAATCAACATTTGTGCTCCAAATTTTAATTTTTTAATCCACTTGCGACTTGGTTTTGTTGTCAGGCATGCCAAAAGCAGCTCAGCTTTGGTATAGAAATACTAAAAACAGAAGATGTGTCATAACTAAGAGAACAACGTGGTAGTCTTGTGAAATAGCCTAAATCATTATCAGCAAGAGAGGGTCACCTCTCCTACACTTAAAACACTTTTTCTCTCGGTTTTGTGAAATATGTAATATAACATTTACTTATTGTAACTTTCAAATGTGATAGCAACTTGATTTTTGGAAACTTTGTTTAAGATTTTTCTTTTGCTTTTAGAAATGCAGAGTTTTTTTTATTTTTATTTCTGTGCCCCTTCATATCCTGCTACCTTTAGCCTATAAGAAAATAGAGCTGCTCATTTCTCTCATGAAAATATGTGTTATAAACATGTAATAGCCCACCTGTCCATTTCAGCCTTATAACTGTATGTTGACATTTTTCACAAGAAGCCAGGCTACAATAATTTCTTTGCAGACAAATGTTATTCGTCTTGATCAAAATGATTAGATACTTTAAACACAAGGTTGCATGTTACAAGTTTGGAGAGAGGGGTGCTCTATATTTCAAGACATCATTTTAATTGGCTTAGTTGATTATGAAAGTATATACACCTAGTATTTAGCAGCTTATGTTCTGTACTTGTTTTATTGTATTTAAAAAAAAAAAACAGCTGTTGCATTTCCATTGCATGCTTTTGCAGAGAGAGTTACATTTGAGAACAATAATTTGCATAAAAAGCACTGTTAACAAATCATTTAAATTACATGTCTGTAGGCTGAAATGGAAATGAAAGCAAAACTGAGCTCATAAGGATTGTGTTGTCTCGTTTTTTTTAATTTTTGACTCATGGTATCAAACTTTCAAATAGAGCTGCGCATTCAAAAACAAGAATAATTCAAGCAAGTTAATCATGTTTTCTCTGCATATTTACTAACCCTCTATTAACATTTAATCCGAATTGTCTATTATTACTCTCCTACTGATCTAAATCTAAGTCTCTAAGTCTCCATTTAAGGAGACAAAGTAAAAATTAAAATGGTTCCTGGGTAGTAAATGTGACTTTAAATCCCTAAAACACCGTTTTATGTGACAGCAGTAATAAAACCTAAATGTGAGAGATTCTGGGGGAAGGGGGAGGGGGGGGGGGTCCACTGTTGAAATCCCACCTCCAGTCCAGACAAGTTGCTGCTGGAGAAAAGTTTCACCTCCTCCTCTCTTTACCGGCTCCTATAGTCCTCCTGGCTCAGACGCCGCCCCGCTGCTGCAGGATCCCTGACTTTTTCCAGCATCATGGAGCTCCGTTATGTACTCATATGCGTCTGCCTGAGTTCTCCTCTGTGCTTTTCGGACAACTCTCAGAGCAATCGCTTCGTGTTGGAGCCATTTGATTTCCTCTTCGACACGGCGGTGGACGCGTACAACAAGGGGGAATGGTTGTCGGTCATCCTGAACATGGAGAAGGCTCTCCGGAACAAAGCTACGGTGCGCAATGTGAAGGCTCAGTGCCGGCTCAGCTGCGCCAACCAGACCGCTTTCGGACAGCGCCTGGACGGCCCGGGAGTTCCCATACCGGGGGCCGGGTCTGTAGAGGACCTGGGCTTCTTCCAGAAAATCCTGAAACGGGCAGACTGCGTGAACTCCTGTGAGTTGGAGAAACTGGGTTCACCGACTCTTCATGAAGTCACTGCAGAAGTGGAGCTGGAGTTTAAGAAGAGGACCCCGTATAACTACTTACAAGTGGCATATTTTAAGGTATAAAGTTTCCAGTGGACTAGAAGCAACATGCGTAAAGCTGGGGCTGCGATCACTGTAGCAAATCAATGCATCACACATAGCAGATATTAATCTTTTCTTGCAACTTCTTACTAAACACATTGATGAATATGAACATTTAAATCCACGTTGTAATCTCACTCAAACGTTCACTCAGAGTTTATGTGGAGTTGGATACTGTAAATGCCCCAACCCCCCCCAAAAAAACCAAGACTCCCATGCCACGTCTTAAGGTGGAGTCTGCTTCTCTGTGTGAAGTCTGACGTGAGGACGTCGATGTTTGGGATCCAGCGGTTTAAAGGCCCAAGTGCTCAAACTGAAGTCCTGAATGGCTCAAACTTGCAAAAAAAGCAAATCAGTTATTGCTTCGTTTGTACATCGGGGTAGCAGGGTTTTACTGGATAGCAAGATGGGCCAATATTCTAGCATTAGGCTGTACAATTCTTCTTATACATAGGCTGTGTCTGTATTCTAAAACACTAGTTTCAGACAGAACTTGAAAGCAGCTGCATATTAAAAAAGAGGAGGTGCAGAATTTAAATCTGTGCAACTAGAAGAAATATCTTCACACTTTGCATTACTGAAACAACTCTTTAGTTCAATCGTGAATCAGAAAAGACGTTGAAAATGAAAACAACACAGACTGCTATAAAGCTGCTTAATCTCAGATTTAGTGAGCATCAGTTCCATTGGATTGAAGCTCAAAGCCATGTTGGTCTGGTCCCTGTTGTGAAAAGACCTCTTTCTTGTTTGTTTTAATTATAGCCGTAAAAAAAAAAACCCAACCTAAAATAGTTGCTGTATGATTATGTTGAAGGAAATGAGTGGTTACAACCAGTGGTGTAGCGGTGCCTGAAGAAGCCTACTCTTAATGTGTCCCGTCCAGCAGAGGATAAACGGCCTCTGTTATAAACAGGGACATGTAGGACTCC
The DNA here is from genome assembly GCF_963584025.1 of Labrus mixtus. NCBI lineage: Eukaryota > Metazoa > Chordata > Actinopteri > Labriformes > Labridae > Labrus > Labrus mixtus. The sequence goes on along the minus strand of NC_083618.1, from coordinate 26,655,481 downwards.
TCTTACATTTTAGTCATAGTCAATTAGAGACAAAGAAAAATTGCAGCATACTACTGAATATTGTGAATCAATAAATGGTGTGAATCAGAGGTTTAGAAGTAAGTATATCTTATAGAAACATCACTGGTTACAGCTCTTGCAGGTCACAGTTAGAGGTCAATATAATGTTAGCCTTCTTAAATGTCAATTTCAGATGAACTCTTTTGCAGCCACAGGTCTATTCATAACTTGAACAGGCCTGATTGGCTTCGACAGCATAAAGTATCTCTATTCGACACTAAAGTGATGAAGTTTAGTTTCAGTTTAGTCAGGTTCATTTGACAAAATAAGTCAAATCCTTATATTACGGACAATTGACTAATGACTATGTAGTTTAAATAGAAGTGGGATTCAGACCCTGCTTTTGGTTTGACCTCCCTCTGTACACTTTTGATTGACACTCAATCCTAACATTGTTTTTAACAAAAAGCTCTGAAGTCACCCACTGTATGCTTGCTGCCTATAACGTCAAACAGCAACTCGTGAGTAACAAAGTCAGCAGAAAAGGTCCAGGGTCTGTTAAGTATAATGCAATTAAGCAGCAATGCACAAGTTATATATTTAAATTACTTTGTATTGTGAAAAGAATGAAGGAACTGTCAGCCCTTTGTTTTAGTTTTACCCCCAAATTTACAGTTTGGTTTAACTCGCTCGCTTAGTATTATTTCCAGTAAACGGCTCTAAACCCTACAGAATGATTTTCTAAATAGGCCAGAGACCAAACAGCAACAAGCAACTTAAAGCTCCAGCGAGGAACTTTCTGTTTTTACATTGGTTTTTTTTCACAACCATAAAGTTGTACCTCTTTTCTCTTCTCTCTCTTTCTTGCCCATACATTAGTGTGAAAAAAAAACTCCCCCTTCCCTCTTTACACAGTCAGACGTGTCACTCAGTGTGAGTCTGTAGAAAACATTAAAGAAGGTTGTAACGGCAGCATGCTGTCACTCAGTGTGTCTGACACCTGGCCAGCAGGTATCAGTTCTGTCATTTGTCGTCTTGTTGGCTTTTAAAGGTCAAATAGAGGCCTCTGTTTTATAACCAGCTAAAATTAATTACAGGAACTTTAAGAGAAACAGAAGTAGCATACAGGTTAGGTCTTGGACGTGCTGTAGTGACAGGTTCAAAGAGAGTAAGTAACTTATTCCAAAGAGGACATAATCGACTTAAAATGAATGATATTGTTGCTTTGAATCTTCTAAAATTGTCGTTTTCAGTTGCATGTTGGCTAATGAACTTAATACAGTCATAACAGGGTTGTGTTTATAGTTTATTCCATGCTCCAAGGGGGGCGAAAACAATTTTAGATCTGACAAACACGTTTTGCCAAAGCGCCTGTCAGTAAGGGTTAATCGGCTCTTTCTGATTAAAACACCTTCAATCAAAGAGGATGAGCTGAACCCGTGTTTTTTTTTTGTTTTTGTTTTTTTTTCAGATCAATAAGCTGAACAAGGCGGTGGCAGCTGCCCACACATTCTTCCTGGCCAATCCCGATCACGTGGAGATGAGACAGAACCTGGAGTTCTACAAGATGATGGCAGGAGTACAGGAAGAGGACTTCAAAGATTTAGAGGCCAGGACACATATGGTGAGAGCAAACCCCTCATCTGATGACTTTAATGGGATTTTTTGTCCTCAAAGCTAGGGTTGAGTGGGGGAGGAACACCATGTAATTCATGTATATTTTTGAGTATGTGGTGATTCTTTGTTGCATGCTTTGCAGGAAGATAACACACGGTGTCATGCTGCAACCGGCCAACTCTAAAGTTTTAAAATAACATAACATGTATGGCCTATGGGATGATGACTGCAAAGACAAGTTGCAGAAAATGAAGTTAAGAACGCACTTGACGAAGGTTCACAGATGATGTAGTAGAGTAGTGTGCAGGATTTTTCTTTAGAAAGGGATAGTTTGATGTCCTACGCACAAACTTCATGAGTCATGAGATAGTTGTATGAGCGAACACCTCCTTTAAAATGTAGAAAAGAAAGTTAAAATGTCAAAACCACATAAATCCCATAAAGGGCCTTGTGTGCACTTTGTTTTTCCTGTTGTTGGAGTCAAGAAAATGAGCACGGAAGGATTTGAAAACTGAATTGAAAGGATGCTCTTTTACAAAAACCCTCCTCTGTGATGGTGACCACCTCATTGGATGCCCACTCCCTCTCTCGTCAGGCGGAGTTCCTGCTGGGAAAGAGCTTCTACAGCGACGACTCTTTCGGCCTGGCGGCTGAACACTTTGAAGCGGCGGTGGCCGAGTACTTCACTGCCGATAAGGAGTGCAGAGCGCTTTGTGAGGGAGCGTACAACTACGATGGCTACAACTACATGGAGTACAGCGCCGACCTGTTCCAGACCATGACAGGTGAGAGAAAAACACTTCTATGTTTTTTTTGCGCAGAAAAGATTCACATAAAAAGTGGAGAATTGAGATTTCCTTGTTTGTGTTAATGTGTTTGTGTGTGTCAGACCACTACATGCAGGTACTGAGCTGTAAGCAGAACTGTGCGGTGGAGTTGGCCACCACTGCTGGAAGAGAAAAGCCATTTGAGGACTTCCTGCCGTCTCACTTCAACTACCTGCAGTTCTCCTACTACAACAGTAAGTCTGTCGGTGTTCTTCTGTCTGGATCGGGGGGATCATTCATGTCTTTATGCAATGTCCTTGACAACAATGGAAATTACACCCTAGAGCCAGAGACATTGAAAGGATAAGTAATACATTATTGGAAAATTATGAACAGAATTAGGCTTTTTTTTTAAATTATGAAAGGACCTTCCTGTAGAGTTTCCACAGCTCTTTAGATATTTGATAAGTTTTTCTCATTTATATAAAAAAAAAAAAGTTTGATAGATTGGTAAAGGGGAGCCGTTTTTGTAGGCTAGATGCAGGGTTTTAAATTTGATGTGAGCAGTAACTGAGAGCCACTCACTAGCAAAATGATTTAATGTTATACCTTAACGAAGCAGCAGGGTCATTTTGTCCAAAAGTTACTTGACTGTCGCGTCATTGAGTTGCATTTTTTATTCAATATAAAGTATGCACTTTTAAGACATTTCTACTCTGGTTTCATTTCCACTTCTTGAATTTAGTCTATGGGGTCTGACTCTGAGAAAAAAAACTCTAGATGTCACAACATATTTTCTCAAACTTGATGGAATAATTCAACCAGTGAGGCAGTTTGAACAGGCTGAGTAGTGCCATCCACGACAAGGAAGCTGAAATTTGGGTGCAAAATCTGAACCTTGTGTATAACCATGAATCTTCATGCGCACCAGAAAGTCTTGAATCTCTTCTGATCACCTTCTTGTGACCTCATACCTGCTGTTCACCCCCCCCCCCCCCCCCCCCCCCACGCCTACATTTAACTCTCTCCAGGTGAGAAGTACGAGCAGGCCATAGAGTGCGCAAAGACCTTCCTGATGTTCCACCCTGACGACGAGGTGATGAACCAGAACCTGGCGTATTATTCTGCCGTGCTGGGTGAGGAAAAGGCGCAAACCATATCAGCCAGACAGGTAGCGTCTCTTTTACTCACTCTTTGTTTTGTGTATTTTTCTTCTGAAGAACGCTGTGAGTGTTTAAAAAAAGAGTGTTAACCCAATCCATAGCTGTCAATAGTAAATAAACCGCAAAGTGCTGGACGGAAAACATAACCTCCATTAGTACTCCGAAGTACTCAGGGGGCACAGGCAACATTAAAAAATCCCTGAAGGGAATGAAAAGCTAATAAACATTTGCTATATAAGATTTGATCTGCCCCAGGCTCTTAATATTCATTTTAGGCTATATTTATAGTGGGATAACTGGGCTGTCAATACCAAATAGTGATAGTTTCTAACGCTGCTGAGGTTTATTATAGGGTCCAAACTGATCATGATAAATACATAAACAATTTATTAAATAATGATGACATGAAATGTGAAATGAAACTCAGAAACAGAGAATGACAGAGCACTCTTTAAAACAGCTACTACATGTGAAGTCGTTTTTTTATTCATATCAAGCCTGATTAAAAAAACTATTCATTTCATTGTCTATCTATGTGTTTCTTCCCGTGCTAAGTAATCATATATTTTAACCTGTGTACCATCTGTGCAAAGCTGTTCCCCCTGGGGTACAATATTATAAGTATTGTAAACTCCTGGTCAAGGTTTCTTGCATTCTGTAATTCCCTCTCTTTAAAGGAAGAATGTGCGACGTTTTGATCCAGCATGAAACCAAAACAAACTTCTGTCTGGAGACACCTCCACTATTACTGAAGCCTCCGCTCTCCTCTAGCGGCACACCTCCAACCCCTCTCCACTCGCGGTCCCACGAAGGAGTTATGAATTAGAACGCACCATAATTAATCATCATTAAGAGCAACAATTGTCATTTGGTCTGCATTACTGTGTTAGCGGGCTAACGTTAGCACACTTTGGTTAACTCATAGCTTCAGATTGCACATGAATTGACACAGAATGACCGTGATCTAAAACTACTTATGTGACATCCAAATAAGCATTGAGTATGTTATTCTTCTTTTCTCTAGTCCTTGACTAAAACAGCTTTATACTAAAGGCCGTCCCGTCCATGTAAACGTGTAGTAAACACGGCTCTGACAACAACACAGCTAGCATGATTCACACCTCCACTCATTGTAGACAGTCATGACTCAGAGAGACATCTACAGAGGATATACTTGATTTCTGCTGTATTTATGTGTAGTTTTAAGGTCCTGCCATTGTTCATGTTGGCTAACTGTCTCACGATCATAACTACAGAGTCACTTGATCATAAGAAATTCAATGTTTTAAAAAACATTTCTGCCTCTACTATTATCTTATATTATTACCGGCTATCTGTTTTTGGTCCTCTGCACTCATTAGCCCGTGTTCTGTTGATATACATCTGCTGCAATGTAAGGTTAATGCACAATCTGTCCGGATAACTCAGGAGGGAGCAAATTTATGTCTTATGGGTGCTGTTTCTGTTGCTCACCAATAGAGGGCACTCAGAACCAGAGATTTCTAAACATCTCCTTTAATCTCACTGTTGTCTGTACTTGATAATACAGTTGAGCAGAGTTTCTTTTGGATATGTCTCACTGAGCTCTATCAAAGAGTGTAATCAAGGATAATGTGATTTTTACCTCCAGGCGGTGAAGCTGCACATGCAGCAGTCCATACTGGAAAAAGAGCTGCTTTACTTTGGATATGAAGCTTTTGGAATCACATTTGTTGATCCGGTGAGTGATTAAGTCATTTATTTTAAACCTACACATTTCTCTCATTTGATGAAGTACGAAGGAATATTAGGGCCACATTAAGGTGGGAAAAAATCTGAGATTTTGAGATTTAAGTCATACATTTATGAGAATAAACTTGGAAATGTATAAGAATAAAGTCATTATTTTAGTCAGTTGTCATATCAGAAGAGCAGCAGCTTGTACAAAAATTAGCATCTTGTGAAGTTATACTTTTGTATAGGTTTCACAAATAAGGAAATACTTTTGGCACATCTGCATCACAATGTTATGAGTATCAGGACCCTAAAAAGATACTTCAAGAAACTTTTCCAAAGAAAGAACCACACTGACGTGCAGGAAATTGTCTCTTTAGTGGCAAAGGAAATGTCTTTACGGGTTCTCATTTCATAATTTTTGCGCAGGCGGATGGCCGCTCCTCTGATAAAAACCTGTCAGAATAATAATACCATAGCTAATTTAAATCGATTTACGAATTTTATAGCAGAAATTTACAACTTTATCCTCGTAAATTTGCGACTTTTATCTTGAAATAATAAAAAAGTCTTTAATGTGGACCTCAACTTGATGGAGTGGGAAATATTTGACTTGTTCTTTAACTGTCATTTTGTAACCAGGACACTTGGACCCCTGAAGATGTCATGCCTATGAAACTGAGAGAAAAGCAGAAGTAAGATTAAAGACACTGTCACACACATTAACATAGGGTGTATAAAGAAGTTTATTGTTAAGGTGATATTATGGCGTCTGACATTCTACCTTTGTGTCTCAGAGCGGACAGAGAGACTGCAGCCAGGATCACAGAGGAAATAGGAAACCTCATGAAGGAGATTGAGACTCTGGTTGAGGAGAAGAAGAAGGATTCTTCTGATATTGCCACGATAATAACACCACAAGAAGCTGACCCTCCTCCTCCAGGTGGCACTATGGTTTATGATGACATCAAGGTGACAATGACGTCCAAGCTAATGAACGGCTCTCAGCGGGTGCTGCTGGACGGTGTGCTCAGTGATGACGAGTGTAGAGAGCTGCAACGCCTCTCAAATGTAAGTAATGTAAAGAAAGAAGCTGCTCACGACTTGAGTTGACTTTTTGCCAGAAAAACAAAAAGTGTTTAAATCTCTTTTGTAGTGCTAAAGGATGGACGGGCTGATATGCAAAGTCACATTATTATTAAACCATCATATGAATAGATGAAAAGAAAATACACAGATTACAAAGTTATAAGACAGTTAGTTCAAATCATGTGCCAATACTGTTATCATATTGGGATGTGATATTAGACTCTCTGACTGGTTGATATGTTTTCTACATGCTACATGCTACCTGGCTTTAACACATCAAGTACGAATAGAGCTAAATAAAACACCAATTGTATCAAATGTATCTTCTCTGCTTATAAAACACGTTTGTTGAACTTTAGATCAGACAAGAGTTTCACAACGCTTCTTAAAAGTCCATGTTGATCTTGTGGTGTCCCACAAGGGTCCGAGCTAGGCCCACAACTGTTCATACTGTATATAAATGACATCTGTTATCACGAGACACTTTACAGAAGAGCAGGAAAACAACCATACTAATTGTTATATTATCTACAAAGACCCAACATCAATCCACCTTGAGAACAGCACTAAGCAACATTTAGCAAAGTTACACTGAGGGGAATAGGTGTTTCAAAAACTGACAATGACAAATATAAAGCAGGGACGTGTAAATGTCAAAGGGGTCAAACTTGTGGATTAGCTGTGACAATGAATTAAAAATGTTCAATTTTATTATTCAAGAAACTGTTTAAAAATAAGAGCTGATTTTAACAGAGAGAAAGAATGTAATGACTTTGGATGAAAAAGGAATCACTCCTCATTCTGAGCTCACAGAGAATTATTACATAGCTTTTGATCATCACGTAGCTTTTTTGCTTCCACCAGCTCATAGGGATGGAACATTTCCTCAGGTGTAGGTGGCTAAACAGCAATTTTTAAAGAAATTAACATTGTTAGCTTAAAGTGACATGTTGCAGTAATAATGTCTGTACTGATAAAGTGTAGTTTTGCATAGCTTTTACAACAATTTAAGAATGTAACTACAACATGAAAATCACTCAATTTGAGTTCTTTTTACATTTGAGGCAGGGAATCTGTGGTTGTCATTATTTTTAAATCTTAAAATAATAAATTAGTATTTTTTTCATTTTTGACATTTAAAAAAAAAAAAACGAGTTAAAAGAACCTGATTATCTGTCACCTTTGCCTATTTCTGTCCACGTATTGTTTGTATATGTTGTATATGTGGTGGTCAGCCCACCATATCATTGTGTTGATGTTGTGCTTATTTTCCAGGCAGCTGCTCTTGGTGACGGCTACAGGGGGCGCCCTTCCCCACACTCCCCCAGTGAGATGTTCCAGGGAGTCACTGTCTTGAATGCTGTGAAGGTCTGTGCTCCTCAAACATAAAACAGAGCTTCAAGTATTTAGGAATCAAGCTGTGATGTTGAACACAGTCCTATTTAAGACCGTGACTGTAAATTGGTTTCATAATTGTGTCTTCTGTGAACGACTCTTCCCACACCACAGCTCGGACAGGAGGGGAAGGTTCCAATGAAGAGCGCTCGTCTGTTTTTCGACCTCAGCGAGAAGGTGAGGAAGGTGTTGGAGTCCTACTTCCGTCTGGAAACTACGCTCTACTTCTCCTACTCCCACCTGGTCTGTCGCTCTGCCATCGATGGTGAGTGTTTCAGCGACAGTTTGCTGTTAACTTGTCTGTGGAACAGCCTTTAATTACACAACATTTCTTTTTTTAAATATTTATTTAGGGCCTTTATTGGAGATATAGGACAGTGGGTAGAGTCAGAAATCAAGGAGAGAGAAAGAATGGGGAATGACATGAGCCCGGAGTTGGACTCTAACCTGGACTGTAGCACTTACCTCCGTGGATGGGGCGCACGAACCAACCACTAGGCCAAATGCCCCGTCAAGAAGATTACTTAACTTTTCCCCCTGTATGTTTGTTCATTCAGAGAAGCAGGAGGGCCGTGAGGACCTGAGTCACCCTGTTCATGCGGACAACTGTCTGCTGGTCTCTGAGCTCAACGACTGTGTAAAGGAACCTCCTGCATACACACACAGGGACTACAGGTGAGGACACACACACACACACACACACAAGTGCACTACAGAATCTATCCACTTCAAGAAAACCTTGAATCAGAACACCCACCAACATCTTAATGTTTCTTCCCTGCAGTGCCATCCTTTACTTGAACGATGACTTCGAAGGAGGAGATTTCATTTTCACCGAGCTCGATGCTAAAACAGTGACGGTAAATATTCAGTTTTTCTCCATAAACTATTTTTTTTATTATCTGTATAAATACAAGTGCTAATAAATGCCACTGCTCTTGAATGTTAAACATGTATTTCCTGTCTCCTCCAGGCTGAGGTGCGTCCGCAGTGTGGCCGGGTGGTGGGGTTCGGCGCGGGGAAGGAGAACCCCCACGGTGTCCGAGCCGTCACTAAGGGTCAGAGATGTGCTGTGGCCCTGTGGTTCACCCTGGATCCTGCACATGAGGAGAAGGTACGGCTGGTTTCTGAACTATAACTGCATCAGTATCTGCAAATTTAGTAGGAGCACCCAGGAGTGTGTCAAGAAAATCTCCCTAACATTTCAAAGTAGGAACACAACATTGACTTTGTTCCTTCCCTCTGCATTTACTAAAGGAGAAAAAGGAAGACATACTTTGAAAGGGTGTACTCAAATTGAAACCTCATTATTTTTAATTAAAGAGTAATTTGCACTGACATTGACCAACATAAATGTGGAAGAAATTACCAAGTGTTTGTCCTTCTCTTACGGTTTTCCTCGAAATATCAAAGGAATCTCATTCAGTATGAACCGGGTTTTCATCTGTCTGTGGTTCTGACATTTTAATTCTTAATTGGCTCATTTTGCATTCTGTTTTTCCCCTCAAATATTTCCTATTCTGTGCCGTAGGAGAGAATCCAGGCCCAGGAAATGCTGAAGATGTTTTCAACCCCTGTGGATGCGGATTTCATCAAAAAAGAGGAGACCGACACCCCTGAGCCGCAACAGACAACACCAGAGCCTCCTGCTCAGGCTGACCAGGAAAAAGCAGACAGTAAACCAGATGATAAACCAGCAGAGCAAAAGCCAGACAGTAAGCCAGAGGATAAACCAGCAGAGCAAAAACCAGAGGATAAACCAGCAGATCAAAAACCAGTCACAACAGCAGACACACAAGTGGACAAATCAGCTGACCCTCCAAAGGCCAAAGCAAAGGCAAAACCGGTCAGCAAAACAGCAAAAGACACTAAAGCTAAAGCCGCTCCTAAAGCAAAAGCCAAAACTGGAGAGCAAGCCAAGGCCAAGACGGCAGAGAAAGTCAAGCCTGCCACCAAAAAAGACGGGAAACAGACGGTTACAAAACAAGCCAAGCAGGGAGATAAAAAAGACGCAAAACCTGCTGCAAAAAAGACAGTGAAAGTTGCTGCTGCCAAGAAGGACTCAAAAAAAGCCAAAGCTGATGCAACGTCAGCCTCAGACTCTCAGAAAGGCAGAGTGGAGCTGTGATCAAAGCGCCTGCAACCGTGTCTGTGTGGTGTCTGCTTTTTCTACAAGTTCTTTTTATGCGGGTGGCTGAATGCAAACAGAGTGAAAGGTTGAGCTATAAAATGTTTTTTGTCTTTAAAGTCACTGGTTATGGTTGATGATTTTATGTTTAAAAAAAAAAAAAATGTCTTTACTGAAAACACAGAGACACTGATGTTTCACGGCAGCCATCTCTGACATCGTTACTTGATTACTTGTTGATTGACAATCTGCAAGAGAGCCTGAATCACTGTCAACGTCCTTATTTGGCATGCAAAGCTTTGGCTCTGTATAGATGGTGTTTAATTTAATCTCTGTTCAGGAAAACTTAAATCCACTCTGTGAATCAATGAAATAAAAGTTCTGTTTCTAACTTGCAGTGATTTTTTTTCACAACAGAAGAAAGAGTGAATGCAGCCAGAGCCCGCTGCAGTACTTGCAGCCGGCACTGGGTGTCAGGATGGAAGCATTGTTCAGTCATTTGTCACACACTCTCACAGCTTATTTAACAAAGCATTACAAATTCACTTTAAAGAGTAATCCTCAGGTAGTGAACTTCAAGATTTGGGGAAACTGGGTTGCTCCCCTGCTGTGATTGGACTACAGCCTGAATAATTCAAAGCCCGGGTGCTCATTGTTGTACTGACTTCCCTTTAGCTCAGCACATTTCTGCACCGTCACTTTATAGAACGGAGAGGCTGCTCAGGAAAACTAACATGTCAGCTTTGTGTCTGTGAGCCTGCACCGGTGTATCTGCTTTCTTTGTGCATGTTGCTTTTCAAAGTCAACTTAAAATTCCTCCCCTTCAAGAAGTCAACCACCAGTTCTGTCAATCTCAACCGATAGAAAACACAGACATGGTGCCTCTCAAGTGGTGCAAAGTAACAGCAAACATTTTGTAAATGGTAAATTTACTTGAGCTTGTATAGCACTTTTATTGGCTTTTACCCATTCACCACGATTCACACACTGTTGGGAGAGGTTGCTAAGTGTCCATCAGAAGTAACTAATCCATTCATACACATTCACACACCATCAACGATGCAGCAGGAGCAACTTGGGGTTAAGTGTCATGCCCAAAAAACCAAGCGGCAACCTCTAGTTTTGAAAAATGAAGCCAATGGGGAAGTGCAAAATCCTGCAGTTTGTTGAATGTCTGCTTGAAGCCGCCTCCAGGAACACCGGAAGTCAAAAACACACAACGGGCAAAAAAGCTGTTTTATAATAATGTTTACAGCCTGGTACACAAAAACGAAATAGATGTGATTAGTTATTGTCCTCATAGGAACACACTGTACGAAGTAAAAAAAAATTAAATATGGCTCCGTCTTGATTTAATGAACGATACATGTTATCCATAGTTAGGTACGTAGCTGACATGATTGACAGGTGGGCGCGATGTAACGGTTCGTCAAGAGGCTTAAAACCCGCCTCAGCTCCAGCTCTCAGCCTGTCGTTAGGTTGACTGAAAGTTAGACTGAGACAGGATTTCCAGCATGGCGGCTGCTGCCGATGAGCCTCCAGAGCCCCCCTGCTGTAACAGATGGCTGACGTCACTCAGGCTTCGTCCATTTATATTTACAGTCAATGCCAAAAAAAACATCGGACATGTGGGGATCGAACCCCCAACTTTCCGGTTGAGAGAACTCCGACTCTACCAACTGAGACGCTTAAGTGTTGTATTAAAGTATTTCCATTTAATGCTTCTTTTTAATTCACTATCCAGGGAAATATTTAATTCGTCTTTCATTCTACAACTTTATAAAGTATTGTTTTTTTCTCAGTCCAATATAAAATTAAATTCTCATACAACTCAATGTTGAAACAAAGAAATGTTTTATTGTCTCATTAACATAGCCCCTGTAAAGATAGTTTTATCTCAGGGAACATTACTACTCGTTGCATACAACACCTTTGGATGTGTGATGTTGAGTTTGTGTAGGGTCAGACAAACACACACACAAAAACCCTCCAACATGGTAGCCCAGTAATCAGCACACATAAACAATACAAGCGGACTCCCATGGGAGGCGTATAGAGGAGGGGGTTTGACAGTTTTACGCTGCCCTACAAATGAAAGCCATGTAAAGACTGTGTCAGTGTGTGAGGCGGTCCGATGTTGAGTAAAAAATTCCTTCAACTCTGTTCAAACAGAGCAGCCAGCGCTGACGCAGAACCTTCCCTGTGAAACACATGCTTTCAATGCAAAGCTACACACGACGCCCACACGTCCATCAACACAAACCCAACATAAAAATCACACTTTACAGCTTTACATATGCCGTCTATGCATCAACACACACACACACACACACACACACACACAAACAAACACACAGGATTCCAGTCTTAGAATGTCCAAGAATCCCCGCGTGGATTTACTTCAGCATAGCGTATCCTTTATCGAAGTTTGATGGAGCCCATAGTGTGATTTATGTGAAAGGCAGATGGAGTCGTCATGCATAACAACTCCAAACCTCCTACAGAATAGAATGCATGAGCAGACCCCTCTGCTGCAGGGTGTGTGTGTGTGTGTGTGTGTGTGTGTGTGTGAGCGTGCGTTGCTGCGTGCGTGTGTGTGGTGTACTGTCAGTGCTTTCTTTGTGTCGTCTTACTCTTCTTTGATTGAAAGAGGGAGAGACACACACAGGCCACTTTGTTTTTCTGTGTATTTGTGGCCTATGGATTTGACCATTGTTTCTCCAAAAGAGAGTGGGAGGGGGTACAGTAGACAACGGAGGTTGGTACAGCCGTCTCTGACTGTTCTGCCTACAGCCACACACCACATTTTAATACATTTCCATGTTTCAAAACTCTGGAGTTTCTCATTTCTTCCTCTTTTAATAACACTAACCTGTGCCAGTGCAATGCTTTATGCTTGTGTGCGTGTGCATATGCGTGAGCCACATGGTTGGTCCTTGTTGCCATGGTGACGTGGCGAGCCATGGAGACAGAGGTGGCAGGTTGGGGTCAGGCACAGTGGGGAACGGGGCTGAGATTAACTGTGACTGTGACTCTGGACAGAGGAGAATAAAACAGCAGGCTATCAAGGACTGACATGACCTCCGTCTCTCCACTCCTCCGGCTTTACTGGCCGAGGATCCAAAAGGAAACTTATCATTGTTCAACGTTTGGGGCTGAAACTTTCAAGATCAGCCTTTCGCTTATCTCTGTAAACCCTTGCTCAGCACTCCGGGAGATGTGTGTGTGTGTGTGTGTGTGTGTGTGTGTGTGTGTGTGTGGTATAGTCCAGATACTGAGCTAAAGGCACAGCACAACCCTGGGAGTCCTTTTTCCTAAGAAAGTGTTTTTTGGCCCGCACTAATAAAGTTTCAATGGAACTATTTAACTGACTGACATGAGGAGATATCCGAATAGTCGCTAAACACACCCCCTCCCTGTCATTCTAGAGGACTGTGAGGTGTTACAGTAAAAGACAAGGTCAAACTGTAGCTGTCAGTTCCATTGCTGCTGTCCGGCCCTCTTCTCTAAAACCAACCTTGTGTTAGAAGGACAGAGGGGTCCATTGTTTCTGCTGGTTGTTCTGACGGATGCCTGGCCGATGACTTCAGCCCGGCCATGAACTATCTCGTTATTCTCCTATAGGACTTGGGATCACAGCCGTGCCGGTCTGGGCTTGGGACCACAGCTGAGAGGAGAGCAGAGGTCCGGTTAGGTGCTGGGCATGTATAGCTGTGCAGGAGGACAGATCTATATGTTCCAGACTGCTGGGGGAATTATTTTTCCTTGCCCCCCTCATTTGCCATTATTCTTTACTTATTTGTTTCTGTGTTGTGGTAATCCAGGGGAGAGAGATGATTCAATCTGTGTTTGCCCCTTTTGTCTGCTGTTTTCATCCCTTCTTTTGAAATGTATTGTATAAGGAATTATGTGTATAATATACTGTATATGATTCTCCTCTCCTGTATATTTGTGGGCTGTTGTTAAAACGCAACATCTTGTTTTTCCTTTACTGTAAGTGTCAATGTTTAAACATAAATAATAACAAATTGATCACAAAAAAAATATTCCAGACTGACATTTTAAAAATAATTTAACATGGCAGCAAAATAGTTGGATCTGACTTCAGCTATTATTCTAGCACATAAAATAAATCTTAGGATGTAAGGACACTGTACTGACAAGGTATTTGGGGCAAATTTGTAAAAACAAACAAACTATTTGGTGATTTTACTCGTACTGGAGTATTACTTTGTAGTTAATGAAAGGCCTCTTTATAAAAGTTGTAATTTGTGAATAATTATAAATCCCCTGTTGCATTAGTGATGGGCCTGTACGATTTGGTTTCCACGATTTTGTTACGCACAAGATGTTGCTCAACAGTGCATTTGTTTTTAAAGTTCTGTTTCTGGCACAGAATTAGTCTGGATGTTTGCTCAGCGCTGTGCGGAGGACCTAATGGACCTAAATAAACAAGCGCTAACATCTGAATGACATTTTTATTGGCCCTCATAAAACAGGATGTAAAAATAAGGATTTTCTACAAATCCCATGCACTCTATCGTTGCCTCACAAATGCACAGTTTCAGTGTGAGTGAAAGCAGAGGTCCATCTGTTAGTGTGTGCATGCTCGTGCTGCAAGGTTAGTGCGTGAGAAGACATCAGCTGCTCTTTTGGGAACAAGATCACTGCGCCGGGGGGTATTTCAGAGAAGTTAAACTCCATGTTGATATATCGCTCCACTCCTTCAAGGCAACTACATTCCCTTTCCTACCTGTACCTTCCTCTACAAATCTCTGGCTTTAAGCCCAACGGCTGCTGCCCAGCACCCATAAGCCCCCTCAGGGAACAGCAGTGATTCTTGGAGGCCCTTTTGTCCCGTCAAATGAAGACATCTCAGCTGGTTGTTCACTGAAGGCAGACCGGGCTCACTGCCATCCACACAGACAGATGGGTTGGTGGGAGGGAGTAGAAGAAGATTTGGAAAGTTGGGAAAGATTTTTGCATGAGAACAAACAAAATAATATAGTATGAAAGAAAAAAGAAAAAAAAGGCTCCTGTATGTGGCAAAAAGGCAAATGGTTGGTGGGAACGCCAGCAAAAGGGGAAGTGAGAGAGACGGAGAGGGGGGGGGGGGGGGGGGGGGGGGGGGATTCTCCTTCACGAGACAGCATGAACATGACAAATTTTTGGAATAGCAGCCAATAAAAAGGTGGCAAAGAGTGTGAGAAAGGTTTTGTAGACACTAGTATCTAAACAGTTGGAGAGCGCTCTCAGACAGTGTTAACATGTTGTCACATTCATCCATGAGATGTAGCTCTGTCTCGGGTTGTCGTTTCGATAAGTTTAGAATTGTTTTTTCTTTTTTAGTAAAGGCTCCTCAGCTGCCTAGAATATTTCAATTTCATGGCTGGATTGCGTTTTTCACCCTGCAGCATTCCAGATATCTGTTAATCTTATAAACATAACCACATTTTTTTTCCGCTTTGTCAGCATTCTAAAAAGTTAGACTATGTTATATTTTTTTTGAGGGATTTCTCAAAGTTTCACATTGCTACAACTCAATATTTGTATTGGATGGTTCCCACTAGAGTGTTAACCCTTTGAGTGCACATCGAGCACATAACACAGTCTCTGACTAAGGATTGACGGAGGTGGGAAAACGTGTCGGTTTCCGGCAGAGGTCACGCATTTGAACTCAAGCAGTGCAGAATTCTACCTACTTCTTCTCGTATAATGTGGATAGAAGGAGAGTTGAGATCAGAAGAGAGAGAGAGGGATTTAGAGACTCAAGATGCTGATGGGGCCCTATTCATTAGTAAACAAAAAAATAACAGAAGCCATGTCCACACATGCACAAAACTTCTTAAAATGTCCTGAAATCTTCAGGAGGAGCTGCATGTGTGAACACAAACAGCCTAAACTTCAGGCCAATTTTATCACATTTTTTAAATACATTTTCCACAAGAAGTCAGAGTGAGCGGATGTGTGAATGCAGCAGCTAATATTCAGGAAAATTCAGCTGGTGACCAGTCGCTCTTTGTGCATTTAATAAAACTGCTTCATGAAATGTTCCGCTCACCTGCACTCTTCCATTTATACCGTGAATATGTTCAATTACACATGGCATTGATATGAAGACAAAAACTGTTATCCTAGTGTCCAGACGATGGATCAATCAGCCATCTTGATGAAACCTTTTTACATCACCTCTTTCCTCTGAGACCCCCCCACCACCACCACCACCACCAACACCACTACCGCCCCAGCCGCCATGCAGCTGTAAAGTACATGTGTGAACAAGCAACTCTAAACAACTTACAGAAGATTTTAGGGGCAGGTTGTCTGAAAAATGTGTTTTTATTTTTAGCAGTGCATGTTTGAAAAGTTCATCTATTCAACACTATACCGTCATTAATTCTTATACTTTCATTATGTCCTGCTGCTTTGAACTTAATCTATATGGTATTTTTTCCCCAAAAGATTACACTGTCATTGAATTGATTTTACTCACTCAAGACAAACTTTGACCTTAAAAAAGCCTAAGTCAACATCTACAACATTATCTAAAAGGTTACTGTCTAACACACGGTGACGTTTTGTTAACATGCTTACACTATACTCTTGAGCGTCAGGTCATGCTTATGCTCATTTTGTGACATAATTGTGAGGTAAGAGCTGAAGGCATTGTAGGGAAAAGATGGGGAGTGTGCGGAGGTGGTGGAGGTTTTGAGGGGCAGAGGGCTGCAGCCGATCAGAGTCGAGGGGCTGTCGAGTGTTTGGTTAAGGCCAGATGGCAGGAGAATGGCGTCTGTAGCCCCTGGTCTGTGTGCTGCGTAGCGAGGGCTGGAAGGAATGCTCGTCTTTTCTTTGCTTTCTCTCAGTGAGTGGAGACTCAGAGGACTGCAGTATAACAGTGGATTAAGTCCCACATTCCCTTTTTAATCTCTCTATAGTCACCCTTAGCTGTTCACCCTCAAGCCTCGGCTTCTCTACCTCCCACTGCCTGTCTGTTGATGTTGGGCTCACATACAGTATACACACACACACACACTCACGCACACACACACACACATGGGCTCATGCACGGACACACACACACACACACACATGGGCTCATGCACGGACACACACACACACTATGACCAGACATGGACAAAACCCCATCACTCAAGTGAATGTATCACAGATTTTACTGAAGGACACCTCAAGAAACATTTGCCAACCTGTTCACAGCCACCGTGTTTATACGGAGCTGATATTGTATATTTGTTTTGATAACACACGGACATAAAACATTAAAAAAAGGCATGTCATGAAGTTGAATGGCACAAAGAAAACAAGGATGGATAAAAAAATAAAAAATAAACCACTTCTTCTGCTTGTTTTTGGGGATTAGATCATGAGTATATTGTGTTTTTAATAACTCAAAACCAGGTAGACAGCATCTGAAAAAGGAGGCATTAGCAACATACAGTAGCCTAAGGCTGAAGATAAATATTGAGTATTAAGCTAGCATGCTAATGCTCATTGTTGATTTTAGCTGAGTTGAAAAAATGACACTATGATTATGTAACACAAGTTTTTTGTTGAAAAGTATTCAGCGGAATTGTTAACTATAGTTCAAGAATGTTTTTAAGATGGTAAAACCTGCGGTGAGAAACCTCAGGTAAAAAGCTAGCAAAGCAACACGGAAACCTCAAATAGGTAAGGTTATACAAACATGTTTGAATATTTATCTTTAAACATTATAATGAGGTCCCAGAATGACATGAAATACACAAGTTTCCTGATTTCACATTGAGTTTTCTCATACTGTATGCTCCTCCTCACTTGCTGTCCACCCAGATGTGAATGTTTTTGTAAGCTCAACATCATAGTGGTTTGTCTGGTTTTTAAAACAATTTGACTTTGGACTTTGGAAAATCAGAAGCCTGAAATGACGCTCCATCATTACGCAGCCTTTGTGCTTTTAACCTGAATTAAAGAACTCTGTCATATTGCTGTTCCAGTGTCATTGTACTGCAGAAGCAAAAGAGGTTTGACATGTAAATGGAAGAAGCTTTGCACACAAACACATGTTGCGTTGCTCTGCCATTTACACAGATGTGATTTTGCTTCAATAGAATATCTTCAACCGCCTGAATCTTGACTTTTTACACAGGTGGAGATGTTCGAACACCCAGTGGAAAAGTGGCAAAAGATGTCTAAAAAATGGTTAATCATAAGAAAAATATATTTCTCTGACGCAAGCTAATTTTAATTCACATTTAATTCGGTCTTGCAACTAGACAAAATGGTGATTAAGGCTAGCTGCTCATTTAGACTGGTCAGTGGGGCTTGAGGTTAATGCTAATGTCATGCATGATAAAGTGCTACCAAGAAAATGATTACGAAGGTTTAATGAGTGGGCTACCATGTTCTTGGTCTTTCATACAAACAAAACAATGGCTACTTTGCATTACCTTTAAGACCTTACTTTCACAGGTATATTTAGTAATAAACAAAAGCACTGGATAAACTGAACTACTGACCTGGACGGAAAGGTAAAGTAAAGGTAAGTAACCAAATGGTAACTTATCATCTTGATGAAGGGAACATGGAAGCCTCGGTTAAATGTCACAGTTATTGGGGTAGAGTAATAGAAACAACTTTGATTCTCTATCCTGTACTTTCAGCTAGATTCATTTCTAGGTTAATCTATTATTACATTGTGCCCTGGAAACATGGTGACACATAAAAAGCAGAATCCTGATTTAGCTAACAGAGCAGCACATTTAGCTATCACTCAAAACACATGTTATAAAACTGGAAAAGCTTCTGTTTCTTGAGGGGGGAATTTAAGAATTTAAGGATCAGGTTATTTTGGAGGTGAAACATTTCCCTGAAAAACTTACATGCATGACAGTGACCGTCTCATTTTTCACATGTTGGTTATTATTGGGCGAGAAAAACGCAATTTATACACCTGAATAGTTAAGGATGTTTAATCTTAGTTAAGGATGTTTAATCTTAGTTAAAGTCATGTAAATGTAACACATAGGTAGGAGCAGTCGGAGTAAATGCTGAAGCCTTACATTATGATTAAACATAACCAATGAGCTGTAATGAGCTCGTCATTGTTATGAATGAAACATCTGATGCTAATGCATGCCTGCTTTAGTTTAAAGCAGGAACTTATGCTTTGCTAATGTTTTCCTGTCCTACCACAAAATATTCTACATATCTTGCAAATACACGGCATCGTGTTAAAGCTATATTACAGTCCTGTATTTCACATCATTGACATTTAGTCCTATGTTATTGCAATAAAAAGCTGGCGTTGACATCCTGTAGTGATGCCCAGAATGTGCTCCAAAATCAATCTGTATGTGACTTGTGAGCCAAACATAATGCTAAGAGGAAACTGTACTGTTACAGAGGAACTCAGGGGCCCCACTCCAGACCAGGGGACCCTGTGAAATGTAGTTATTGTCCTGAGCTCTGGGTTAACCCTGGACTTCAATAAAGCTCTTTCTGGCTTAAGATAAATGCACACTAATAAGAGACACCCTCCCCTCGACTTAAAAAAAAAGGGTTCCTGCTTTCCTTTCTGTTCCCCCTCTCTTTCCCCTCCCTTTCCCCCCTCCAGGTCCCCGATAGTGCTTCCAGGAATTCAGGGCACCGGATAGAGCCTGAACAAACAGGTGCAAGAGGTTTGGTTCCGGCAACTGCATGCGACGAGGAGAGGCGAGTTATAAGGTGCCAAGAGGTAAGGGGCAGGAAGGGAATGACGGAAGAAGAAACAGACAAAACACAGGCTGGATAATTCACGATTGTTGTGTTGGTAAAGAGGAGGAGACTGGCAGGTGACAGAGCCAAATTAAAGAGAATTGAAAAAGTAACTAAGCATATTCAAGACAATGGCTGTTTTTTAAAATGTGCTGTCCCCATGAAATGAAAAATGCATTTTCCTGGTTTTAATCCAGCATCCTGTGTTAAAAGTTATATATGTTTCAATAAAGTATCATCTGATCTCAAAATAACTGTATTGTATTTTCCTATAAAACGTTTCAAATGTCTGATGGCTCATCTTGCACTTAGAAGCGTACTCATTTTAGTACTAAGAAGTTTTGTAGAAGCCTGCGATCCAATCAAATTCATCCCAACGTTATGTCCCTCCTTCTGTCTTGGTGATTGGTTCTACTTCGTTTCAGTAGGAAATATATCAGGACACAGCAGTTAGATACTCCCAAAGTTCTGTTTCATTGGGACTTTAACATTTCCAATCTCACCCTGATCATGAATTAAGGAAGAAGACAAATAGATCGATCATGTCTGTAATCTATATGAAGCTTTAACCATCATGTCTATAATAGTTACACACTGGAGAAGAAGACAAATCAGAACAGAAGATTCACTTCGGCCTACTTGATGTTTCTGGAGTGAGTTTGTGGTTTTTCCTTTGACTTACAGAAACTCCATCTCATTAACACAGAGACCTTGAGATGCTGCTGAAAGATACTTGAAAAGCAAATAACTGGACCTCGAGTTACGCTTTACTACAGCAGCCAATCAGAGTGATTCCTCTCACCAACAGTGATTCAACATGTCGAATCGGACCGAAAAAAGGCAGGCGGGTGCCGACAGGTAGCGACAGAGCTGGACACGTCGCAAATACCAAAGCGACGACCGCTCATCATCCGTCCTAGTTGGACCGACGGCCGGCGATCACCTTGGTGTGTCATTGCCTTTATCCTAAACCGCTACGTTTAACAAATGCTATGTCATGGTTGAACACATTTCTATGAACACACATATTCCATCAGCTGTGAATCTTTCAAAAGACAATACAACTAAAAAAAAAATGAAATGATGATGCTTTGCAGATTCATTTGAGACCAAACTCAGAACATAATTTACCACAGTTTCCATGGTTAACATGTTAGCAGGTTAAAAGAGAGCCGGCTTTGTCACGCTTAAAGTCTGCTTCAGGCTCAACTTATCAGGCTTATCGGTTAATCTTGCTTCAGAAAACTCTTCTGGTTACTGACAGGCTGATTGCCTTTTGAGAATTCCCATTGACCCAACATCTTTGGAAAAAGATCAAATAATGATGTTGTTGTCACTTTACTTTTTCCATTTCTCATTTTCTTCCAAGATGTAGTCTACAATCATGCATACATTTTTCCAGGGATTAAAGTTTCATTCCTACTGGCGTCAACCAGCTGCCTACAGAAGGGCTACAGTTTACACTGTAAAAGTAAAAGGGACTGAAACAGATGAAAAGGTCATAAAGGACAAAAGAAAAGAAAGAGAACAAATGGAAGAGGTGAAGGAGGGAAAGCCTGCTAGGGCTAATTAGAGTGATAATAGGGGGCCAGAGCATGCGAGCAATTGAAGGGGTTGACATGCCAGGGAGAGTGGTACATCTAGAAGAAGGAAAAGGCGGGGTGAGAGGGAGGAGAGCGTTGGGAACAAGACCTGGACCTTCCTTTCACACATAAGGGGAATGCTGGGTAATGGAGGGTGGCTCACTCTGTGGACTCAAAGTCACCCGAGCAAACCGTCAAATTGTCCCGTGGACCTCAGGTCAACCTCTGAAAGAATACATTTATTTTCTAAGTAAAACAAGCGGTCTGTGTATGTCTACCACACAACTACTCATGCAGTCACACGGGCGAAGTGTATAATCAGCTTGTGTCCCCTCACGTCGATTTCAGTTACAGTAGGTCTATAGTGGTGGAAACCCCTGGGAGGTCCTGTGTCGTTGGGAACTCTCGCCTCTAGTTAGCCACTACATGACTACGGTCTTTGATCAGCTCAGCTGACTCTTAAGCTGAGCTTAGTGCGGCAGGGGTCTGGAAAATCTGGGGAGAGGGAGAGAGGTAAGAGGTGGGGAGAGGCGATGGAGAAAGGGAGTAACTGATGGCGCCCACTGAACCATGTATCCTGTAGGAGAAGGAAGAAATGGATAGAAAAGTGATTGGTGGAAGGTTTCAAACAGATGGACGGGAGGGTCTTCTTCCATTCCACCCCAGGCATTCACATGCTTCATAACGACCATCACCAGAGGCCACTGACCTAACGAACGAACTGAAGCCAGGCATGAAAGAAAGGTCAACGTAGCGAGTTTAGGAAACAGTGGGATGAAAAGAATTCGAAGAAAGCACAGCCTCCTTTAGGCTTTACAACATGCATGGCAGTGCTGCTCTTACAGCACTTTTAGGATTCAAGTGTCCAAAATGACAATCGCGGCAATTAGGACACCAGCCAAAAACAATTACCTTGCCAAACATCAACTCACCAACAACTTTCCTCCTCAACATTCTTAATGTGTTGGTTTTGTTACAGCACTTGATGTTGCCCTGTCTATGGGAAAGATGTCCTATTCCGCCTTATAATGAGCAGGTTCTTTAAGAACACTTGAAGCCCGACAAAAATGAACTCTCCTCAGGGCACAGACATACATCATGCATCTCTATGCAGAGTTAGCTTTTAGCTTCTTTCAGACACCACCTTCTCCTAGTTAAGAACATTAACAGAAAAGGCTGATTTGAGAATGACAAAACGGGAGTACTGCTAATTACAATTACCTTCCAGGGTCATGACTGCATTCAAATATTCTCTATTTTACATCAAAGTGAACCACCTGCCTGTTGTGTTACATAATTCTCGTCCAATACTGTTTACATGTCCACATGTCTCTCATGGTTACCCTGACAACACAGGCTAATCTGATAAGCCTGATGTCTTCACGGGTATGAGACTGTGTTAACCACATTTTCTGGTTTCCTGTTTGGAAGAGTCATTTCAAAGACATAACATTTTAGATAAGAGAAGGGGTGGATCCAAACTGTCATTGGTAGGAGAGCCTAGACAATCAGCGCGAGAGTTTTGGGGTAAATCAGACAAAGAGAGCAGGAGGTCTTTTTGTAAACTCTGTCTATAATTGCACCTGTTTGACCACACTTATTTCAAGCTGTGAGCAGTGAAAAAAGAGTTAAAGATGCATGGCACAAACAAACATTTACCCAACCTGCCTTAGGTGGTGACAGGCCATGCCCATCTGGAATTTAATTTAGGTAACCATAGTAAAATTAGATATTTCACCATACCAGCATTATGACTTTTCATACCCGCTCCAAACTCTTCTTGAAAGAAAAAAAAAAGAAATTCCGAGACATTTTGGAAAACAGATCATATGCTACGTATAAAAATACAGCAAGTCGCCAGTGGGCCTTCCTTACCTTGACCTTTGAACCCTTTCTTCACCCCTGTTGTTTGCATCAGTGTTATCAGTGTCAAAATTATAATTATACAATTTCAGGCATTTATGCATGGGCTAATCGTGGCTTTCATTCCCACATGGCGCACGCACGATAACACCATAAAGGAGAAGCTCGTTCTGAAGCGCTCTGTATTTTGATCCGTGCTGGATGGAGACCTGCTGCCTTTTTTTTACTTGTTGACTCGTGAGCTTTCTCCAGCCTGGGCTTTTGGCAGGCTCTTGGCAGTAGTAGTTTTGATGGTTCATGCTATTCTGTGTTTTCCCAACAACACATACACAGCGGCTCAGACGAGCTGAATGAAAAGTGACGATCAGGGATTGTGCTGCCGCTATAACGCATTTCAACACGTCGCAACTGCGAATGCGCGCCTTTCTTCTGTAATAGGGTGCGTTTCATTTATTGTTCAGGGACTCTCGATTTCACAACACTTGACCACGGACAAACGACCTTGGAAGATGAACCTTAGATGGAGTGGAAGGAAATCAGAATTTTTATATTAATTATTATTATTTATTATTAATTTATATTTTTAATGGTTAAGGTGCAATCTTTATCAGGCAAATGTGAAAATTGACAACTTTCAAAAACATGTTTTCTGTTGTGCTGGTGGCATAATGGTTAGTGCGCGCGTCCCATGTATGGAGGTTATAATCTTCCAAGGGGGCGGCCCAGGTTCAAATCCAGCCTGTGGCTCCTTTCCCGCATGTCTTTCCCCACTCTATCTCCCTGATTTCCGACTCTATCCACTGTCCTATCTCTCCATTAAAGGCACAAAAAGCCCCCCAAAAATGTTTTCTTTCATTCAAAGAATCTTAATTTAACATCTTCAGTGTTCTTCTGTCTTTGACTTTTCAGAACATTGGACATCAAAAGAACAGATTTTTGAGCAAAATCTCTTAAACATAAGTCTGTTTTTGGAAAATCCTTTAAGTGTTCTGTTTTGGTGGATGGAAAAATCCATCATTTAGCACATTGTAGGAGATATTTGAAGAGATTTTGCTCATAAAAATTATGATCTTTTCGTGTCAAATGTTCTGAAAAGTCAAAGACAGAAGAAAACTGTTCAGATGTTAAATACGCTTTGAATAATAAAAAAAAAACAAGTTAACAAGTTTCCTTCTACTCCATAAGGTATCCTTAAATGTTAAAGTATTTTTTTAAGGAGGCCTGAAGCCAAGGAGAGTTTAGCAATATGCAGAGATGGAGGTTGTGGCAAGAATTTTTAACTACTTTCACCCCTGGCGCGATGTATCTTGAGAGCAATCCTTCATTGGACGGGGAAAGGAGGACATATTTTTCAGCAGCATCTGAAGGAGTCTTGAATTTTGACAGCATTCTCCTCACCGCAGTGATTTAATCGGTTCTAAAATGCGCCCTCCAAAGGATGCAGCCTCTTACAGTAATTGGGGCAAAGTGGGCCTTTCTCAAACCACTCCCTACACACTTCCACTCCGTTTGTGAGATCGCGTGGAGGGTCCTCCACACTAAGTGCAGTCCAAAACCTGGGAGTGTGGAGTGAGAGTGGGTTATTAAACCCTCTAACAGCAAGTCTGCACTGATTCTGACTTATTGAACAGGTGTAACACCTTTCATTGTTCGTCATTGAAGACGCTCCGTACATCAAAGTTGTGTGTTATCACCCGCAAAAACCTAAACACTTGGAGATGAAAATATAAGTATCATACAAATGTTTATATCAAAGGGTTAACATTGTAATCAGGATCTAATTATTGATCTATTCGTCTTGAAAACAGTATTTATATACTGTGGAGTGTTTAATGTTCACAGGGAATTATCTTATCAACATCAGATCAAATTGATAAGTTAAAAAAATGTAAAGAGAGATTTGAGAAAGGCCCAGTGTGTGTGCGTGTCTGTCACCTTGTTTGCAGGTGTACAGAGCCTGGGTTTCATCTAATCTCTATAATCAAGCCTCTTCATACCGTCAACTCTGCCATCTCCATACAACCAGGTTGTAAACTCAGTTGCTGTGGATCCAGATATATCGGTAAACGTTGCCATTCTGCATTGAGTTCTTGTTCCTTTTCCCCCTCTCTTGTTGCAGCCTTCTGTTCTGCCCGAGTTCCTGCCTGCCCCCTGCTCTGCTTTGGTTCCAACATCCCTTGGAGCTCTCTCTCTCTGGACCTGCTCACTTGGCTCCAAGACCAATTGGAGGTCTTTCCCTGGAAACTTTCCACTGGCTTCCCTAACCATCCCTACCTGCAGTTTAGCAACTTCCATACCCATAATCCAGACATCATTTCTGCACCCTAAAAATCTTCTGAAACCAGATATCTCAGCAGGCAGTGGGAGAGCAAGGTGTTTTGTACTATCAACTTGGGTTCACATTATAAAGCCCTTACTGCAAAATGGTAGGCTTGAATAGCATACTTGCAGGCTATCAGATGCATCAGTTCAATAAAAGTCCCCCGGTCTGAAACTAAAAACTGTCTCCTGTGTAGCAGAAAAACAAACAGAATCTATGAGACTCCGATTGATCTAATTTAATTCACCTTTTCTTTGTAAATGCCAATACCCTGCCCCCATTGTTCTTTCGAAACCACTTTAAAAAAAACAAATCTGACTCAGAATGGGGACCACTGTTTTTGGTGCTTGGCCAAACAACATGGTTTAAAGGCCCTGACACGCCAAGCAGAGGGCAAAGAACTAGTGGCGACAAAGGCCGCCTGTGCTGCGGCGCACAGCGCCTTTTGTCTTGGCCAAAAAGTTGCACTAGAACACACTGCAAAGACTACAGCCGACGGCCAACCACCACGTATGTTTTGTGCATGTGTGAGAGGCAATAACTCTCCATGCCAGCAGGTGGCGGAAGTCTGTAATCGTCATTCCAAAAAGGTGAAACCGTAAGAGGACGAGGAAGAACGCGGATAAATAAATCGTTGTTGTGATACGAGAAGACAATTTTCTCACCACTGTTGTTCAACACTCGTAATATAGGTACTTCTAAACAAGACTAATGTCTGATAAAAAGTTGAAAATGGCACTGCCGTTGTCAGCCCTTGGTCTTTCATTAGTGGAACAAGAATAGAAGAGGCACTTCCGTATTTCTTCTCGTGCACTGGCTCTCCTGTTTTGCTTAGCTGAACAGCCAATCAGAGAGATTACTACCCCCAACCGCGCCGGCGACTGCTCACTCTGATTCAATATGGGGAATCTGCCAAAAAGAGGTCAACTGTGGCAGAATGGTAGCGACAGAGCTGGACACGCCGCAAAAAGTAGGGCGTGTCAGGGCCTTAAGTTGTTTCCTGTAACAGTCAAGACCTAGGGTGGTTTCACAGTGGGGACTCGGGCCTGGATCCGAGTACGCTTGACCCCAAAGTTTGGTTCATTTGATCAATGTGAAGACAAAAAAGTACAGGGAATAAAACGGTTGGTGTGAGTGACAATTCACAAATCATGAAATGTCATGAAGTTAAGAAACCTATTCAACCAAATAAAATTCAATAAAATTATTTTTCCAATTGCATGCCAGATCAAAAACTATTTAATGAGTATTAAGGTGTTGACACACAGTGAGAGTTTGACATTTAAGTTTCTCCGTTGGTTGAGTTCCACACTTACAAAGCCATAACCTCACCAACTGTAGTGTGTTGTTATGATTCAAAGTCAGAAAGACCTCCAAAGCCTCAAAGACGCCCCCACCGCTCCACCCACCACACTGGACCTAAGCACTTGTTTTGCTTCTCTTTCATCTCTTCTCGCCTCTCGGGCTCAGCTGACCCCTTTACTCCGACCAAAACTCACCCCATATGTCAAACCCCTCATTAGACACAGAAAACCTGTACACACAAGGTTTGAACACACACGTACAAACACCCTGAATATTAAAATCTGTAAGGACAGAGCAGATGAAAGGCTTTGAGGATAACAAACCAGGAATGGTTTGAATCATGGGTTCACCTCTAAGTGAGATTCTTTCTGTCCATATACGTGTGCAAATGTGTGTGTGTGGTGAAGGGCGTTCACAGACATGCTTGGTGCCAGATAAGTGAGGTCACATGCATGTTCACATGCTGTTTTAATGGCAGAAAAAGTTCAAGTTCAGGGTTGAAGGAAACACAATGGCAATCAAAAGGAATCAGCTGAGAAAACCAAAAGTGGAGAGAGATTATGTCAAAGCAGAATCATTTCACCACCAACACACCCAACTTTTCCAAATGTGTTTTACTTATTTCTAACTATTCCTAATGCTGAGGTGGATGAGTAATCCTTTTTTTTTTTTTTTTTTTTTAAATCTTAGTCAGAAAAAGAAAAGAAAAGCTGGAGAGTGCATGCAAGAACATGGATGTGGTGTAGAAAGGCTGGCCATATGTGTGTGAGTGTGTGTGTGTGTGTTTGTGTCTGTGCAGGGTGGGGGTGAGACATGTCTCTTACAGATGTGAGAAAACGGCCATGTCCCCGAGAGCGAGTGTGTCCACAGCCTAATTGGCAGAATGGAATTATTGAGTCAGTCGGTGGATTGAAGCTAATTTAATGAGTGGAGTTGAAGCGGAGCTGATAGGATGTGCGACTGTGGGAAAACAGGTTTCTGCGCTCTCCACACACTCACAAAGGACTGGAGTGTGTCTGCGCTTACAGGATGTACAGTGGGGGGAACTCTTACTCGCTCTGTCTCTTTCTCTCTCCCTCCATTGGTCGGGGTTGCCATGGTGACCGGGGAGGCTTGCCTCGGCGGCCCATAATTTCCAGAGAGTCTGTCTGGATGTGACATGTCCTTTTCAGCCGGCATTGTTTGGATGCTGATTTACGCGTGTTTGTTGCACTTTACCACCACCTCCTCCACACCTCCAGCAGCGGCTGCAAACTTTAGAGGATCAAGGAACACAACACCTGCTAAAACAGCATGATGACGTTTTCGGGAAGAGTTTGATTTGAATGAATAAGATACAACGATGAATTTATTATTTCAACTTCATCATTTAATGAAGTTGTTACATCTTTTGCCTTTTCTTTGCCTCCCGGTTTAAAACAGCAATTATTCTCTCAACCAGAGCTGCCCTCTTCCCTCCCAGTAGGCGTTCCTACAATCCTGAGGAGTCCAATCACAGACCAACCTCTTACTCCATCCCTCTGTGGTCATCCTGTTAAGGACTTTTTGTATTCACATGCTTTTTTTTTTCTTTTTTTCCCTGCTACCCCTCATTGAGCCACTTGAGCCTAGAGCAGATGGAAAGATTGTAGAGGGAGGAAAGTAAGCAAGCGGCAGAGATAGAAAGAACTGGCAGGAGCCATGCAGAGAGTGAGGCAGCCCAGCGACAATGCTTGGTGAACTGAACCACTGAACATCAGAAAGTCGTTTTTTTTTTACTCCATTTCAGCCCACTAAGAGACCAAGGAATCAGACAGGACAGCCTTGAGCGGACACATCAACTCATCGTCCCAGCCAAGGACGTGGAAAGCAAAGGAAAGAAGGAGTTAGAGACAAGGAGAAAGAGGGGAGTTCTACAGATGACAGTGAAAGCAGAGAGGTAGACGGATGTGATCAGAGGGACCAGATAGTGAAGAGAAAGTGACAGGATTGCTACAGGTGTGTCCGCAAAGACTGCTCAGAGGAAGGGGTGACACGCCAGTCGACAGAGCGAAAGCTGTTGCAAGTCAAGCAGGGAGTAAAGAGAGCAAAGGGAAGTCAGAGCTAGATAAGGATGGCCAACTCAGGTCTCCAGTTGTTGGGTTATTTCCTGGCTTTGGGCGGCTGGATCGGCATCATCTCCACCACCGCCTTGCCCCAGTGGAAGCAGTCGTCATACGCCGGAGATGCCATCATCACTGCCGTGGGTCTGTACGAGGGGCTGTGGATGAGCTGTGCCTCGCAGAGTACAGGACAGGTGCAGTGCAAGATCTTTGACTCCATGCTCTCGTTGGACAGTGAGTACGATGTTTGACTTTGGCTTAGCCTGACTTGTAGTGGCTGTTTCTCATATCTCGCCTTTGAAGACTGTGAACTGATGCAATCGAATGCTACTTGGTTAAACTGGTCAAGAACTTCCAAATGGATTTTTACAAGAATATTATCGATTTGCTTGTTTTACCATCTTCATTAATAAGTAACCGTAAACAGACAACATATGCAAGATGTTTATGGGGCACTTTGTTGGAAGACTGAACAAGTATTTCATCTGATAATTAATT
Organism: Labrus mixtus; assembly: GCF_963584025.1. Taxonomy (NCBI): domain Eukaryota; kingdom Metazoa; phylum Chordata; class Actinopteri; order Labriformes; family Labridae; genus Labrus; species Labrus mixtus. The sequence goes on along the minus strand of NC_083618.1, from coordinate 26,626,209 downwards.
TGATTATTGAGGAAAACTTTTGGATTAAACTCAGGCAACAACATTCTTGTCAAGCATCACCAGGGAATGTATTTTTTCCCCCTGGTAGTTCTTCTTTTGAATGCACACTACTTCAGATTTTACTGCTGCTCTCATTAGATTTTATTAGTAGTCATGTTTTACATACACTATATGAGCTGTCATTGGCCAAGATGACTAAAGAAAGATTTACTGGAAACTTCTCTCTTCCCTTTGTCCTTCTAAGTTGCCCTGAATAAAAAATCAAAAAAAAAATCCATGGAGCTCTAATATAAATCACAGCAGTTATTACAGTTGGCCCATTCATTTGGCCACACATATAAATCAGCAACAGACGCAAAACAAGCTCTCACTATCTGGGACGGATTATTTTCAGGAGCTGTAAATCTCCCATATAATGCTGCTTCTTAAAGTTTTAATGAAGTTCAATTAAAACTCGAGAACAAAATGAAATGTAAAATGTGAGGAGTGGGAGGGGGTCAGGAATGTGGGGTTCAGACATAAATTAGCTCAGAATATGAGCCTCCTGTCATCTCTAATCTGTAAGTAGGACCCAGTGACTCATAATTAATGACACACAGATTATAGGAATCCATCCATCTACTGTCTGCTTGAATCACCCTATTAGTGATTCTAATGACGGACTAAAAAGGGGGGTGGGCATCGGTCAGAAGACATTTTCTTAAAAACCTTATTGAAGACTTTCAACGCGTCTGTTTTTCTCCCTTGTTTGACCATGTTCTGGTACACTAGCCATGAGAGCAACAGTTGCCGCACTTTGCAAACATTTGGGTGTCTTGTGAGTCATTATATCAAAACATTTTCTGAGGCCTTCTGTCTGTGTGAGGGGTGCCCGAGCTGATCTCCCATCTCCTTTGGTTAGTTGCAGCAATAAGAACAGCGTATTGTCCTGGCGGATGAATAGAGGCTGTTAGGAGAAGAAAAGGGCAGTGTTGAGCCAAACACCAGAGATATTCCCAGAATGCGCTCCGTCTTCCCCACACGCGCACATTGTTCCATTTGTTCATTAACACACCCAGTGAATACAGATTTAGACAGAAGACAAACATTGAAGAAAAAAAACCCCTTAACTCCATGCACATCTGAATGAACACTGAACTGGAAAATCATGACCAAACATTCTCAGGTTCATTCAGGTGGTTTCCCAGACAGATTAGGAAATGGAGCAGATCAGCATCCAATCATGTGCCTGGGGTTCGCAGAAGGCACCGCGGGTCTTGATTAAACACCCCTCAGGTGTTGGTTTGATCCGGCCATAAGACTGATGTGAGTTATGAAGGAACTCTTCTCCCTTGGTTACGTTTCACAGCAGGATTCAGCATGTGATGGTGGGTCGAATTGTTCACTAGACTGTGCTGCGCCTTTCTGATGTGGCGTAGCAAGCGTAGCGGAAGCTGCAGGTTAACCGAGCATCGTGCTCAAGAAGGAGCTGATGATCGGGATCATTCACGGTTGAGCAGGTTGGCTGTTATTATCACAGGAGTGGATGGTGGTGCTGAAAGGACAGCTCTTCAGAAGTACAAAAAATCTGAGCATGATATTAAAGACACATCGCCCCTGACAACACCCTTCATTTACTTAACTGTTGCAGACAACTTAATGTCCAGTCTGCATTAACATTCATGTTGAAGATAAATGCTGCTAACCAAAGCTTGACATGAGGACACTCATTTTACTTTATTGAGTGTTTTGAAATGTCTTTATCTAAATTAGTCAGTCCATCTCATTTCACGACAACTTACAAGTAACATTTGCTTGCCCCACTGCTAGACGTTTTTACTCAATAGAAGCAATTCAGGCCATATGTTTTGCTTTGTATATCTTCAAAAAGGATGTTTATCTGGACTTTGTAGGGGAATGTGGCTTATAATAAGTGAAATTAGATATTTTTTTTACTAGAAATTCGATAAATAGACTTGCTACGATTTGTTTTGTTGTGTAGATGAGATCAGTAAATGAGAGACCAGTTGCTACTAGTAAAAAAGTTTTTAAAAATGTTGCTTTCGGCGTCTGTAGGTCCACACAAGTTTACAAGTATCCAGTGGAAATGTACCATGCATTCAAAACTGAAAAAGTAATAAAAAGCATATAGGCAGAAGTGACAAAAATCAAAAGCACTTGAACTACAGGACAATGGGAGTTTTAATACATCTAAATCAAATATAATTAACCAGTAATCCATCACTATACAACACCATTGCCCATTGATTTAACTTTTAAGAATCCAGCAGGTATAGATATGTGCCCTATAATTATTTAAAAAGCCAGAAACAAACAATGTGTAGTACGCCTCACATTAATGTCTGACTTCACTTCACAGTAATACCAAGCTCAAAGCTCATTGGTGCTTACTAAGGACATACATCTTTGAAAAATCACTAACAGTCTTTTAAAATCTGTATTTTCCACACACATCACACAAATAATCAATTGCTTTGGACCAATCTCATGTGTGATTTAAATACATTTGGTGGGCCAGTGATTATTTTGCGCAACAGGACAGTGTGGTGAGGATATTTGAAAATGAACTGCTGTGTTATTGGTAATGACCAAACATGCTACCTTATGTAAAAAAGGAGACCCATTGATGAGTTTTTCAATCGTTTTAGAAGAACAAAGGAGCTCTTTGGCTCAGACAAAGAATAAACATCACACTATCATTTAAATTTGGATCAATCCATCGCTGGTTTCTGCCTCTAAATGGGATTTGTTGATGGTATAGAACATTACTATCTTTATCTTTTAACATTGAAAAAGTACATGAGTTGAAGTGGTTCAGTTAGGTTTATGATTAACATTGCCAAAATGGTCCTCAATTGTGATAAGGAATAGTGAATAGTGCTGTAATGTGCGATGATGAACAATATCAACATCTACCTGAAAAATACCTTTTTTCTTGTCTGTTTCAGTTTTTAACTTTTAGAGGTTAGTATCGACCAGTTAGGATAATCGATTAGGACAAATTGAATGTCCACATTGGCAGAGTATGTATACATGCATGGTTCTGTAGTGAGTGGGCAAACGCAAATTACGTACGACAGAGTCACAAGTGACCTCACAATGGGACCTTACAGTGCCTACACACACACCAGCTAGCACACACACTCATTGAAAGCTTGTGGCTGGCACCACCAACCTTGGCACTGGAAAGAGAGGCGAGCCCTCCCACACCTCCCTCCTATCCCTCCTCTTAACCTCTCCTTCACCCCAAAGGCCCCTGGACACCCATACTGGTCTGTCACTGATTGAAACTGGTCAGAGCGGTGTCACTATGCAATGGGGCAAACACCCGTACACGCTAAGAAGAAAAGAGAAATCCCCCCACGTGGATGAAAGAGAAGGAAATCAAACCTCTCTCTGTTCAGACACTCCATCAAAAGGAGCTCTGGAGCCATAAATCAGACTTCAAACATGTTGTACCCTCTTTCCTCCATCATAAGTCCCCTCAGATCGGCTTCTGAAGTTATACTTCACTGCCACACCATGAATGATGGTGTGTGTATTTCTGTCACAATGACAAACGATGACTTTAGGAGTACTGCTAAGGCTGTTGTTCAACAGCTCCCCTTGAAGTGATCTTCTTTTTCTTTTAACGCTTTGGCACAAGAGATACCCCCACGAAGAGTCACGACAATGAAAAAAGGCCTTTTCAGAAATCCAGTGAATCTTCGGCTATTGTATTTTAATATTACTGTGAATCCTTGAGACAGCAGTTTGACAAAAAAAAATCATGTTCGTGGACCCTATTTAAAGCTCAGACGTAGAACTTTCCGATTGTGTTGATTTTGGCGCCCCCTGTGGACAAACCCGTACCTTATCTCTTTTTTTATATGGTCCTGTAGATGTGTAAATTTCATCGTCCATTTTTTTAACTGTCAAATATATCATTCATTGTGAATCTTTGCCATGGAAAATATAAATAATAAGAAGGTTGTTTTTGCAACTTATTGTCAATTATTTGTTCGACCCGTGGAAGCATTTTCAGGCTTTAAAAACTACCATATAACGATTATAAATCTTTGTGTCGATGGTCTTGTTTGCTTCAGGAAATCACTTTTAATCCCAGTCTGTTTCATAACCAGCTAAAAACTCTGCATTGGAGCTTTACGATTTTCTGTCAAACTAATCTATTTAATGTGAAAGTAAGTAACCCTGACCTTAAAAAATGTACATGCAAAAATGTTTTACATGGATTCCCTTCCTGGTCTTTATTAAGAGTAATGAAGAAAACCATCTGTTGTTGAAATATCATGAAAAAGTTGCCATTATTTTCTGTTGTATGCTGATAAGCTCTATTCATTTAAGTGTAATGCCAGAGCTCAGTCTTGACTATGATATAAATACCATTAGAAAGTCAATAAACATCATTAAGTAAGAAACTTTCAAAGCTGTAAGCTGCAGAATAAAGCTCCATTAAAAAAAGCTTTTTTATTTCTAGACAGAATCAATGCGATAATTTACAATAATTTCCAGGAAGGAAAACCTTAAGAACAAATAATTTGGCTAAATCATGAAATGGTGTGGTGCAATTAGAAAAAGAAAAAATGAAAAGAAGATCTGTATTTCATTGTAGAAAAGTCAAGTTGTTCTTGATTTATTGATGAATGAACCAAGCTGATACTTAACATTAAGCATTGAAGCTGGAGCAGATGCTGTGTTGTCTTATCATTGTGTAAGCAGGTTAAAACAGAGAAACTGTTTAAAAATCAATCTGTGGTTAATAAAAGTATAACAGACGGTGTTTATTAAAGATGCTAGCAAAGGATGAAAAAATGACTTAAAGCTTCAAACATTACAGTAACAACTTCACATGACATCAGGAATAAACAAGTGTATCTATTGCAGTGATATCTTCTCAGGTCTCTAGTTAACCATGTGTCTAAGCTACATGGGAGACGGCATGCTCATTTTCATGGGACATCAAGGTGATAGTTGTTCTGTTTTAGTTTAGTTTAAATGTTAATTTGGATGTATGACCCCAAGTATGAACAATTAGATCATTTACTGGCTATACTGAAGACTGAGATACAGTCAGATACACATACACTCAGTGTCCAAACCCATTGTTAACTATTCATGTGAATTAAGAACATTAGTTGCAGCTACCCCCCCCAGAGTTTTGTGGCTCTGGAGAAAAACTCAATAGGGAGGGAATCTTGGATTTGTCAAATCAATCTATTGTTTCTCTTTTTTCTGTGGATTTGATTTAATTTGTATTTTCTCTCTTCATGCTCAAACGCTGGATCGCACTCTAAGTCATTATTATTTGAAGTTAATGTCTGAGACCTTGTGTGTGAGGAGCTTCGATATATTGACTTTAATTACCATATTTGTCAGCTTTGTCACATATCAGACTCAGGTTATTGGAGTTTGCATGTTTACCGCCGCTGCTGGGATTTCGGCAATCCCCTCGGTTTTTGTAAATAAGACGCTCTCCGTCAGTATTTTGACAGTGTTATTAAGCGCTTAGCACTGCTTTCTCTTCAATACAGTTGTGAGCGGCTGCGTTTGAGGCAGTAATGTCTGATCGCTGTGGCGACGGCCCCGTGAAAACAATCTTGCTTTGTGACAAAGCCACACTAATCCCACTGTGTGAAGCATGTAAAGCAGGCCCTCCTACAGCTGCTCAGTGTGAGAGAGAGACTTCTGTGTTTCATCCATGTCTGTCCCACCTACAGTTATTGCCTGTGTGCGGATATTGTGCATCTGCACATGTGTGTTTGTGTAAATATGTTCCTCCCACTGAGTTATGTGATCTGACGCCCGCGTGTGGGCAGCACATTAGATTTTTGAAAAGGCAAAAACCACAGTGGAATGACGTGGTGACGATTTAAAGGATCGTTTAAGGTCAAAGAGCTTGGCCAAGAGGGTCACCTATTGAAATTTAAAAGAGAGGAAAACATCCTGCTGAAAAGTAGGACAGTGGTGGACTCGCCCTAATGAGCTTTTAGCCACAAATACATGTGGTCGCCCATCAATCCTTCATGCTGTGAAGCTTTATTTTCATAGTGGTCATTTTGTTTCTAGAAATGTTTTCTTTATACCAAGTGATTGACTAAAGCACTATTTGTTTTCTTATCCTCCTTTTCCCCCTTATTTCCTCTTTCCTTCCTTTGTATCACTATCATCCATCATTCTGTGCTCCCCTCTGTGCTCCCTGCCTCCTGTCTCCTTTTCTTTATCTAGTCCACATCCAGACATGTCGGGCCCTCATGGTAGTGTCAGTACTGCTGGGCTTTATCGGGATCATCGTCAGCGTGGTGGGCATGAAGTGCACTAAGGTGGGAGATAACAACCCAACTACCAAAACCCGCATTGCTGTCACTGGAGGGGCTCTCTTTGTTCTCGCAGGTAGGTTTTCTGTTGTGTTGTGTCCGTTTGAAACCAAAGATAAACAGCTGTAATTCTCAGAAGCAGTGCATTAAGCAAGAGTGGTCTGGAATTTTTCCTAGCCTGAGTCTCTCACCGGGGGTCTTTTCAGTAATTAGAGTCCCTGCTGTAAACAGGAAGTGGTCATTTTAGAGGCATTAGCCGCTGACCTCAGATATAAACCACAAGACCCAGAGGAGAGAAATGAACCGAGGAAGGATTTCTCTTATTCATTTGTGTGTTGTTTTAGCTATGAGTAATGCAACGCACTTAAACTTATTCTGTCTCTCTCGACAGGGCTATGTACACTGGTTTCTGTGTCCTGGTATGGCACTCAGGTGTCCTACCAGTTCTTCAACCCAAATACACCGCCCAACGCCAGGTGTGTAACCGAAGTGCTGAACAACTCTAACCTTTAATTCTTTCTATGGATCTAACTCGGAGAGAGAGTTTATGTGTAACCTCCTTTATAGTGACTTGTGTAAAATCCAAATATTGTTGCCAATCAAATGTCATTACAAACATTGCTGTCAATATTTGAGATCAACAGTAAAAATTGAATTTTCGATAATTGTGACATTTTTTTAGCATTGGAGCCCTTTTAATGACTGATTGACACAATCAGCTTATTCAGCTTTGTCTGTGAAACATAGTGATCACCTATGCAATCTAATGCAATCCAATACAGCAGCTCTATAAATTCTACATTTACGAAGCTTCTATATATATTTTTTGTTGGCATAGTCAATGATTCTACTTCATATTTAAAGAAGTCACTGAAGTCATTGTGGGTGGTGTACTGGAACGCATTACATTTACAAGTGTTTTTAATATATAGCCCCACACCCTGCACACCCTGCAAGTTCTAAAATAAATATAAAGTAAATGGTAAACAGACTTGAGCTTGTATAGCGCTTTTCTAGGCTACTGACTACCCAAAGCGCTTTTACACTTCAGGTCACACCTACACATTCACACCACATTCACAAACGGATGACCGAGGGTGCCACGTGAAGTGTCCATCAGTGTTAGCTAATCCCATTCTACACATTTATACACAGCTGACGAAGCAGCAGGACACAATTTGGGTTTAAATGTCTTCGCCAAGGACACATAGGCATTTGGCTGTGGAGCTGGGGATCATACCCCCAAACCTGGATGAGAGACGACCGACTTCACCACTAAGCTCTTATCACCGTTCTGACCATATCGGCAGAAAGCTTTGCACAAATGGAAATTTATGGTAGAGTTTTTGTATTTGATTGTATTGGATTGCACGTCATAATGTTTTGGCTCATCAGTGTAAGCCATAGTGTCTTTTACATTGGCAGAGTATTCAGTCGACTGAAAATGTATTAGTTCAGTTTGAGGCATAAAAATCCGAATATTAAAATTGTATCTAGAGAAACGAAAGTATAAAGCCCATTGGATAAATAACCCATTTTAAAAGTTCTTCCTCATGTCACTTATTATGCATATAACAAGCTGTGTGACTGTTGTGCAGCTGAGCGATGAATTCATGTTGAGAAGAGGATGTGCAGAGAGAAACTGATCGAGGAAAGACATCTGTCTCCATGCTTATCTGTTGAGTGTTTACATAATGGCAATGGAATGATTCAACAACTCTGGCCCCATGTTATACAATACTGTTATATCACTGTACTATATTATACTAATGACATTCAGTCATTTCCTTCAGTCATTATGCTTTACATTAGTTAGAATAGATGTGAAGCTTGTACTCAACAGTGATCCACGCTTAACAGTCTGTGTCAATCAACAGTGCTCATGACCCCATTTTCAGAGCGTTTCTCATCAGCACCTATTGTTGCTATGTTACGAAAACTAACTTCTACTTTCATCAGTAGTGGCCGACATTAGCAGCAGCTCTGGTCCTGGAAATTGTAACATCAAACAGTCGAGTCAGATTAGCTTTTCCTCCACCAATGTTGTTTAAAAAAAGCTGATTAGTGATGTTTCAGTCGCTAAAAAAAGCCTCCTCCGTTAAATGAACGACGGAAGCTGGCTCCTGTTTTTAGCTTGTTTTCCTTTTTCGCCTTTTTTGTTATTATTTAATACAAAACGGAATAAAACAATGACCGTTTTTTTTAACGTCACTCGGCCACAGGCACACCTATCGCTCAGTTGTATAACGTTAATGTTTATATCAAACATCATGTTAAAATAGTTTTATTCTAGGAATAGTACGGTTTGGTATAACTAGATTGAAAAATGTCAAGAAAATACATTCGCAATTATCAATCATAGGTGAAAACGTTGCTAAATTTGGATGATTTAGTAAGGCCAAAATGGTAATAAATGAAGAGCCTTTTGGAAAATGAAAGCCGGCTGGTATTACTGAGCTGAAATAAAAGCTGATATCAGATATCCCTGCCCCTCTTTATTTTGATTGGTCGGTAAGGAAAAAATGACGTTGAGTGCAGTGGCAAAAAATACAGGACATTTCTGCACCCAGGATGCTGAGTGCTTTACTACATTGGTTTTGTTTTGAAAATGGGTGCTGCCAGCGAAAAAAACAGTGTTAGTGGCCAAGACCTTCATTTTGTGATTAATCACCTTAATTGTGGTGATTGGTGATGAACTAAAGCTTCTAAGATTGCCTAATTGTAGGTGATAAACATCACTGCTTTAACTGCTGCCAATTACTCAACTGAACAAATGGTTAGCTTAGCTCAAATGGTCACTACTACTTATACTAAGTCGGTTGATCAACCGCCAAGGAGATGCATAGAAAATGATTCATTATCCATATGGCTTGGTTTATCTGCTTAAAGTTCCTTATTAAAGCTATATCTAAATGATGGCTGTCATTCATAGAACAACTGCTTATGTTTCCTTATTATGGCTAATGAATATGGCTAGCTTAAACTAGTATTTTTTCCAGTGTGCAGCCCTGAATACCCAAAACCAACCCCAAAGAAAAAGTTCCTTTTATAGCATTAGTTGGGGATGTCTTTGCTTTCCATCACACATCGACCTTCTGAAAATCAGGAAATGCAGAAATGTTGTGGGCGAAACCTCATGACGGTCACTTTCATTGGCTCTTTTAAACGTTCAGGTTTGTTTGGGAATCAGAGAGGAGGTTGCTCTCGATCCTTCTTCACCGTCTTTTATAACTTTTCTCATACCTTGGTTCTTGGAATTACACGAATGACGTGAAAGCAGTAAAACAGCCCACACTGTACGTATCAATCCTAAAAGCGTTTCCCTTCTCTTTCTTCCACAGGTATGAGTTCGGCTCGGCCCTGTTTGTAGGCTGGGCAGCAGCCAGTCTGACGGTTCTGGGCGGCTCCTTGCTGTGCTGCTCGTGCTCTAAAGAAGAGATGCGAGGGCAGCAATATTACCGCCAATCACAGCCTTCCACAACCAGGGAGTACGTCTAAACCCACCCACCCCTTCAAATAGCCTCCCAAACAGAGAGCATAGGACACATTTGGCACTACTGCCCCTTTTCTTCTTAGTATTATAACTGTAAAAAAAAAAAAAAATCATGCAATCATGTAGGTACTCACTTACTGGCATGTACAAACACAGGTGCTCATACAGTACATACAGTATAACACATTACCCAGTACTGGGACTTTGCAAATATTATTAATGAAAGGAAAAGTATAACAAGTATCAGAGAAGATACATGGAAAGACTGGACATGATAGGTATAAATACTGATATAGTACCACTGAACTTTCGTTAGCATGTCCTCTGCTTCCTGGTTGGCGCTTCATTCTGCGGTTTGCCTTCATATTGCTCTGTGTGTATTCACACTCCACTGGTGCAGTTCAGTTGTGTCAAGCAGGAGCCCCAACCACTGCTCAGAAAAAACTTGGGAAAGTCACAAAGCGGCTCCGCTGCAGCTGTGGGAGAAACAGCGGTTGGCCTGTACAATCTCACCTGAGAAAAACAGCAGCGATTGCAGAGGACACTGATTTCACCTGCTCAGACTCAAAGCATATAGCTGCAGCTTAACAGAGAGCAATACAGGATTCCTCAGGATAGAGGAACCTTTGCAATAAGTTTTACTCTGGTGCAAGTGCAAGTATCTAGTTTGTAGTATTTACGTTGAAGTTATGACGAAAAACATGTTTTTAATCTAAAGCTAAGCAAGATGTGGAGTAATTAAAACTAAGAAGACAAAATACAAACTTTACTCAGAAAGACTGGCTGGTTGTTGCCTGAATTTCTGAAACAGATTTTGATGAGGAACTGCTAAATACTTAAAGTCTTAAAAAATAAAACTACTGCCAATGCAGAATTCTGGTTAAAAAAAACCCCAAAAAACAACCTATTGGAAAGAGACCATAGCTTGATGAATACAGCTAATGTGTGTCAAGAGTTTAACAGTTGCATTGTGTGTATTGCCACATTAGAAATAAACAGTTTGTCATATGGCAAATTAACTAATTGATAAATATATGAATTACACCAATTATTTTCTACAGCCTCCATCGTTATGTTTTTTTATTTTTTTATTTATTTTTTACAACTTATATATTCATCATGACTTCTCGTTATTTCAGTCTGACAGAAGCAGACAGCCGGTGATCGAACACTTTCATAAGGTACAAGAGTTTAAAAAATGTGAGTTTGTGTGAGAGAGAACACAACCTTGAAGCAGAAAGCCAGAGTTAACTGAGTAAAAAAAAACATAACCAGCTTGTTAAACCCAATTTCCCCTAACTACAACTTAAGCTTTGGCAATCCAGCTCACTCAAAGACAGCTCCGGTGCTTTCAGTGTCCTGTGTAATTAAGACTTCAGGCAGCCGTTTGATAATCGCAGAGGAACGTCCTCACTTTAAAAGAAGCTAGTCTTGATATAGTCCTGAATCATACAAGAAGTAGGCCTACTCACTGAGAGCTGCACATCATACACACAGTCTGCACTGCAGGAGTGGAGGTGAACTGCTGGTTAAAAGATGTGTATTGAGTTTGTTCTTTGTATGAACACTGTCAATGATCATTTCAACACTTTACATTTGGACAACGTGAAGGTTCTCACTAACACACATAACCGTTCTCCATTTACTAACACCATCGTTCTACGTTGATTTCATTATCTCTTGTGTACAAACACATGAATGACAAATATTTAAGCTATTTCATCGACTTCTCACACAGGTCTGATCATCATAAGCTATAGAACAGGAGTGCGGTATTTAACATTACTTTAAAAGTGGATCATAAGCTAATCATGTCATATCTAACTTCACTGCAATAGAATTAACTACTTTTTTTTTTTTTTTTTTTCACAAAGATAGACTACTACATGTATTACAATAGACACAACCAACTTTTTAAAAACCTTCCCATCATAAGAGCCTTTAAAACGCAACAGCAGGTCTAAATTGGCTCTTGAGTTCCCCCTTCATGCTCCCACGTCACGGCCCCTGTATTTGTGTTTTTTTTCAAAAGAGCTGCTCCATCACTGCTCCAGATAATGAAGCCATTAATGCTTCTTAGAATCGCCCCCCAGTCCCCTCGTTTCCGGGTCCTACAGCCTCTCTTCTTGGTAGACACTTGTTTGTGGAGTGCTCTGTTATTCTCAGTTTGTGGGGGTGGGGTTGTGGGTCTATAGGAAAGTCCGCGTGCCCTTTAAATAAAGGGGGATGTCAGGCGTCGCTGGTCTGTCAGTAGCAGCTGTGCTTTGAATAGCAATGGCTCAACAACACGCCTGATGGAATGACCTGGTCAGATATGTCCAAAGAAAAGAAAATGGGAAAAAGTACGGAAGCCCCGAGCGAACATGCATCCATATCATTTATACTGGGATTTTCAGTGCTAAAAATAGATTGCAGTTGTTTTCTGGAGATCTCCACTTATTCATCTCAATCTCGGGATAACCGCACCAGTTGACCAATGACAGATCTTGGGAAGTGAAGTCAATGTCATGGGAAACCAAACAAGATAAACACGTTGAGATATCGAGAAAGCAGCCAATAAGTCATTATCACTAAAAAGAAAAAGGGAGTATAATAAAATGTATGGGTGCGTGTCCTCTTCGGGCTTCAGTATAAAATACTTTTTGGGGTTATTTTACTGTTTTGCTTGAACCCAGATCTTTTCTAAAATGAGTTTTGAAGTGATAGTTAGCATATAGCATAGTTTGTCAATGGGTTTTTTCAAGCAAACCAAAAAAAAGAGATCAAACTAATCCTTAAAGATATTTTATAAACCATCAGTTAGCTTAAGTTAAGCATTGTTTGTATTTATTTGAAGTAATCTAGAGATTACCGTTGGCCAACATGTAGCAGCACCATCCACGCTCTCTCACTGACTTTCTGCTCACGTCTTCATCTTCATACTCATCGTTCATCTGTTTCTCTTTCTAACACTTCAAAGCTGTTTGTGAGAATCTGAGAGGTCTTGATGTGTCTCTTATTTTCCCCTCGCGTCCTCTAATCCTGTTCTTCTCTGACTGTCTTCTTCTCTCCTCTAATTCAGGGCAGAGTTGTTGAGTGAAACTAGTTTCCCTGACTGATCAGCCCCCGCCTTTTTATCGAGGACTGTCCGACTGTCCCACCACTGTCTTCCCCCCCCGCCCCCTTTTTTTCCTGTTACCTCTTAGACCCCTAAATTTGGACCTCTTGTAGCAGAATTTCCCCCCCTTTCCTCATTACTACAGATGCACCTTATCAGTTTTAGTGGGAAACTAGATGAATTGTCTTCTCCCATTTTCCCCCTACCTTCTGAGCCTTTTTCTGTAAATATGGACTCTTTAAGGATACATGATCTGACCTTTAAACTCAGAGATAAGGTGACCGCCTCCATTTCAAACCTGTCGACCCTCTGCTACACCACCCACAAGCCGGCTCTGTTCATTCATTGGTCGAAAGTTAACAATTTCTTGAAACCCTTTGTGGTTTTGTTGCGCTGATTTATGAGTTCACTTATATCCTATGACCTCTGGGTTTTGTTTTTTCTTGAGTTTTTATGTGTGTGTAAATGTCTCTTCTGCGGTTTGTTTTGTTTGCTGTGACTGTACTTTGACTGAAACATGTCTTTTTTTTCCCTTTTGAATTGCAGACCAAATGTTAAAAGTACCCCACCAGAGAAAAGGGAGCAGTACTTGTAGTTTGGGAGAGTCTTCTGGCCTTACCATGGTTTAGATTCTGTCAACAGGCAAAAAAAAAAAAAAAACCCTCTCACCGAGGAATTCAAAACAGACAAACAGACACCATTAATGAAAGACGTAATGCACAGCAACCTTACAACATGAATTAAACTGTTTTTCAATGTTCAATTTGTTTGGGTGTATGAGAAATAGTCTCGGGGGTTTGACAAACATCAGATTCTGTCTTGTCTGTTTTGTTGACTTTGGGAGAGACATTCATTCAGGGTATGTTTTCTATAACATTGTTAAAATGCCCGGGTGTATATACCACCTTATTCTTTTTTTTTTTTTTTACTACATATATAATGTTTTACTACAGTGCCTTATAACACATGTTTGTGCACATGTTTGTTTTTGACTTCAAGGATTCTTTATCCCATCCCGTCTGAGGGATGTGTGTCTATAGTTCCTCTGCCAGCATTTCTGGATGGCTTTTTCTATTGTTGGATTTCTGAAACTGAATGTGAAGCTACTCTACAGTACCACTTATGAAACAACAAACACATACACACGCTAGATCTTCAGCATATAGTGCCTTATGCCACTGTTTGTGAGACGCTGTGTGCCTGCTTCAATGTAGCCTGGATTGAGGATATACCCAGTAGATTTTGTTTTTGTCATGTGCTGATTATGATTTGGTGTGAATGACAGAGTCGTTGTCTTATCGGCTCCGAGGATGTACTGTACTGTGCCGTCTCCTGTACTAAAGAGCACCAGTTAGCTGAGTGTTCAAAAAGCCCTTCTGATGCCTGCATTTATTTACCATGCCATTCCTTTCTCTAATATTTACCTCCTTGATGTTGTGTATCATCTCATTTACAGTATACCCCTGTCTGTTTCTTTTAGAATAAAGTAAACAGAGACATAAAAAAAAAAATGTGATCAGACTGAGTCATTGCTTTTTGTTTTTTTGTTATTTTCCTAACTTTCTTGCCCTTGCCTGACTCGTTCCTCCTTTCCAGCTCAAATACTTCTTTTGCACCCTGTTGTTCAATAATTGCAGACGTGGAATTCCACTTCTGCTCCACTGGTCTGTGGCACATTCTCTACGGTGGGCTCACAAAGTTAACACCGCCGCTACGACTGACAACAACACTTCAATTTGTTTTTTTTTTCTCTTGTTGAGACTCTTTGTTTATTTGTTAAGTAGAAGCTAGCGTGTTAAACCTCTTTTGAGGGTGGCTGCATTTTGGGAGCAGAGACTTTACATGCCAGCTGATGAACCTGAAGCAAAACCTAATTTTATACTGTGAAATGTTTCATAAAAGGAAAGGTTAAGATAATACGCCTTACATGTAGTCCAACAAGTTTAAGCAGGCTTTGAGGGTTAAAAATTGCTGAGCTTGTTTTTCTTTAATTTGACGCTTCAGCAGTCTGAGTTTGATAAATCAAGTCTTTCAGTGCAAACAGTGTCAGTGTTTTTTTTAAGGGGGAGAAACAGACAGTATTTGAGTTTGCATACGGAGTAGAAATAAGGCAGTTTGAGTGAAAAAAGTCACAGTGAAGACACCAGTGATGTGAACACAGTGTGGGTGTGAAATCTCACATACACCTGACATGTACGGATGCACCTACACCACCTATGACTATACAGTCTGTTCAACCAATCTGACGCGCAGCTTTGACACCCTGTATGACTATCGTGAAAAAAAGAAAAGCGACATTCGCTCCAGCTGTATGTACTATATACAGACTTATATTAAAGAAACTGTGATTTATGCACAATCATAAAACTGACATCCAAAGAAAAACACACGCATCAGCATCTTTCTCCTCCACATTTTCCTGCTAATCTCAAGCTATGCAAGCGATATTTTTATCCCTCTTATCAGACATAAACTTCTACAGATATGGGACGTAGAGCTGCAGAGACGATCACAGCGCAGATCCACTGTTATGGTGAGTGAATGAAGTTGACACACAGAGCAGAGGTTATTAAGATAATTATGCCGATTAACTGAAGGTTGCGGCAGAAACCGAATCATTATAGTAAACACGGGAATGTGTTTTCCTCCCCATGATGATTGATAATGTGTAAACATGCATTTGATTGGATGCGCACTGTGGTAATATAGGAATGCGAGACTGGAATCTACTATTATTGCTAAACAGTAAACATTATTACAATAATATAACATGTTTACATGGGGAGACTGCTCGTTCATATTGTGGGGGAAATGAGGGGGAAGACTTTTTGAACTCATTGAACTGGAGCTTGATTTAAACAACTCCTCCAAAGAGCGGATGAACATAACTCATGCTGAATGTAAGGAGAAACATTGGAAACACTGTTGATACATATTAATTTAGGAGAACATCAAAGTCCCTGGAAACCCAAAATATTATGTTATGTAGCCTACATAATGTTAAGTGTTTTTAAGTATTAGAAAATAGTTTCACTCCAGTTTTTTAAATATTATTCAGTATCAAAGTCCTTTAACTTTCCGTGTCATTAGGTTTGGATTGGGCTTTTTTAAGCTTGAATATTTATATTAAAATGACACAATTATTCTGCTTACAAATCACAAGAACACTGGCAGCAATGTACATCAGTTGTGAGGATCTTCAGGGAGTTATTTATTGATGAGAGGGATCCAGTTTGCTGCAGATGCTAATGCCGGACGTTGATGATATATTTTCTGTAGTATTTTTTTTTTTCGTGTTGCTGAAATTCATATATATATAATTTTTTTTTTTTACAATTCTTAAAAAGTGTCTTTTCACTTTGATTTAAGTGAATGCTTGAAAAGACTAAAGCATTAACAGAATGAACAGGAAATAAGTTTGCTTAAATAAAAACATCATATTGAAGATTTGTAAAAAGTAAAAAGTCAAGATTTGTCAGGTCTGTCCTTAAGAGGAGAAGAAAACTACTTTCAAAAAGTTTGTTTGTTGAATGGATGTCAGATTGATCATTTTTGCTCTATAATCGATTGTCACCTGCATCTTAAATATATCTGCTGCGTGTGTCATTTTCACAGACAATGCTACACCTGTTTGTTGCTGTCCACAAGGACTGTTTTTCCTGCATACATATAAGGCTGCCGACATGTAATTGCTCGATACAGCTCAGCACAAATGTTCTAAAAATGAAACAAGAACACTTGTTGGAAATCCAGATCTCACTGAACAGATTCTAAATTTGTATGTAGAATCTGTTAATAGAGATGACTTCCTGATGGACTGACTGAGAGAGACACTCTCCTAAGCTGAGGTAGGAGTAAACTTCCCTGAGCCTAACTCAACCTAACTCAAGTGTTATTTTCAGCGTCCCTGGATTGATCTGTTGGAAAGGTCTAAAAATAGGGAAGTCAGCACATTATGTCTTCCTTTGAACAAGCCTTGAAACCATTCAAACTTTCTACTTGTGTTTTTCCTGCATCTCTCTCTCACTGATGGATTTATTAGAAAGTCAGTGAGTGGGAAGAAAAGAAGGGAGCTGCTGTTTAAAAAGAACCTCAGCCTTGATTTCTCAGGTTCTTAAAAATATATTTGTGAACTGCATTAGATCTTTGCTACAGGTTTTTATCTATTTATCTCTCTCTCTCTCTAGAGCCGTTTTCACATATGCACTCCGGATAATATCTAGATAATTACAGGAGGAACACTCCGGAGATTCTCCCGACCTAGCCGTTCACATATGCTCCTCACAGCGGGGGACTATCCCTGTCAGAGGGGAGGGGGGCTCGGGGGATTTCCTGAGGTAAAATGTGTTGTAAAAAAACAATGGGGAAGTAGCGGCCGAAGCAACAGAGTCCGCTACACGACGTTATAATGAGAATATTTGCCTTTATATCAATGCTATGTGTAATCCAATGGAATGACAACATCCACAAAAGAGAGGAGAACAACATACTGACGAACAGAAAACAGAATGCAGACGTTTAATTACGCGCACGGAGATCGCAGCGGTCGCGTGCAGACACTTTATGCAGTCACTGTATATAAACGTCACTGGGGTCCCATTGGCTCGAGGTGAATCCTTCAGAGAATATGGTGCCGCGTTCAGACATCGGCTCACTCAGACTTTCTGCGGAAAAAATACTAGGGGTCTGGTACTCCGAGTAAAGTCAGCGCAAAAAATTTGTAACAGAGCATCTTTAAACTCAATATGTAAGGTCTGTTTATTGTTGCATTATAAAGCTTACTTAGGATGTAATGTAGTTGGAATTGAATTATACAATGTGGGTGTGAATGTAAATCCAGGAGAGGGAGGGAAACAGCTGATTCATGCTAAATCGACACAAAACAACAAAACACCCAAGAGCCAGCCTTCATGCTGCTGCTACACTTTCCCTTGCAAAGTCGGCAGAAAACATTTCATTTGACATTGTGGTTCATGATCTAGATATCTAAAGATAACTCAGTTTTGCATCCTTAGTCGTATAGAGGATTTAAAAGTTTTCCCTCTGATAACATACAGCCTCTCAGTAGCTGATCAGTTCATGGGTTTATTTCAATGGCTAATATACATGATCTCATATTTCATCCACTTTGGTCTTGTGTGCGTCACAGCTGCAACACACACACTTTTTCAACCAAGACACAGATATGAGTCAGAAGTTCAACATCACAACAGTCGCTGCCTGAAGTTCAAATAACAACAAACTCCATCATGTGGAAATGTGTCTAAACCACAGAATGATATGAATCTGAAGTAGTCGCCCTCTGAGCACAAACCACAAACCAAACAAACTGCTTCTGGCAGGATTTGATTAAGACTGAGAGTGAGGAGCTGCAGTAAAGACCTCCACACAGACAGAGGGCAGCAGACACCTGCAGCAGCCTGACCCGCGTCTGCATGCAGGGGATCCATGTCCCACGCCTGTTATCTTATTGTTTTCATATTAGACAAATCAACTACCTTCAAAATAAGCACACTACAGTTAATCCATTGAGTTTATTGTTCTTTAATTAGTTTTAAAAGTGTCTATAATTATATATCCAGCCTGTAACATGAGCATTTAAATCAATAAGGAAGCCAGATTTACAAATTGTTTTTTTTATATTATTTTGGGAATAACCAAAATATCTTGACATTTATTAAAATAAATTGACATTCAAGTTGAGATCCTTGTAATTTACTTGATTTTTTCACGTCAATATTGCCACCGCTATATGACCTGTATGTCAAAGGCAAATATCATCTTTTTTCTATCCCTCGTTTTCTAGTCTTCTGACAACTCAAAGCGCTTTTACAACGCCGGTCACACCTACCCATTCCCACCCGATCACACACACTGATGGTGGAGGCTGCTATGTAGTGAGACCAATCAGAAGTAACTAATCCCATTCACACACATAAACCCTACGCCACCGACGAAGCAGCGGGAGCAAATTGGGGCTAAGTGTCTTTGCCCGAGGACACCTGTAGCTGCAGGAGATGGGTATTGAACCCCTACACCTCCAGGTTAGGAGACAACCGACTACCAACTGAGCCACAGCTGCCCACCATGACTGCGACTGTACAAACAGGGCGAGTCACTGAACAGATAAATATATAGATTTGACACATAATGAATTGATAAACTGTAAACAAATCTAAATTCTATAACGTAGTAAAAACATGTCTTTCCCATCCAGCTGCAATATTAAAATACTGCATATACATCATCATTACCTATTATACTTTTTAATGATATCACAGCATATTGGAATATGGCCTGTCACTGCTTTATTTTAGGAAAGATATGCACTAGTGAACGTGAGTAACAGAAAGCTGCTGCGCTGTACTGAGGATCACAGATTGTGCCTTTAAATAAAGTTACAGTGATATTTGTTGGATGGAAACATACCATGTCCACAGGGGATGTAGCTACTGTTGTACCTGGCAGATGCTCCATGTAAGATACAGATACATCTTCTGTCTTCAGGGCCGGGGAGCTGTCAAGAACACGCTGCCCCTCACTGAGGAGAACTCAGACCTGCTGAGGTGAGCTGATCTTCAGCGCTTTGCTCGACCATGAGACACAGTGCGAATGTGATGTTTAAAAAGCCTGATCATTAAAACTGTGTATGATTGACGTCCATTTAGACTGTTGGTGGTAAGATAGGGGTGTTTGAAAATAAGAGAAAATATCGAGAAGCCTTCTAAGCGCATGTTGAAGCTCAGAGTTTACCCACCAGTGTATCACTGCAGTCAGATAAACTACACAGTAGTGCAGCCTAGTGGTTACTCTACATGCTTTCTACATACAAGGATTAGCGGTGAGTGCAGATGAGAAGTTTAGTGTGTACGTGCATGCAGAAATGTTACCCTCCAACAGTCCTTTCCAGCAGCAGCGATTAGCAGCAGAAGGCTTGTCAGCGCTATCAGCAGCCCCAGGACCTGAGTCTGTCCTCTGATCATCCTGTCCTCTAGTCAGCTGCTGGAAAAATTACCAAATACTTCCATCATTAAAAGATCAGAAGTGACGGTTGCAAAAAAAAAGCCTCCTGAACAAATGCAGCTGGTATGGAAGGAGAGAAAAAATATTTTAAAAAGGAGTTAATGACCCGTATGATACACGTCAGAACAAATGGAAAAAGAAGTCTTCACATCGGGCCTCTTACGTCAGAGTACATGTTCAACAATGTAAAACTAAAGCATTGCAATTGAAAGCCCATTTAAAAGTGGGTGTTTATTCTGCACAAAAATAACTCCTGTATACAGCTGGAAATAAAGATTTTTACTTCAATAGAAAACTTTAATGGGACATGTACCACTAAGTTCCTTAAGACATTTTGTAAATAGATAGATAGATACTTTATTGATCCCGAGGGAAATTCAAAGCAGTGTAAATCTGTATTTCTAAAATCATTGCAATGACAGCATACCTCTGTATTAAAATATTTGTAAGAATTGATAAGTCATTGTGTACGTAGTATTTGTTTTAGTTAAAGCATGCTGGGATGAAGGTAGGTTTCGCTTTTCAAACCCAACACAGTTTCAGCAGATGGTTTGGTCCTGCTCGAGGTTTCTGCTTCTTAAAAAAGACGTTTTTCTGTTGCCACTGTTACTTTGCTAAATTATTCTTAATGTTGGGTCTCAGATAATAAAACAAGAGTAAGGTAGTTTTACCTGCTCTTTAGTGTCCTGCGATAACAACTGTTTTGAATATGTGGCTACACAAATAAAGATTGATTGAAAACAATAGTTCGGCATGTTGGGAAATATGTGCATAGTTATGTGGAGGGGCCAACAGAAAACAGATCATTTGGCTGTACTAAATAGGAACCCAATTTGGCCAATGATTCCTCTGAAGCTTTCAAACTAAGTCAGTATAATTTGCTTGTTTAATCCGGGTATTGGTAGACACATTTCTGCATTAGAAGGGTGTATGTATCCAGTTTGCTGCAGTATTTCCAAGCTTGGCCCACCAGGAACCATGCAGAAACTAAACCCAATTTGCACATTCCAGTGTTCCAGCTGTTTCCCCTTTGCTGTGAGGTCTTTGTGCTAAGCTAAGCTAAGCTAACTGGCTGCCAGCGTTAGCATCATGCTGAAAAAAAAAAAAAAAAGACCTGAAAAGCGTTATTGATCCTACCGTAACATTTTGAGCAAGGAAAGTGTCCAATGTGTCTAAAAGATGATCCTGACATGTCTTTGATTAAAAGATGGTGACCGTGCTTTCAACAAACGCTTCAAACAAAAATGTTTTCAAAGAGCTGACATTATCTTTTAATGAGAACAATTTCTTCCACACTTAAAATGTTCTCCCCGTGTGTTAAAACAACCTTTCTTTACATATCTCTAAAAGATAATCACAGAAGTAATCCTGCAGCTGTCACGAGGGTAATGAACACTACTGTGGAACTATGGTAAAAAAAAACAAAAAAAAAACATCTCCCACTTAAATGTTTTTCTTTTTTCAAGGCTTAACTTTCAAAGTGGCTCTGCTCATTTCCAAAAGACGGAACATGGGAGAAATTTGGAGCGGCGGCACAGCGTGAGAGTGTGTGCACGAGTGTGTGCACGAGTGTGTGTGTGTGTGTGTGTGTCTTTGCCCTTGATCATGCTCAAAGTAAGAAGTGGTGTTGGCCTTTTTAAAGAAAAGGTTTTGGCAAAGAGCTTAAATTAAGAGTCTAAACACATTAACCACGCATGACCTTCATAACTGCACAATGACTTTCTGTTTTCATCCTCTAAGAAATTTTCAACCCGTCTGAACTTTGACTGGAAAAATGAAAATCTTCCCCTCGGAGAGAAAAAATTGTATTTGAACACTTTGTTTTGCACGGATGTGTCGGGCATATTGGTGTTGAGGTGAAAGGAGGAAAAGTGTGAGCAAAGAGACAGACACACAGAGCGCCATATTGAGACGTTCACATCTCGTGGATTACTGAGTGTGTGAAAACATCAGGCTCACTGTTGGCTGCCCGTGAGCTGCTGCTGCTGCCAGGCTGAAGAGGGCAGTGTTTGCCTGCATACTGCATGAACACATCACTCTGAGGTTTTGAGTTGTTCGGCAAAAAAAAAAGAGAAAAAGGAAAATGCTCTTATCCATAATTACTTTCAGTGATGTATACTGAACCCAGAAAGCTCTCTGCATATTAATATGAAACATTAATAGGTTTCACAATAATTAAAAGTGAAAAATAATAATTTACAAAGATTAGTTCAGGACTTATAAATAAATGTGCTTTAATAAAAAATAGAGGGATGTGGTTGCGAGCGTTTCTGCTGGGCCAGTCATTAGTAATGAAACACGATGAGTCACAGAGCTGAGTTATTCATCTGTGTGTGTGTTTGTGTGTGTAATCAGAGAGTTCTTCTCCGCTGTATCAGTGTGAATATGAGTTTAATTGTGTGTTTTGGTGAATATAGGCATCCGTTGGCATGTTGTTTTGTGTGCATGTGCTTGCATGAGCTCATATCGCTGCATGTGTGCATCATTTAGTGTCGGTTGTTTTTATTCACGCCTCTTTCTATGTGAATCCTGCCAATAATTTCACAACCTCCCAATCTTCTCTCTGAATTACTCTGCTCCGTCTCCTAACAATGTGGCTTAAAGCTTCATAATCACCTATTGATTCCTCATCATCATTACCACAGTTAGGGTTGTATGTGTAGCCTGATCTGAATGGGGTGCTGAGGCGGAGAACTGCACGGGACAATCGCAGCTCTCTGCCTTTGATTTCGAACAAGGTCACGGGAATCGATCTCTTTTGATCGGAGACTCGCTGAGAGAAACAGCCATTCCCAACATGCACGGCTGCCTGGAGAGTACACAGTCTGAAGCCTCTCCACATCAGACACATGCATGCAGCCAGTGTCTGCTGGTAAAAGACTACGAATGAAAAGAAGACTGCACATCTGTGTTCCAACATGCACAGTGTGTGTTTCATATCTGCACACTACAAATACATTTTGGCAAGTGAATAGTCAAAAATATCTCATCACATTGATTAAAATCCACATTCAGCTGACAAGTCTAGAATAACATCTTATTACAAGACAGAAAAAGCAAAGAATAAGGCCTGCTTGTAATATGTAAAAATAAAAATATTTACTTATTACAAGTCATTCAGGCCTTAGTTTTTGCTTGATATATCTGGAAATAAGCCGTTATCTGGAATTGCCCAGTGAATGTCGCTTATATTATAAATGCAATTAGATCTTTTTGCATAGAAAATAGATAACGTGCTTAGATTTGAGATTTTGCATTGCATATATCCTTTTATGGTCACTTTGAAGTTAAGGTCTAACCTTTTTTTTTTCATGTTACATACTAAAAACTCACTGTGCAATATTTACATTTTAAAGCTGTTATTCTGTTTACCAATTTAAGGATTTATTTGATCCTTTCTTTCCTTTTTCTGTGCTACTGCTGCACTGTGTTTTTTGTATTATGTGTTTAATTTTTTAATACGATTGTAGCGACATTAGAATATTTTTTTTATATCGCTCTGTTATCTAGAAACGTGAAAACTTGCTGGGAAAACTGGAGGGTAAAAACTGAATATTATGTGTGCTGCGCTTTCAGCTCCATCACTTGGCATTAGAAAATGTTCAAATACATATGTAGGATAATCTAAATGGCTACCCCCGCGCACAGCCTACACACCGTCCTCAGGTACACACCGTTGCAGGAACATACCATGAAAAATAAATCAAAACTCTGTGGCACACCGAAAATAACTTTTTTGTATTTAATTATGAGCTAACGGCGCGTTTCGCCTGTAGCTTCCTCAGGTTCGTCCAGCACTTATAATGATGTCAACATGCGATAAAAAGGAGAATCCTCTGACAAATAACGGTCACAAACAGATCATTATTATTTTTGTTAAAGTTTTACTAATTTTTTTATTTTATATTGGATTAAATGAGCTTTTTTTCCACTAAGTATTATCCTAACTCTAAAAAGTCAAGGTCAATCTATCGACTTCTTTCTTTTCCTGTAGAACATCACGCCCCTGCTGCTCGTTGTTAAGGAGAACCAGAGGTGAAACTCTTTGAGTGACATTAAAGCTCTTTGTATCCAGCAGCTTCATCCAAACATGCAGACAAAGCTGACAGTAAAACCTAACGTCTTTCACCGTCTCCTCTCCCATCAGCCTCCGAGAAACAGACAATTAGAAGATTCAGACGAGTGTGAAGTAACGAAGTCCTTCAAAGTTTCACAATGCAGACAGCGATGTGTTTGTGTGTGTGTGTGTGTGTGTGCTGCTTGAGGCTGTGTTGCCTTGGGCAGCATCACAAATAAAGACATCTCTGCATATGTTCTGTTGTCTCTCTGATCTTTGAAGTCTTTCCATTGAGAGACAGCATCAGTGGAAATGCATGCTTGTTTTTCACACTGCTGTTTTGAGACTTTCCAGAGTCTAGTTCTCTCATTTCTACATGGCTAAAGGCAGATCTGTGCTCACCATGCCTCACTGCACCTATACAACCCAAAACAGCCCGAGGATTTGGGAATAATTATCTAAAATTGCCTCCACTTGTCGTGCTGGACCACAGAAGAGGTCTTTTTTTTTTTCTATTCCACCGAAAATTTCACACAACAGCTTGAAAATAAAGGTTTTGTTTTTTTTTGTTTTTTTTTGTTAAGCAACTGATACCTGCTGCCAAACTTTGAGTGATGCCGGGAAGTTGGCTGAACTCAGGACTGCGTTTTCATTTCTTCCTTCAGGTTTGCTGTAGCAGTAGCAGGGCTGACTCGGACAACTCCATCATTAAATTAACTGCGCACAAGTGATTACTTCCAGCCGCAATCACCGGAATCAAACTTTGGCAGGCATTCATGCACAGATGCACACACACACACAGACACACACAAACACACACAAACACACACACATACATAAATACAAGAGAAATACAAACACAGTTGAACCCACACTAAGTCAGAGTTCCAGTTAAAAGTGTGTTTGGGAGATCTCCACAGCTGCAGGCCCGGCAGCTGACAGCTGGAGAGATGTGTGATAGAGAGTGTTTGTCAGTGTGTGTGTGTGTGTGTGAGATGTGTGCACATGATAAGCTGTGAGTGATTATCATTGTTGTTGTATCGCAGTTTATCACACCACAGGAGAACGGTTACACTCACCTGGCCATGTTTTCCCTGGAAGCATCATCATTCAGATATGCACACACACTCACACTCACTCACACTAAACTTAATCTAATCTGTGTGTTTTCTCTCTTCTGCAATAATACGACGGCCTAATTGGCTCTGACAACTTGGCCAACTCAATTCCAGCCAGTCTCGTCCAGAATGCCTCTCTATGTCTCTAATTAGGTCCAATCAGCCAGAGTGATATTTATCGATTCACCTCATCTCTCTTTCTCACACTGACTCACACACTGACTCACACACTGACTCACACACACACACACACACACACACACACGCACAGTCTCTCCTTCACAGCGGCTTCCCTTCAGCGTTCCTGCGTTGCTTTCTGAAGGAGACTGTGTTCCTCCTTTCTTTGGCTAATTTTAGTATGAGTAAAATAATTATGATTGATGCAGGTGCCTCTCTGTTCCTTCAAAGCCTTTTAAATAGATAAAACATCCCCCACCTTAAAAAAAAAAAAAAAAACCCACGAAGCTAATTAGCTTGTGAGGATGAGCGAGGAGAGAGGCCCTTATCGAGCCGTTATCAGCTCGCCTGCCCCGCAGCTTTAAACATCATATTAGATATCTTAATCGTTCATTCTGACAGGGGCGTCAGGGACAAACTTTCTCATTTTCCCGTCCAATTGATGTGCTCTTTTTCCCCCCTTTGGTTCCTAACTTGTTTTTTTTTTTTTTTTGTCCTTTACCTTTTTTTTTTTTTTTTTTTTTTAAAGACAGCCGTCAGCTACGTGTTGGGAATGTTTGACGCTTTAATTCATCTAAACAACCTTTTAGCCTCGCTCCAAATGTAATGCTATGATTGAGAGTCTGAGCTAAGTCGACGTGTGTGTCATTTCGGGAGTATTGACGTGCCAACCTCACTGCCTAAGACATGTCTGCAATGACATTGGAGCTGATGGTTATTTCTCTAAGACTGTGATGGGATAGTTTCCAGTTACAGACAAAAGGAAAGGTTAGAAGAGATTGACTGCACATACAGCTTCAAAATGCAGCACCATGATATGATCAGGGGAGCCGCGCATTTAAATCATCATCAGTATTATTAGTTTATAAGTCATTAGATAGAAAGTGAAATGCTTCCATTTAATAAAAAAAATATTCTAAACAAAAATCTGAATTTGTTTTGACAAACAGGGTCAGATTATGTCCGAGATATTATTCATAATGTAAGAAAAACAACACTTTCCTCAGATGAGTTTTTTTTACTTTTATTTTCATTTTACTTGAACTTATTCATCCTTCAAATAAGAACGCTGTTTATTTTATTTTTTATTTTATTAAATGCTAATGTAAACCTCAAGGTCCATCGTGTTCATTACAAATGTTAATTTCTGTTTTCAATCGTTCTTTTTGTGCGCAAATAAACAGTTTCCAAGCTGCGTTGATTTCTAAGATTTTATAAATTGTAAAGTGTCTTGAGATAACATTTATTATGAGTTGGCGTTATACATATAGAGATTGATTGAATATATATTTATGATTTATATTTACATTTGTACAAAAGTAAATAAGAGGTTGTTTTTACTTCATAAATATTTTTCTGTTCTAATAGGAATAAAACATTGATTGATATGGAAACCCTTATTTTGGTAGGTTCAGACTTTGCTGCAACAACACAACAAAACTAAAAGCGGCACAAATCATTTTCCTAATACAATAAATGAATCACACATACAGTACATATGCACACGTTGAAGGGGATTACCTTTGACTGATAAAATGAGTTTGAGTATTTGATTGTCTCTCAGCTCATTGATCATAATCCACCAGACGGTTCTAAGTAGTTCGCTCACCTTGATCAGAGCTGGATGAACTTCTGATGAAAAGTTGTTTCCTTGATCAAATTGATGGTTATTGAATGGGCAAGTTCAAAATATATATAGGGATATACATAGGGATGCTTAAAAATCGGAAACATCAGCATCTCTGCCGTGATTTTGAAATCCTGACAGGTTGTGTAGGTCACCTGTAAACCTCAATCTAATTATTTAAAGCTAATACAACACGGTTTTCTGTAATCTTTATAACAAAGCAGCAGGATGCTGTCATCACTTTCTCCACATCGGAAGACTCCAACCTTAAACCCAGTCTGCTTTCACTCTTGCTCGCTCTTTCAAAGTGAGGTGAGTGAACAGTAGTTCTCACCGAGGCTTCGTGACCTCTACATAACCCTGATTTAAGACAGAATGATGCTTTCTGATCTCTGCGGCTCTACCCAAACGTGCCTCTCCCTGTCTGTATCAATGTCTCTCTCCCCCACTCCCTCCCTCTCTCTCTTTATTCTCTCTGTTCTGTGCCGAGTGTGTACAGGCTGGCTGTTTGTGTACCTGCAAACTGACAGACTCTGCTTTGATCAGGTCCGAGCCCCGGGGGCAACACACCGCTGGCCCTCCTCTCCTAGTCGTCGTCTGTGCATAGACACACTCACACACACACACACACACACGCTCATCATTCACATACACTCATTCATGCGCACATCACAGAGGCAGAGCGAGGTGATGTAGCGGGAGATAGCGGGAGAAAGAGGGAGAGAGCGAAAAGTCTTTGATGTGCTTCAACATTTTCTGTGTTCATGTTTCAAACAGCAGCCGTGAAAGAGGAGCAGGCTCAGAGAAGATTGGATGACGGCAGATTGACCCTTCAAACCTGGCCTATCTTAACAGGGGGCGATGGGAAGAAAAAAAAAACATAGGGGCGGTGCTGTCGTCTGGTTTCCCCTCGACTTCCAGATCTGGCCCCTGCTAACCCCTCCAACTGACAGACATCTTCTGCCTGAGCATCCTGCTAGGTGATTAGCAGTTTTCCGTTACCCTGCTGGTGTGTGTGTGTGTGTGTGTGTGTGTGTGTGATGTGACCGAGGAGCCGGTACTTGTAGAGATTTTTAAAGTGCCGAAATTGGCTGCTCAGATGCTTCAGCCATGACCCCTCTCCGAGCAGATGGCGTTCAAGTAGTTAGACCGCGGGTGGATGGAGCGGAGGTTGAAGGCGTGGTCGGTACAATGAATGAAGTGTTTGGTTACCTCGCTTCTCCGCTCGAATCCTTTTAGGACAGACATGGAAGAATGCGTTAAGTGATTTTCTTATTTGGGCGATTAAACCGTCTATTCAGTGAACAAGCTCAATTCGACCCCCCCTGCTGTGCCACAGACATGGAATTATGGAGGTTAGGGATGTCACTTTTCTTCCAGCAGATCTTCTCCCTCCATCATCTTGAATATCCGCTCATCATCCCTTCATCCACTCTCTATCCGCGGCATCAGCCTGGAGTTGTATACGTGTCATTTATTCCCCGGCTGACGTCTCGCTGATGTAAAAATGATTTTGTGTCCAGGTAAACGCTTCATAATCGAGACACAGACGCCGCAGGGGAAATTAAGTCCCCCCGGACAGTTTCTCCCGGCTGGTGAAACACTTGAAAGGTCCAATCAGAAATAACGATCCCCAGCGCTGCATTGAGCGCACAACACGAAGATTGTGCGTTTTCCTATCTGCCGTGGATACGCTTGCTCCCAGGTTGCAGGTTATTAACTGACGACACAGGGTGATGAGAAATGAAATGTAGCTGTAGTTTTTCCACACTGGATTTAGGTCAGGATATCTACAGGAATAAGAACGTTCTGGTAGGAGACGGGCTTTGGTGCTAGAGGGGGGAAGCAGGGAGGTAAGGCCCAGAGAACATCGGATTTATTTTTTTAAACATTTTTTTCCTGCTCAGCAAATCATCGCAGCCTGAAGCCAGATGGGACAGAGCCAGTGCATTCTGCAGAGAAAAAGCAGGTGTCTACTGTATGACTCACACTAAATAACACACTCCCATCCCTCTTGCTCACAATTACACTCTATTTGTGTGTGCTGCTCACAATTAGAAAAACGGAAAGGAGGAGGGTTTGCTTTTCAACAGCCAAGCTTCTCCAGGTGCAATACAACGACTGATTGTCTCGGCTGACCTGCTGGACGGCGGTCAAATCGGCTATTGTTCTATTGAGGGCTGTATTCAGTCCTGGCGGTTGCAGTTTCATGTCAGATCTGCAGGTTTCATTTTAGTCTAGATGGTTAATATGTACAGGGGAAGTGTGGCCACAATGTAATAGCTGTATTTTGTTTTATTGTGAGGCAAAACTCACATTCTGCAGCGATGGCTGTCTGTGTCGAAAAGGTGTAACCATGCTCTAATGCTAACAAAGGCGATGCTAACATGCTGTTGTCAAGGTCTATAGCCAGTTTGCATAATTACATTTGTTACACATGTTCCAAAAAATAAAAAATGTCTTTCTTAATCATGTTTCTTGTGTTACATGAAACGAGTACACAGGAGAGTACCTCCATTTTACTAACTACATGCACAGACTCATACATCCACATACTCACACGAGGTTGTCAGACCAAACTAACAATAATCATTTCCTGCTTGCTATAAATTTCCAAGTAGTAAAGCCATCATTTTGATCTTTAATGGAGCTGAAAAGTCATCTAAATGACCTTCTTAGATATGTTGGTAATAATCCTCAAGCTCCCTGCGCTTTATTTTCGATGATGGAGCATCCAAACTCTTTGTCCAATTACACTGCACTTGAATATTACCAAAGTCTAGATATTGCGTTTGTATTGATGTTCACTTTAATTTCAACACAAACAAAAAAATGGTTTCCCCACCCTTCATGAGCTAGAGCAACTACTAATGATCATCTGCTGTTATACAGGTGCTGTGTGTGGTTTTTTTTTTTCGAGTTATGTAGATGCTGCATAGACATGTGCATTCATCTTTTTTGGGTCACTTATCAGGTTTTTAGGTATAAGGACAGACAGCAGGGAGGCATGGCACAGTTACAGTTGGTTGTTATGATACCTGGGTTGCATCCATCTGTCACATTAAAGCCTGTTCATCACAAAGCAAAAAAAGGAAGGCTATATGCATTATGTCAGCATAATGCTCACATGTTATGTCTCACTTTATGATACATCATCAACACCATTAAAAATGAAAATAGTTGTTCAACATGGACCGATGTGTATTCTAATGATGTATTCTGAATACACTTTGTTTTTATCAGGGCTTAGGCTTGTCACTTTTCCAATAAAAAAAAAAAACTTAGACCAAATGTAGAACATGACACAGTAATGTTCAGACATTGGGTGGGCTAAATGTAAAATGACTGTCAACAGGAGAGAATTTCAAAGGCTTTGAAATCGTAATAATATGAGCATTAAAGCAACAGCCTGCTGACAATCCGAAATTACAGTTATTTTTTAATATTACTCGCAAGAAGTTCAAGTCTTTCAACTTGATTGGGATCGAGTGCAGGTCTCTTTTATTTACAGTATTACCTGCTCACGAGAACACCCGTTCAGATCGCATAGAGGTTCGGGGTACACACACTTTTCAGCCCCGACTCCACCCAGCGGTCAGGTTCGCTTCACTACAGTTTGGTATGGTTTGGAGCGGTAAATCCTGCTTACGTCTCCACAGCCAAAGCGACATAGTGTAGACAGCCAATAAATTCAACAAAGAAGAAGAATGTAATGTGACACAGTAAAAAAAACAAAAAAAACAATGATTACTAGGAAGGTCTGCATCTCTGAGCTACGCGCTGACAATAGTTGCAAAAAAACAAAACAGCCTTGAAAACACTCCACAGGATTAAATCCACAGAATATTTAAACATTGTGAGTTTTGTGTTGTCCTTTATTACCACTGTCACAAAGTAAGTGAGTCTAGCTCCAACCTTTAGGGTCGGATCAGTATGCTTGGCACCCCAACAGTATAGGGAACAATAAAATGGGAGGGTACGGATCAGTTATTTTGGTACCAATCCCAATTTTTGACAGACGAAAACTGTACCGTACCGAACCAGACTGAACCTGACTGCTTGGTGGAAGTGGGGCTATAGTTGCGAGCCAGCTTGGAGGGTTCTGGGTATCTCACACACCCTGTGTCTCCATCTAAGCAGTGTGTTGCTGTCTACAGAGAGAGAAGTCTCCCTCATTTAAGTTTGCATCACCTGAATCGTGCCCCAGTTGCTTTTGCCACAACATTACTGTCTTTATCAGCTGAGGTCAGGAGTGTATGAAATGCTGAAGTTACGCTGAGAGCGCCCTCTGCTGAAACAGACCGCAAACTACTTCAGACAGCCTGATGCGCTGATAGACCGCACATTTTAAATTTGAACGGGTCATTACAGTTCTAGTGTGAACTTTCTCCCTCAGGTTCGAATTTCAAATACAAAGTGACATCTCAGGGCTGTCAAACGATTACAGTTTATATTTGCGATTAATTGCCTGAATAATAGTTAATCATGATTAATCTTTTTTTTTTCTCATATTTGAAATTGAACCGTTTTAGGGGATTTTATTTTAAGTATTTGTAACTTCTTAAGCTGAGGGTACTTAACTTCCTGACTGAATATAAACCTGCTTTCATTTTGAAATAAAATAAGGAAATTCCAGTAGAACAATAGTAATTAGTAAAGTAAATGAAAACAGCTAAAAGGAATAATAAACAAGTTAAATGTTTGATGTCATGAAATGGATATTACTACTGAGCTGTCTGAGATTTTCTTTTAAAGTGAAATGAGCCATTCAAAGGCACAGAGGTGTCGTTATTTTTTAACGCTGTGCCTGCGGGGAGAGGCTATGCAGGCTAACCTGTGGTGTGCCTAAACGACAAATTAGCATGTGATTAAAAAAAATGAACGCATTAAATTCAGAAAATCGCATCCTGATCTAGATGTAAATGTTACACATCTGCCCAACAATTGCTTTTTCTGTGTGTTGATATTTTGGATCAGGTCTAATAGAATTCCTGCTTCAATTGGAGGTGTAATATAATAGTTTATAACTGAAAAAAACCAGCTTATAAAAACGTATAAAATTTCACTGTCAATGCACACAAAGGAGTGGAAAAGAAAGTGATATTTGGGAAGAGAAAAACATTTTCATTTGTTCTGCCCTCTGTCTTTTTTCCTGGGTCTGTGTCTGACTGTAAGGCACTTTGGGAACTTGGTGCAAAAAGGATAACAGGATACAAATGAAATCATCTCTGCATTATTATGCAAACCTGCTGTCAAAGTTCCCTAAAGATAACACAATAACTATAGCAAAGTAATGTTATTAGTTAAATTGTGTGATCCCACAGCAGCAGAGTTGCAGCTTTTCATGCATAATAAGAACAGCATTGATTGATGTGCTATAATCGCACAATCTCTGTAATCTCGAGTTGCACATGATCTGGGTGAATCCGGACTTTGTTGGTTGATAGTATCCCTTCAGGTGGTCCAGACTTCATTACTAACAGGGAGTCCATCTGCAAACAGCGAAAGTCCCCACATATTACACTCATAAATGGCCTGTGTGTTTCAAAATCAGACTGGAGACAGTGAGAAAAGATATGTGGTTGCTTTGAGATTATCTCTGTCTACAAGATGCATGTGAATGTTCCAGTTTGTAATTTCTGTGATTTAAAGTTCACGGCTGAAATAGAGGCTGATGGCCTTTTGAGCTTGAGCAAAAACACAAAACAGCTGTGAGTGTGAGACTTTCCATTGCTCTTTTGTTTTGGGGACTGCAATTAACCTAAGAGAAAAAAAAAAAACCTCTTTACTTTAAATCATGTAAATGAGTGAGACCATGGAATAGAGGCTTGGAGATTTCTCTCACAACATCTGGCTTTAAGGCGCCAGCTAAGGGACGTCACGTCCTTTTCGGGGGTCAGAGGTGAAGTTATTGAAGTGGAAATCAATGGCAGATTCCCAGGTGGCCTTAAGAGGACTAGAAAGGAAAGGTACATTTCAAACAAATAAATAGCAGCATTTTCAAGGTGCCCTCAACACTTCACAGCTGTGGATTGATCTCGCTGGTTTAACCCAAAGGAGGCGGCAGAGAATGGGAGAAGCAAGGAGAGCCCGGCTCTGACTCGCTCTCTTTTATGTAATTGCTACTTTTTCACCTTGTTGCTGACACGCTTCCTCTCTGTGTTAGTGCCAGCCAGGCTGGGACTGCAGTCAGTCCAGACTTACAGGCGGCCACTGAAGGGTAATCTACTTCACACACAGCCTAGGCCAATGTACACTTTAAAACAGTCACGTCAAACAAGTCTTTGAATTTCAAAGTTCAATTAGTGTGGACAACTTTCTGATGAAAAGTGACAGGCCGCTGAGGCTCACATTTTAGCAACGCAAGAGGCCTTAGAGGGAATAGATGTCACAGTCTTGAACGAGCGCAAAAAGGAAATAACAACTGTGCTTAAATTTGTCTTTATAGCAGTCATACAGTTAGGGCGGGAGAACTATGAAAATGAAGTAACGATGAATAGTAGGGATGTAACAATAATCAAAACCTCACGATACGATGATATCCCGACAACAAGTCCATGGTAAAATATTTATTGTGATTTTCTTTGTTTTTAATTGAGAATTGAAGACTTGGGGGGTAAAAAAGTATTTTCTTAAACAATGATAGGACATTGAAACTGGGGATTAGGTGGGTCAAATGACCTAAAAGAGAACAACTGCATGAGCTTGACCTTTTAAAACAAAACAATAATAATATAGACCAGCTTATCAGAGACAAAAGAAAAAGCATAATCTGAAGGTTTTTTGTCTTTTTGCAGCCTACGCTTTTAACAAATTTGTTTATCTAAAAAAATAATAATAATGATTGTTGTGCTTCGGAAAAGGAAATAAGAAATCTTTTCACTACTGGAAACAATTTGAAGATCTCTTGTGCCTCCTTAATCGGTAACATCTAGTAGATAAGTAATGAAAATGCAGTAAATGTATATATATATATATATATATATATACATATATATATATATAGCGCTTTTCTAAATACTCAAAGACGCTTAAAACAAGTCATACTCACAGTATAACATTTAACGTTTTTTCTCCCTGACCATCCAGGAGGTGTTATATGGTCCTCTGAAAGGTCAGGGAGTGAGTCAAAGTATTTATTGAATTCAAAGAACTATCTACACAGTATTTAGAGCTGTTTTGTAAAAAGTGCACAGATACTAGAATAAGCTGAATAGGATGAATCCATGCAATTTCTTTGCTGAGAGCAGACTGTGATGTCTGTCTCAGACTGCCCTTACAGGTCATCTGATCGCAGATACAGCAGTGTCCAACTAGCCGAGAGAGCGAACAACAGAAATGACACTATTTCAGTAAAATGTTTATAAAAATCCTCACGGATTGCCTTTGTTTTTTTGGGGGGGGGATTGGATCAGGACAGTCTCTGAAAATACATTGATCTTTACACTGATCTTCTCAATGGGATAGAAAAGCCCCTGGATGTCACAGAAACACAGAGCAGAAAGCTGCTGATCTCGCCACTTCAAACCATTCTATTTTTAGAATATATTGTAAAGAAGACAATTTTCATGTCGTATAAGACAGCTTTGACCTCAGAGCCAATATGGTCTCCCTGTTCTCCCTTCCCACTGATGCTGGTGTCCGCCATTTTTGCTGAACTAAGGCAGCTAAGAGCACACAGGATGATAGTGTCTGTAGTTACAAAACTTTTTGTTTCAAACCGTCACAGATCCTTGACGGTATTGAGACACTTTAGTTTGCAAATTTACGTTGCCATTAAATCCCTAATGAACAGTATTTTATATTTCATTGTTGCTGTTTCGAACACATCATTCAAGCAGTGATTTATGCTTTTCTTGTCATAGTACCTTTCTGGGGTTTGAATTTTGTAAGCCAAATAAAAAAAGGCCTAACCCAGATCAAACTGAGTTTCTTTGGGTTTATTCTTGGCTACATCCCCGATAAAGTGCAGTGTTTGAAAATGATCCAATCCCACCCCTGCCAACCCTTCCATTTGCATTTGTGTACCATTTTCTCAGATTCTCAGATTGCTCCTGGGAGCCGATCTGTGATCTGTGGTGTTATCTCCCTTGGGTGCATGCATCTATATCAGTTTAATACCAGGCCACCGACCTGGGAGACCTCTCTGGGTGACATCTCCTCGGACAGATAAATATCAGGAAGAAAAAAAGAACCTGCTTCAAATATCCGCTCTGACTCCAATGGACGGAGCAAGCTCCAGTCCCTTTAAATTGTTTTTTGTAGTAATCTGTGCCCTTGCCTGAAGCGAGCCCAGACAGAGGGGGGTTTGTGTGGATAGGTTTGATTATGGCTATCAGTAACCCTAAACACTGTCCTCAGCCAAGGTGACAAGCCTTCAAGCGTCCCCTATTTGTATGAATGACACTCCCCCCAAAAAAGTGCCTACCAGATTGCCACAGCCATGACAAAAGGGTTGAAGATTCAGTATCCTAGCATTAAGGTGAGACGGCTATTTGTTTGGTCGAGAAGGCTCCAGTCCTACAGTTCCCTGGAAGGTTTCCTCTGTTGTCTGATTTTATTTGTATTTTTTTTTTTTACTGTTTTCTTACGTGTTCTCTTAACTTCATAGTTAAGTCATGTTTAAAGCCATTTTAAAATCATAAAATGAAAGAAAAAGGAGATTCATATTCAGTAAAATTCATTTACAGTAGTAGTTTAGAAGCAGACGTTTGATAAAGCAATTGATATCAATCTCGTGTTTGAAATACAGGATGCGGCCGTAACAAACTACAGTAGATGGTAACTGGGCAAGTAGCCAACCTGATTTTGTCCTGGTGCATATCAATACTTAAAGTACCTCAACTTGATATTGATAAAAAAATGTTCTTTTACTTAGGTAAGGTTTACATGAAAGACTTTTACAGTGTGGTATTAATATTATTATTATACCCTGACTAATGTTTTAGCATTGAAGACTTTAAGATTAAACCTACCACCATAATAAACATAATTCATCTTTATAAAGAGATCTTAAACTCATCATTTAACGACTCTTGATCACCTTGCAGGAGACATGGCTGGACCAGCCGACTGTCAATAATCGAACGAACTGACCAGCCTTGCCCCTGCTTAGCGGGCCTGTCATAAGGAACAAGTTTGTTTATTATAAATATTATATCGGTCCTTGTTCCAATCATTCCACTAGGAAAATGTCCAGTATATCAGATTTTCAGTCCATCCCTGAGAGTTTCACATATTTCTATGAGACTTCTTTGTTCTTATGAATGTCCAACTCAAAAAGTCAATTAGCTTGAGAAATCCGAGCAAAAACACCGACGAAAAATGAAGCACGCTGAACTCAAGCAACCAACGGGACCGTGTGTCCACTTCTTATATACAGTCTATAAGGCTAAAAAGTATACGTGGAACCACAGCTAGAGTCTGTCTGACTATTTTGAAGTTGACTTAAATGGATTTTACTTTAGTGGTTAGTGGGTTTTCAGAACTTTTATTGGATTTGATTCCCCAATATCATTTGACCCCGCAGCTGATCCTGTCAAAGGTATATTTCATTACAGCACAGAAGACAGATTCAGGCCTAGAATATTGGAACAATATTGGACTGTTATTGAAACTCAGACATCATCCAGTCACTTCACAGGTCATCTGATGGGGGTCCCTTCACTGACCACAGCTAGTATTAACCGCTTGTAGTTTTTCGTAATTATGTTTCTATCAGGTGTCTGAGCATAGAAATTAGTCCAGTGTGACAAGCGTCAGATTTTTTTTCTGCAGTCCGTAAAACCTGGCTGATAGCATGCCTCCCTCTCCACCACTGTCAGATTCTGTATCAGGGTCCTATCAAAAGTATCTAAATTATGTAGCGGCGCTGGTTGCGCGGTGGTTGGAGCGCGCGCCCTGTGTGTGGAGGCTGTGGTCCTCCGGGCGAGCGGCCTGGGTTCGAACCCGACCTGTGACTCCTTTCCTGCATGTCATTCCGCTCTCTCTCTCTCTCTCTCCCTGGTTTCCAACTCTGTTCGCTGTCCTGTCTCTCTAGTGGAGGCCCAAAAAGCCAAAAAAAATAAAAAATCTTAAAAAAAGGCTCTAATTTTGATTTTCTGCAGGGCCTTTTTCTGCAAATATGTAAAGTAATTAAACCTATACAGTTAAAGCTGTATAATCTACGTGCGTTTGGATTTTATATTTCCATATCTGAAACTAAATGAACACAGAAAGAGAATAATATAGTTAAAGGAAGCAGGAGGAGTTTGAGTGTCAAATGTCCTTCAAATCAGCATTAATGGAAGCCCAATATAATGAAAGTTTATTCATTTAAAAATGTTTTTTTTACAGAACTCAAGAAAACAAAAAGACTGCCAAGCAGCATGCCAGGGATTGAAAAATTAAATCGTGACATTTCCAATAGATTAGCATTAGATGTAGATGTTACAGTACCACACAGCAGCACTCTATTTGACAGCCATGCACTGTGGAGGGTTATGAGTCTCAGCAGGGTTGTTTAGACAAGTATAATGCCCCATTAGCTGGAGCTTTAGTTTCATTATGCTCCAACAGATGAAGCGACTCAACACCTTGAGCCTTATGCTGGTGTTTTCTTAGTACAAACGCTGAGACGATCATAGAGCTTCCTTCCAAAACACTGAGCTTTACATCCTCCCTTTTCGACTCACTTTGTACACAGACTGTCCTCTGAATCAAAGCAGTTACATGAATATGAAAAGGATTCTCTCCACCTGTTCATCCCTGCATTGTAGCCATTGGAAACCATAAAACATTTTTATAAGCGTACAAATAGTGTTGTTGCTTATCTGCTGCCTAGTTTTACACGAGATTGGTTTCCCTAAACGACACAGATATTGTTATTGTCACATCGTGGACAAAAACAAGAGGAGGACCCACATGCAGAAAAACCAAACATATATATATAATTAACAAAAAGACCAAAAGGCAAAATCAGGCTTACCCCTTTAAAGTCCAACTTGAAATAGAAAAGACAAGGCGCCACCAGGGAATAAATACATACCACAGGAGCAAGGAACACGGGCAGGAAGTGGTAACACGTGCACAGGCAGGTTAGACAAATGAACTGACGCAGAAGAGAAGAAACACAGAGATACACACTGAGGTAAACAGACAAAGGTGAGACCAGTGACACAGGTGAAGAAAATGGAGGGAAAACAGACAAAGGGAGGAAGAGAAACACTGAAGAGAAGAACTACAAAATAAAACAGGAAACACTGAAGGCACACAGAGAACTCCAGAATATAACAGTAACAATACAAAGAGGACATTGAGAAACACGAGGAGAAATGACAAAATAAAACAAGAAATAAAATCAATCAATCAATCTATATTTTTATAACCCCAATTCATGGCCAAATGTTATCTCAAGGCACTTTACAAAAAGAGAAGTTCTAGACCGTACTCTGTTATATTAGTACCAATATGAAGTGTCAAGAGCTCTGATTGGCCTGGAAACTTTGGGCAGTTTGAACTGAGCACTTTAAAGTAGCTCTTAGCTAAAGACTCAATTTTCCTAAACGTTGAATAAGGACTGATCAGGTTCCTTGACAACTTTTCTTTAATGTCTGAGATTGTTGTTTTGATAAATTTCACTTTCTATAAATGTTGAATGGTGGTTTTAGTTAAAGGCAGGAGTGGTTATTTTCTCCAGATACACTTTTTAAGATTTTGGTTGAAATTGTCCTGTCCCGACAGAAATTAATAATTAATGAGCTCTGAAAAAGGAACGAAGAAAATCCATCATCTGTAGTAGTTTGTAAGCGTGTAAAAACTTTGACCAATGTCTGCCACGAGGTACCAATCTGATGAACCAATCACACGCCTCCCCGTCTCCCTGCTCGTTCTCTACCCCTTGCGTGCACTAGCCCACACCTGTTAGTGCATGCTAGTGAGGGGGCGTGGCTTTTGAGGGAGCACAGGGGGTGGGTGCAGACGGAGCGCTGAGGGAATGCTACTTTCAAAATCAAGCTAGTTTTTAAAAATGACCAACCATGCCTTTAAGTTTAGGCGACTACCACATTTGGTTTAGGTGAGGGATTGTGGTGCAAACTCTTACGATAAGAGTGCTATAAGTTTAGCTTTGGACTGAATTCATAAAGAATGGAATTGACCAATTTCCAGGGTGTTAAGTGCAGATCACTTTGCCAGTAGAGTCTGTTTCCATGCTTTTTTTTTTAAAGGGGGGAGTTCATTAAAGTTTCATAAAAGAGAACAGCCCTGTACTGCAGCTTCCCCTCCATTTTGCTCTATTGAGTAGCTAAGAGGAGTAGAAAACAACTCTGTGCTTCAGATCTGTGAGAGACTCAAAAACAAATGGTAAGTGGTTGTTGCCAGGCTGTAGATCCTGCGTGCCAGAGACTATTTGCATAAAATTGAACCTTTCACAACCTTCACTCAATGTGAGCACAGTTTGTGAGTATTGCCAGGCAGTGCCAGCATTTTTTTTTTCTAAAAGGTTCATCAGCTAAAAATGATTGCGTTCTGTCACGTTTCCAGACTTCCGTTTATATATCTGTGGAAATGGTCTAAAAAGATCACTGCTTTGAGGTTTGTGGGAAACATTAATTCTGCCAATGAATAAAACTTTTAATTGTAATGACCCTAAGGCCTTTCCTGTGGTTTCATCCTCTCATAAACTGTAGTATGAATGGAAGGTGATTTAGGCTATTCTTCATTTTTAGCCGCAACTTTCCTGTGTATTTTTAAGAAATAGCCCGACACATGATACATTTATTTTGTTAAAGATTTATTTTTGGGCTTTTGTGCCTTTAATGGAGAGATAGGACAGTGGATAGAGTTGGAAATCAGGGAGAGAGAGAGGGGATTGACATGCGGGAAAGGAGCCACAGGCTGGATTCGACCCGGGCCGCCCGCGTTGAGGACTACAGCCTCCGTACATGGGGCGCGCGCACTAACCACTGCGCCACCAGCGCCCCACATGATACATTTCTATGTTACTGTATCTATCCATTAAAAAACAGCGAGGGTTTAATTTCATATTCCAAGGAGGAGTGTCATTAACTATATTTTTAAATTAACTTGTGGGTGATTTGGAAAGGACCTTTGGGTGAATGACATAACACATCTTCTCATAGCTTTTGGCTTGTGTGAGCATAATTAGTGCAAGTACTCAAAACTCTGGAGCGGATCCAAGAACTGAACTCTGGTCTGCTTGAAAATGGGGGTCTCTGTTCGCTTCCACGTGCAAAGGTGTGAATGCGATCCAGCCCATATAGGGAAGTGAACCAAAAGGCAAAAAAACCAAACAAATGTTACTTTTTCTACTCATCCCTATAATGCAGCCTGTCTTATTCTGTTCATCTTTATACTTGAAGGTTTAAAAAAAACAAAATGAACAGTACAGAGAGTAAATATGTATACTGGTACATTTCTTGAATGCTCGTTGAACCCTCGGGTCAGTAACATTTTAAGAATTATGTTGGACCCGTATTGTGTTAGAAAACAATCGACAGCGTGCTGAATCTATATGTGGTCCCCAGAGAGAGTGAATCACTTTTGAGTTTCACAAACTATCACTGGGGTTTGGTGAGGCCGAGCTGCAGCTCTGCGGAGGTCAGTTGTCCACTCTCTCACCCTCCAGCCTTTTCCGCTGGTCACACTCAAAAAGTCCCCCGCGGTACCCGTCCCAATCCCTATTCAACCCGTGGTTACTCCCCACTCCTGTCAGCAATAAGGTATGGATCCTGTGGAGCAGTAATGTTATGCTACAATATGGCAGCTTGCTGGATGAACTCTCCATCACCCCGGTGTGCTTTAAGGTGTGTCTGCATGCCTTCCCCTCATCTCCGTCCCTCACTCTGAGGAGACTTTGAATTAGTCTAATTATCATCGCCTGTGTCACGGAAACATGAAGAGGAAGGTATCATCCCCAGGAGGCCTTCTTAGATTTAATGCCATACGTGTGTGCCTGTGTGTGTGTGTGTGTGTTTATGTTAATATGGGTGCGCCTGTGTATCTTTTATGAATTGCCACAGCTGTGTTAGACAGCTGCTAGAGGGGCTGTATTCAGCGCAGGCACCTCCCCTTTCGTCATTGCTGAAAACATGCCGCTCTTCTCGTACACAAACAATTACAGGCACAGTCTATCGCACACACTCAGGGCTTCACATAATTACAGAGTTCAGCGCTTACATTTAAGAATATATGCAAATTAATTCTGATCACCCTCAAGACGAGTTGAGGGGATGATGGCAGCCGGTGTTTGAGCACATTCAAGTTTATGTGTGTGTGAGTGTGTGTGTGTGTGTTTTCTTGTTGATATAGGCTGACACTATGAAGACCATTAGCCTTGGGATATGTTTCTGACAGGACATGAAGGGAGTGCAACAGTGGGGAGAAAAAAAAAAAAAACCCTTCCCTTGTAGCATTTGTGTGACATTAGCTGTAGGCGATGGTGGCTGCTGTGCGTCAACACCAAAGGAGTGTTTCTCTCCCGGCTGTGATCTGTACGCTGCAGACTCAGCACATTGTTCGTCTGTCATCTTGAAAAGTTCATAATGTTTACCGTTCAAACTGCCAGATCTGCTCACACTGGACCTCTTATGAATGATCGAAAGGGATACATTTCTCCCCTGTGGTGGACTTTTCGGGCTACATAGTTGTGCTGAACCACCTCGCCGCCTCCGACATTACACATCGGCAGCTCGATTCCACCCTGTGAATGGTGATTACAGAGCAAAGAAATAATAAATAACAGCAGAAAACACTGAGAAATAACACTCTTTATTTTAAGTTTAATAAGGCAAATACGACAAGTTCAAAAGTACATTTTTTTAGACGTTAATGTTCAAAATCAAGGAATTGCATGGCATTGATACATGAAGCACTGGCTTTAACTTTATTAAATAAAAACTTTATATCAATTAATGTTTGGAAAAAAATGTATTACTAGGGCTGCCTGTAGGTCATACATGATTTCATTGTAAAAATACTACAATTTATTTTGTGTAATTACAGAATAAGGTTTAGTGAAAAGGGCCATACTACTATATGAGCCGTGTATAATGTTTTGGGGGGTTTGATGAAGAAGAAAGAGCGTCCACTGATTGGCAGTTCAGTCCCCTGCTCACACGGTCTGCATGTCAGAGCCAAGGGCAATACTAAATCAAAAGTTGCTCTGTAAGGCATTTGGTGTTTGAATGTCTGGGCTGGTTTTTATTGCAAAGTCATTTGTATCTGTATATTTGAAGCTGCAAAATCCAGGAATAAAAAAAAAAAAAAAGCCAGCGTGGAAGAGGTCAAATCTGCAGTTCCTCAAGAGGCCACTTAAGGCTGTCCATCCCCCTTTATACATCATCTTCAGTAACTTACTTTGCAACACAATTAATCCCAATTACTTCAGTCTGGTACAAAAAGATACTATTAATCTCTATAGCGCATTCTCTGTTTGTGACAATACAGGTGAGAAATGTTAATTTGTGTCAATGGTATTAAGATCTGCAGTTTGGGGGCATAATCGCTTTGAGTGTCATACTAGCTGTCTGCTAGGTGTCACTTCTACTAATTCAGAAACGTTATTTAACTGTGTTTGTGATGGTGCCTCTTGGATAATTCTTTAATGCATTGGATAATATGTTTATTTTTGTGGGGTTTATTGTGCTAGCAGCAGACTGTTAAAGAGGTCTACATGAGATGAGATTCAACTTTATTGTCATTACACATATACAAGAATAGAGTAACAAAATGAGGTTTGGCATCTCACCAGAAGTGCAATAAGCAGAAAGTGCAAGAATATGTGCTATGTACAGTAATTACAAAATGTACAGATGTAGACTAAACAAAAAAAAAAGTTAATTATTGGGTATATGTGGCTGGATAAAGAGGTCTACATGTTGATATTAATCAAATCTTAGGACCAATTATCAGGTATTAATGTCTGCAGTCACTCAAAACTTGTCCAATGCATGTCTAACAATGATTTATTTGTGAAGTAAATATGGTTGTTGGCTTTTGACTGCAGAGATGATGGTGGGCTGCAGAGATGAGAAGAATATTTTCAGTTACCTGCCTCGTGTAGTTCACCTGCGGTCTCTCCTACAGGAGATGTGGCCAGCAAGTGCGTTATGCTCCTCAAGCTCACTTTAGCTTTTTTTTTTAATTCCAGGAAATAAACTTAATTCAGCAACCCCCTTTAATAGAATCTCTATCTTGGAGAAACGTTAAGATCAACTTAACTTAATAGCCAGCTAGTGTATTAGCCTCAGGCACAGACTGTATTGCTTCTCTTCAGGGACAAACTGCTGTCCAAACAGGGTCTCCAAAAAACCCAGAATAGCTATTACCAAAATTTTACACTTACTTCAAGGCTTCAAAATGGCAGTATAAGGACTGATATTTAATAACGCCTGACAGCCTTTGTTTTAATTACCTTGTCATCTATGTAGAACCTTTAATTGTTTTTACAATACCTCTGTGAATGGAGATGAATTTGACTTTAAAGCTTTAGTTCAACCCTTGCTGCAGACTGCTGCTGTTTTGTTTAAACATACCCTGATGGGTGGGAGGTGATGACTCCCTGCTGCTTTTCTCCACCCACAGCCCATTTTGATGCCCCGATGATTTCCTCTGTGGTGAATGCTAGAGGGGAGATGTGCTCCCTGCCATGATGCCAATTTCCAGGTGCTGCCTTGCTGTGGTAAATTACATAGCTGTGAAGCATATCTGTATGTCTTGGAAATATGGACTTTTGCGAGATTGTTACTGAAAGAAAATCTATTCAGGTTACCGGATTTCATGAAACAAATCTGCTTCCCAGGTTTAACGTTGAAGGTGGATTGTACGTTTCTAACACAAGACTTATTTGTCTAACTCAACTAATCAAAGAACAATCTGGTATTTGTTCACAGCCACTGTGTAATACAACCAGGGCTACACCCTTATATTCATAAGCACTAGCCCCATGGGGCCACCAAGCCCCTAAAGTCAGTGGCCAAATGTCTTTGATTGCACAAATGCAGCCTTCTAATGAA
Source organism: Labrus mixtus (assembly GCF_963584025.1). Classification (NCBI taxonomy): domain Eukaryota; kingdom Metazoa; phylum Chordata; class Actinopteri; order Labriformes; family Labridae; genus Labrus; species Labrus mixtus. The sequence continues at coordinate 26,582,288 of NC_083618.1, read as the reverse complement.
AACGTAAAAATTTGGTTTATTTGAAGACATGAAAGAAAAAGTCATATCTCATGAATTAGTAATTACATTTTTAAAAGGCCTAATAAACACAGCAAGCATTAAGGAGAGGTATGAGGATTCAGGCAATTGTGCATTGGTCAGTCGTTACATGAAATGAAAGACTAAACAATTACATTTGATTTGGAGTTAATGAAAAAAGGTGAAGACAAAATATGTGTAAAATGTGCTAATTGAACTTATTAATCCAATCTGAAGCCTTCGAGTCAGGTCAGAGAGTACACGGGAAGTTGCTGTTATTCTCTACAAAAACTGAAAGCTGAATGCATGGATGAAAAAAAAAATGGTTCACTTCAAAATGCCTTAAGGCTACCAAAATATCAGCGGGCCACCCAGTGGTTGCTTTGAGAGAATTCCCTCCACCCTTCTTCAGTTCATTTGCTGCTGCAGCAGTTCATTAGCCTTTGCAGTATTAGCCTTTGCTTACACGAACACAAAGGAGTCTGGATGTTTGTAGACGGATACATGCGATGGCAAATGCTCACAAAATCACAAAGATTGGTGGCTAATGTTTAATTTGCTGAAACTTTGTGGCCACCTGAACATTGGTCAATGTTGAATCCTGACAACAAAAAGGTTTCAAGAGCGCCGCATAACAGAATTTTGGCCCATTAGCAACACGTCCCCATCGATCAGCGTCATTCTCCCTCTTTCATACCGTCATCCTGAAGGACCATAACTACGCCATGATCGGGGTCAAAATACCTTTTTTCATTGAGGCTTACTTACCCATAGGCATTAGATGGTCATGATACAGTCATTGCTCAGGGAGGGTTGCATTTGGTTGACTGTTGAGTTCAGATAGCTATACCTATTTTTTAATCTACATTTATTTGAAATACCAACAGGGATGACTGGTGCTCCTGCTATTAAACTATTAGTAGAATTACTTTAGTACTTAAGTAATAACTGCCCAGTCATCATGTTGTCTTTTACTTGTAAAACGTATGTGCTGCATTACAGTAAAGGGATGGGTTGTTCTCAGACATCTGATGTATTTGTAACTAAGAAAGGGTTCCACTGCACTGAGGCTGATGGTGCTATACATCCCTGTGCCTTGCAGTGTCTGGGTGTCTTCTCTTGGTGATTTTTTACTTTGCTGCTTTCAGAGGAGAACTTGTCTTTGGTGAAGAGTAATTTCACAGTAATTGTAGAGGGATGCTTGTAGGGAAGCTTTGCTTAGGCTATCACTTTTCATTTCTACCTCAGAAGTTATTTTCTCCTTTGCAGACTCAAATAATTCTGATATTTACCTTTGCTAAAGAGATGAATGCTACCTACATCCATCTTCCTTCAACTCATTTTAAAGATTCCTCCAGTGAAAGCAACCCTCAGTAACCCTCAAAATGTCAATGCAAGTGGCTGGATGTGCTTCTGGACAAAATGAGCTTTTGCAATTTGCTGATGACATTTTTCTTGCTGCTTTTCCTTCAAAAGTGCACTGGACATTTGGCCAAGGAGTTAGGAAGGATTAAAAGGTTTCTCTAGCCAAATGTTGTTTGTATTTCCACTGATCTTAAGGCCTGTGATAATTAGGCAAGAGAGTCCTCCAAATGTAGCAAATACTCAGCTAATAAAAAAAATGTTCAGCACTAACATTCCTACACCCGAAAGTCTCTGTACTTTCAGAAAGTTCCATCCCATAGTCTCAGGGACTTCATTTAGACCACGGGCCCGGTGGTGGAAATGCCCTGCGTACCCCATAAAGCCCCCTGTTTGACCCTAAGAGATGGACCGGTTGGAGAAGGTAAAGTCAGGTCATTTTACTTTCTGAACAAATGATGAGCACTGTCATCTTTCTGTGGAGGATGCTGTAAAGATCAGGGAAGTGCTGAGCCGCCGGAGGGCATCTCAGGTGCCTGAAGAATGTCAGCCCCAATTAAGTAGAGTTCCCTTTGTCTGTGGTTCTCATTTCTCATTAATCCTTTGGAAACTATTTAATCCATTTAATCCATTCACACTAATCCTGTCCACTGTTTTTAACTGACGGACCAAACACTTACCGAAAAACGACCTCATCTCCATTAGTCATGAAGAAGACCATCTTATTTCATTAATCCTGCAGTCAAATCTGAAGATTTCAACTGAAGATCAGTAAGCAGAAGGGTTATTTAACCCAAACTGTGATACAGTGCTCCTAACAATTAGTTTACATACTGTATGTTTCCTGTATATTACAGAAGTGATGTGATTTCGCAAATAGTTGTACTGTAGCCAGATTTACCTTTTGAGATTTGACCAAAAAAAAGTGATTAATACAAAGGTTTCATTTAGTGTCAGCTGCATAGTGAACCTTTACTCAAATCTATTATCTATACTTTTAAAATAAAAGTTCAGAATCATTTGGGTTGTCAGAGTCTAAAGACGTAGAGAGATTTTTATTAAACACAAAAATGTTTTCTTAAATTCCTTCTTTTGACAGCAGTAGTATTTCATCAACTCAGAGCATTATTGGAAGATTAGTTTCGAGCACTTCAAGCTCAGACTTCCTCGTCTGGGACTCAGAGAGGCTCCGAGTTCTGGAACATGAATCAGTAAGAAACATTAAGACAAGTTGCACAGAACAGCTGTGGTACTGTGTTAGTGTCAGTTCTCTAATGGAAATGCCGATCACACACACACACACACACACACACACACACACACACACACACACACACACACACACACAAAGTACTACTCTTACAGATTTTTTACATTCATCCGACTAAGTGGAATAATCCAAGTTATGCTTTCTATGATGTATTTGTGTGTTACTGAAGAGACCTCTTTAGGGTTAGGTCATGCCATCACATGCAATCATCCAGTTATTCACCAGTCCCCTGCCATCATTACACAGTGATTTAGAGCCCCCCCCCCATAACCCCTCTGCACCCAACTATTATTACTCCTCTTTATTCAGTTCAGCTCAATCCTTACTCCTATACAGTAACAAGGGTCATATGTCCTACCTGTGATTCACTTTGTCACTCAATGCATTTCTTTTTAATTTCCAAAGTGAACAAATCAGATTTCCACGCAGGCACCCAAAGTAGGAGAGTGTATCCCATTCAGTAAGAAAAACTGTAACATAGGGCTGAGTATTTCCCTTAACCTCACGATAGGATGTGTATCACATTACAGAGGCCATGATACGATATGTTTCTTGATAGACATTTTGGATAGTGACCATGTCGTCCATAAAATTCATTCAAACAGCTTTTCTTTAATTTAGAGAATAACAGCAGGCATCATTCTAATGAACCAACAACTTAAAACACTTTAAATTCCATCACAACGTTTTTGTTTGGACATGAAACCTTAAAAACTTACCAATCAGAATCCAAACACAATGTTTTTAAAGGCTTTATATGTGATTTTTCACACTTAAATATAATAGAAATCAAGTATATCCTCTGAAAATAACTCTGTGAGTCATGACTGTCTACAATGGGTGTAACACCCGAGTCCCACTGTCTGTGATGTTTTCAGAGTTTTCAGAGTCCTATCTTCAGTTTGTTTACATCGCCAGGACGGCCGGATGACTCCTCCCCTCGCGTATAAAAGTTGTTTAATTGAGGGACTAGAGAAAAGAAGAATAACATACTGTACTCACTGCTTAACTACGTTTCTAGATCACGCTCATTTCAGGTAAATTTACATGCAGTGTGATGATACGAGCATAATAAAGATCACTAGCATTAGCATGCTAACACAACAATGCAGCGCGAGTTGTTTTGGTTTCATGCTGGTGCTCAAGGGCGACATCTGCTGGATCAAAAAAAATCACATAGTCCGCCTTTAAGACAAACTATTACTGGTGTGATGAGTTATCAGTTATTGTTACAGTTCAATTATAAGCACTGTATCAAATTCAAATTGATGACTTACAAACAGAATGTGTCCTAAGAGCTGAACACTCTGGCCTTGGTGGGTCTTTATGTCTCAGAATCCATGTTCAGGAGTTTTTTTTCTTCACACATATGACTAAAAACTTACATGTGGGAGGATTAGATCATAGACATGATCCCTTCACGTGCTGAAGAATTTTTATTTTTCAGTGCCTCCAAGTTTTGAGGCACCAGGCCTATTGCGGTGAATCAGAAACTTTTAGAACAAAAGTCTCAAGTTTTGTATACGAGGCATATAGCTGCCATACCACCTACAGTATATGTCTGGCATTTTGTGATCCATCACACTGTCTGCTGGTGAAAGGTGGGAGGGGAATTGGGAAAACTCAGACAGGAGGTGAGATGAGATTTTAGAAGCTGCATGTCCACGTTGACCGTGTGTTTTTTTATTCCGGTCTCACACTGTCTATTGTTTGAGTGGCAATATACTCAATTTGGTCCACTTTACTTATGTTTCACACAGACGTACACACAGACGCCACTCCCACCCACGCGTCGACGCTGGCGCACACACATACAGATGAGGCCGAGTCTCCTTTCCCTGCCTCCTCTCAAAGCCCTTGGCGCTGCTTGTTTACCCTTCACTGTGACAGCTGTGTGTGTGTGTGTGTGTGTGTGTGTGTGTGTGTGTGTGTGTGTGTGTGTGTGTGTGTGTGTGTGTGTGTCGATCTGAGGAAGGAGATATTGCGTGTCAAGTGCTCTCCAGGGCTAAACTATCATTTCTGAGTGTTATCACACCATCCAACTTCCCAGGGGCTGGCTGTCTTTCTCTCTGTCTCTCTATAATACACACTCTCTCTCTCTCTGTCTGTCTCTTTCATTCACACACACACACACACACACACGCACGCACGCACACACACACACGCACACGCACACACACACACACACAGGAGGAGCCCCAGACACTGTTAGCCCAGCGAGGCGTGCAGTCAGAGGGAGAAGAAGAGACTGGAGTAACTTGACCAGTTGGTGAGCACAAAAACACACACACACACACAGACACACACACACACACACACACACACGTGCACACGCACACACTTTCTTAGACTGGAAAATCAGTCTTGCATCGGTCCCATTCAGACACAGCGCTCCAAACCTGCGACTACTCCACAGAGTTTAACTGTCAGGCCACTAAAGTAAGGACAACTAATGTAAAGTTTTCACATTATACATATAAATAGTAATAAGCTGAGGTCCTCTGTAGTTCATAATCCATATCGAAGAGTTCAGCTCCAGTTGTGAAGGGAAACACTGACACTGATGCATTCAAATTTAATCGGTCTTTTTTTTTTTCTCCCTCATGCCACTGACTGGTATTCAACACAAAAGTCCTCATCACTTCTTATGGCCATCCCTGACACGCTGAAGGACAACACACATCAAATGTGTTTCATGTGCATCAAAGACACTCTCCTCCCAAGAAACAAAGACAGCATAAGTTGACCAGCAAATTCCTCACAAAGCATGTGGGGGGATATAATTGGAGTGAAGAGGAGGTAGTTTAAAACAAAATCATTTTAGAGCTACAAAGGAATGGATGGAATAGTTAAATAAAATACATCACTCCAACAGTGGAAACCAAAGTTTGTTTCACATTTCAAACTTCTTCAAAAGTCTTTTTTTGCTCAAACTTCAATTATTTCCTGAATGGTAACAAGTTCTACAATTCTACAATTCTACAATTCACTTAGCAGACGCTTTTATCCAAAGTGACGTACATCAGAGAGTAAGTACTACATAAGCAAGGATCTAGAAAAAAGGGAACAATGTCAGTAAGAGCAAACGATCAGCTTTGAGTCTGATTGGACACACAGGTGCTGACAGGAAGTGACCAGAGGCAAAGCACAACATTGAGGGCAGTTCTTGAGAGCTCTAATCAGTATAGAAACCATCTTATAAGTCGTCGTTATCAAACAAAAACCATCGTCATTACCATCATCATCATCAATAATATGGAGACCATCATCATTAAGTTAGTAGGTAGTCATGAATGGTCTTTAGTTTTTTCTTAAAGGTGCAGAGGGACTCTGCAGATCCAATGGAGTTTGGAAGTTCATTCCACCACCGGGGGGCGACAGAGGAGAAGAGTCTAGTCAGAGACTTAGGACCCTGTTGTGAAGGTTACCATCCTTTACGTAAGCTTTTTTTTTATGCTTGCTATCATGGGTTGATGCTGTCCATGTCATCAGGATACAACCAATCACAGCAAAATTTCACAAATTTGCTTTCTGACTCTACATTTTTATAGCTGCTGTATCCTAAAGGTACTACACATGACCATTACCTACCCATGCAGATGATTTCACTTTTTTCTTCTGATACCTTTCCACAGCAAATACTTTGATCGACATTGTCCTTATGCCCCATTAGGTTTTTTGTGACTAAACTGGGGTGGGAAAAATCATTGTATAAATTTTTACTGGTACAATTAGTGACCCTATGTTAATGTCAGAATCATTCCACCACAATAACTGAATACATCTGTGTGGACATGCACGGCTTTAAAGTAATGTAACAGGAATGTTAATATCCCTCTCTTAACTAAATGTATAAGGGGCTTCTAAAGTACTAATCACATAGGTTTGGTATTATCTGGGAGCTCTGGTAATTTGGCAATTACCCTCAAACATACATTTCTCTTTTTTAAGATAGCTGTGCAACATCATTAAACAAATGAACGATCTCCCCTCGCTCTCCTCAGAGCATGAGATTGCATCCATCCAAAACTAAAAGTGCAATCATCATCCACACGGAGATCATCCGTTGTGATCACAGAACATTAAGTGACACATTTCAAAACCAGAGTTGTATTATTTGGGCGACTTTATAAAATGTACAGCTATTGATATAAGATCAGGCACAGGTGGGTGAGAGAAGCGCTGTAGGTAAAAGGGGAGGAACTGTTCATGCATGTTTGTGTGGATAGTAAAACTGAAAAGAAGTAAGATAAGCATTTGTTTACAATTCCTAAACCTCTGTTATTTTCGACTGGAAAAAGGTGCAGTAGAGCCCATGTAGACTTTCACATCAACACCGACCCAAATGACTGAGATGCTATTACCAGAGGAGTTCTGTGTTTGCAGAAATTTGGAAGGTAATTTGCCCTGGGATTTTTACTTTACAAATGACATGAGGTTGATTCACACAGGATTAAAAATATTAACATCCTCTGCAATTATTATAAATTATCAGATGGCTCCGGCTAATTCTGAGTGAATAGGAATCTTAGAATGCTTACTTTTGTTAGGCTATTACTTTGCTTTAGTGAAGATAGACTCTAAAATAGAAGAAGGTATACCAAGAGAGTGATTAATGATTAATTAATTTAAGCCCATTTTGCCCGATGATGTAAATCTGATTAGTGTAATGGCTATACTGGTCAGTGAAATAATGATTGAATTATCTATGTATAATTGTTATATTCTCAGTTGAGCATTCAGCCTCCCCTAAGACCAAGAGACCAACACTTGAAAAATGGCTTCATTCAATCGAGGCAAACAAATTTATAATTTCTGACCCTTGAATTCCAGCCTTTCAACGAGCTCTTTGGCCTCACCATCTGTTGTAATGTTACATCATCATCGGATGATAGCATGCACATTATTTGTGTTTCCAGTAAACAGAAAAGCTGAAGCCCACGCCAACAGGCAAAAAGGAGGAAAGCATTTCTGAATAAAATAAGTTATCAGTCCAACAGCCAGCTTACCTTTCTGGGGTAAGAAGGTCAAATGCTGCTCTTAACAGTCCTTATAGACTTTTGTTTTTTCGATCCTGCCATGTTGGTAGGCTTGATGAGTTTGCCCTTTGCATGTCTGAAACTTTCACTTTCACATACAATGAGTCATCTGTGGCATGCAGGAGAGGAGTTATGCAAACACACACGCGAGGACTCAGACGCTCATACGAAGTTAATATTTCAGCATATACAGTCATGGTGCATGTTGACGAATCTCTTCAGAAGATATTGTTGCTGGTTGCAGAAAATGACCAGGCATTCTGCTCGGTCTCGGACTGCTGCTGAGAGGCACAGATGCCACTGTTTGTCTAAGGCCTGTGCACGGTTATGTGTGTTTGTTTGCAATCGCTCGGCGGTGCGGCAGATGCCTCTTGTTAGAGACGTCCTTGAAATTTGTCCCTGACTGCCAATTAGCGCTGCCTTATTTGGCCACTGCAATGCCGCCCCAATTAGCATCAAACCAATACCTGTTACAAACTGCCATGAACCTGCCACACCTCTGCTCCCCCACTTAAGGCATCCAGACCCTGGGTCATCTCTGTTAAATGGCTGTCACCAAGCATTTAATTATACTGCTGCTACGGCTAATGGGATGGCAGATATTCTTGGTCAAATTAAATGGGATGTGTTCTTTGTTTTTGTACAAATAGCACAATAGCTGGTGTGTGAGATCATTCATCAATCCCCTCTGTGTCTCAGACCGCACTGCTCCCATTTTGAGGAAATACACGATGCATCCGAGAGATTTAAAAAGTGACACTGATTGCCCCAAAGGAGCGAAAGGGGAAACAGACTTGAAGTGACAAAATGAAACTTGTCCTTGGTGTGCAGAAAAAAATGACTTACAGATGTAAGTTAAGTTGCAAGCTGTAGCTGGGGTAGGCAGCTTTGGAAGAATCTGACAAAAGGAGGCTGCACGGTGTTGCAGTGGTAAGCGCTGTTGCCTCACTGCAACAAGTTTCCTAGTTTGAATCCCCATCGGAGCCCACAGGAGCCTGCGTGAAGATTTCATGTTCTCCCCGTGCATGCAAGGGTTCCAGCTGCAGCTTCCTCTCGCAGTCCAAAAACCTGCTTGTTAGGTTCATTTGATTTATTTATATTTGTCAGCCCTGTGACTGTCTGCCGCCCAGTCCAGGGTGTGCCCTGCCTCTCAACCAATGACATCTGGGAACGGGATACAGTGTATAGATAATGGATGGATGAGAAAGTAGGCTGAAAAAATCCAACAAAAAAAAAACAAAACATTAAAGTCACTCCTCCAAAACTCTACCTCAGTAAGTCTGTTAGAGGAGCGCAGTGCATCATTGTTATCAATCTACGTTCCTCTGCCACCCTTAAAAAATAAAATATGGTTATGGCTAAATGACAAGTGACCTACAGTATGATCCAAATCTTCAAGATGTTTAATTTTCAGGCTGCTAGCACGGAGATAGGGACAGATTTCATGTATCAACTAGGATTTTGAATAACTTTGGTTTTCAAAAAGGGGAGGATAATTCTGTTTGTAGTTGGGGGGCAAACAGCAGACTATGTGTACTTAGTATTCATCTTGTGAGTCTTTGACCAGCTTCTAGCAATATTACCATGAACACCAGATCTAAGCAATTAAATCACTGATTTAAAACCCTCAAAATAAATACACATAATGACCACAGATTTTATGTTGTGAATTGGGCTCTGTGTTCATATGAGCCTTGAATGTAATTAGAAAATGTCTAAATTATTGGAATCTATAATATAGTCATCTTTCATTCTTTTCTATTTAATGTGCTGCTTGTTTATTTATATAAGTGAATGAGTGTGTGAGTTTGTCACAGTCTGAGTGTTAAGTTGCTTCATTCACCCCCCCTCTGTGCAGGGAATATATTTCATTCATGAACACTTTCTTTTCTCTTCTGGTGAAAAGCATGCTTCAGTCACGGAATGACTCATCCCCACACACACACACACACACACACACACACACACACACACACACACACACACACACACACACACACACACACACACACACACACACACACACACACACACACACACACACACACACACACACACACACACACACACACACACACACACACACACACACACACACACACACACACATATTAGAGCATCTGAATGCATGCATTTTTAATTGATGAATAAATGAAGGAAAAAGCTGAGAAAGGTCGTAGTTGTGGGAGAGGTGTGTAGTGAGACGGGATCATCCATGTGTCAGGATGAGCCTCTCTCTCTTTCTGTGTGTGTGTGTGTGTGTGTGTGTGTGTCTGTGTGCTCTTAAATCGGTCATTAACCCTGTGCCCCCCCCCCCCCCGAGGCAGGCTTCCATGTCATGATGTCGTGTTTTAGGGGTAGGCACACAAATAATACACACATACACACACTGGTCTGGGTCTGTGCTTGCGTGCAGCACTCTTAAACCAGGCATCAACCCAGATTAGACTGGCTTCCATGTCGTGTCTGGTGGTTCAAACAGCACACACACACACACACACACACACACACACACTGACATACCGGCTCACACACAGTCACATAGTCCAAAAAATATTGATGCATGAAGTAGCTTTAAACTGGAGGAAAGAAGAGTACTTTTCAGCCCTCCAGTTCAGTTTGTAGACTTCGACAGTCCACGAAAACACACCAAGTCCTGAAAATGAACACTTAATTAAAATATATTATATAGCCTTTGACATTTCAGGAACATGCTATTTAATGGCACAAGAGCCCCAAAAAAGATTTATAATTATTTCTGATTTGGATTTACGTATGTTCTGTTTTGCATCATGTCTTTGCATCATTTTAGAAGAATCAAGGTCTTCCTTTGTGTTTGAGATGTTGATCTCCATGGGATGCACCAGGCAGAATGAGAGCAATGTATGACTTATTTTACAACTTTAAACAGTCTTCATGAGATCATAACAGAAACCATCTTTGACTGTATGTGCTTATCCAGTTATTTCGACTGAAACTGTTCTGTAAATCTTCAGTTGTTTTTGTAATTGTTTGTTTTATTGTCTTTTTTCCAAAGAACATTATTTTGTGTTTGTCCGGCTTCTGCAGCACATTCTAAATGATCCAGAAAGGTGCTTGGTGACACATGAGTTAAGATGTGAAAACTGAGTTTTGGGGTAGCAGGTTAAAAAAACAATTAATATTTGGCTTGACTTACAGTGTATGGAGAAAAGTGTGTTCAAACTCATGAAAAGCTGAAACTCATCAGCCTTATTAAAGCAACTGATTGCCAATCAGCCGGCACACCTGGTGTCTATAAAGTATAATCCTGACTGTGTTTCAACAATGAAGCGCATTGGAAGCACTACTTTAGCAGCTCGGCGGCTTTAATCCTACATATCTGTAAAAAGACAAATTCTCAGTGTCCTACAGTACCGTAGCACCTCATCGTGTATGTGTCTGTCCACTACTTTAAAGTCTAAATTGCTACAACGGTTAAACATCTGCTCAAAGATCATAGGCCAACAAATGCAGAGACTTTATGAATCAGCCTATACGATACAAACATGTTAAGGCATCGCCTCTGATCCTAACCACGCTCTGAACACAGAATACTATTTCCATCAAACTGGAGATACAGAGTCCCACGTTTAAACAAGGTCAGACTGACACACTCGTTTGTTCACCAGTAAATACTAAAATTGAATGCGGAGCTGAATCCCAGATCAAAGCACGTTTAAGGCCTCTGAATATTTGTTTTGGGGTTTTAATGCTCTGTAAAATGTTTGTATCTTTGTATCTGTGTCTTAACTTTTTATGTTGCAAATGGAGCAGCTGTGATGCAAGACCATTTTCAGAACATGTCTGACAATAAAGTTAAATCAAATCAAATCAAATCCTCTCTCTACAAAGTTATAGGTCTGGGTTTCTGTTTCTGGAGTTTAAATAAAGTTTTACCTCTTCAAAATTTGATTCCACCTTCCTGCTTCTAAGCAATCCTTCAAGAGCCCCCCCCCCCCCCCCCCCCGGCTTCACTCAAATGTTCAGCTGTAATGTCGAGCATTGAAAATGATTCATCATGAGGTATTCTCCTTTACCTGACTCTAGTTATGAAACAACCACCTATGGCAACTGTTCACTTGGAGGGTGTGGTGCCATCCAAAACTCCTTTGAATGGAGTGATGGTGGTTTACTAGTTGATAGTTTGAAATGGGGTTGTATATTATCTAGTACAGGGTCCCTCTTTAAGAATGAACCCAGGTAAAACAGGTGTGAATGGAGTTGTTACCTGTCCCTGTATTAAATAGATATGGAGAACATGTTGGTCCCGTTAGAGATGGTAACATATTATAATGCTGCTCTGTGTTTACCTGTGTCTGGCCTTTGTTTGGATGCTGGGCAGGCAGTGTAAAATGTGTTCATCAGAGGACATGCCTCGATCCCGCTGGTGGAAAAACGCTTGATATGACCATGAAGTTGTGTACCAATTATTCACAAAGGAACTAAATGTAAAACAGGGGAAATGCAGTGAATCCTCTGTTGTTCATCTTTTACTGACCCTTTTCTCATAACAAATAGGGTGATACATTACTCACATGAAAATCTTCATTAGTGCAGCTTTAGTTTGTTCTGTAAAGACCTTCTTCACCTTCGACCCGTTTCTAGCTTTGAACAAGACCACACAGAGGTTAGAGTCATAGAGTACAGAGACGCGGTATCGGTAAGTCAGCAGTTTCATCACTAACATGTATCGGCCCATGTTGGTTGAACTCTGGCGTTCGGCTGTGTTGTTCGAGGAAAGCAGGAATCCTGCTGATGTTGGTCATTTTTATTTTGGGAGCGATTAGTCTCTTAATTTGCATATTGGTAGCGCCTGATCTCCCCGGCACTCGTTCATTCATCCATATGCAATACATCTGGAGAGGAATAATTTTCCAGCTTTAGCTTCAGGCTGGTAGAAAAGAAACACAACACCTCAAGAATGGTGTGGCGCTTGTGTTTAATGTATGAATTATATGCATGAAGCCTTTTTTTTTTTTTTTTTTACAGTTGATTTGAATTCCAAATTACCTCAAGGATATGAAAGGAGAGGGTCAACAAGGGTTGTGCTTTAAAAAAAAAAAAAAGAAAGGCTTTAATGTGTTTCTTATTGATCTCCTGGGGTTCATTGGGGAAGAGGAGGTTAAGAAAATACACACGATCAAACAGATCATGTGATCAACAGATGACTCGATAGCCTGCCGCAGTTCGTTATCCAAATCATTAGACAAAGTGGAGCCCAAGTTAGGAGAAGTAAAAATAAAACTATGGGAGGAAAATGCTGGATATCCTAATCATTTTACATTCCACTCTTCCTTTTATAACCTTTTCTGTCGTCTTTCAGTGATGGCTTCTTCTTCTGACAATGACAGTAATCCAACTCTTAGGAGGGTCCACCTTTGATCCAGTGTCTATCATGCTTTGGGTATTTGACTGCAGCTTAGTCCTTTCCTCATAATGAAACACAGCAGAGATTTATATGCAGAGCATAATATGGAGAATTGTTTTCACATTGATGACTGCTGAATATCATTCTGAGTTCAGTTCCAGTAAAAGAATACTTTACAGCAATACTTTAGGAAGAAACTTTATTCATTGAATCAGTCCAGATGTCAAGGTTGTTGGAAAACAAGGAGAGGTGGACCCAAGTGCAGAATAACAAAAGACTATTTAATTAAAACAAAAAGGCAACCAAAACTTACAATGAAAATATCCCAAAAAGGGTCAAAACAGGAAGACACGAGGAGTCAATAGGGAGCACGAGGAAAACTAACATCTGACACTAACATGCACATACGACAATGACCTGACACAGAGGGGAGGAAACACGGAGGGTGCGTTCAAATTGTCATTTTTGCTTAGGAAGGTTCCCAACTGAGTGGAATGACCCGGAAGCATTTAAGTGGCGGCCATGATAAGAGCCGTTTGAATTCTCTAAAAGCTAAGGAAAGGTGGGTCAATGCTTCCTTTATAACCTCCTTTAGCATAGGACACACCGGACCATCCTTTACCAAAGGAGATGAGATATGCCGCCCCACAATTCCTTGCGGCCGCAACATTTAAAGCGAGTCGCGCATCCGACCGTTCACGGAAATGAACGATGATCGTAAAGTGACACAGATCATGTAAGGGATAAAAAGATAAGAGACATTTTTATCCAGATGATGTTTTATTCAACATATTTAATTCACTTAAGAATGCTTTGTGCAGTTGTACATTTGTATGCTTAAAACATTATGTGTAGGTTATATCCTGCATAAATGTAACAATTAATTTCATACAATCAAATTTATTTTGATTTCTGAGTGGACAGGAAGCTGATGGTTTCACTTTTCTTACTTGTAGCCTGGTGGTCTATATTGCTTTTATTTAAATCCCAACCTTGTGGTGATTAGGATTATTTCACCGGCAAGAAGGCACAGGGGAAAGTTTTTTAGATGTGCTTTTAGTAGTCCATTTTCGGAACATTGTAGTTTCAACACGGCGGACCCACGTCATTAACCTCCACCAGCCCGTCGTATGTAATGACGTGGCCTAGTGGAAATGTGGAGGGGATTGTCAGAGCAGCGTGATCGCCTTTCCCTAAGTCCTTTATGAATTCTCCTAACATCTTTCCTGAACCTCATGACGTTTCCCCCGGGGTTAAAGTAAAGTGGATAGTGAAAGGAGATAGGAGGGACAATTCAAATCCACCCAGAGACCAAACAGACACGGGGTAATCAGAAACAGGTGAGACTAACAAGACACAGGTGAGGACAATCAGGGCAATCACACTGGGAAACACACAGAGGCAGGAATAAAATACAAGAAACTACAAACTAAGTCATGAAACACTGAAGACACAGAACTGAAGAAACACTAGAGTACGAAGTTACAAAATAACACACGAAACACTAAAGACTAAACTATGAAACATTAGGACAAAAACACACAAGGGAAACAAGCAACACTAGGATGAAGAACCACAAGGAAACCTAAACTTTGAAATAGACAAAATACAAACTAAAGACTGACTCATGACACCAGAGTCACATCATGCCTTGGACATCACAAAATAAGAAAAACAAGGTCAATGTAACAACGGGTATCGACTGAGGGCCTTAAAACACGTAAAATATGTTTAACTTTAGAGGCCTTCAGGTCTGATATTCTAGATGGAGTTAGCAAGTGTTGCTTTTTCAATGTCACTCATCTCTTTTTCTGCTGGGATTTGAAGCTTTTTAATAAAAACGAAGCTGCTCCAACATATACTTTGTTTGTTTGTTTGTTTGTTTAATACTCTACTCAAGAGACTTAATGGAAGTAGAGAAGAAGCTGGTATATCACGCTGTTGTTGTTGAGTTCACCAGGGAAGCAAACTCTTGATGTAGCTACGATACACACAGCTAATGATGTTATTTTAACGACAGGGCAAATTTAACATTTTACAAGAGGCTACTTTCTTCATTACCTTGTGTTGCTAGCTGTAAATAATCAGTACAGTAAGTACTCTCATGGATATGAATTAAAAGACAAATATGGTCTTCTAAATCTACGTTTCAGAATACTACTTGAAAACAATAAAGGAATCAATCAATCAATGAATCTTTATTTGTAGAGCACGACTTCATAACAAATGTTATCTCAATAAACTTTAGAAAAGAGCAGGTAAAGACCTTACTCTTTGATATCTACAAAGACTCCAATGTTGATCAATCATGAGCGCTTAGCAACAGTTAGCAAAGTCACAGTGGAAACAAAAACCCATCCTGGGCAAAACCAGACTCAGGATGAACAGCCATCTGACAAAACTATGTTGGGCTTCAAAACTGGAAAAGAGGGGGATGCAGGAAGAAGGATGGGGAAGAACAGGGGGGGTCCATAGCAACAGGCCGTCCCCACCAACGATCCAGAGGAACATATGAAACAAAAGAGCTCAGGAGCTCCCAGGAAAATATGTGGTTAGAAACTTCTTACATATTACATGAAGATTTACAGATAGTGAAGTACAGTAATAGAGAGAGAGAGAGATCCCCCGGCAGTCTAAACCTATAGCAGCATAACTAGGAGCTGGTCCATATAAGCTTTATCAAAAAGGAAAGTTTTAAGTTCTTTAAAAGGAAGGATTTCTACTCTGGCCAGCCTGTTATATTAAAGATAGATTGTTTATTTTAGTAAGATGGAGTTTTCTGTATGTATTAGGATTGAAGTCTCCATGCATTGTGTTTTTCTTTGGCAAAACCTTTTAGGGAATAAATAAATAAGAGAAATTGTTGATATATTCTGGGCATCAAGAAAAATCCTAAGGTCAAGTTTTCTCGATGAAAAAAAACACATGTAATGTTGCTGTAGACGTTTCCCCCTCAAAGTTCCTGTAGTGATGAAAAAAGTAAAAGAATTAAAAGGACAAATTCATATCTCACTGTCTGTCTGTTTGTTTGCCATGTAAAGATTAACTTCTGTGTTTTTAAAAAGGAACTGAATGCTTAAAAAAAACAACATCAGCACATTGAAGTGGATGTGTTGCTGTTCAAACTGTAGGCCTTTTTTTTTTTTTTTTTTTACATGTGAGTCAATCAATGAGAGTGTGAAAGAAAATGACTTCAATCTAATGGATGAACAGTTTAGAGGAGCCGCTGCTGGATAACAGTGTTTGAGCTCGCTCTAATACGGCAGTTCACCCTATAATAACCATTTACACAGAGGAGGCCATTTTCTGTTATTCCCCTAAATTACCCGAGTCTATACCAGTTTATTGATGTACTGTATCTCCCCGGTGCCCGCGCTCTGTGTGCCTGGCATACACTGCTTTACTTGGCGTGTTTCCTCTCCTCACTCTCTTCTCACACGGCAGCGGGGGGGCGAGCGGGGGGGGGGGGGGGGGGGCGTCACACGCTGTGAACACAAAGATCTCTGGTTAAACTGGGACATTACACTCTGCCACGCTAGACACACACACACACACACACACACACACACACACACGCTCACATGCTACAGAGACATGCTGATACACATTCAAACATACGTACACTTGCATGCAAGCTTGCATACATGACGTGTCTAATGCTGAAACAGGCACACAATCTGTTTCCACACGATTCTTCTTCTTCTGTGGTTGTTTTTAAGAATAGTTACTGTCTGTCTCCAGATGAAACACAGCTGGCTGCCAATTTTCTCTGATATTTTCATTAAAACTTAGTGTATAATTCTTTCCATATGTGTCTGCATCTTGTTTTTTTCTTTTTACAGCTCTACTGCATGAGAAAGCATTTTTCTGCTGTGGCACAAACAACTCGTGATTTCACTGTTTTTCTTTTCTTTGTTATCGTCTCTAAAACTTCTGCTCCTGTCAAAGACATATCAAGTCACAGACTACACAGATTAAAATCCAATGCAAGGCCCCCTCTTCAAAATGAGTGTGACATTTAAATATATTTTGAATACCAACGAGGTGTTTGTGTTTTAAAAATGTGGTTAAGAATATAATTTACACGGATCAAAAATCTTTGAGTAGTTAATTTAAGTAGAAGTACAAGAGCGTTACAGTGCCTTTTTTTCATTTAAATATACTTTATCAACTGAGTATGTTTTTGTTACACTTTGTCATTACTCAGGATTCAATGTTTAAATTAAAACATCACGACTTTGTAAACCATCTTTACATACCTGTCATGATTGATCGATCGGGAATTCTCATGATTACAAACAAATAATTGAATCAAAGTTATCATACATTTAATTTATGAGTTATCATTCATTAACTCTTGTTACTTTAGTTTCTTTCTCACACAACTTAAAACATCTCAGATCATGTCAGACACACACTGACGCGGAGGTCTGCAGTTTCCTTTGCCCTTCATTTTTCTTATTGCTTGATCTCAGACTTTAAAGATTAAGTATTTATCTTGACGGTTTAACGTTTACATTTCTGATAACCAATTATTTGCCCTTACTACTTTAGAGAATTAATTCACTGTGTTTGACTCCAGCTTTCCCTTTTCTTATTGCGCTCACACGTCTCAAGAAAAACAAACCCAGTGTCTCATATACATGCAACTCTTGCACAACACACTACAAATGAGCACTTTCCTCTTCTTCTGTTCTAAATATGAAACATGCCATTCAATTCACTTCTGACCTAGAAATCTTAATAAACTCATCTGTGTATTAATTAGCCTCATGCACTCTTGCTGAGATCTTGCGTTTCACATTTGCATTCATTTTTTTTTCCCCTTCTCTGAACTCTTCCCATATCCTCTCCTCACTCTTCCTGTTTCTCCCCCCCCCCCCCACTGGAAAGAGTAAGTTTAGTCAGGGCGACATGCCTTTGGCACCGCTTGAAAATCAGGTTTCCCATTAAGCCTTGGAAAGTTGAATCTGGGGGCACGATGTGTGTGCGTATGTGCGGCTGTGGACTTTGTATTTTGGAGCTTCTTGGCAGAGCGAACCAGTTTAGCGCCAGTAGCCTTTGAGCTGCTGTTTAACATATTGCCCGCAGTCAAACGTGAAGTGCTCCTGTCTAGTAGAAATAAATGTTTGCTGTATTTGAAACATAACATCTTTGCTGTCAGTTGGCTAAAATGGCCAGGACAAATAAAAAACAGGGTGTCATGGGTAAAAAAATAGATCATGGATTTGATAATAAACACTCCAAACGTCCTTTATTTCTTTTGTATTATCTTTAGCCGTAATAAATCTGAATCAACATCATTTAAAGGGTGAATTCAGGCAAAGCAGCTATTTATCTTCACACAGAAGGTATTCAGATTTAACATTTCACCCTGTAGCAGTTCGAGCTGATAAATGCTGTTATCAGTTGCTCCTCATCCAGCCTTTTAAGTCTCTGCCGTGTTGAAATGACTGCGAGCGCTGGCGGTGGAAGATGATATATTGTGGAATGACAGTCAAGAGCAAGCCGTCTTCTCAATCCATCTCCCAGCTTTTCATTGCAATATTACGTCCCAGGTTTATTGCATCGATTTTTGTTGCAGCTTAATCTTTCTGCAGGGTTGTGCCAACTCCTTGCGTATTTGAAGGTGTTTTCCGCTTCTTGTGTGCCTTCTACAATCCCAAAAGCAATCCCCGGTAACCTTTTCCCCAAAAGATGCAAAAGGAAGGTTGCATCAGTGCAGCTCTCTGGACGTGTTATATACTTCCCCTTTCACGTTTGCTGGACATTTTTGTCTTTCATTCGGCAAAACAACTTTGAAAGTCACCTCTTGTCTTTTTTATTTTCTTTCTGTTGGCTTTGGGCATCTGAACTTCCCATCACACTAAGCGTGCTGTCAAGTTGGATTAGTCCATGAAGTTTAACTTGTGGGTATTTTTTTATTACAGGAAAGGCACTCTAGGCTTATGTCTGACAAATAAACCTTGCTGAGTTGCGAGTTCAAAGTTTATCCATTTATTTTCTGCAGGCCGTTCCCCCCCCCCCCCGATTATTTCTCCTGAGTCTAAAGTTTTCTGCTGCAGCTTAACGATACACGTGTGGCATCATCAATAGCAGGGATACAGGGAGAGGTGGAGGATGAAGAAAGAGAGGGGTGACTGGGAGGTCGGCTCCTGCTCTGCCTTTTACGGCGGGGAGGAAAAGGAGAATGATCCGGAAGCACAAGTTTAAAAAAAAAATAAAATTACAAAGGAGCAGTTGTTAAACAAAATCGAGGTGATCGTCAGAACTTGCAGAGCGAGATGTGATGTTGGAGTAAATGCCAGGAGGTCTGATGCAGCTTTGCTACATGCTTAATGTTTACTTCTGAAAGAGGATTGTTCAATGAATCACTTCACAGTTCTGGACCTCTTAACAACACATGTACAACAAAGCGAGAGAACGTGTCCACAGCAATGCTAGCAGTTCTGTGAGGCTGTGTTTTAAGGGAGAGGCTAACACCAGTAAGATACTGAGTTGACTTTATGACTTGCAAATGGAGGTCCTAAACTTCTTTTTACATTTTCCAGTGAGATCAAACCACAAAGAGTGGCTGAGGCTGATGGGAGAGTCATGTTATCAATGTATTGTTACTTTAGTTTTGCAGGTTTTGCAACTTAAATTTTGACTTCATATACAGTATGGAAACATTCCAAGTTGAGGATGTTTTTTTTATGATTCTTCCTGAGAGAAAACAAACATCTGAACCTTATGCAAATCTATGTAGCCTACTACTTGTAAAGATTTACCATTTAAATATACAAAGGGCAACCTCGCGATGCATTCAATTTAAAAAAAAATCCAGGGCATCACCCATCATTAGGATTCATTCTCGTGTTGCCATAAGTCAGTAAGTATCCTACGATTGTCAGGACATCAGAGGGTTGGATATGTGCATGCAGGGTAGTTCATTTTATTCTATCAGAGAAAAAGTCTGAGGTAAGATGAACGTTAGCTCCAGCATGTGAAGATTTATCGCTGACGTTTTGACTCTGATGTCAAACTGAACCTGAAACGACTGTCTATCCCCGACCTGAAAGCAGCTTTGGACGGCCGACTTGGGGATGAAATTGTACGTAATGCAAAACACTTTTTAACCTAGTTGTAAGGATTTGTGCATCTTTTGGGCCAGAAGAGGGCAACAGACACTTACGAGATGTGATGGTAGTGAGTGAAAGAGAGGATGAGAGCTGTTATCAGAGAAGGAGAAATTCTCAGTCAGTACTAGAGCAGACACACGCTTCTTCAATTATTTCTTCCAGTTTGAGCGGTGCATGTATGTATTTCTGCAGCCATTCTCCAATCTGACACCAGCCTGCTCCCTCTACCTTCAGCTCTCCCACCGTTTTCTCTTATCACTCCTGAACTTTTCCTTTCCTTTTCTCCTTCTCTTTGACTCGTCTCCTGCCTCCTCCCCTCCTCCTCTCTGATTCAGCAGTGCCCCTTTGGCTGTGTCGCAGGAAGGGGAGTTTATCATCATCATTATCACCTCATGTTAATTCCAGAGCCTTATCTTCCTAAATAAAGTGTGTGCTTTTGTCTCTTTGTGCTGACATCCTCAGGCTGCTCTTGAATGTAACTTGTTTCTATCTTGCTCCACTTAGCATCAAAATGAACCACTTTTTGGGGGGGACTAGTGCTAGCGTATAGCTTGCATCAGCTTGGTGCAAGCTAATAGGGGTATCAGCAGTTGCCTGCATCTGAGAACATCAAAGCAAGCAATTCCCTCTGAACACAAAATCTGAGTGCACTCAGCGGGCACGCATGCACAAACACACACGTACACACACACACACACAGACTTGTGCACAGACGGGTGCATTCAGCGGGCATGAGGGAAGGGGTATAGCTTGTTTTCACACTGCATTTCCATATATGTTAATAGCATTCTTGTTATTGTGCAGAAACAGCCGGCGGTGTGATGAAGTGATGAGCTGTCCTGGCTGCAGGGGAAGGAGGAAAGACAGGGTGCAGAAAACAGTCTGTGTTGTTATTACTGCACACAGACTGTACACACATACACAAAAAAAAGAGGATACACATACACACAATTGATTTCCCGCCATTGTCCGTGTTAGTGCTGATATGAATGATGTGTTTGATGTGGAGCACTTTGAGGCGGATCATTGATGTTTCTGCTAACACCACATGATTACCCGGGAACGGCTTCATTTGATGGCGCTTCTGAAAAACCTGCATGGGAACTGGGTCATGAAATTTCCGACGTTCAAACAATCATATACTCCAAAGCTGGATGAGTGAGTTTTTTTTTTCTTTTGGAACAAGCGCAGCTTTTGACCGGCTAACTGATCCACTATCAGCTGTGACTGGAGCGATCGCTGCTCCTTTATCTGCACGCCGGCGTGACAAACAAAACACATTATCGGCTATCAAAGTCCTGTAATCATGTTTGGTTAAGAAGCTTTTTTTCTTTTTTATTTGCCCCATTTGTTGAATAATTTGATTTTCTTGGTGAGTGGCCGCCGGAATAATTCATAATGAATTATGTTTGTAATTTATTCTTTTATTATCTAACCTCTTTCATGTCATGAAACAAACGCATCAAACAGATAGAGGTTAATATCTTTTGCATGTATTTTTTTCTGGAAATAGAGACCCACTCTCTTCATTATTTTTCATAGACCTCGTCTTCTCCGGTCGTAGGAAGCTGAAGCTGCTATTTGGGAGAAAAAAAATGTGGCGCTTGAGGATTCTAATGCCAGTCTCGCGCTGCCATCCCCAAAGTTTTGAATGATTTGATATAATATGCGGTAATAAGTACCTCTGTGCATTCTTAGCGTGTGGAGACCCTTAAAACATTTAAGTGCAAATTGCTATGTGCTCTAAGTGCACATGAGTTATTTTATTTCGATCATTAGCTTCTTCAGTTGAAGGGCAGGGGCAAAGTTCACCTAAAGTTCACCTAAATCTGATGAAATCTTTACACAGCCTACAGCCTTGCTGCCCTCCTGTCTCCATCCACTATCTAATCCAAATTTAGCTCCTCCTGACTTTTTCTTGAATGCTATTATGAATTATTGATACAGAAACGTGAGAATTCATGGACTCCCAGGATTCTGAAGTTTCATCTCCGATATATTGCTTGCAGTCAAGTGCAGAGTTTGTTTTCTCCGTATTTTTTCAAGCTTTTTTTTTTTTTTTTTTTTTTTGGTACGTTCCAGTCTGACAGCAAAGACTTAAAAAAAAAAAAAGACATCTGTGTGTGTTGGTGAAAACTGATGTTATGTGTGGAGTTATGGTCTTCTCAGATAATGAAAATGTGTTACCAACTTTACAAGTGTTACTTGTTTAGTTTGTGTTGGACTTTAAAAGAGTTGTGCTTTGAGACTTTAATTTCAAGACATAGGTGATGAAGACATAGCTAAGATCATGTCATCTCATCATGGCTGGGATAGAGCATGTATGAGGGGAAAACATTTTACAAAGCTGAGATCAGGACTGTAGGTCTAAAGTGTGATTTTCTCACCTCCTTGTAATTTGTTTATAATTTGTTACCTGCGTATCTAAGTTAAACTATCTAACTATGTCTCAATGTGTGTCTGCTTACTATTACTATTTTTAGTGCATTATTGTGTTCAGACTTCCAACAATGGCAAACTGCAGTTAATTATCAATAAGCCAGTGTATTTTTTCACATGAAAAAAGGGTTCACTAAAGGATCTTAAAGTCAAGAAATTTTTTTTCCATTTCTTAAAAACTGAATTTTATTCTATTGTTGCAAAAAGTTTATCAGGAGGCATTTGAGGTCAAATCTAATGATAAAACTCAGAATCATTGCGATTGAAAGTGATTAAAAAGCAGTCAGTTCTTTGTGATTGTAATTACCGGTGAGTGCAACAACAGCCACGTTAGAGATGCTGATGCAGGTAAGAAGATAGTGTACAGGAATAACTTCATGTTACCTTCAACTTAACAGGGTTAACTTCATGGCAGTGCACAAGCAGAAGTCTACAAATAGCGACCCTGCAGATCTTGGGGCGGCTGTGGCTCAGTGGTAGAGTCAGTCGTCTCTTTACCAGACGGTCCGGGGTTCCTGCAGCCACTTGTCCGATGTGTCCTTTGGCAAGACACTTAACCCCAATGTGCTACTGCTGCTCCGTCGACGGCGTGTGAATGGGATTAGTTAATACTGATGGACACTTAACATAGCAGCTTCTGCCGTCAGTGTGTGAATGTGTAGGTGTGACCTGCGGTATAAAAGTGCTTTAAGTAGAAGATTCAGAAGATTAGAAAAGCTCTTATCTTGCGGTTTTCTCACACGTTGAGCACAGTAGACTGGTGAGGTGAATTACTGTGAGGGAAATGTATCATGCAGGTTGTGCTTCTGTTGTTAGGACAGAGCTTAGCTGAAAGGAAAAGCCAGGGGAACTGACTTCATTGCTTAAAACCCTGACATAAGTTCTATGAAGTTATAAGATAGTTTTTGGGAAAATTTCTGGTCCCACTCCCACTCCAACTGAGCTGTTTGGTTATGTGATGTAGGTGTTACCCATGATGTCTCCATGTTATCGGGAGAAGACCCTGAACATGCTGGAGGGTGCAGACTGTACTCCAGCTGACCTGGAAATGCCTCAGGATCCCTCAGGAGGAGCTGGAGGCAGGGACTGGGGAGAAGTCTGGACTGCACTGATTAAGCTGCACACATGGATGGATGGATGGATGGGATTTTCTGTATTGTGGAATCAACCTGCTAATACAACGATGACAAATCATCACTTTATTAAGTTGTTAACACTTTACTTTTCAACAACATAAGCATGTATTGCAAGGTGGAGCAGTAGATTGCAAATCAGCTGACATTGCTACCTGTGCAATAAAATGGTTTCTCATTAAAATAACCCAAAAGGCCTGATACAAGATACGAACTTAGGTTTGACCTTGGACTAAATAAAACTTAGCCGAGGCCTTTAATGGCGACGCAGACTACACCGAGGAGTGCCTAGGGGTGCTACCACTACTCACCTTGAGTGCCACACAGAATAAATCACAGCAAAACTGGTGCATGTGTTCTTAAATCTCATGATGAGGTGGAGGGACTTCAACTTGTTGCTTAGCCTTAAAAAAACGATTTTGTGCTTTTGCGACAGAAAAACAACTAATTCACAACAAACAGTTAAGAAGATCATGCACATACTCACCACCTCTGATAAGGGCCATCACAAGGAACGCTCGGCGAGAATAAGGCGAACCATGCGACAGGGTAAGTATTAGGGCCATGTGGTAGGATCTAAAACAAAAAGGGATCTTACTAATGTCGACATTTTAAGAAGATGCCGATTATAAGTCAAGGCAGGAGCAAGAGGTCAGAGGTGTCTTATTTTACCTGGCCCTGATTAGAGGGATCAATGGAGGTCACAAGTACAGGGGCTGATTTCTGATTTCACATCGCCTTTCAGTGTTGCAGAAGCCTATAGCACACGATGTGTAACTAGCAGAAGCTTCACACCTACACACACACAAGCAGCACTGTTCTGCCCTGCACTCCGGCCTTTTAAAGCGATCCTGTTCGACCTCTATAATGCCACTACCTCCGATGCCTGAGTAAATATCCTACCTTAAACTGGCAATGTAAAAGGGGCTTCAGAGTCTTGTATCCAGCCACCAGGACACAGCTCTACCTCTGTTGAGGTGTTCCACTTCTTCTTTGATGTCCCCTCTGTTCACAAGTTGACCCTTAAAATGTCTGCATTTGTGTTTTTTTGTAAAGTGTATATTGTGATAACAGCTACAAGTAGCAAGTAGCATCCTGCAAGTAGGATCCTGGTTCGATACCCCTCTTGGACAGGGCCTTACTGTGTAGAGTTTGCATGTTCTCCCCCTGCATACTTCACCCTCCACCGACAGTCTAAAGACATTCCCTATAGGTTAATTGGTGACTCTAAAACTGAGTGTGAAAGTGTTTCTGTCTCTATCTGTCAGCCCTGTGATTGAATGGCAACCAGTTCATGGTGTACCACGCCTCTCAACCAATCACAGCTGGCGTGAGCTCTAGCCCCCCTGTGACCCCGAACGGGATAAGTGGTATATGGATGGATAGGATAGCACAGCCATGATAGCTACTGACCCAAAACTGTTTTTTTTTTTGGGGGGGGAAACCAAAAATAATGAGTTGAAGGATACTTAAACTAACTAAGAGCCCAGAGGAGATGGGTGATCATTCTCTGTGGATTAATCAAAACAAGCTACCCCTCTCACATTACAGCATCATTAATATGAAGGTGATTTGTGCAGCTTTAATTTTTTGCATGAATGCAGCTTTTTATTTTGTGAATATAGCAGAGCACTGCCCTTCTAAAGTTTGCCAAGGTCTTTGATGAGAGCAGATCTTTACATCTCCTCCTCGTTACTCCTCCATGACATGAGCACAGCCCAAACAGCTCAGCAGGGTTCTCCCTTTTTTTTAAGCTGATTTAAAAATTAGGCTAGTATCAGTGGGACTGTCAAGAGTTTACTCTCTGTGTTAGGGATTCTGCAGCTTCTGTTTTATTGATTACCGACATTGACTGCTGTTCTTTATAGCTCAATTTAAGGCTTGTGCTGCTGAGGCAAAATGAATAATGTAATCAAACTAAATAACTAGGTAGATGGATAGATGGAAAGATAGATTGCACACAAAATGATATAAACAATCCGTAGGATATAAATTCTTAATGATTTATGAAGCTTTCCAGGAAAAAAAAAGCTCACAGTGAAATCAAGAGATATTCTTCCACTTTATCAAGAGGTCAAACCTACGGAAGCCTATAAGGGACATACTGTACATCCATACAATCTATATGTTACACTTTTTTCAGTATTAAAGAGTCCACTTTTTTTCTTTTTTAAGATCTCAACTTATTTATCTCTGTATCTCGGGATCACAAAGCTGGTTTTCTCGTGATAATGAGTGAATTTCTCCAGATCTCCAAAAAAAAAAACATCTGAAATGAATTTGTTTTCAGTCGTGTCAGCTGGAAAACAGGGTTAAATATGTCCACTTTGGGCCTCTGTACCACCTGCTGACATGCAGAATGCTTGTGGTGGTTTTAACTACTTAATGACTCCCTCTCAGCTGAAGTTGTGACGCAGCCTTAAACTGCCACACGGACAGGTGGTGTGTGTCCACTGAGAGGAATACTGTCCAGCAGCAGAGTCTGATTCAAATCTTTCTGTCAATATAACAACTTCATGCCCGAACAAACACATGAATAATTGCACTGATGCAGTCTTAAATCTGTTACCATATGGCAAACATTTACACAGTCATTACTATTCATTTGTTGGCATGCATAGCGTTATTTGGTAAACACTTATGATGACACTTAGCGCTGACACGATGCTGCTGTCGTGGTGAACAACAGATTCAACACTTTGTTTTCTTTTCTCTCCTCTCGTGTTGAAACTAATCGCTGACCTGACCACATCAGCAGCTCTGTGACGCAGCAACGCGTCCAAAGTCCACTCCGAGGTTTACGTATCCTCTGAATGTATATATTTATTTTGTCTTTGTCAGTCTGTGTGTACCTCATGAATTATAAATGACTTATTTACAAAGCAGCACCATTAAGTCATGAATATGTGCACAAAATAATAGTGTTGACTCGATACGGTGCAGAGGAAACATATTGTTAGATTCACTTTCTGCTCAAAGAGTCGCTGAGAAGTCTGATCCTCCCATTACCCCGTCAAAATCAAATCACATACAGTATGATATTGTTGTTACTGTAATTAAACAATATGTCTTAATAATATAATAAAATAAACATGAATTATGACTTACATTCTCCACTATTGAATACATTAAGTTAACAGTAAGTATAAAGAAAGTTAAAATAATACATTAAAATAAATTATTCCACTTTATTTGTTTACACTTTTTGCGTAAAGTATCTGTCCTTGCACAATTTGTCACACAGTTAAACATCATTAATCTTCCTTAGCTCGTAATTTTGCAAAACTATTATGATACATTGGTGTAAATATAACTTTTTATGTTTTATTCCCCTATGCATCCATTTTGTCTGAATGTTTTTGTAATTATATATACTGCTTATGCTCTGAGACAGTACTATTGTGATAAATATTTGCCAAACAGTTTCTACCCTGCATCTCTTGATAACGTAAAGCTTCAATGGACAGCCTGAGCCGTTTTTCAGTTCAGTCTATGAAGTGAGTCTGCTTTAATTGGGACAGGCAGCAACATGAGACGGGCCTTTGATTATTTTAAAACAAATATCAAACATGGAAGAGAGACTCTAAAATTGTAAATTTACACAAGAAATAATATTTTACTGTGAACAAAGTTGGATATCAATAAACAAATTAAATTACAAATCAAGAATTAGATTTTGCTTTCGAGACAACACGCTCACCTGCTGGCTGGCACACACACAAGCGTCAGATGTTAAAGTTAATCTTTATTTTTTGTGTCTTTCTGCTTTTATTTTTTAAAACTAATTAACACTAAATGCACAGTGGAATCTAACTGAAGCCGGCCTTTGTTTTAAAAAAAAACATGCAGCTACACGAGACTAGTAAAGGGGACAGGGCCTTAAATAGGGGTGAGCCTTTATTAGAAGTTTTACAGAATTTAAATTTCTAAATAAACTGAAGAATTTAACTTTCTTTTGAAGGTGTTAAGACTTCCCTTCAAAAAGTACACTTTGCTCTAAATAAGCAGAAAAAGTTTATTTAAAGATGTCATGTTTAAGTCTCTTGTTTCATGATACATTTTGTGTTCAGTCATCAGTAACAACAAATTCTGAACTTAAATTAAATGTTAATTCTCAAATATTTTCTTCTGAGAGAACACAGTTGTGCTGGGGATCTTGTCATAAGGACACGCTGACAAAGATCTGTTCAAACAACATTTATAACCAACACATTTAATTAAAATGTGAATTGTCCAAAATCATGCAAACCTGAAATAATGAGACTTTAAAAAGCTGCATTTGCCCGATTAAAGCAGATATGTGGGAAAGCTTTCAGTGTCCAGGTCAAAAGTCTGCTGTGTTAAAGTGTCAGGACGGGGCTGAAGAGAGACATACTGTAGTGAATCAAGCTAAAAAAAAAAGAGTCTGTATTACCTCATTCGACTTTCCAGACTTTGCCAAGCTGCCACAGTTTGATTAGAAACGAAAATAAAAGGTGAGAAACATTATCTGAATCTATTTAGAGCAAAATCCTGGAAACACAGCAAGACAGTTTTCAAATGTGTCCTCTACATATGACCTTATTTTAAAGTAACGATTAATTAAGGAGCTTTTTTATTGAAACATGTATCGTGTGTGTGTTGTGAAAGGGAGGGTGAGTATCCCATTGCTATGACAGGCTGTTAAATAGGAACACACACTGTTTCCTCACAGCGTGAAATGTGTCAAGTCTTCTAAACAGTCGGTGTGAGGCTTAAATGTGGAAATCAAAGTATTTAAGGAAACTAGTTTTTGTCAGTTTCAGATTTGACTTGACATAAAATATTTACTTTAAAAAAAACCAACTTGAAATCCTTCTGCTGGTGCTCGACTCTCCTCGTGCACTCTGCTGTCACTGTGGTACTTTTACTTGTTTGATGCCTTTGTTAAACACACGCCTCCTTGTAAAAAACAGAGCAGACATCTGGTTATACATGACTCAGAAATCTGCTTCATTCTTTTCTCCTACCTTGATTTCACACATCGTTTGTGGTTTACGCAACAAATCTGCAAAAACTGAGAGCAACACAAATGTTACAAAAAACACCTCAAGTTGACTGAGGCCTAATCCCTGATCACATGATTATTTATTTTTTTTTTTGCCAGAGAGGAAGCCTCTATCTCACTCCCCAGAAGTCATTTTATTTCCTTGACGAGGATTTTCCGACCAGTCTTCAGGATGTTAAATACACATAATGCTTGGCTTTAACGTTTACTGCACATTTTTTTGAAACAAGCACGGTGGCATCAAGTTGAACCGAGAGCTTCGGGCTTATTAAACAGTTAGCTTTTTTAAATAAAGAGTTCCCTTCCTCTTAGAGCGTGAAAATCACATTTCAGGTAGAACAGTGACAGGTCAATCCAATAAACTGCAGGTGCTGATGAATTTGCACACCTCTTTTTTTTTTTTTTTTGCCATTGTATCAAATAAAATGCCTTAAAATAGTGGAACTGGAAGATGTTTTTTTGTTTTGTGTAAAAATAAGAAAGAAGAAAACTAAAGAGTACCTATAGCAGCAGCCAGAGTGAGCTGACAAGGCGTCCCCCAGAGACGGCTTCTCGCTCAGCCCTCGCCGATTGTTTACTTGATGAAATATAGTCGTGGAATTACAACACTGCCAGCTATACACATGCATTGTTCCAAGGTTGTTCACAAAGACTCCATTATTATAGATTTAGACATCGATTTGAAAGCTGCTAAATGAATTTGCATTGTTGCTACTCGACGATAGAAGCAAATGTTGACAATAAAGTGCTTAAATGTTTAAATCCATCTGCATTGTCTGCCACTCCCTCATGATGTGGACCTGCTGTAAGGCGATAAGAAACCGCTCTTGTCGTGATCAGCTTTGAGCTCAGTCTGCAGTCGACCACGGGGGTGTCAGGAGGAGGAGAGGACACGGACAGCGCCGAGGAGAGGAGGGTAAACGGTTGCAGATACAGAGCCCTATCGCCGCCGCTCTCACTGAAGTCAATCAGGGGACAGTGGAGATGGCCGGTGGTGATGGGGACGGGATTCTGCGGCGTCATGGGGACACGGCCGCGGCTGATAATTGGGCGTGGGACTCGGTGGCTACACAGCAACACGGCCTTAGTAATGAGATTAATGATGTTGTGTTAGGTCTTGTTTCACCAAGGAGAGGATTATCTCCTAACATCCCTCCTAAGGTGAAGGAAAGGACAATTACTCAGACACAGATTCATCAGAGCCATTCGCTATTCAGGCTGAGCTCAAAATGATGTTTCAGAGCTGGGTCAGGGCTCATTCCCACAGAAAAAAAAAAAAAAAAAGCAATTTACTCAAAAACTCAGCGACGAGCATTAAGGAAGTCAAAGTCAATTGTTTTCAACCTGAGTGTAGCAGAGTGAGTGTTATGGTGCTGCAAAGTTCACACTGACTCCTGATCAAACACCGCAGGGTGAATCTAAAAATGCTTCTCGTATGTGAGCGACCACGGCGAGTAATGACAGTTGTCTTTGTCAGAGATGACTCCTAGATTAATTTTGTTGAGCTCTGCCCTCTCTGAACACAGGAAAGAACATTCATTACAAAAGGATCTTCGGGCCATCTGAGGAGGCTGCTCAAATGACGCACCACTTCTCAAGTGAATCTCTGTATGATTGCTTCCAGACTACATGCTGAGGTCTTTCATGTTTGTTAAGATGAATCCGAAGAAATCCAAGGAAGGGAAGTTAAGTGTATTGAGAGGGTGGAAGCAGTTTATTTAAGGCCCTGCACTCCTTTCACTGGTTAAAGCTTCCTCCTGTTCCACTCGGTTTTTTTTCCCCTGCAAAATTAAAGTTTGTGTCACTTCAATTTTTCGGGGGGGGGGGGACATTCAGCAGGAACATCAACAAAAAGCTGAAGAATGACGCAAATGAAGAACATTTTTCTGAATCACGCAGAGAGAAGGGAATATTAGTATTCATGAGAAGATGTCATGTTTTTCCACCACACAAACAGAGCAAGTTCAATATTCAGCTTGTTTGCTGCTTTAGGGCCTGGCAGCGCCCACAACCTCAGCTTCATGGCGCTTCTCACCAGCGCTCGTTGTTGCTAGGTTACTAAAGGTAACCACTGCTTCCCTTGGTATTGTAGTTATTTTTTTAGATGAAGCAGTCGTGTCCTGGCATCAGCAGCGGCTCTACGCTTGGAAATGATTCCCTCGAAAAGCCGAGTCACACTAGCGTCTCCTCTGCCATATTGTTGACAAAACTGATGTCAGAAGTCCCTCCTCTTCTTGATTCTGATTTGTCGGTGAGCGAGAAGTGACATTCTTCTTTGGACCGAGAGCGCTGTGGACGCAGCTGAGGACATTTCAGCGCTTAAGGACAGTGAGCGCTGAAAAAACGTTGACCTGCAGTACATTGGTTTTGTATTTAATAAGGGGTGCTGCCAACGCAAATAATTCTGGATGTGGACACAGGCCATTATGTCTGTCTATTTTAAATCCCAGCTAGGTCATTTTGATCACTGATCTGCAAGTTGATGAGAACGGATCCAGGAAACCAAACCGCTGCGCCAACAGGATGATATTTGTATGTCGGTTTTTCTCTCACACATTACATTTAGTTATTTGACTCACCGGTGCAACTTCAAACCAACGTGATCAAGTCGTGCATTTAACTCCCATCAAGTTTAGAGTTTGCATAAATTAAATGTTGGGTAACATCAGCTCTGAATCTTCTTAGAAACAGACAGAAAATCACTGTTGCAGTCACACACAGACAAACGTTCCTTTATTGTGTAATTATGGACAGTTTGCACATTTATCATTAGCAACAAGGATGATTCATCAACTGTAATAAAACCTCTCAGAGTTGTATTATTTGGAAAACAAACAAGTATGAATAAATAATGACATGTGAATAAATCCGGTTGGTTTTTTTTCTTCCTTCCAGTGACTGAACTTGCTGTATACATTATAAATCAATTCATCTAGCAAAAACATATGCTAACTTTATAAAATATGGGTTTTCAGTTCAAGTCCAGTGTTTTTAAAAGCATCCTAAAGAAAACAAAGAAATATTTGAAACCAGCAGTGAAATGCCACTATGATACATATTCAAGAGATATCATGAGGTTCTTCTCTAATAAAAACTGACATCAATCATCTAGAGGAAAACCTACCGAGGTGCACAAGAAAAGACATTCTCTTGATGGCACAGGGGGGGGGGAGAAATCAGGGCTGGTTACGTACTTTTCAGAGCGTTTAGATATAAACATTCTACTTACATGTTCTTCTTCACTTTTCACCAAAACTGAGGCAAACGGTGCCATCACATTTAATCAGAAGTAACACTTTATTTTACAGTCTGCGTAGCTTATTTGTACTTTGTATTCCCAGGAGGCTCCCCGGGGAGGGGGGGGGGGGGGTTAGAAATATTGCACATGAATGGAATAAGCGCTGATGTCGTTCCCATAACATCCACTGCACTAAACAAGCTTCTGCACCGGTTTGTTCATAAATGCCAAGAGTAGGAGGGCTTTCAGGTGTAACACACCTTCCCGGCATTACATTAGGCCAATTAGAAGAGCTGGTGGAAAAGGGCAGCTCGGGGATAGTGGACGAGCAACCCTAATGAACGTCTCATTTTGGTTGAAACTTAAAAAGCACATTATAGTTATATTTAATAATTCAGGATTTCTTAGGATTAACATCTAATGGAACTTTGAGGAAGTATAACATTTTGGATAACAGGTTAAGTCATGGGCTACATTATAAAAAGAAATCATGATCTGTTAAATTTTAACAAGTTTTTCTGGGCATGATGTTTGTCACAACAAGTATTAGTTTAAGCTAACAGTTGGTGCTAAGTGGGTCGGTTGCAGCCATGTCGTACGCTTCACACAGTCATTTCTAACAGGCATTGTTTAGCACTGAAGCAGAACTTCAGGTCATGAATGTTACACATCTTTTACTGATGTTCTGTCCAAAAACGTATTGACTGGTTTGAGATTGAGATATTTTAGCAGCCGTAAGCCAACAAACCTTCTGCTCAGCTAATGAACCTGCCGTATGCTACATTTAGCTTACACTCTGCATCATGTAGTTAGTTAGCGAGTTAGCATATACTTGCCTGTTAATAGCAGCTGCTTTGCTTGATGAACTTGTGTTAGCTACCATGCTAACAAACAAAGAAAGATAAACTTATATTAATTTAGGTAATGAAATATTTACATTCTCGATGGTTTGGATATTTCAAATGCACTTCAAGAATGCCTCAAAATACAAAATGAATACGTAATTCTGAAAGTAATTCAGGAAAAAACTGTAGGCTAGCACATTTTTGGGATTGTAATGTATCAAGGAACAATGTTGTTTTCCTTCTTTGTGCGTTTATTCTATTACTGGTAGTTTCAGGTGAATTTGAATTCATTTGACGGAATAATTAAAGCTCAGTGTTTACTGGTGTTCAAGCTTTTTTTCTTTGTTAAGTTTCCTCAGTTTCATGATGTAACTGTAACAGTTTGCATGTAACTTGAGTCCCATGATGATAAGCAGTCAGGTATACTAAGTGATACACTAATCCTGTGGTTCCCAGCCTTTTACCTTAGAGCCCCCCTATGAAGGGCTAGCGATACTATGCTGTCAAAAACTAACCTACACTTTTAATTATTTTCACTGAATTATTCAGAATAGGCAACACACGTCTTCTACCAAAAGACCTTTGCATAAACTTCCTAGCACGTTTTTTTTTTTTTTTTTTTAATCATAATTTTAATTAATATGTGCAATTCTAATTTTAACAGAGCCTCGCGCCCCCTCTGAGATCTCTGGTGCTCCCCTAGGGGGGGCCAAGACCCCAGGCTGGGAACCAATGCACTAATCACTTTAGATTCATTCTTAAAGTCAACTTTAAACCTGAAACTCATTCAGGTTTGCTTTGCTAGAAGTGTACTGAATAAATCAAATATATTTTCTATATTTCAAACAGATGTTAATTGCATTAAAAGAAGCATTGCATATGAAATAAATGTTAAAACGTGAATGTCCAAATATATTAGAAATGCACAAGATGCAGGATCTATTAAAATATCTTAAATAATATTTTGTATTCCCTTTCAAATGTATTTGTATAATTTAAATATATTTTTGTTTTCAGTTTATTGTCACTGCAGAACAGAAATATTGGAAAGAAATCTCATGAGCAAGCTACTAATAAATATTAGATATCTCTGACTCATTTTAGTTTTTATACTGTTAATAATGTTTAAAAGTAATTCTCTAACGGACCGACATTGTGGCTCCAGTTGTGGCTGAGAGGGGATTTGTGACACAACAGGAAAGCCTCTCAAACACAGAGAGATTGTAGAATAAAGTGCACTGTAACTGAATCATACACATCTTCCAAAGTACAGTAGTTGTGCGCCGCGCGGCTTCAAACTGGGCAGAGGGCTCCACGGCTCTCCTATAGGAAAATTCATCAAGGTTGGGCGCTGCGGAGAAATGTGCCTGTTATTGGTATTAATAGCCTTGGGTGAAATAGGTCTTCTCCACTGTGGAGATGATCTGGCAACTCGGGTGAGCCCTATCTCACTTTTCTCCACTTTGAGACACAGACTCGAGCCTCGGTGTGGGCATCGCTGTCCTCGAGCGTTTGCTGCAGGAAAGGCAGCGTGTGTCTTCAGAACATTTGAAAACAACCCCCCATCCCCAGCCACCACATCACACTTGATATTGCTCGTTCACTAAATCATATTTCTCTGATAAATTCATGATTGATAAATTATCTTCTCTTTGTAGGCAATAAAATGAAAATAATTTGTGGTAATTAAGGCAGTCTTTCCATGTACAAACGAGACAATTGAACTCAGAAAATGTAACCAGATAGGAAAAGAATTGAAAGGTTGGACTTGTCCCATTGAAGTCGTGTTTGCCTTCTCCAAAGTTTATAGTACCTTTCAAGTTTTGCTCTCCAATTTCTTGAGAAAAAACGTCTTGTAAAGTTCCCATATATTCACTTTTCCTGTTAAACAGATCATCTTAAAATCCCACAGAGTCCCTCTAGACCTTACAGAAGCCTTGGTTTTAGATTTCAGCAGAAAGAAACCTCAGATGTGGAGTTATACGTGCACAGATGGCACGCTCTTGTTGAGTACCTGCGCCCTCATCAGCTGAACGCTGGTCATGATCTTCTTCTGGTGGCCCATCAGCGTCACCCCGAGCCTCTGGATGTCCCTGAAATTGAAAATAAGGATCAATCTGCGTGGAACATACGCAAATTCTCAAATAAAGGCCAAGCTCTCATTCACCTCAACAGTAGAGAGGACAAGCCCGGAAAGATTATTGAAATTTGTACAAAATTAAAATATCGATAAACGAATCAAATTACAATTCACTAATGAAATCATGTGTGTAAGACAGCCCATCTCTGCAAACCTGTGGCAATGTGTGGGAGAGACCCCTGTTAATATAATAACCAATGAGCGCTGCGCTGGAGCTGTGTCAACATATCAGAATGTCTTTACTGTAGCTATTTAAATAGTTTTTATAGAGTTACAATTTTGCACAGAAGAAAAAAAGAAAGAGAGGAAAAAACATGATTCCATAATTTCCATATTTATTTCCACCTCTAAAGCCAGCACAAGTTTGTCTTTATTTTTGGTGTCTTGCTGCTTTTTTCTTCTTAGATTTGATCTGAAAACTATTTCAACACTGCATGCATAGAGGGCGCAAATTGACACCTGCCTTTATTTGTCAAAAACATTTTAAAAAAAAACGGTGGCTTTAATTCCGGTTTGACTTTATCTGAAGTTTTACAGTATGTTTCTTCTTCTTCGTCTTGCTGCTTCACAATAGTTGTGACTATGACATTACTCTGCTGTTGTAAATCTACTGTGGGAAGGTAATTTCTTCCTGGGGTTAATGGTAGCATTGACTACCAAGCTAATAATGGCATTTTATTCTGTTTTTAATAAACTTGCTAGAATATGAAATTTGACATAATGCAGACAATACCAGGTATTTATTCAATTGAAATGCAATAAGTCGGTCTTAACAAAAAATAAACGACAAATTGGTGCATAAAAATACACCAGCATACAATAAATGACGAGTTTGACATTCAAAATGTACCTTGGGAGGTCCCCCACATCCAGCCAGAGCTTGTACAATTTAAATGAGGCCTAAAAAAACTTGTAAATGAATACAACCTCTTACAAAAATAAGTAAAACCAAGTCACCACCCCCACCCCACACACACACACACACACACACACACACGCACACACAACTCACTATATACTGCAAACAGATAAAGAGAGGAGGTCATGTAGTGTGAGATGATTATTGAAAGCCAAATGAATTAAGTAAATCATTTTAACGATTTGACCGGAGGCTGTAAAGTCTGATGTCAGTAGAAGTGGCTGCTTACATGTAGCTGTGGAGGAGGTAGTTAAAGTAAATGAGTGGCTCAGAGACACAATAGTAAACAAACCGATTTTATCTCAATTCTAAGATTTAATGTAGTTGTATAATCACCCGAGTGTTTAAATGCGTACTTCAGTGTAACATTTAAATGTTTAA
This sequence comes from Labrus mixtus, assembly GCF_963584025.1. NCBI lineage: Eukaryota > Metazoa > Chordata > Actinopteri > Labriformes > Labridae > Labrus > Labrus mixtus. Next base: position 26,545,968 of record NC_083618.1, on the reverse strand, counting down.
GGTCCCTGGGTAGTTATTTCTCACCCTACAGGGTCTTAAAGCTGGTGGAGCCCTTGAGCTCACTTCTGTCAACAGCTAAGAGTTCACATCTTGATCTCACCCTCCATTACGGTCAATACTTACCCTTGGTTCATGCTTATGACATGTCCCAGAGTGTGGTACCCCCCTGCTGCAAAGTGGTCCTTATAACGGCTCATCTTTATGGTGTCCAGCCACTCGTTTACTGAGTTACAGCTACTGAAGTCTGGGATAGCTCTCTCCATCAGTGGGGGACTGCTTAGACTGCGGCCGATAGAGAGACAGATGGCCGTGGATACAGAGGAGGGAGAGAGGAAGATGAATGGGAAGACAGAGAGATTAGTCGGAGAGAGTCCGAAACAGCAAAAGAGTCAAAAAGTGAGCAAGAGGCAGAGCGACCGGGGGAATGGGAGGGGGGGGGGGGGGGGGTCTTTGAAATGCGTTAGTAGCTGAGGCAGAAAATCAATAGTGGTTAAAATGATAGAGAAGAGGGGGCTGCTGTGGTAGCAGGGCTGCTGCTTTGGGTAGATTAATACAGGGAGAAATCCTTCACATTCCTCCTATACCTGCTACTTCTCTCACCTCGCGCACAGAAGCACAGTGTCATGCACCGCTGACTCTGTAGGACCTGCGATCTGAGCGGAGCAATTTACACAGGTCCGTCCTCAGCTCGGGTGTCCTTTCAAACCTGCTCCTGGATTCACTGCGGATCAATGTCAATATCGCAGCTGGGCTTTTACTTAACGCACAGCGCGTCTATCAGAGATGAGCTTATCGGAAAAACGAACGCGACTGCTCCCTACATCTGCCAGAGAACTTTGAGGGAAACTTTAGGCTGCTACTTTATCCCACTGCGCGCATGTTTGAAAGCAGCTGGATTTGATTGGATTTAGTCTGCCTCCCACACTAGGACAGTTACTTAGGAGCCTAACAGTCTGTCAACGTATATTGTCCGGGAGATCATCTTCTCAGCCCCTCGCAGGCGGCGTCTAGCTTTGATTTGCAGCCTAATCCGCTAATCACATGAACCAATATTTGATTAAATGTTGGCCAACTGTCACGCCAAATTAAATCAAAAGAGTCCTCGGCATGTGACACAATGCACCCATGTTGCCTTCCAGCGAGTAAAGATCTATTCAGAGGCCCACCCACCTGCAGAGTGTGTCCATAGACTTCAGGTTCTCTGGGTTGCGGATTAGCTTGTCAAGAACAGTGACTATCTGGCAGAAGCGCGGCCTCTCGTTGCGCTCCTTCTGCCAGCAGTCCAGCATGAGTGTGTGTAGAGCACCGGGGCAGCCCATAGGAGCAGGCAGCCTGTAGCCCTCCTCCACCGATTTGATCACCTGCACATGGAAAGCAAAATGCGAGTGTGCATGATGAGGAATAAAAAATAACATTTCAAGGTAAAGTATTAACGACAAATATTGCTCACATCTCTGTTTGTGAGGTTCCAGTATGGCCGCTCCCCGTATGACATCACCTCCCACATGACCACTCCGTAGCTCCACACATCGCTGGAGGACGAGAACTTTCTGTAGGTGATCGCTTCTGGGGCCGTCCAGCGGATTGGAATTTTCCCGCCCTGTCAGGATCATAAGGAGGAATGGCCACGATGAATTACAGGTTTTGAGCCATGTTTGGAGGGCATTTCGAGGTTTGAGTATTAGACCCACAATTACAGTTTTCATGGTAAATCAATTTGAACCGTATGGTTTACGTTGCCAAAAATACTTTTGTATCTAAACCCTGACACATCTAATTCAGTGTCACAGAGCTTTATTTGTGTCCCAAACTTTTCAAAACACATCTGTGAGTCACATTGTTGCAGTCAGTGATCTTTTCCTTTATTATAAAGCCACATTACCATGAAACACATACTGTTTATTTTGACTCTATGCACCAAGAAATGTTAACTCTAACACCAATCCACAGCTGAAGAGAGTTCTCAACAAATGCACTAGTTCTCCTATTTTTCACAAGACTAAAGTGACTTAGAGCTGAGAATTTTTTGTGTGGATAGTTGGTCTTTTTCTGTAATTTTTTTTTGAGAATAAAAAGAAGATCAAATATAGCTTGTCGTTGACTTTGAACACTGTTGGGGAGTATTCAAAGATATGAAACTCTTTGGCTTCTACATGAAGGAGGAAGACAGACTGAAGGAAGTCACTTAACCTGCAACTGTTTAAAGCCTTACTGTGTGACTTTCAGAGCAGATTTTCAGATCAAGAGGCTCTCTTTAGACACCGCTCCTTCATCCCTCAGCCCCCTCCTCCCCTCATGTCTCCACACTTCCCCTCACCCTCCTTTCCTGTTCCACTAGTGTGGAGTGTTCTGCTAGGCAGAGACAGCAGCAGACAATTATAAACATCCAAAAACAATATTTGATGATCAATTTCAAGTAATGATATGCACCTCAAAGTAGATTTGTTTTTTTTTACGTTTTTGTCTTTTTAGGACATAGAAAGTATTTTCTACTGTTTTGTGTCCTCAAACAGGTCGTTTCGAGACATCACAAAGGGCAGTAACCCCTCCCCAAAGTGGATGACACTCCCACAGCTAGGTGTTTGTTCTGCCCTCTGAGGGTACAGTCACACTGGCAATCCGTATCGTGCCGTACTCAAGCACGATTGCCCCCCCCCCCCCGCTGTGCCATTCCCACACTGGCCGGCATGGCCCGCAGTCACACTGTACAGGACTAACCGTGCCTAAGCACAATTACCACTTGTACATAAAGTTGTAATACAACACATGCATGCTTTATGTTATTATTAATCTTGCTCAGTTTACAAACAGGCAGACGCTCTCTCTCTCTCTCTCAAAAAAAAAGGGACGCGCAGTCGAGTCCGCGTCTGCACATCGGAGAACAACACAGAGAGCATGACAGCTACTTTACTGACTTTGTGACTTATTTCGAGTCACTTTGAGTAAAAAATAAATAAAATAAAAATGTGCGGTCGAGTCCACGTCCGAAGTGTGCCAAAGCCAAGGAAGTGTACCCTGCCTGAGCACGGCACGGAGCGGTCACACTGGACAAACTAACTGGACTTTAGGATTGAAGCGCGCTTGGGCACGGTACAGATTGCCAGTGTGACCGTGCCCTGAGTCTGCCTTCTCACCATAAACAACAGGGCTTGGAGCGAGAAAACCTCAGCGACATCACCTTCCAGAGAGGGGGCGTGGTCAGACACAGCTCATTTACATTTAAAGGTACAGACACAGAAACAGCCTGTTCTGAACAGGGCTGAAATAGAGGGGTTTAAAGGCATGATCAAATACAGGATCAGAGTGGATTTAGAACAAGAAACTTCACAGATGTGTTTTGGGGAGCTCTGAGAATTATTTAAACTTGTTGAAAAGGAGGAGAATATGTGACCTTTAACTGAAGTACTTGTATAATAATAATAATAATATTAATAATAACTTAGATTTATATAGCGCCTTTCACAAAACGTATGTAGTATGTAGTAAATGTATCCTGACAGCGTAAAGTCTAACACACTGGAAATGAAAACGAGCGACTCAGGGTACAATAGTGTACAAATTGATTTTATCTTGTACGACAGAAGATAGAGATCAACTGTGGTTAAATGACCACAGTGTCGTTAAATTGCTTAGCAGAGCTCCTAAAAGCATGTGTTACAGGAAAGGTCTAAAATGGACTTGCAATAGCTGGCCAATATGTGATCTACTTACATTATGTGCATATAAAACTGACACTTCATTAGGCTGAAAAATGGAAACATCACATCTTAAACAAGCAACGCGCTCCCTTTGGGTTCTTTTAAACATCTGAAGGTTACTCAGAGAAGCCCATTAGAAACACTTTACGTCCTGCTGAACATTCAAAGCAGCCATCTGATCTGCTAGAATTCTCCAACCTTAACTTATGATCTTAATACTGCAGGTTCTTCAAAGTGACTTTGCAGCCAGATTCCACATAATAGGCAGCTTTATCCACTTCATTTAGATTTCCCCGGCAGTAATGTGAGCTGTATTAATCTTCAGCCACTATCAGGCATTAATTCCTGATGTGCTGTAATGATGCTATATAGAGTTTGTAATGTCATCCGTGATCCAGAGAGATGCTGTGTGTAATCACCTTGCCTTCTGTAATCTGATAGCTGTGCTTTAACCGACTGTAACAGACAAATGTGTCAAAGGCGGATTTCCATCAGTGCGCGGTGAGCTGATAGCATTTGACTGTGCGAGGAGCCACCTTTGCCTTTTCTTTTAGTTGAGATTTAAACGATTTGTTCCCGTCAGGCTGCAAGGTTTAATATTGGACTGTTCTCTCCTAAAGGACTCTGCTCTTACTTTCATGTAGCTTTGATTGTATTTGTATTGCTTTTACAGTCGTGTTCGTCTCGATGATACTCTCCTGAACAGATTTCAATGGAGCTGGAATCGCAAATACATTTTTACCTGTCAGTTAACGTCGTCAAATATTAAGCCATGGATCTTCAAAAAATTAAATGTAATGGCTGTAATAACATTCAGCAGGGAAAAAAAAAAAGCTCAACTCACCATTTCATTTCTTTTCTTTATTATTCAGCAAATCTCAGAAGGATTTGTGGATATCTGCAATTACATCACTTCTCCAAACCAAAGCTGCCTACTTATGTCTTGCTGCAGGTGCTTGTTAATAACTACAGCTCAGTGTGCGTTTGAGTGAGAGGTCTATCTTCACACCTTATTCTAACATATCTCTCCTCATCTCTCTTCCTGCTTCTCTGATCGGCTGGACTTCACATGTATTTCAGTTTAAACCAGCAGGATTCTGCTGAGCTCTCCTTCAGTCAATCATAATGCTGCTGTCAAACTTTAAATATGTCGTTCTTCAACCCTCCTTTGGCCCGTTTAACTCAGGGTTTATCACATCTCGTGTCTGGGCTGATCCTTTTCAGAAATCCACACCTCATCTCAGGGTTCTTCCCGCATTTAAAACTTGTCGGTAACCGCCAACGGATGGCGTCAAAGTCTGAACCTGGTTAGTTGGTCATTTCAAACTGCAATTAGGTTTGTGTTCTTTTCTGCTACGCTGCGAGGCATGCCTTACACAAATGTCCATGTGAATGGTAACCAGCGTTGGGAATAACTTACTGCTAATCAACACGCTACTGCTACACCACTATTTGTGGTAACTAGTAGCATTTAGCTACTTTTCAACTTCAACAGCGCCGTTACAATGAGTAACATTTAAAAAGCACTCATTACTCGTTGATTTACGTAAAATATCTAACATATGTTATGCTAACATATGCTTAGCACAGTGTAGAAAGAATATCACCCGCAGTCAACACACACGCTGATGATCCTTCAGGCATCAGCTTTCTGTGTCGGAAATACTGACATCATTTTTTTCCATCCTCGAGTTCAACGACAAGAATCTAGCGGTGAGTTGTAGTCTGTGTGCAGGATGGAAAACTTTGTCCACCGCTAAGGAGAGTCATTCTAATCTCACAAAGCACCGAGCTAAACAACAACACACTTCTACTAAGCTAGCTGTCAGAGAGCCACGTGCTGCAGACACCAGAGACCCAAGCCACGACTCCACAGACTGATAAGAAAGATATGTTGTGGACGACATGCTTCATATAAACTGTTGAGTCAGTTGTATTCAGAGAACTTATTAGCAGAATAGATTTACCTACATATTGAAAATGACTCCAGTGTTATATGAAATTAGATGTGCAGGTTGTTCCTTCTCACACTGCCACAGTAACACTAGATAATGTTTACATCATTTGAGTATTCAAGCAAAAAAAGTGATGCCAAAGTAACTGTAACTAATTATTAGTGTTGCAGTACTCCAAATCCGTCTTGGTTTCAAGACCGATGTCGAGACCACCTTTTTGAAGGTCTTTGTCTTTTCTCTGAAACACAAACATTTTTCCTTGGTCTTGTCTCCAAACTGGACAGACTCCTGATTTGAAAACAACACCGGTCAAGACCACCACTGACAGGCCATCTCCGCGTCATAACTGTGATAAGAAGGAAAAACACCCTTTCAAAACTAAAGAATAATTTCAAATAATTTATAATTAGATTTTTAACCCCTGGTTACGGCCGCAACCTTTACGGTCTAAGTGACTGACACGTTCCCAGCACACACGATGATGATTTCTCAGTGACATGATCTTGGTCTTGTCTCGCTCTCGGAGTGCTCTGGTCTCGGGTATGTCTTGGTCTCGGTTAGCGTGGTCTTGACTACGACGCTAAATAATTTTTAGTAACTTACCCAACACTGATGAAAACACTTTAAATCTGCTAGAATGTGAAATTTGAAATCCACGCAGTACCATTTTTGTTTTTTGCTGTGTTTTGTCACTATATTATTGACTTGATTTTTAGTCGCTGTAACGCACTTTTAATTGTATGGTAAGGTGCTATATCAAGCAGAGTATTTTCTGGCACAACTTCACCAACTACCAAGGTGCATGAAGAGAGAAAGGCTTGAAGAGGTCAAGAGGCTTGTGGCACTTCATCACAGTCATCCAGCCACAAGCCGAAACGTGTCGGTCTAATTTGTTAATAAAGTTGATCTTCGTACTACAAGTGTTGTTGGAGCTTTTTGACCTCTTCGAGGTGCTATATCAATAAAGCTTCTTTGATTGATCGATTATTTACATGAAATAATTTTCTTTTTACAAAAATAAAGGGAAGATAAAATATTTTTGCCAGATTGGTGCACAGAAATACACCAGAGTACAAGAATTACAGTGTTTGATGCTCAAAATGTCCTTCATTTGACACAAGTGGAGAAGTTTCTTCATCACGATTCTTTAAAAAGGATGTGCAGATGTTAAATAGCTGAATTGTCAGTCCTTACTTCCTGTGATTGCTTCTCTTTAATGCTACTATTTCCTTGAAAGATCTGTGCATGTGTATCGAATTGCATGTGTGTGTGTGCTTCGTTAATGCTTGCCTCAATGTGAAAACTCACACTGGTGGTGTATGCGGCGTCGGGGTCATCCTCCAGTACCCGGGACAGGCCGAAGTCAGACACCTTACACACCAGGTTGCTGTTGACCAGGATGTTCCGGGCAGCCAGGTCTCTGTGGATGTAGCCCAGGTCAGACAGGTAGGTCATACCGGCTGCAATGCCACGCAGCAAGCCCACCAGCTGGATGATGGTGAACTGGCCATCGTGTCTCTGCAAGGAGAAAGAGAAGGAAGGGGGAAGAAATTCAGGAAGGAGGAAGCAGAATGAGAGAGAGATTTATGTGGAGATAAAAAAACATGATGGTATAGGAGCAGAAAAGACGAGGAGAGTGATAGCAGGAGAGATTTTAATCAAGATAGAGAAGAGAGTGAAGATAAGAGAATAAAACATGACAGGGAATTTGCCTTTTAGTAATAATTCACATTCATATACGCAAATACTGGAGCTGGTTGACATTGTCTATGAAGTACAATGTTAAATCAACTCATCTTGTTAAAGAAACTTCGATATCTGCTCAAAACACTGCTGCTGTTCTGATATTCAAGAAGCCATGCGATGTGATGTGACGTCTTTCTTTTCCAATATTCAATAACAAATACAAATATTGCAACATTTGCAAATATGCTAAATAATTACACCTTCATGATGAGATGGGAAATAAAAAGATTGTAGCGCCTCATACAGCTTTTAGAGAAATGCACTAAATTATCCAGACAAATGAGACATTTTACATGAAAGCTGTTAAAACATTTCTGAGAAGTTAAAAACTTCTGACACAAAGGCTTGGTTACAGAGACATCTATGCACTCCTTAAGGCACGGGAATTTCAGTTATGCTTTTCGGTTGCTTTACAGCAACATAACTTTTTGAGGATTAAACCTAAGTGAGAATTCTGCCGTCAATAAAAGTTGTACGCACTATGTCAACAAAGGCCGACCGCAGCAAGCGATCACAGTTTCTATCCTTTAAAGGAGTCGTGTTTTTTTTTTTTTATTAATGGGGGGGTTCACTGTTGAGGGCCTAAATGTGCCAACAATAAAGATAGGCAAATTTTTGTTCTCAAAATTATAATTTCAATATATGTTTTTTTTTTTCAATCTTCAAAAAAAGAGACAGAAATCTCTCAAGATTTTAGAATGAGAACTGGAATTGATAAAATCTAAATATAGTGACACGTCATTGTTTTCAAAGGACAGGGATAAAAATAAGAAGGAAAGAAACAGTTGAACAAAATAAAACAAAGAGTTACCGTCACTGCTTATAAACGTGTAAAATCTCACCCTGAGGAAGGAGTCCAGAGAGCCGTTCTCCATGTACTCTGTGATGATCATCACTGGTTTACCTGAGGAGACAAACAAGGTCCTTCAGGATCCTTCTGAGCTCAACAAGTTTGGCACTAATTACAAACAGTCTTTTATTCATGTGTATGAATGGTAGCTTTTGATTTTAAATTGTGCACAGCTTTGTATTTGGGTGTTTTTTTTTTTTGTTTTTGCTTAACATTTTCAAAACATTTTAGTTTTAATAAAAAATGTAATCCCAGATAGAAAACTTGACTTTCAGCCAAGGACACGAGTACAAGTACCAAGACAAAAACTGCAAAATTAGACGTGAGCAGGAATCCACTCAGCTAACAAAGCTGTGTCTACTTTCCACCCTGAATATACAGTATGTGGTAGGATCATTAAAGGTGCACTGTGGAGTTTTGGTAGAGAAATTTGAAAGTTGGAGAAGAGTACAGATTCTGTAGTATATAATAATAATAATAATAATTTATCCTTTATTAATCCACACGGGGGGAAATTCAGTTTTTATATGTCCATAACTCTAAACACAAACTGTCCTCAGAGTGAAATTTGGACCCTGTATCTGTTTGAAGATAAAATGCTACACGAGAAGTTATGATGGAGGGCCGCAACAGTGACACCGTAACTCTCCTGGTAGCATTGTAGCTCCAAACAGTGTTCAGGGAGCCATTTTTTCTTAAGTTTTGAGTTAAGTTTGTGTATTCAGAACAGAAAATAAAGCATAAAATTGTTTCACTTCTCCAACTTTCCAATTTCACCACCAAATTCTGGGTTAAGTGTTTTCCCCAAGGACACGTCAGACATGTAGCTGCAGGAGCTGGGTAGCGAACCCCCAACATCCCAGTTGAGAGACGACCTACTGTAGCAACTGAGCCACAGCCGCCATCTCGTCTCATATCAGTAAACTGTTAATGTCTTTCTATATAAGCTAAAAGATTACGTTGACATCTGTCACCACTACCCACATTATATAGTTAACGACCTTCATGTTGAAACACTTTTTGAAAACAGTGTTTTTATGATCTCTGGGTGAACTGACCCTTGGATGCACTTTGTTCGAGAAACGAACTTTAAAGATTTTGAAAAGCAACGTCACATTTACACAAAGGAGAGATGTGTTGGATGGTTTAAGATTTAAAGGAAGAGATGGTTCATTTAATTGTTTCCAGTATTACCATTCCAATAGGGATAATTTTACTATTCAGCCTCTTTTTTATCTTCAATCTCCCAGTAAGAAATCCTACAAGTTACAGTGGTCCCATTTGAAGGCTTAAAAATTGGCACATTTTAAGCCATCTTTTCTTATCGGTTCCATTCTTTGATACACCTTTACTGCTAAAGTCTTCAGCCCGAGTCCATCACATGATCACGAGGGCTTAACTCAGTAAAATGTTAAGTGATAGATTAACTAAGTCAAGCTCTTTTCAGACTTTTTTTTCTATTTTCAAAAGTTGTTACAACTTTAACCCAAGTCCTTTCTTGAGCTTATGCTATTAGTGATTATTACTCATAATCACATAATCATGACTGATCATTTGTTGTCCTGAACATATCTTTACATTAACGTATCGTTTAAAAAGCTTCATACTCTGGGTCACCACTCCCTCCAGGCGGATGACGTTGGGGTGGTCAAACTGGGCCATGATTGACGCCTCAGCCAGGAAGTCCCTCTTCTGTTTCTCCGTGTATCCTGCCTTCAGGGTCTTCAGGGCCACTGGGATGTCTCGCTTCCCCGGAAGTCTCATCCGACCGTAACAAACTTCCCCAAACTCCCCTGAAATACACAACCAGGAGACACGAGAATGATTTTTTTTTACCTCAGAGGAAACACATGCTGTCTTAACACTAAAAACACAACTGCAGTCATTTTGATGTTAATTTGAAATGTGATCACTTTATTGAGATAAACACGGAAGCATATGACTGTGACTCTTTCAAAATGTATGAATCTTTAATTACGTGATTTCATTTAAATTACAAAACACAAAATAGTATTTCTACTTTAAATAGTCATGAAAGTTATATTGAATGTATTTATTATAGACGAAGCATCAAATGAATGTCTGCACATCAGCGTTGCTTTGAAACATGTATTTATTGTTTTATGCTTTTGAAAGTATCAACGCTTTAAGCCAAAACCACCAGATGCTTCATTTAAGTGAGACAACTGAGAGGAGAATGCATTTATTCTTATTTAAACTTTTAGCCTGATGATTTGATTAGGAATGAACAGATGCGTTTTGATACATAAATGTAAAAAAGTAGCTTGGTTACTCAAGTTTATTAGAGCTGCAGTTGAGTGATTCTTCATGTTTTTATAGTGATGGTCTCATTGACTCTTCACACAGTTACATGCAGGGTATACATGTTGGTATATGTGTCTCCTTACAGGTCCATAAAGGTTTTTAACAACACATATTTGCGATGTTTTTTAAAGTTCATACATCCCGGGGAAAATAAATGAATTGATATATAAATCTGATCTCATTTGATCATGCATCTGCAGGCTCTGTATTTGAATGAACTAATAAATATTCACATTCATTTAAATACGACTTCATACATCTAGGTTTTATCCTTCTGAGACTTTTGCAAATTACAGATCCATTTATTCGTAGGTTCTGAATGGATAATTGAAATTATAGTTAATTAAATATGAACAGTCAGAACGACTGCTTTGAGCAATCAAGTGTTTCATTTACAATCATTAAAGTATAAACTTTAATACACTGTATTCAACATACTACGCTGCATCCCAACTAGCTTTTAAGACCAACTACTTCATGAGAACTAATGTTAAAGGAAGAATGTGCAACATTTTACACATGAATACAGCATGACTGTTTTTACTGTGTTTACATCATGTTAACATGGACGGGACGGCCGGCTCCTCCCTTTGTGTACAAAAGCTTTTTAAGTCAAGGACCAGAGAAAAGAAGAAAAACATACTCACTGCTTATTTAGATGTCATGTAAGCGTTTTGAGATCAAAGTCATTCTGTGTCAATTTATGTGCAATGTGAAGCTTCGAGCTAACTAAAGTGTGCTAACATTAGCCTGCTAAGACTACAATGCAGGCCAAAGGCAATTGCAGCTCGAGCAAAGGACATTTTTGTAAAACTCCTCCATGCGAACGTGAGTGGAGCGGGGTTGGAGGTGTGTCGCTGGAGGAGAGCGGAGGCTTTTATTATGGAGGAGGTGCAGCCAGTTTGGTTTTTGTTCCATGCTGGTGCTCAAGGGGCGACATCTACTGGATCAAAAAGTTGCACATTCTTCCTTTAAGGCAGTGGTGTCCAAACTTTTTTTCTTGCGGGCCAAAATTGTCGTGTGAGAAACGCTCGCGGGCCACAGGTTTTGTTTTTTAAAATATAGTTGAAAAAATAGTAAGGCTTTGTAGATCAGAATCAAAAGGCTCGCTAAAGAAACCCTTTAATAAAAATAAATCAAATATTTAGATTTCTTCGTTCTACTTTATTTAAATTTTTTTTCTCAGAATCAAGCCTGTAACGTGGTTCATTTTTTTGGAATTCTGCATTTAGCTCAGGTCATTAAATGGTTAAACAACAGTCCGCTTGTTTGCAAAAACTGTGCATACGCTTTTTTTCATTTCAGTTTACAAAAAAATGTGGAAAATAGTAAAAGCTGTAGATTTAAAAAAAACAACAACATACATGTTACTGAACATTTTCTATTTTAGGAATATTGTTCAACCCTTGTTAACATGAAAAATAAAAATAAGATAATGTGCCAATCTTCTGATTCTTCATTTGAAGTCACGGGCCGCAAAAAATCCCCTCAAGGGCCGCAAATGGCCCTCGGGCCGCACTTTGGACACCCCTGCTTTAAGGTAATGTCCTAACTCATATAGAAAAAAACAATTAAACGCTACCAGTCTGAATTTTTATGCAAATCTGAGCTGATCATCCAATGTCCATTTTGTCATCAGCGCTTATCTTTAGTTTAGAAGAACTTTTTTTTTTACGTCGATTGCTGTTATTTTATACTTTCCATTAAGGTGTGACTCTGCAGGGTTTATAACAAGCACAGTGTATAGCGGAGCTGACACACCGTTAGTATTCCCTCCCTGTCTGAGGAGCTTTGATTGACAGCCCCACGCAACGCTCTGATTCCGCTCTGCCATCCTCCTCTCTGCTGCACACCACAGCTTTTACACCGGCCAATGATTTTAAGTTAGCTCAGCCAATGATTCTTACTCTGTGTGTGTGTGTGTGTGTGTGTGTGTTTGTGTGTTTGTGTGTGCTGTGATAGTGTGTGAGTTCATGGTTTTACCTGAACCAATGATTTTCTCTATTTTGATCCTGGAAGCTTCAATTTCTCGGGCAAACTCGTGCACCGCCTGGCAGGGGTCCTCGTATGTGTGCGGGTCGATATAGAACCTCGTGTCGGGGAATGACACTAAGATAAACAATATTAGCATTTGGTCACATATCGGAGAATGAGAGCAACATCGCATCTGAGCCCCTGTCACTGGTGTGTGCGGAGGGGAAACTTGATGAAAAGGGAAGAAATGACTTGCAGAAAGGAGCAGACAGAGAGAGGCGGAGAATGAACAGCATGCGAGGGAATAAAGCCTGTGTGCTCCTGTAATCACTCAGCGCATGATGAAAATTGTTTGCTCTAAGGATGAACTTTATTACATGGGGATGAAAATGCGACCTCTTTGCGAGGAATGCGATCTAATCTATTACTGGTAATAATTCGGGAATGGGCCAAACATACCGTGACCGTTCTGGTAATGCATCTTCTCCTCGTCAGAGTCCTGGAAAGCTTTGCTGTAGCCACAGTGTCTGTACAAACCACACGCATACACACACAAGAGGACAACCACACACACGCACACACACACGCGCACACACACACACACACACATAAACATACAGTGGGATGAATACAGGACAATCGTGAAACATTTGTGCTATCAGACTCTAACCACAGCTTATAATTAATAAATCAATAATTGTTCAAGAGAAATGATTAACTTCAGCAGAGCTATTCATCACTTAGTGATGCTTAGTTATTAATGAAGAACAACCAGTCAACCTGTTCTCCCCCCGCTAATGAGCTTTTACAATGTTAACAAGGTAGAGGGGAGAGAGGGCAGAGAATGCTTAAAGGGTCAGTGCTGGCACATTACACGCCATACTTTCAAGTTAAAGAACAGAAAACAGTATTCATGTGAGGGAGGAACAATAAACATGTCTCAGGAGGGGACTTAGGAGAGACAGGGCAACACATTCAAAGCCTTCTATTAAACAGAGATTAAAATACTGGCAGCCTGCCTCACTGTCTTTATGAATCCAGAGCTTCTGAGCCAGTCATTCAAATGACTTCACTCCCACTGAGCTGGGGTTAATTTGACCGACTTCTGCCTCTATTTCCATGTCTTGTATAAGTGTATTGTTACTGCTTATTTAACCTTTGACATTCTTTTTTATGTTACTTAAAAACACTCAGTTCCTTCATGAAGGGAATTGGTGTGGAAATAACAGATCTATGATTTGATTTCAGGTAAGAATCTTCAATAACTGGATAAAAAACACTGGCGGCCCTTTTGAGTTCCATTTCAATTCAGACAGTATTCATACAAAGTGTCTTCATACTGCCTCCCATCAGTGTCTGGGTCAGTGTCAGGCTGTCTGTGTCAAGTTTTGATTTAAAATGTATGGGGAATAAAAACACAGTTTTGGCCTTCATAAAAATCTTTAGTTTTTCATTTTGATTGATTAATTTGATTTATTTCACAGCTGCACATTTATAGAAATTCTGAAACCTGGCAATGCCTTTAAGATGTCTACAACCTTCAGAAGTTTGTTTCTTTCAACACAAATCATTGACTAATTCAAGCTCCCAGAGACTTAGGTAGAATATTACAAAAGCAAACTTATCTGCAGTTCAGGTATGTAAGTCCGATAGTCTCTGGTGTTTGTGGGTGTTTATTTATCAGTGAGGAGGTTATCAGCCCATAACTCTCTTTTTTTTTTGATTCTCCATCTCAGTATGGTTACATAAACATGATTTTGTCTGGATAATATTTTTTCTCATCCTTCAATGTTTTCTGTTATTGCTCCTCAAACAGATTGTAATGAAACAAAATGAAAAAAAATGCATTGAAGTAGGAATTAATTAAGTGCAATGAAATTAATTATTCGGTGCAGTACTACAGAGATGTTAGCTGAAGACATCAAACGGGAGGAAGAGGGGGGGCTGATGGGATAATTGGGAACATTTGGCTTGCAAGCTACTGGACATGAATCAACATAATTAACTTCAATATGAGGTGGAAATTACGAGTTAGGAAATTAGCTAGTTATTAAGACAGTGAGGAGACGTTACGGGTTGAGGAGGCGGGATAAGCTAAAGCATTAGCTTTAAAAAAAAAAATCCTTTCTACTCACAGTCTTTATTACTGATAGAAAAGCATGCACACTATTTGTGCGCTTAGACATTTTAAACATTTCATGATGACAAGGGGGACTAAAGGTATTTTATATTCTGAAAAGACAGGCTTAAGTGAGATCCGTTTCTCGAGAAAATTGTTAGCTTTCCTTTAAAGCCTCTCTCAGATTACAGCCTACTTTCATTTGACTTGCAGGCAATACTACATGTGGGAGAAGCAGGGAGGAAAAGACAGTGCACACGGGGCTTTGATCACAGGCAACATTACACAAGAGAGATATGGTAGAGTAGTGTAAGAAAGTGTTCCACACACAGCAGCGATGGGTAGTGTGGTAAAGTGTAGCCTTGCCGTTTCCTGCAGATTATGATGGCCAGAAAGGTGACCAGGCAGGATACCAGGGCCAAGCAGATCCAGATTATGGACATGGTGTTGTAGCGCAGAGGAGCTGAGAACACACAAAAAAACAAAACACACACAGTGTAAGGAAAAGGTGGCGCCGACAGTGGAGAGTTTGCAGTTTACACCGACACACACGCGCTGACACCGTCTGGCAAACACAAGCGGCAGGTGGAGTGTTCTTGCTCAAACAAGATAAACAAGAATCTGGAGCTTCATTAAAGAGCTCTGTGCTTTTTTTAATTGCTTCCTGTTTGCGTTTGAAAGTTTGTCAGTGGCATTAGAGGTAGGAAATATATTCGGCGCATGTTGTCATCTATTTATAAAGACTTAATGCTGCTGTCCAAACTTGTGATTGATCCTCTACCATTCATTAAACTTTTATATTTAAAAACTCCTGGACGAGTGAGATGTTATGGATGAGGAAAAAAAATCTTACAAGGAATCTGCCACTGTCAGCATTTTAATACCCGTTCTCTCTCTTCCACAGTCAGTTTGTCGTTTCAGTGCGATCGCTGCGACCCTCCTCCGCCTCAGTCACCTCCATTCCAGCTCAGCAGAGTTCAGATACTGCCTCAGATGCCCACTCCTCATCCCATCCTCTATTCTCCTATCACCACCACCACCACCAGGTTCTAGACTCCATAGGGGGGCATCCTATCCTGCTGCTGGCCTCGCTACCCCTCTGAGTGCATGAAGTCATCACGCCGAGTCTAATCGCCAAAGACTTTGCATATTTATCTTTCCTAAACTTTTAAATAAATAATTGCAAACTCTGACTAAGTCTTTCCTGATTGACTTGATAGTGCACTAACCTGTTTGTCATTTTAAAGAGTATGTGTGTATGTTTGAATAAAACTATGTTTATGACCGTCAGTGAATTTAGATTTCTGCAGAAATTAAAGACAAACGTAAAATCCAATAACTTAAAAGTATGAAATTACAATTTAAAAAAGACGGCAGTGACTGTAACTCTTACTGATGGGATGAGGGACTTCACTGCCTAAACCGTGGACAGTGACATTCAGCCAGGTGATGGCACTGAAATGTACAGATGTTTCTCATGATATTGTTCTTTTGTCATTACTATCAAATATCAAATCTAATGCTTTTTAAAATTCACCAAATTCCAAGAAAATGGCTTAACATTTTTAACTAGTATTTTTTGTTTACCTTAAACAGCTAGTTGAGGGTCAAACCTGCACCTAACCACCCAGCACACTGAAACAATTTTTTAAAAATGTTCTGCCCACTGATGAACTTAAGACACCACAGTCCTCACATGTCCTCCACCTCCCAATATTTCACCTCGAGGCTTTTTGAGACAGTTGTTCTGCAAGTACAGTTCAGCGATTAGCACCACAGGTTCCTCCAGGGAAGGACTGGGGATTGAACACCTCACTGTGTATTAGGATCCCTGCCTCAGGGCTGTGCCCTCTTCAGTGCTGCATGTACCAAAACTCACCGTAGCCACTTTCAGAACCAGTAAGAAATGACAGGATTACATATTGTGTCAGATATGATTGCAAGAGACAAAAAAACTTGATGACTGACTGAATGATTAAAAGATGAGAAGTTCTAAATTCAAAACATGTTTCAGAGAAGATTAAAGTATGTGTACTTCATGCATTGATGCTCTTTATATGTTAAAGAAAGAGTCAATAGCTTTTCCTAATAACTAAATATAATATTTCAAAAAAGTAATGTTATTAAACATCTGTTAGGATTAACTAGAAAAACAAACATGTCACTATCTTTTTGTGGATAATGATGAGTTTCACTATATAAGCTACAACTTTTCCTCCTGATGGCAAATGGCCATCAACATCTGCTAAAAATGTCCTGAAAAGCTATCCAAATATTGTGAAGTTAATTCAGTCTAGATGAAAATGATGGCCTGCCATTTCTTCCTTCAAATGAATATGAATATGAGGTTACCTCCAAAAATGTACGAGAGATGGAATAAAAGTCAGTATTGTAGGTTAACTCCACCGTGTTTGCTGAAAGCAGACGAGGAAAAAGTCTACCCAGACTGTTTTTCATAAACTTTAGGACGTATTGATTAGTCAGCACGTAGGCTAGTGGGATTTGTGCCGTCCTCTTGCTTCCAGTGTGAAAATGAATCAGTATCAAGAGGAGGAGAGTCGGGGTCCAGTGAGCAGCGGAATGAAAGGAGACTATTAGTCAAAGAAACAGCACTGGGACTCCAACCAGGCGGGAGGTTTAGCTTTGCAGACCTAGAGTCTGTTCTGCACGCTATCTGCCAAATCCCCTATTAGGAGAGAAAAATGTTCTAATAAAAGGTTGGTTTTTTTTGTTGTTATTCCTAACTTTGAGAGTTGTACTTGCCTCAGGTGGACAGACCCACAAAGACTTCCACCCGACCCCGGCTCTGTGTACAGCTGTTTGAAGCGGGGATACTCTGCGGTTCAGCTGACAGGGGTGACCCTCTAACAAAGTGCAGATCAATGAAAACAGAGGGATGGACTCAGGCGGTTACCGGCCTCTCTGACACCCAGGACTCTTTAGCCCTTGACCCATGCCTGTGCAGCCTGGCCTGGCTTTGAGAAACTCTCTGTGCCAAATCTTTTAACACATCAAACCATTTTCTAACTGGACTTTTTCCAGTGTGTAAGAGAACATACAGCTGCTAGAGGGATCACGTGGTTTAGGGTGGGGCGGGGTGGGGGGGAGTTTTTGAGCAGCCGCCTTCTTCCTGTTTCTCTGTTTCTTGTAGAGCATCACAAACTCACCTGCTTTCCCAGTCTGGATCTCCACGTTCTGGCTGAAGCGTCCACAGCCAGCTGATGTTCTGGCTCGGACCTGGAAGATGTACTTAGTGCCCGGCTTCAGCCCTGACACACGGGCACTGGTATTTTTAGACTTCAGAGTGGAGTAACTGTGCTCTTCATTGTCCTGTAAAGGAGACAGCTGTAGTGAAGATAACGTTTAAGAGGACATTCTGGACAGCTCTGAAAACAAAAGCTCTGCAGACACCTTTTAAGAAGGGGTTTGTAATAAAACATGTGATGTAGACTAGAGCGGTAGATTTCACAACACGAAACATGAACAAATACGTCTGAGGGCGTAAAGTTTTTTTATTGGTTACATTTAAATCTGCAATAAACTGTCACAGATTTGGACACATGGGAGCAGCAGACACAACTTGTTGAAACCGGCTGTGGGTCAGTTGGTAGAGTCGGTCGTCTCTCAACCGGAAGGCCGAGGGTTCAATCCCCAGCTCCTGCAGCAACATGTCCGATGTGTCCTTGGGCAAGACACTTAACCCTGAATTGCTCCCCCCTCTGCTTCGTGTAATGTGTGTGAATGGGATTTACCTGAAGTTGTTACATAGAACTTAAACAGACAGAAACCCTGAATCATTTGAGGGTTTGATTATTGATGTCTGCCCGGTCTGTACAAGTCTAACATTCACTCTCTTATAGCTGCTTTGAAGTAGTTTGAAGAAACGATACGGCTCACTATACTTATTGCTTATTTGTCTCTCTGCTGTTTTTTTTTTGCAGAGCAGGTAGTGCATGGTGGGTTTCAAGTCCTTTTTTTTCTGAAAACAAATGCTTTCAGTGGTTAAAAGCAAAGATATGAGCAAACAGCTCAACTCCCTTTAAAGCTGAGTTAAACTGAGGGGAGTTTGGTTGGAGACGGTTCTTCATAGTTCAATCACTATCAGAAACACCTTTTTAATTTCCTCTTCTCACTTTGTCATTTTTTTAATTTATCGATAAAAACAGCTTTGAAGAGAAGAAACATAATGCAGTGAACAGATATGCATATGGTTGATTAGGAGAATAATATTAACTAGTTAGCTGTGAGGAATCTGCTGGTTACACTTAGATTTTAATGAATCAGAGTGTATTTGTGCTTTTCAGAGATTACTGCAGATAAATAAACAGGACAGCTTGATGACATTTATCTTGTGATTTTCCACTGGATAGAGTAGTTTGATGTGTCAGCGGGGGTTAAATTAGGACAGTGTCTGTCAGAGCCGAGCACCGCCTCATGAATATGTCCATGGTTGCCAACTCTCACAGAGTGGTGCAGGACACCTGCTCTCAGGCTCTAACGCCAAACAAACAAACTGCACGCCAAATAACAGCGTGCCTCAAAGCAGCGCCTTCATAAGAAACATCATTTAATAAGATCAGGTAAAATGTAAGCTGGAGTTTTCCATTAAATTTAAAAAGTGTCTGCACGTCAACAGAATCAGGATCTAACAGCAGCCCTTTGTTTCTGTACAGATGTGATAAGTACAAACTTTAAAGATTGAAAGTGAATTTACTTTTAAAACTTTAAAGTTTTGCTTTAAAACTTGTTTTTTATTTCAGAAAAGGTCAAAACACCTTTTTAAAAATCAAATATTTTATCTTGTTATGTCACCTGATGAATACATGGAGTTTAAAAAAAATTGCAATTAAATTTGTTACCATACAATACTGAGTTCACTATAAAATGTTATCAATAATATGATAACTTGATTTTAATTACCTGACAATAAATATAACAACATATCCCTTTTACTTACTTTTCTATATAAAACAAAAAATGTTTTTACATTTTGATGTTGTATAGATACTAATAACACAATGCATATTTTGCTTTATAAAATGTGACATTGATAATATTTAGCAAAAACATTTTGAAACTTTTGTTGAAACTAAATTAGTTTAAAAGAAATATTATCTTTTTTAGTCTGTGTTTCTCCCACTGGAGCACATAAAAGTTTTAAAAGACAAATAATTTTCTCAACTTTGTAAATGGTAAACAGACTTGAGCTTTTTCCACCGCACCAACTCATTCACACACTGATGGCAGAGGCTGCTCTGTAAAGTGTCCATCTGTAATAACTAATCCATCCACTCACATTCACATGCCGCTGAAAAAGCAGCAGGAGCAATTCAGGGTTAAGTGTCTTACCCAATGACACATCGACATGTCGCTGCAGAATCTGGGGATCAAACCCCCGACCTTCTGTTTGAGAGCAGCAGACTACCACTGATGCACAGTGGACGGGTTGTGTCACCTTCATTCAGGTTCTTAAAAAGTTGGGTCGTTACAACTGACTCATACATGTCAATCATTAGTCCAAATCCTAAAAACACCAGCGCACAGAGTAACATGTTGTCATCTCTGTGCCACTTGTTCAGACAAGAAGAGTTTCAATACTGCTCCCTAGTGTATGTTATTAATATGTTTTAGTGCGTGCAGATGTTTTACATGCTGCATCATGTTGGTTTTCCAATTTGTGTCATTTATAAGACTCTTGCAATATTTGCACTATTTTCGACTTAGCTGATAACTTCACATCTACTCTCCTGCTTTGAAACAAGACGCATTCTCTTCTTTGACGTCAAACAAGAGAAGCCCAAAGTAGATAGCGCCCTCTGCTGGTTAAAATACACAGTATCGCGAAATATATTGTATTAAATCGATCTAAATTGTCAATATATGCATCTACTGTATTTTTAATTGTATTGTGAGGTTTTGTTACATCCTAGTTGCATAATATTTATATATTGTTATAATGTTCAGTAGTCACGTTGCAGCATGCAGGATGATAATCATTCAGATGATCTGTGAACAGACATGTATTCCATGCAAGGACAGGAGTTTTATTGCTAAAAAATCATCAAGTCATTGAACCAAAAGTCTGAAAGCTAGCAGAATTGGGTGATTTATATCAGTATACAGAGTATTATTTTATTGTCTTCACACTTTTATTTCCTCATATTAGTCACCTTCACAAAAACATGTTTAAAGGTGCACTATGTCACTTTGGAAGTGAAATTTGAAAGTTGGAAAAGTGAAACACTTCTATGCTATATATTCTGAAATAAATACACAAACTTTATTCAAAGGAAAAAAATGGGTCCCTGAACTCTGTTTGGAGCTAAAAATCTACCAGGAGACTTACGGTTTCACTGTTACGGGATCACCACCATAACTTCTCGTTTAGCATTTTATCTTCAAACAGTGTTCCAGGGATCAAATTTTCCTCTGAGGACAGTTTGTGTATGGAATTGTGAACATTTACCACAGAATCTCTACACTTCTCCAACTTTCACATTTCTCTACCAAAACTCAAAAGTGCACCTTTACCTTGACCCTTAACGTTTCCCCAGTTCTCT
Organism: Labrus mixtus; assembly: GCF_963584025.1. NCBI lineage: Eukaryota > Metazoa > Chordata > Actinopteri > Labriformes > Labridae > Labrus > Labrus mixtus. The sequence goes on along the minus strand of NC_083618.1, from coordinate 26,524,741 downwards.
CTGATTGTGGTCATGCAGATTGTCTAGTTTTTAAGACGAGGGATCTCCTTTAAGATTAAGATTAAGATTTACTTTATTGATCCAGCAAGGCACTGGGGGTTCAGTGCCTTGCTCAAGGGCACCTCGGCAGTGCTCAGGAGGTGATCTAACCCCTCTCCAGCTACCAGATTTGGTTCGCACCGGGACTTGAACCAGTGACCCTCCGGTTCACAGCCCAAGTCCCTACAGACTGAGCTACTACCGCCCCTTCTCTCTAATCCTAATTGAAATGTGTTCCACACACACACATCTTATCATCTGATATCTGATACACAAACACCTCTTACTGCAGTTTCTAGTCTGTTTTTTCATTCAGCTTCTGATCCCTTTACATTTTGCTTTAGAGCTGTTGCGAGTAATGGATTCCAGCTTTGGGGGGGGTAATTGAAATACTTAACATAATCCAGAAATCAGAGGTAATATTTCCATCACTTAAGTGCTTGTAGCTTTATATTTTTGCTTCAACAGTTACTGCCAGGATTTTATTTCTCACTTCATGATGCCTGATGTATTACAATAATCTAATCTGATAAACACTTGCGTCATCAAATTCATTTACATTACAACATCATTTTACAAACAATGCTGTGCCAAGTGTCTTCAGTCATTTGAAGAAACATCAATGGATGGGAAAGGGCAGATTGTGCTGGATCTTAAATTATCATAAATGAATAAAACGGGTCTGCCAGTCAAACGTAATTGGCAGGTAACTACCTCAGATATCTTTTGATCTGATTCTATCAGCCAGAACGCTGACAGGCACTGTGAGGAGTGTTATTTTCTCGCTTCCTTTCAGATTAAAGATTCATTTATATTACATCATTTGTTAGAAAGTAAATTCTCGAGCTTACTATGCCTAACTGGCATTGATTTCTTTTATAAGCCTCCAGTCATTAAAAATGGGATGCATTTGTTGTTTTTAAGGAAACGTCTCTATCTGAAGTCTTGATTAACGATGAAGTTCATTTTCCTCTTCTCGTTTTGTTATCATCCACATTCTGCAGCATATTCACAAACAGCGATTCTTGTGTGGAGGTAAAGTAAGTTCAGCACTAATAAGAAGTGCAAGGTGCATACAAACAGCAGAAAAAGTGAATCATTCATGTGTCCTTAGAAAGGATAAGAGCCTAATTATGAAGAAGTGCAGGGTGCAGAAGTAAGAGCCTTTTTGTGTCTTTATTATCATCCTCAGCTATAGTGTGCTGCTGCAGCGACTGCCAGCCTCGCTGTGACTCATGGTTGTTTAGTACAGTAGTAGAGAAGCCTTAGGATAGCACATTGCTGACTTGTCCACTTGAAATCCCCCACAGACGCCCCCCCACCCCAGGCGAGGCCAGATTAAGACACCAGTGCGAGAGACGAGCTAATCCTTCAGCACTCCCCACACCATCCTGCTTGTTGGGCTATGAGACTGCCTGTTCCCCGGCTGCTTCCTCCGCAATTAGCTGATTTCTATCGTCACACACACATACAACTACATGTGCACATTCACACACACACACACACACACACATACACACACACACACACACTCGCAGCAATTAGCTCATCACGAGGCTTATTCGCTCGCCAGCCGCTCGCTGTCACTGTCACTTTTGCTAAGTTGGAATCTACACCGACTCATCCTCCTCATTGCTCTCCCTCTCTCGACCCCCATTTCCTTTCAATTAGCCGAGCTGCCAGCAGGATCTTTTTCTTGGATTAAGTTATCCAGAGTCTATCCAACCGCCACTGCTCTGCATTTAAAGTTATCTCAGCTCCGTTTAGTCGCAGCCTTTTTGGAGACAATGTTCTCAGGTAGAGTGGAGACCATGACACTGCTCTTCCTCTCAATAGCCGCCTGAACAGTTTCCTGTAAGCCGTTTGTAGGTAAATACACTCAATGTGTTGACAAGTCCTTAGTACGAGTTTATCTATATTTTGAGGTATGTGCTTTTTAAGTGTAGTTATGGAGCGGTACAGTGAAAGCAGATGGTGAAGTACCTTCTCATAGTACTTGATGTCGTACTCCAGAATCACTCCGTTTGGCTGGTGGGGTTCATGCCACATCAGAATCACACTGTCTTGACTGGTGTTCTCCTGACGGATCGCCATGACCTCCGAGGGAGCTGCACAAGAAACAGGAGAGATTACTGCTTTGTCAGCTCCAAATGTGTTGATGAATAAGCTCCACATGTAAGAGAGTCTGTCATGTTAACACTTCATGAAACGTGGTGCTGACAGCTACATCTGCTGGTGCAGACTTCATACCGCCTCTGAAAAGATGTGAACATTCTGACAGACGAGATAGCCATGTGGTTACAATCCAGACAAATCTAGCCTCAATCGTCCAGGCAGCATTGTTTTCAGTGCATTCAGATGATAACAAATGATCATTCACGACTGCAGTTAATATTTGGTTACAGCAGAGAAAATGTTTCAGTTTGAGAAAAGATTTAGGTTATGGACAAACCACTTCCTTCAAGACTTTCGCTTGCTATCTTAACATCAGGACACCAAATAAAAAATCTGCATAGCCACAAGTTCCTTCACCCTTCAGCATTCTTTCTCCGCTCTAGTGTTTTCTCTGCACAAAGTGTGACTATCAGAGGGCCATTTTCAAGAAAAAGAGCGAGATCGTCCACTGATCAATCACAGATGGCATTGTTCTCGAGAAAGGATAATAAGATAACCACACCAGATGCAATTTAAGTCCTTCCAGGTTTACTTATATACGTATATATATATTTGAACTCGGCCATTGAACACCAAAATCTGATTAGTTCATCTCTTAATCCATGTAGTTTGTGCCAGAGGGTATTCCCTCCAGGTGTTCCTGTGATTTCACTTTCAAAAAAATAGGACAGAATAATGGACAGGAAAGTGATTTTCCAAGACGTTATTAAATTGAAATGACGTTGACCTCTGATAGAAAATGCCATCACGTCATGATTTCATCCTACGAGATGATTTTGTGTAAATTTGTGACAAAGTCAGAACATTTTATCTTAAATTAATGATGAAAAACCCACCACGAGTCCTTCCATTTGAATAACTTTCTAAAGGGCTTCCTCAGACATCAGACTCAAAAGAATGGAAGGTACAGACAGCTCACCTGAAATAAACATAATGCCTGCAGCCAGAGCTGTCCCTGTGTGCCTAAAAAATGAAACACAGGCTTCTTGAACACTAGTAGATGAACCCTTTGTGACTGACACACAGAGCAGTGTACAAAATACGGAGCTCACACATGGGGGTTTAAGACTGGTGCAGTTCCTGTTCTGTAGGATGATGACCACATTGATCTCTTGTCAGTGCTTCATCAGAATGACCACTGACATCTCTCCAGTTCTACTCTATTGTATATGTGGCTCGACTACGGTGGTTGGACTTTGATGGCAGACCACATTAGGAGGCACTTTCGTTTGCTCTTTTAACACCACAACCTCAAATGCAGACACTAGTCCAGTGGATTTAAACCACTGGAGATTTTTCTACATTAAAATAAATCAGTGCTGGCTGCAGGAAGGACTGATGAAAAAAATTGAAATCGTCTTTTCAACATTTGACAGTTTATTTATATATCATTTATATTTGATTTCAGGTATGACTTAATAGAGTCAAACAACCAATGGCAGATCACGCTGCATATGCGGTCCCTATTGTTTTTGTTTTTTTAGAGACAGTATGGAGATAAAAGTCTCAGAGCTGGACACAAGTTCTGTTTGCTGACAATTGCAACTTCTCCAGCAAGTCCTTATGGAAGCAAAGCTTTTGTGCACCAACCTATTTTCCATTATCAGCAGAGCAGTTCATTGAGACAGCACATTTCTTTCAAAGTTACTTATTTTGACACCTTTGCTAAATTTGACAGTAAGACAGAAAGCGGTATGGCCGGTTTCAGAGTTGAAATGAGGCGGCTGCAAGTCAGCCACCAAAAAATGTCTATTTCTAATTTATTTTTATTTTGGATAACTCAGGTTAACGGTAACAAGCAGAAATCTTGAGCAGAACCAGACTCATGTTGAACAGCCGTCTACTGCAACTGTGAAGGGCTTGATTCAGCAAAAAAAATAATGAATAAAAGGCTGCCCTCTCTACGTTTTTAGCTACAATACCAGTAATAATTGTGAAAGTTTATAGTATAAGCTTAAACAAGAAAGTATGATAGTAGTCCGATCACTCTAATTTTAACATTAGAACCTTTGAAGACAATAATAATAATTAAATCAGTAGCTTATAGCATACAGATCAAAGAAAAAATAAATTAATTGGACGGCATATAATTAGACTGCTTTAAAATACCTGTTGGGTCTAACCAGGTAAACTCTTGATACGTAGAATCAGCCCATCATGCCTTGTTTTCCATGATGCTTTATGCAGGATAACAAAGTCTATTCACCTGGTTGAATATAGTTTACACGTAGCTACTTATATTTTGTGATGTTAATGTCATGCTTCAGAGGATGTTATTTTATGCAGATAAATCTCAGTTTGTGTGAATCTGTTGTTTCCCATGATGACTGCAGATGAGATAAATGCATACGTTGGCTCTAAACGCCATGAAGTGTAGCAAGATTAAAATAAAATAAAAATGTTGAGCCATCATTTTAGATACCTCAATATGAGACATGTACCACACATAAAACCTTAAATAAACACGATGGCCAGGTACTGATACATTTGTGATTAAATCTTTAAGATAGTAAGAACTTTTGATTTCAAACGACGCTCAGGGAGGACCTCTTGCGGCCCGCCTTGCAGTAACCTCGACGCCCACCAGGGGGCCGCAGCCCAAGCTTTAGGAAGTTCTGTTCTACTGTGTTTTACAAACATGAATTCAGTGGAAATGTTTCACTCTTCAACATTGTCATTCTGATATTCTGTTGAGCCTGACGAGAATAAAATAAGACCCTTGTAATGAATCTCTTTCATTTTGATCACTAATGACTTCTGAACATCGGTTTCATTACTTGTAAGGAACAGTCTCGGAGTCGGAGGTCTGTGATTGAAGTAGTGAACCAGACAGAGACAGCTGGTGCTACGCTTGGCCTGAAAACCACTGCATGATACTGTCTGACAATGATGCTATGAGAGCATGACAGTGACGCTGCAGCCAAGCAGCAAAACAATGAGCTGAAACTACTCACAGAGCTCCATAAAGCTGAGGACAGCTGTACTTAGGTGAACAAATGTCTGTAGGCTCATCACTTTGAGAGACCTCTTTCACATCGTCATTTAGACGATCAATGTTATTGTCATTTAGAAAATAACTGCAAAAATGAATCTCACTGCTTCTTTTTTCTTTCACTAGAAGTGTAACACCTAGAACTGTACAAACAGCCTTCAGTTAGAAATGGACATGTGAAAAAAAGGTTATTTTTAGATACAATTTAATTTCCAGAATAAATCCAGTTTATCAAAGCCCACTTTCTTAAAGGTCCCATATTCTGCTTTTTCTGGTTTTATATGCTCTTTAGTGTGTTTTCCATGTGTCCTGTGCATGTTTAGGCACATCTATTTGCAAAAATTCAAAGTCCTCGGAAACGCGACTTCTCCTACCTCCTCCTGTTAGCTGTAGCATTAGCTGCATGTAACGCTCGGTTCTAGCCCCCCTCGATAAAAATTTGTCAGTCCGACATCATTGTCAGTGTGAGATCACTGATCTAAGCCCATTGGCTCGTTGTGGTAAGCCCTGCAGCTCATGTTGCACGCCCATTAACTTCTGTAGCACGCCCACGATATGCCGTAGCCTGCGGTAGCACAGTAGTGCTAAGGTGCTAATGTTTATGCTCCCCTCGGACGGAGCCAGTGGCTGCATTCCCAATATGGTAAAAGAGGCGGGACATTTCCGAGAACCGTGATGAGCAACTGACCAATAACGACAGAGCCGACAGGCCGACCAATCAGAGCAGACTTGGCCCACGTGGGGTCTAACAGTGTGGGCTCAGCAGAGTGTAGCTGACGGACTCAGAGCGTAGAGGGAGCAAGGAGGAGCAGTACATGTTGGGAGGAGCGAGTTGGGGTTGATATGTAGCAGAGGGCTTCTTACCCACAGCCGCTGAGACGAGGACTATAGCCTCTGCACATGGGGCGTGTGACAGAACCGCTAGGCTATCTGGCGCCCCTGTTGTTTTTGATTTTGTATATTTCTATGTTTCCTTAATAGACATAAAAGTAAAGAGGAACTTGTGGATATATATTGGCTTTTTTTGTAGCATATACAGTAGCCAAAAGCGATAGACATTAAAACATTAACCTTAATTAAATGAAAGATTTCTTCATGAAAAAAAAATGTGTTGTCATTGTTTGGCTAGAAACTTGTGTTAAGGTGACATTCGTTCAACCCATTTGAATTAAAATAGTAAACAGATATTCTTATTTAAAGGGAACATTACATTTTTCTGGTAAAAACTGCTTACGTATGCATTGCAGCACAGCCTTCAAGATGAGTAATTGTCCATCACTGTTCTGAACCCTACCTGCCTGGTTTGTTGTGATGTTGGCCACGGCGTAAAGCGACGGCTCATTGCTCAGGTGTGTCACCGCGTTCATGGCCAGGATACGGAAGGAGTAGTTGGTGTGAGCCACCAGATTGAGCACCGTCACCCACGGCTCTGTCAGGCCTGTCTGCCGGGGAACGAATCGAACAGCTGCAGTTCCTGTACGCTCCACCAATCCTCCTCCACCTCCTCCTCCTCCTCCTCCCCCGACCCCTATACTCGCTCCAGTTTTCCCCCCGCCGGAGCCTCCGGGGTAGGATGAGCAGTCCTCGCAGAGCCCTCCTTCCCCTGAGCATTTCTGACACAACACGCCGTACTGCAGGTCGCTGCGACCGCCGGTATCCAGAGGGCGATCCCACTCTAGATTTACAGACGTCCCATTGACAGAGGAGATGACGCTGACTGGAGCAGATGGAGGGCCTGGAGAACAGAAAGACGGAGGTTTCAGTTCATTCACACGTTTGATCGCTGTCGGAAAAAAGTAAATTTCATTTCTTAAGGCACACATAGCTTTTGCACAACGTTCCATAGCTGCTGTGTGTTATCGGTGTATGCGAATGCCTTTGAACTACTTGGAGATGTTCCTGCCTGAGGGATTAGTTGATCTTGTGTACCGTGTGTTTGTGCTTACGGGAGCAAGGAGCTGCTGCTGGGTCATCCGCTGCTCGATAGTAGTTGGAGTCGCAGGGGCAGGAGAGGGCAGCTCTGGTCTCTGAGTGGCTGTGTTGAGGACATTTACCACACAGGCCGTCCCCCGCCACCGGTTTATAGAAGCCCACCTCACATGCTGCACAGAGAGAGAGAGAGAGGGGGGGGGGATAATAAATAGAGTAAATAGAGAACTTGTGAGAAAGGGCTCTGCACTGCCGTAATCACTGAGACCATGATAAAAATGAGAGCATGCAGCCAGAGAGGCATGAATCACACTCCTATAGCAAGCTGTGCATATTATCACTGCTTCAACTTTTTCTAAACTGTGTCATCTTCTCCAAAGCATTCATTTTAGGACATGTCCCCCCCCCCCTCCCCCCCTTGCCCCCCTCCTCCAAATCTATGTATAATTACAGGCCTTCTAGCCGTAGAGACCATGGAGCAGGGGAGATGAAAGTCATACTTCTTTCTGCTCAGATTTGGACTGAAAAGGCTCTGCACTGTTGATACTCCCAGTGGGACTCTCCGAATCCAGACCCTGTTTCAACCTTATTCAACTCCTCTGATACATATTCACTTTTAACTCTGCACTGATTAATAATGGAGGGAGCTCTGATAAATATATTCTCTTTCCGAGCAGTTAATAGGCTGCTGCTATGTTAAATGGGGCAGGGGTAAACCTCGCACACACTCGTATAAAGAGCAGCAGCAGACACGGCTTGTGCTCTTCCTTTGCAGGGTAATTTATGTTTCTATAGAATGCTGTGTGTTAGTTTACAGATGTTCTGTTTTTCCAACCTTCCCTTTTTGAAGTTCATAGAAGAACGTTTGAGGTGCTTAGACTTCAAAGGGGCTGAAAGGAGCATGGAATTGGATAACCAGCACGAGTGAAATGCTAACAAAGAGAACATTTAGGATGCACTCTGGATTAGCGGCTGAGACATTTTTAGATGCGATTGAAAAGGAATAAAAACCTTCCTTAGCTTGTACCTGAAAAGTACACGTGAAAACGTTTACGACGGTTTGACAAAAACACACAAAGACACACACACACACACACACACACACACACACACACAGGATGCACAATTCATCCCTGTGATTAGAGTTTATGACATCCTGAATTGTGGTTTCTTATTTGATGAGGCTTAATTCTTAAGCAGCCTTTTTATTCTCCGACTACCCGAAAGGAACTTTTTTTTTTCTTAATGGTCACGTGACTATTACCTCATAACGTGTGTTTATGTTCACACAATCCTTGAAAGATCTTCTGAATGGAAAAGTTGTTCTCTTAATCAACCTGCACAAAAGCCCTCATTGGCTTCTGTTAGGTAAGCGTGTTTCTTTTGTAAATGTCTGATGATGAAATCGTGAAACAGACTGTGGATTATGTTAGATTCATTCGGCCGAGGTCAGACAAGAGCAACAGAGTACGAATAGCTGACAAACTTTTTTATGTTAAGGAGTCTTGCTTATATTCTGTTAGCGGGCATAGCCTACAAATTCCTTTCTATTTGGGAATGCTTCTAAAAAGACTATAAAAAAAATAATTAAATTAAATTTCTCGAAAAGGGAACAATACACCAAGATAACGCAGCTGGGGAGTAATTTACTCTTGCATGTACACGCCTCAATCGGACCCAAACTGAACAAGGTGCAACAACAATACATTCTGTCAACCTCTGCAAACAAAAAGATACATCAATAAGTGGCTCTTACAGATAACTGTAAGAAAAAGGGTGGAAATGGGCGGAGATGCTGGAAACCGCAACAGAAAAACTTAGAGAGAGCAGCCATTCTCCATGGGAGAAAGCAGGACTTCTTCAGATGATGTTGGTATGCAAAGTAATTCATCTTTTTATTCAAACTGTATCAAGTGTAATTCATAGTGACTTTGAGCTGTTGACTTATATATTAGCATCTTAAACTCAGTGCAGACCTGAAGTGCTTTCAGAATGAGGACAAACTGGGAAACGTGGAATCGAGCAGGGTGAGCCAGTCGATACGAGGTGAGGAAGCAGCTTGCAGGAAAGGATTAGCAGCTTAGATTTCCTCCACTGTGTTTACCAAAGAATGGATATACAGACGTCGAGATGACATGCCTACTATTCTCGAGGGACTAGCAGTGTTTGCATTGCACATTTGGACAAAGACAATGTCAAGACTTTTACACAGAAGTCCATCTGCTGAAAAGATGAAACCCGATTGTGCAGTTCAAACATATCCAGGAAAAAAAAACCCAAAAATCTTACTTGGCACTTCTCAAGATGATCATTTTTACATTGCTGAAATTATTAACGGCGTCTTCAAATGTTACTTTTTATAATGGTAGATTCTATTCTGTATTTCTTCCAGCTATCATATCATCATACCACATGCTTAACGTTTAGTATCTGCTCACGTGTTCATCTTTAACCACATCCATCACTAGGAAATTAAGCCGCTGCTATTTATATGTCACAAAGCTGTAGCTTTCCTGCTGTAATACCGGAGAATGGACTTGCAAAATATGCTACACAAAACATAAAACAAACCCATACATGCACCTGCACAAGTGCTGATCATGTTAAACACAGAGAAGATGTTCAGATAGCTGCATACAGACACACACATTCTCACTGTCGGCTGTGTATCATCGTGGACAAAGACACTGGGGCAGATAAAGCCTTCCTCTTTCACTGTCAGGACACCCATGAGAGCCAAAAAGAAACTATTCCTATTTGCAATATTTATCCCAGACTGTTTTCTCTTCCTCCTTTTTATCCCGTTAATCCCTCCATCTCTTGATGTTTCTTGTGATGCCCCCGAGTTGAAAAGCAGGTCACGATAAACATCAGGACAGCTCGTTCATCGAGGAGAGAGGCAGTGAGCGCTTTGATGAAACTGACAGATTCACACACACACACACACACACGTACACAAACGTGCAAAGGTTATGATAATGTAAAAAAAAAAACAACAACGCACACATGGGATGTCTGATGCAGCCACAGTAACCACAAGCAACATCACAACACACACAGGTAAGAATGCAAAGAGAAGGCTGTCCGTGTTGGGAGCAGCTGATAGCCTTTCACTTCACTAAAAATAAGATGATAGTGAAAAATGATGTTGCTACACAAGGAAGTCAATCACAGCCAGCATTTTTTATTTATTTCAACACGTAAAATGAATTCTTCATTTTCATTTTACACATAAACATCAGTTTAGGCATCACCCACGGTGCTACCAAGCTGAAAAACATTTATGAAAACAGTTATAAATGTCTTCTGCAGCTTGAAGAAATATGATAAAATAAAGTTGCATTTCTGGAAATGTAAGATCCAGGCAACGTGAGACAGGAGCTTATGAGTGGCTTTGATTCGTTTTTTAAGACACATTTCACGACACAGATATTCATCAACTCAATGATAGCTTTGGCCTTACAAGGTTTCGGGCTGATTGATGGCAGGTTGAACCACTTTCAACCTCTGGAATGCTGATTTTTACACGTTTGACATCCTGGCCATGAAAGATGTAAAGTCACTGAGTAATGATATGACAGTGCCGTCATGCCATTTAGATTCAAGCTGGAAAAATGTCTATTTGCTTTTATTGCAAATGTGATTTTCAGAGCTGTAACAATGAGAGATCCTGCATTTTTGCAACAACTTTTGTAATGATTTGTAAAGTGGCCTTGTGTCAAACTGTTGTTTGGAGTTCTAGTTTAAGAAGGTGCATCACAGGCATGATTCAAACTAGAAATGTTGGCATTAAATAGGTGACCAATGTTACATTTGTGCTCTATGGAACTTATTTAAAGGAGCAATATGTAAGAAAAATTGCATGTTACAAATTTTCGTGTAGCAGTTAAATATATAACTCTGGAGTGCTGTCCTCATTGTTTTTCTAGTTCAATCATTTTTCAGGTTTCAGCACCAAGTTGTTTTGCGTTGAAAGGCATTTGAGCATGTTTTTGTCTATCACTTTTTTAAAGGAGCAATATGTAAGATATCTCCTGGATTAAATCATAAAGTGACCTTACTATATTATCAGACATTAAGGAAACATGCTGTGTTAAAGTGCTGGCTTCTCCGACAACAACGCAGCAGAAAGTATGTCCTCCTATGTTTAGATTCTGGTGCAAAATAGTTTGCATTTGTTTGGACTAGAAAAGTGGGCGGCACCCCCAAACAGCCGTTTTGGACGCTCCTCAATTTACCTGGCAAACTGGAAACCAACCGGTGTTGCAGCGATGGAAGCGGGCAAGCAAACTAGTTTAAGATATAACTGATTTTATCCGACCTAAAAAGCATCTGCATTTTCTCAATAAGCTCCATGACCAGAAAAGTGGTCAAACTAGGATAAATATTGAAGATGCTTTTGAAAAATGTACAGAAGTTAGAGCGCGGAAAGGGTTCAAGACCAATGCAGAGCTGGCTAAACACTGAAGCTTCAGTGTCCGGGACACGGCAACCTGCGTGCACATCGCCTCGAGAGCTCTCTCAAATGTTTTGAACGTGGACTGCAGTACCCATTTTAAACACTAGGTGTCAGAGTTACATAATGCTCCTTTAATTGATCCAGAGGTTTTTCCATTTGTTACACTGATGTTGAGAAGTAATGGTAGACAAAAAAAGTTGCAACAAACATCCCCTTCAGAATAATGAATGTCCGATGTTCCTTTTGTGTTTAATATTGAGCAAACATTTATTAAGAAATAAGCATTTTATAATTTCTTACATGTTGGGGATACAGGGTGGAACGTTTGTCAATTTCACCGTCACAGCTTTCCAGTGTCCTATTGTTAAAGCTGTCATTGGTGTTTTGAAGTTTTTACCCTGAGAGGTCGGCCTTCATGACGGAAATTTGATTAGGTTAATTATCTTACCACTCAAACATCTTCATGCCAACATTCACCCAGACACACACAAATTCATAGTGTGATGGCGTTTTCGTGGCGCCAACCTGCTCAACTGAATCGCATATATAGTAGCACACACGCTCACACTGATATCTAATCATTAGGGGACAATTTGAGCTTCAGTATCTCGTTCAAACATGGTACAGCAAGTGGACAGGAGGAGCCGGTGTAAGACACACTCTGACGCCTAACCACAAACGTTATTCAACTAAACTTCAGAACCATATTCCAGGTTTGATGATACAATTAAAAATTATCTTGAGCAGCACGTAACAGCTAAAACAATATGATAACTGTACTTGCAAAAACTATTTTTTTCTGATTATTTATCCCATTTTAAAAGGTTAACCATTAAAAATGTAGCGAACATGATGCAAAGAAATATGCCAAGAAAACTTTCAGGGCAGTAAGGGATATGAAATGTGTAATTGACAATGTACAGAAAAACATCATGGGAATGGAGAAGGTATTGGTGGTGTCACAAACACATTTTTCTCTCTTTGGTTGCACTTCTTTAGGTGAACTGTTTACAGAATCTGTAAGTTGGTAAATGTGTGTGTCTCATGCACGCGTGTGCTCACGCTGTTTGTGTGTTGCCCGGCGTGTCAGTAGCTGTCAATGCAGTGCGCCGGCTACAGGAGAATTTGCATTACAATGAATCTTAATAGCCGTGTGCGGCATTGTGTGCTGACCTTGATTTATTCCCTGTATAAGTGGGTAAATAAATACATTGGAAAAAAAGGGGAGCTGGAGAAAGCACATCATCTTCCCACGCGTGAGGAGACTGAGGGAGGAGAGGGGAGGCGCCGAGGGGGAGCAGGGTCTTAAGTGCAAACTGGGATGGCTGGGAAAAGCTCACAGTTTGCTTCCTCTTCTTGCTTAGAGTCGAATTTGCTTCAAGGATGAATTAGAGTGAATCTAGAAATCAACAAAAAGATTTAACAACGACTGCAGGTGTTCATTAAAGACACACGTAAGTGCTTGAAAAAAAAACAAATCTATCTCTGAGTAGACAGTTAAAATGTGCCAAGCAACATTTGGACATGGCTGCTGTGGAAAGTCCCCTTAAAATGTTAAAGGGCTTAAAGGTGGAATTAAAATGGAGATGAATTATATTGAAGATGCAAAACCATCAGCGGTGCCAGAATGAAGGCTGAGCTGAAATCCATTAACGACTGGTGATGGTCGTATTCCCATCAATTAACCCTCCTCCAGCATTGTGTCACTTCCTCATCACGTCGCAGTGGAGGTCATGTTATTCTGCTCTGTTTTCTTTTGCTTACCTCAAGACTGTGCTCTACTAGTTGCTGCTGCTGTTTAGACTTGTTTGAATGCTCTTAAAGTGTACACAGACACTCTCATCAGGCAGCTTCTTGCTTTTCTTTTTCTCCTGAAAATCAAGAGTCAAGAGAATATTTTCTTAATGCATTCTACAAAAATGTTGTTTATATTATTGAAACTAATATAGCAAATAGGGCTGTCAAACACTTACATTTTTTAATTACGAATAGACGATAAATTTTAATAGTTATTCATGATTAACCACAAATTTGAATCAATCAGCATGAGATAAATTCCATCATCTCGCATTTAAAAATATAACCTGTAAGACTTCCAGTTTGGATTTCTGTACTGTCTTAAGCTCAGAGTAATTTATTTGCTGTTTAAAATCAACCCTGTTTTTATTTTGAAATAAAGTAAGGACATTCTGGTAGATCAAAGGTTACGACATTAACTTATCCACAGAATAAGGAACTTGTCACCGATCAAAAACTAATTGAAAACCGTTTAAAGGAACATCCAAAATTAAGACGTAAAAATGTTTGATGTCATAGAGTGGATATAACTTCTGACTCGTCAGCTGAACTGAGAGTTCATGTATAGTGGTTTCACACTGATGGTAGAGGACCGATCGGACATGTTGCTGCTGGAGCTGGGGATCGAACCTCATCAATGGTTGAGAGACGACCGACTCTACCAACTGAGCCCAACCATTTTCTTTTCCATCACAGTGGCTACAGTGAGACTCTGAGGAGGATTATCAACGGTGCGCCAAAAGGAACAAAAAAGCATGGGATTAATCGGGAATTTAAAAAACAACTTAATTGTTATCGCGATTAACAACTTAATTCCGACAGCCTGTATATATATTTTATATATATTTTATACATGGCACTCAAAAACCATCAGTACAGCAGATATTTCGTTTTTATAGGAAATAAAAACACTTCACTGTAAAAATTAAAACTTTGAAATGACAGATCCTATTCTTCTGCAGGAACATTAGCGTTAGACAATTGTGCCTTTTTGACTTCCCACGACAGATTCTCTCTTTAACAATAATCTTATGTCAACTACAGTATGAAAAGGGAATGATTGGGGTGACAGCAAATAAAATAAACATCTGAAATATTGAAGATTTGAATTTGCCTCAATTAAAGAAAATCCAACAAAGAAACAACAGAATTGTTCAAGTACGTTTTATCTTTCTCCCCCTCCAAAAAAGTTAAAAGAAACCCCTGAATGATTGTCTTTTAAATATGTTTTTATTAACAGTAAATGTATGCTATAAAGGAAATACGTTAATACAACAATGTTTATTTTATTGAACTTTTCTGCATTTCATTTGTTTTGGTTTTAACCTTTAAAATCCTCATTACTTAAATTAGGTTACAAATAATAATTCTACAAACCTGTATGCCATGAAAGACAATAAACATCTTGGGCTTTTCATAAAATCCACAATAGTGACCAACAGATAAATAAAGAAGCAAACTTCTTACTTTATTATGATGACAATTGGTATTGAATCCCTAAGAATATTCTGTGTGATACTGAGCATCCGTCTGCTGTTAGAGCAGCTACTGTAAGAGGTCAAGTCCAGACCACCAGACCAGAGCGAGTACAAGATAATACAAATATGACAGAACTAAACACCAAGCATGACCAGCTTATCAGAGACAAAAAAAAAGCATAATCTGAAGGTTTTTTGTCTTTTTGCAGCCTACGCTTTTAACAAATTTGTTTATCTAAAAAAAAAAAAAAAAAAGAATTGTTGTGCTTCGGAAAAGGAAATAAGAAATCTTTTCACTACTGGAAACAATTTGAAGATCTCTTGTGCCTCCTTAATCGGTAACATCTAGTAGATAAGTAATGAAAATGCAGTAAATGTATCTAAAACTATTCTGTCAACAGTAGGAGATTTGAAAATTCTGCATGTGCTTCAAGGACATATACAGTCATGATGTCCTAGACCTCCTGCAGCCTTGACCTTGAAAGGAAACGAACATGCTCCTAAATCCTTTGTGAAAGTTTGCCAAACACTCCTTAGCTGGTTCCCAGGGGAGCGCATGAATCCGCTAACGAGCCGCTGAGGCTGTCTGAGTGATGGATGAACGTGTCGGTGAGATCAGCTGTGGAAATGGGACACTCACCATCCACACAGACCCTCCTGTTCGTTCATATGCTACCAGCTGGATTGTCCCACCGTCTCAAACCCTTGTACCCTGTAAATGGTGGTTCGCCCTTCCACTTTGAGTTAGGCCTGATTCAGTCAGTGGCCTGTCCAGGTGCATGGAGATAAATGACCTTGAATTAAGACTGGATTGGGCTGCTTAGGGAGGATAGTGTAGTTGTTTCAGCTCGTTTGTGTCTGGTTCAGATGACAGTATAGGAACTAAACACGATAATTATTTACAGAAAATCAGTTATTTTTAATACTAAAGTGTATGGTGGCATGGTGGGAAATAAGAGCGAAGAAACAAGGGCATGGTCCAATTGGTTGGTTTGTTGTTTATGTATTTTTTTTTTGTTGTATTTTTTAAGGGCGGCAGTAGCTCAGTCTGTAGGGACTTGGGTTGGGAACCGGAGGGTCGCCGGTTAAAGTCCCAATGCGGACCAAATATGGAAGTTGGTCTGGTAGCTGGAGAGGCACCAGATCACCTCCTGAGCACTGCCGAGGTGCCCTTGAGCAAGGCACCAAACCCCCTACCCACCACCAGCTCAGGAGCGCCTGCCGGGGGAGGCTCCGTCACCCTGACATCTCTCCATTAGTGCATGTCCACAGGATCCTGTTTGTGCATGTGTGTATATTTCAGCCTATGTTTGTGTTCATGACTTACAGAGTGTAAAAACTGAAATTTCCCCTTGCGGGATCAATAAAGTAAATCTTAATTTTTGACTGATTAACAGCTGAGCATTAAGGGTAACAAAACACAAAGTAGACAAATTCTTGTGATTATTTTTAGTTTATATGCCAAAGATTGACACCGTTTTGAACGCAGGTGTTGAAGAATGAGAACCATTGGATTGAGTTGTAAAATGTTTTGTTAAAGATGTTAATGTTACAGCTGAGTAGCTCACTAGTTTGGAGTATTAAGGGAGCAGGGCACGTCACGCACGGTGGATGTTTGATTATCTGCTCGTTAAACAGAAAAAGACGCAGCACAACTGTAAAAGAGGACAGAAACACTGCAGAGCTCATTGTGCTTTATTCTCAGTCTGAAGCTTAGCATTTGGTTACCTCTGCCTGGTTATCACTCAGAGTCAACATGAAAACATGCTGACATTCACTACTTGGAGCTACACACTCATCTTTATTTTAATAAAACAGATTTGATATCTTTTTGCACCAAACTCTTAAGGTCTTCTGAGCTCTAGCATGTGAACGGTTTGTTTTGGCTCTAAATATCCTTTTTATTGCAGAAAACAAAACAACAAAATAATTGAGTTACCTGCTCTGCACCAACTGACAGAAAGAGTCAGAGTTAGCGGCTAACTTGTAAACACCATGAAGCTTTTGATAGATACAGTATTAATGGAATTAAAAAAACAGAACTAAAAGTTGAGTTTACATTAATGCCTTCTGGGAGACGCTACAGGTTTATTAGGTTTTTACCCAGGCGCCATTAAGGAACTGGACTCTGTAAAGAACCAGGACTGTGATCAACTATAGGTCAAAGTACAATAATCATGATCTATTTATTTTTATTAACTTATCTTATTACTGTCGTTCTGTGGAAATGTTTGCAATTTTAAAACCGTTATTTTTATTTTCTATTTCTTGTTAGAGAAAAGATGCACTGCATTGATGTATTCTTTCCTATTCCATCAGTAAATGTACTTATATTGAAGGCTTATTTGCCCTTTGTTTGATTAACAAAGTTTCACTGGCAAGGTGATACAATGTTGCTGGTGTGTTAATGTTTTTCACTGCCCTCAGGTGGAAAATGAATCAATGAATGAATGAATATATTTAATACCAGATAAAGGTTTAATTAGATTAACAATCAACAAAGAATGTAGTGTATGAATATAGCTAAGTTTAAAATGATCCCTTTTGGCTATTAATGTTTTGATTAAACAATAATTTTGTTTTTCATGGTACAGATTCTCCATCTGTTAAAATGTGGGTGTGCCTATAGAACATTGATGTGAGTTTAACTAAGTTAAATAACAAGCATGCATCAATGTCTTCTCTACATACACATCCCTGCCTCCCCTTGCCTCCATGTTCGCCTCCCTGCTGGGTTCAAATCAATCCCATCAATGAAGCCATCACAAAGGAAACATTAACGTGGTGTTTTCCTGTGAAAAAGCCCTGGTAATTACAAATCAAACGAGACAAATACATCCTGGTTAATGAGCATTAAACGGATGTTAATTATCCGATTGAATGGCTGTCACCATTAAACTATGTCTGACTGAGGGAGTGGGAGGCAAAGGGGAGGAGGGAGGTTTGCGGGGAGAGGGGCGAGGGGGATGGCAGCTCAAAAAAAAGACTGGCTTTCTGAAAGGCATATCAGCGGCAGATTGAGGAGATCAGACAGTGTGAAGCGCGTGTGTCGGAAATGGAAGAGAGAGGGGAAAAGCGTGGGGAGAGGCAGCAGGGGAGAGAAGCAACGGGGCGGTGGAGGAAGGGACGCTAAAACTTTTTCTCTTTTTTTCGACATTAGCAATTTGCTCCGATGCATCAGAGGGGAAATTAATCAACTGTTTTTGATTATTTATATATTTGAAAAGGACAAAGTGTGTGAGGAAAGATACTGCAGAGAGGCAGGAGTCACACTGTGCTAATATGGTCACAGCTGGTCTGCCAGGCAGCTCCAGTCATAACATATCCGTCTCCAGCATCCAAAAAAAAAAGAGGAAAGTTCAGACACTTAACATTCAAAACAAGGTACAAGTCCTCTCTGATTCATCAAGCAGCTCACATAACGAGTAGGGAGTCTACATTTGGATTAGGAAGAACAGACAGAACAACTTTAGAACTCATGTTTCGGGATAAGTGAGTGTATTTAAGCAGAACTTTGGTCGAATAAAAAATCCTGTCAGGACGAAAGGACACAGAATAACCGAATCAAAATTACAGTTATGGGACATCTAGACAAACAAGAAATGCTTAGACGAAAGACATCAGTCCAAACTGTTCAACAAGTTAAAAGAAAGTAGCAGTTTCACTACGTTATACAAGTTTTTCACCGCTCCAGATATCTCATGATCTCTGGTTCAGTTCGGTTCGGTACAGTACGCATTTATTAGCGTTTCCATTGTCAAAAGTTGGGAAGGGTACCAAAATAACTGATCCGTACCGTCTACAGGTGGGGGACTCGAGTCAGTCTAGTCGCAAATTTTGAGGACTTGAGACTTGCTTGACTGACTGATAATAAAAAGACTTTACTTTTAGGACTTTTATTTTACAGTTTTCGAGAAGCGAGGAGTTACTTCTTTTTAAGGGGGGGGAACATGATTGGGTGATAAAGTGCAAAAAAAGTAAGAAGGTACTACCCCATTCAGGGCGGAGCTAGACACACTGCAGTCTATTGATTGGTCGAAAGAATCTTCACTTCCGGTGTTGCAGCGGTAATAAAAGACAAACACAAAACGCACAAGGTTTAAATATCCTTCAGATTTGGAGAGAGGAATTTGAAGGCTGTTTTGGGGGGGTTTTGCCTTGGCGATACAGACCTTCCTAGGTATCATTTATCTTTGATTACTGTGTCACATTATTGTGGCTCAGTTGGTAGAGTCGTCTTCTCTCAACTGGAAGGTTGGGGGTTTGATCCCCAGCTCCTGCAGCAACACGTCTGATGTGTCCTTGGGCAAGACACTTAACGCAGTGTTCTAAGTGAAGCCTTTTCTCTGACTGTTCTTCATCCAGATATGCAGCCCAAAATTGATTTTGTTTTCTTAAAGGCTTTATATGTGATTTTTTGATCCAGCAGATGTCGCCCTTGAGCACCAGCATGAAACCAAAACAACTTGCGCTGCATTGTTGTGTTAGCATGCTAATGCTAGCGATCTTTATTATGCTCGTATCGTCACACGGCATGTAAATTTACCCGAAATGAGCGTGATCTAGAAACGCTTACGTGACATTCAATTAAGCAGTGAGTACAGTATGTTATTCTTCTTTTCTCTAGTCCCTCAATTAAACAACTTTTATAAGCGAGGCCGTCCCGGCGATGTAAACAAAGTGAAGATAGGACTCGGGAAAACTCGGAAAGCATCACAGACAGCGGGACTCGAGTGTTACACCCATTGTAGACAGTCATGACTCACAGAGTTATTTTCACTTCAACTACAGATAGGCCGGGGACTTGTATTGTGAAGAACTTGTCGGAAATAGAATGTGTTTATCATCGAAGGAACTCAGCTTTAGTGGAGGTACACTTATTAGTGGTGATTCTCAATGACGATGTGTCGGGAGTCAACTGTGTTTGAGTGTTAGAGTTTTTTCTTGGAGTTAAGAAAGTGAAGGCATCAGTTTAAACACACCTTTAGCTGTAATGAAGATGCTAATCTGTGCTGCGGTCGGCTAAAGAGACACCGAGTCAAGCCGTTTCAGCCTGCAGTGGAGCACTGTGGTCCGAGCGTGCAGGACCAACTGACTCTGTTCATAAAGTCAGCAAGCACAGGAGCGGGACTCAATTTACGTTGTTTTCTGTCACAAATCTCTCTGTTAGCCTACGTTACTTTCATTACACACCACTGTGGCCGATAGGTTAAACATACTCACTCAACGCTGCGCAAAACAATCGCAAAAGCACCGCTAAATTCACGTAACTTCAGAGGCTGTAACAGTGCATGTCCTAGGACCATGTTATCATCTATCCAAAGTGGTTTTGAATTGTCAACAGCCTGATCCAGACTGCATAAGGCTACACTGGCAGAGGGAGAAACAAGGGAGGCACTCTGTTATTACGGCTCACAATATAGTGGAGGCTTTATGCCAATGTACTGGGTTGCGAACTTTAATTATAGCCATCTGTAAAAGAGCACAAACACACAAAGCAGCATTTACTAGAACAAAATATTTATATTTGTCGGCTCGGAAATAAGAGCCAATTAAATGTGAAACTGAAATGTTTGCAGATTGGATCCGAGAGCATTTTGAGTCTTTGTAGAAAATGACAAAGTATGTCCTGGCAATATTTCAATCATTTTAATTATTCCAAAAAAGTGAAACTTTGACTTAAAGTTACTCCCCCTTCAAACAATGTGACATCATGTCCCCCTATGTTAAATGTCAACATCATTACAATTCATAACGCGCACATACACACACACACACACACACTCAACCATCCACATCTATACAAACTCTGCTCCCGTCATTGGAGGCCTGGAGGAGGGAGAAGTAAATGACAGCGCCCTGCGTGCACATCAGTTTAACTCAACAAGAAGTCGGGGCAGAAAATCATTTGAAGAAGTCCCGCAGTCCCTTCAGACGGAGGCTGCCAGCTTCTCAGTGATCTGCTATCATGTTGCCTGTCTCTTTACTGTCAGCACTAATAGCTCTTAGACACTGGACTGGGACGAGGGTGGCTACAATGGGCCAAGGGTGGCACACACTCAATCAATAATTCACCCAGCAGCTCTCGGCCTTTTGTGTGTGTGTTTTCATTCCTGCATTAAGCATTCATATGGGCTGCACATAAGAGGATTTGTTTGCGAGAGTGTGTCTTTGTGTAGCTGGAAACACTGGTATGCAAGTGTGTGCATGTGTGAGTGTGTGTGTGTGCGTATATCTGCAGAGTTGCTTTGTGTACTGATGTGTAGCCCTATGCACCTGCGGTGGAGATAGGGCTTTGGCCAATCACAACAAAGATTGGATGGAAGTTTGAGTGACACAATAGTGCTGTGTCTGGCTGAGATACGATTCATTCTGTTATCGCCCGCTCTCTTCCACACACTCTCACACACACGTGCACACACACACACACACTTCCTCAATCATGACTGCTTAACAGTATTAAAATGTTTTATTATACCATCTTTTTCCATCCACTGTTTCTTTTCCATCACTTCTTTCCCCTCCAGATTTTCCCTTTCTTCATTTGTACCCCTTTATTTCCTCCTCTATCCTTCCATTCCCCCTTTTTTCCTCTTCCCTCTACTGTCCTTTATTTCCTATTCACACTATTCTTCCCCCATTAACTTTTGAGCTTCATCCTCTGCTCTCATTTTTTCATCCTTTCTCCCTCCTTTCCACTCATTCTCCTTCACTTTCATCCCCTATCCTATCTTCCCTGTTTTGTTTCCTTCCTCCTTTATATTTCCTTCCATTTTCATTTTTCCGCCTTACGCTTCTCTCCCCTTTTCCCACAACCTTTTATTCCTTTGCTCATTTCACCTCCTCTTTTTTTTTTCCCACTTATCTCTCTTTCATCCCTTATCCTCTACTGCCTCCTCTCCACACTGACCAATCAAAATCCTCGGTCATCCCCCAACAAGGAACAACCAGACACACAAAAAGACTAATTAGTCTTGGCACAGCAACAACAAATCCCTCAGCACTGACGCTCACACACTCTAACAAACACATGTACACTGCTTACACATTTAATGAGACACACACACACACACATTGGCGCAGCAACACACACGTTCCCAATGCCTCGTTTCCCAATGCCTCGTTTCCCAATGCGCAGCATGCAGACACTGCAGCTGTGATGGCTGATGTTTTGTGCTTTTGTAAAGTTTTTGTTTGGCCACATTAGTATGGTTGACATCGCTCTCTGGCAGAAACTGCACTATGTTTGTCTGTGTATACAGTATAAACATGATTGGGTGTTCATCAGCGAGGGAAACCTTCAGAGTCCTAATTCAGCTTATTGAGACGTTTCTATTAGCTGCTTGTCATGCCCTGCCAGCAGGTGACCAGTAGAGGGACAAAGAGGGACAGCGTGAGAAATGTTACCTTTATGCTGAGAGGTGGGTTAGACATCAATATAATATCCAAATTGCATTGAAACCGTTATCAAATTAAAAAACAATGCTTTACCACAGGTTGATTTGATTTGCATACACACTGCATTGTGCATATCTCAACAGAGGCAGGTGCAAGCACATCTGGTCGCTGCTTTTTCACATCCACAGAATCTTTTTTTTAAAGCAATTTCTGCACTTCCCGAGTCCGGAAAATGACCAGAGCCACAGTCTGTTGACCTGTATGATCGTGAACGCTGCACATCTGTTGGGCAATGCTTTGGTTTCCAGAGGATTGTATCCATAGATCAACATTTCTCTTTATGAAAACGGCGTTTCTTGTAACTCTCACATGCAGTGTGTCGCTTCAAGTCGTAGTCTCCTCCATGCACAATTAAATAATTGTAAAAACTCTGGCAAATGTTGCAAATAACTTTCTGGGATTTGCCCTTTCAGGAGCTTCACCAAAGAGTTAACACTTTCCCAGACTTTGTTGTAGCTTCCCTCAAAAGTGCGTCCCCTAGCTTGTGTCCTTGTTTTGTGCCAGCAGGGCATAATAAGCACTGAGCATGGTGAACAGTTTGGCGAGCCCTTGACCCCACGTGTGCACTGATTTATAGATATCTGAAGCAGGCTATGGTGATAGCCCACTCTTGCTTTTTTAACAGATAAAAGTCAAGTTAGGAAAGATGATCGGGCCAAAATCGGGCCAATCAAAAGCGGGACATCATCTCCATAAACGAGACATGGGACAAGTGATGAAATGCCAAAATGTGAATCCCAAAGTGTTAAGTCAAATGTGGGTAGGCATGTGTGTTTGTGCACACCAGCCAGCCACCCAAGGCTGTTAGTGTGGGTGGGTTTCTGGAGCCTCTGTGTCATTTGCCTCCAAACAGTAACAGTGTTGTTGATCAGCGGTTGTTTACAAACCACCAGGAGGATGGAACTAATTTGAACACGGCGTATTCCCCCGTCTCTCCCCCTCTGGAGACCGTTTCAATTTGAGCTCCTTATACGTTCTCGATAGCGGCCCGCCACAAGTTGATTCTGACAGCAATTATGAATATCGTGTTCCACTCAAGTGGTCGTGAGCCGGCGAATAATGAAGTTCTCACCAAATCATCTGTTCCCCAAATCACTTAACAACATCTTCATTAGGAACTTTACAGCCCGGAGGAAATCATAGCAGCACTCCGCTGAAAGATGCAATACACAAATATTCAGCACATGACAAAGAATTCCATTTTTGAGCTTTGTTATACTCTTAAATCAGAGCTGTCTACAGAGAGGGTCTCATGGTAGTTTGGGATGTTGAAGCAGAAGATACATTTTTAACACTGAATACATTTGCACTTGTATGATTTTAGTTGCAATGATTTCATTAAAAAAAAAGATTTTTTTAAACACAGACTTTCAAACAGATTTAAGCTACTCTTTAAATTTCATCTAAATTATTTTAAATGCTTTCAAATCAACTGAAAACTTTTAAATCCTGAACACTAAAGAGATACTTCAACAGTTTTATTACATCTTAGCTGCGTTAACACATTGAATACACTTCAGCTTAAGTTTCTCTTTTTGCTTACAACTAAAAATCTTAAATGATTTAACTTTATCAGCAAATTTTATAATACACTACAGACGTGAAAAACAAATTGGTAGACATTTTGCAGTTTTTGCATCAATTTTTTTTCACTTGAGTACCTCAATTGTTATCCCATGTTGTGAATCTTTTTGATTTATCAGATAATGATGAAATGCCAGTGAATAGAGAAAATAATTCCAATCACAGTTTCCAAGAAGTCAGGTGATAATAACAAATTACTTTTACTAAGACCAACTATTAAAATGTTCAATTTCCAATGACAAGAAAATGTAATGAAGACAATTTGGGGTTGGTGTATAATCCTCGGAAAAATGTCCCTTATTTTGACTTCGTTTTTTTTAACTGTGTGAAAGGAGAGGGAGAGGATAACAGCGGTGAAAACCAGATTTAAAGAAAACTGTACGCTATGCCAGAGAAATCTACAAAACCCATCTTTATTGCTTTTACATATTAACAACATGTCCGTTGAATAATGTCCATACAGAATGTGTGTTTTTTTTTGCTCATGGTCAGTTTAATGTGAGTAATAACAGCTAGGCTAACTCATTTTATCTTGGCCTGAGTTAAATGTCTCAATATATGCAGCTTTAACTGTATATTTTAACTGGCAATTTGTTGAGGGAAAACAATCACATCATTTTTTAATCAATTAAGTAATTTCTAAATCAATTGTATTGTTTAAAATCATTAATTTCAAAAGTAAGTAGTCGTGTTATGAGCGAGATAATATATAGTAAACCAGTTGTTAACATGGAGGAACCCTGAAATATCATCACGTCAGGCTCCTTCTGTACAGGTTCCTTTCCCCGATAACCACCTGAACACTAAACATTATCATATACGTATATAAGCAGGCCATTACACTGGTCTAACCCCCGATTCCACGGATGAGTGTCAGCTGTTTTCACCTGTGTGGACCTTTGGGACCAAGGGCCAATGAGAGGGCTTCACCCTGTCAGTGAAGAGCTCAGTCTCTAAGACTTCAGCAATCTCTGTGCGAGTGTGTTTGTAGGTGCTAGCGTGCGTGCTCGTCTGTAAGTGTGTGTGTGTGTGTGTGTGTGTGTGTGTGTGTGTGTGTGTCTTGCATACCTGCATTATATGAAAAATTATGAACAATACCAAAAGTGAGGAGGAGTGACAGCAGAGGTAAGTGCTGACAGGCTGAGAAAGGACAAATCTCCTGTGTGTGTGTGTGTGTGTGTGCGTGTGCGTGTGATTGTGATCAAAATACATTTATAATAGAGAAATATTAAATCCTGCGTGTCGCCTGCTGCCTTCTTTCTCTGATATTTCTCTCTGGTGCCACGTTGACAGATAATGATCACATTATGTGGCGAGATGTCACACCTTCTTCTCTTCTGACGCCTCACCTCCTTCATTTTACTTTGTTTTATAATCTCTGTCTCTCAGTCTTTGAATTTTGGAGTCTTCTCACCTTTCCCTGTATTCATGCGACCTGATTTTTATTGTGTCCCAACCTCTTTCATTGCTCTTAAAGCCTTCCTCCTCTTTTCTCAGACAGAGAGGAGTTTTTGCTTACATGAGAGTCAAAGAGGCTCTGAGCAATCCCACAATCCCTCAGAGACCGGAGGAGCCAATAAATGCTGTCTGCTTAAGAGGGAGAAGTGATGAATTACACCTAAACACAAACATACCCATCCAGTTATATAACACAGATTATTTTAATCAGTATGACAGGAACTCCCCTCCAGTCTTAGATCAGCAGAATGTGATTATGATCTATAATAAAGTTAAGTCATCATCTTAGACATATATCTGAAATAAACACTTCCAGACAAAAACTCACAGAACTTCCAGTTTTAACAGCTTTTGTTTCACATCTGTAAATGTTCCTGAGGCAATACAGATGTTTTTTCAGTTTAATATTTCATATAAACTAGTTGGTCTTGGTCGTTTCATGATATCAGAAAAATGTTCTTTCTAATGCTGAGATGAAGATTTCAGCTTTTCATTCCTGTCGCTAAAATGTGCCATTCAACCAGAATAAAAGAAAACAAAGATAAAGGCAATGTTCAATAGAGCATAGGATAATCCTTTCAGATTCAAATATTATCAGACACTAGATGTTTTCTACAGGCAGTTCTGACTGACATGACAATTACCTAAATCTCCTTATTTGCTCTTGTCAGGATTTTATCGGTACGAAGGGACAAAAATATAAATCTTGAACCCTAATATTCTCAGGTCATAAACATGTGGCTCTGTAAGAATTACAAAAAAAACAAAGTTGGATCAAACCTCTTCAGTGAACAATAAGCTTTGCAAACTGACTTTTGTCCCAAAACTAAACGCAGCAATTAGCAAATAAGCTCCACGTTGTTATGCATGATCAACAGTGTAATTAGTTTTGCCTGATACTTTTTTTTTTTACTACGGTGTGTAAAAATGTTTAAGAAATGTACAACAAATTAAAGCCATACCAGTACTGACCATAATAACACATAAAAACAGTAGCTCAGTCTGTAGGGACTTGGGTTGGGAACCGGAGGGTCGCCAGCTCAAATCCTGGTGCAGACCAAAAATATGGCAGTTGGCTGGTAGCTGGAGAGGTGCCGGGTCACTTCCCGAGTACTGCCGAGGTGCCCTTGAGTAAAGCACTGAACCCCCAACAGCTCTGGCGCGCTCCCTGTGTAGCAGTGTGTAGCAGCTCACTCTGACATCTCTGCATGTCCACAGGTCCTGTTTGTGCATGTGTGTGATCTGGGCCTATGAGAAGCTCTCAATAAAAGAGTGTAAACCAGAATTTTCCTCAGGGATTAATAAAGCATTTAAAACAAAAGACAGATTAATATGGTTTCATATTTCATTTCAAAGTAAAGTGGCTTGGATTAATAAACTAGTGTACTTGAGATCTGATTCTGGATAACTTTTACATGATAGGCACGTTAGAATAATACAGTCCCACCTCTGAAAACTTCATACAGGGGTCTATGTCATTAGAGAGTTGATACAGAACATATATATGTGATACTGTAAGAGAGTGAAATTATGATTTTAACCTCCATTAACACTAGAACCGCCAAGACCGTCTGACGGACGGTTTGGGTTTTTATAATACAAATAACTCTTTTTAAATAAAAACTACGAGCCTCTCATCCGGTGACTTTTCTTAAATATGTGTCCTGTATGTTTTCTGAAGCCTATGTGTAGCTAAAATAAAACACACAAGATTTCTGAGCGTTTATACCTCTAACCGCCGCCGCCTTCATATTGACGGCAGTTGAAAATGATACATTTCCCTGGATTGTTTTAATTCGCGCGTCGTTTTAATTTGTATTAGTTATTGTTTCTATTCATAGACTTCATATATATGCGCAGGAATTTAGAGCGACAGATAGATATACAGACAGATAGATAGATAGAGACCATAGACAGATAGATACATGCTCATTCTTGAGCCGGCAAAGGAACAGAGAGAGGAACACCTGCGTGTCAAGGACAGTCTGACGTCGGTGCCCACTGAGCCACAGCATCCACAAGAGCTGAGAAGGAGGCAGTGTCAGACAAACACGCACTGCAAGAAAAACATGACCATTGTCTCCTGTGAGGTGTGCAGGCGCCCTGTGAGTGGGAAGTGCACCGTAAAGGTTGAGCACTTGTGCAGCAGGTTGGTGCGTTACGTGCCGCGGCGCTGTCCGAGGTGCCGATCGTTCATTTGGTCATCCGTTTGTTTGTTCGCCGCTGCATCTGTTATGGATTTCTGCAGTTCTTTTTTTAGGCTATATAGTTTGTCATGCCCATAGATAGCCGTGTTTTTGTTGTTGTTGTTGTTTTTGGCGTGCGTGTGTGTTGGTCAATGATTTCCTCTATGTCGGGGAAACAAACCCAGTTGCAGAGAGGAGGAGGAGCATCGGTGTTTATCTCTTTTCTTGCAGTGTTTTTATTAAAATGCATAGTCTAATATATCCAACAATATAATAGACTAAAAGTTCTGTATGTTTCATTATTGTACAATGTCTTTTAGCAACGGGAGACGTGGAGCAGCAGTAAAAAAACGGCGCACTAAAGAAGCAGACAGATATTGTAAATTAACATGCGACATTTAAAAGGTTACCGATCCTGCCTTATGCTGATAGTCTATTTGGTTTGTAGATAAAAGTAAGTTGTATTTAACTTCATCAAAAAAATTCATTATTCGTGTGCTTCTGAGCACAAACTGTTTCATTCATATGCTGCCTGAAAGACGGCTGCGGCGCTTGGAGGGGGGGTCTAGACTGTTGGTGGTCCTAGTGTTAAACAATACTTCCAGAGGAGAACTGCTGCATGTGAAAGTGATTAGTGTATATGTTTTACATCAAAAAAAAAATCCACTTTCAGTTTGAACTTAACATAGTAGATGGATCCTGTTCAGGGCTGTCAAGTGATTCACTTTTTAAATCACTACTAATCGCTGAAGTTCAATAACTAGTGTAGTAAAAAAAAAAAATGAATGCATTACTTTCTGACCTAAATCACATCACGATTAATGTGTTAAAGCTGACAGCTCTAATTGTGTTATTTCCAAACTTGACCATTTATCACGCAAACTATCAGAGTCACAGTTCAGTTCACAGAGCAGGAGGAGGGGCTGTGGCCCATTGACTGAGCAGAGGAGTGAGCTAACCCACATGTGCGAGTACACACCACCCCCCCTTTCCCTTGTAAGAGTGTGTATGTGTGTGTGTGTGCGTGTGTGTGTGTGTGTGTCAAGCTTGGATAGGCCGGCTGAGCTGAGTAGATGCGACCAGACTAAGTGTGTGTGTCTCATATCAGTGTGTCCTCAATCGCTCTCACTGTATGGGGCACTTTAGCCCATTCTTCACTGGCACCAGGAGGCATGCATACAGTACACAGTCACACACTCACACAGTACTAACACACACTACACACACACACACACACACACACACACACACACACACAGTACACACACTCCACACCTGCACAACTATACACACACACACTAACACACCCACAGACTTAGTGTTTTGACATAAACTCAAGTAGACGAGGGGTCCAGTCAACCACTCCACCAGTCTTCTTCTCTCTTTTTTCCTTCGCCTTTCATTGCCTCCCTCCCTGTGACACTTTTAACGGCATGTCACGCAACCCTGGGCTCACACACACACATGCGCACACACACACACACACACACATGCACACCATGTCGTGCTCTCAGCCAAAGCTCTGCACCTTTGTCAGGGGAGAACCACTTAAGCACGCTCATATACACACACATATTCACGCACATTCATGTCTTATTTTCTACTCTCTCTCTCTCTCTCTCTCTCTCTCTCCCCTCTCTCTCTCTCGCCGCACACACACAGACACACAGACACACACACACACAGACACACAAGCCTGCACCACTTAAGCCGTCTTCCTTTCACCATCTCGTGCCCTCCACTCCCTCTCTGTGTCTTGTCTGGTCTCGTGTGTGCGTGACTGTGGCTGGCTTTGGCGAGGGTGAGTTAGCACGGCGACCCAGTTTGGTGCCAGAAGAGACAAGACGTCAGCGGAGGATATATTGAAGAGCTTTTTTTTTTTTTTTCTTCTATTGCAAATCCACTTTCTACTCTGGCGTCATGATGTAATGGTAAATAAAACACGGGGTGAAAACACATCCTCCAGCTGAGGATTATTATTAAAAAAAAAGGATTTTTATGCTTTTATTTACACCTCTGTAAAGATGCGATCCCCAGAACCCCCAGATAACTTTCAAAAGTGTGTTACAGCTTTACACAAAAATGTCCTTAAAATCAGTTCCATAACACAACATGACTGGAGGTGATTTTTGCCATCCTCTTCTCTGCTTTCTTTATGGGCTCTGTTTTGCATATCTGTGCTGATGCTAATTGCCTGCAACTAATTATAGAAAGTCTGAGTGGCCCTCTGACCAGACACACACGCGCACACACACACACACACTCCACCACCCACGCATTAAATACATTTTGAAGAGAAGCTCCCACTGCGTTGTACCAAGTGGATCTCTGCTGCTGCCCTCAGATTGGTTAAGACACAACAGATATTCGAGAAAGCCAGAGAGAGAAAGAGAGAGAGAGAGAGAGAGAAAGAAAGTGTGTGTGTAGGTGTAGGTGTGTGTGTGTGTGTGTGTGTGTGTGTGTGTGTGTGTGTGTGTGGGTGTGTGTGTGTAGGTGTGTCTGCATGTTGGGAGGAGGGAGGATGCAAGCAAACCACTGTTGCGTGTCTCGTTCGGCTCGTTTAGCTGACAAACTGCTTTTAGCGTTTAATTATCCATCGCTCTGTGATTAATAGGTTTTAATTACCGTAACCCATGGCAACCTCAAATATGCACAGGTCTCCACATGAGGTCAGCTGATCAAAACCCCGTGAAAAAACAAAACAAAAAAAAAGACAAAAACAAACAGAATGTGATGTCAAAAACTAAAGAGGATCGAGAATCTTTTGTATCTCATCATCATCATTCATCAGGGTGAAACAAGGGGAGAAACTTCAGACACATCGGTGATTTCTCAGCATTTACCTGCACTAGACGGCGGTCTTGGTCAACCTCTAAAAAAGCTTTTGGCCAGACCTTGAACTTATTTACTTGATCCACAGTCATGACTTCAAACAGACTTCTTGATTCACTAGAAACATTTGAACCTTTCCAAAGTCATGTGTTACTTTTAAATGTAAGAGACATCTCTGCTCATGCTCTCAGCTTTGAGGAATCTTTGAGATAGTTAAATAAATTGGCAACTGTGATGGTTATGTGTCTTTGTTGAGAACATTTTTCTCCATGTGGAAAAAAAGGGCCAGAGTTGAAACATTTTAATAAATTGAGTCAATAGGATTCAGTACTTTTCAGCATCCTTCAGATCTATTCCTATCCAGAATAGATCCATCTTTGGTCACATTCATACCTGTTAATGTGCTTCATTCAGTCAGAAAGAAATGTTATTATGCTGCTTTTAACTTCTGGACCGGTAAGTGTTCACCGGGGATTTCAACATACCCACCAAGATGTGCAAATATAAGGTCCTATGGGGAGACTAGGAATTCATCGCCTCATGGATTTAAGGCCCAATTCTGACTCTGACATTAGAAATGAATTTAAAGGGGGTTCAATAATACATATTGTTGTATCATAAACTCTATTTGCTTGACTATCTTTTTTATTGCTAAATGCAGAAAGATGTTTTAAAAACCCAACCTGAGACAAAATCAGCTTCATTTCCTCTGCATGCTTCCAGTTCAGTACAGAATCAAATACAGACATTTACTTCTGGTCTACAGAGCATTAAACGCCACAGCACCTCAGTACCTTTCTGACCTGCTCACTGACTACA
The DNA here is from genome assembly GCF_963584025.1 of Labrus mixtus. Lineage (NCBI taxonomy): Eukaryota > Metazoa > Chordata > Actinopteri > Labriformes > Labridae > Labrus > Labrus mixtus. The sequence goes on along the minus strand of NC_083618.1, from coordinate 26,493,535 downwards.
GCCCAATCAGATCCCTCGCATCAGCAGGTATGGGTCTGCTGAATTTACCCAAAGTCAAAACTAAATCAGGTGAAAGTGCATTTAGTCACCATTGTGCCGATCTGTGGAACAAACTGCCTGATGACCTGAGGTCTGTAGAAACTTAAGATGAACTAAAGATCAGATATTGTTCTCCTTTTCAAAAAGTTTAAATAAGTCTCAGAGCTCCCCAAAACATCTGAAGTTTCTCGCTCAGAATCCACTCTAATCCTGTATTGTATCATGCCTATAAACGCCTCTATTTCATGCCCTGATCAGAAGAGGCTGTTTCTGTGTCTATAGCTTTAAATCTAACTGAGCTGTGTCTGACCACGCCCCCCTTTGGAAGGGGATGTGGCTTGGGCTTCCTTACTCCATGCCCAAATGCAGACAGACTTAGTGGGCAGAACAAACTCCTCGCTGTGGGAGTGTCACCCACCTGGGGGAGGAGTTACTGCCCTTTGTGATGTCATGAAGGGAAAATCTCCAAACGGCACAGATTTTCTGAAAAGTGGAGCAGGAAAAAGACGGAGAGGATGGAGTTTTCTCATAATTGGGGGGTTTGTAGAAAGACTAGGGACACATGTTAAACTTTATGAAGTGTATTATATGTGTTCCCTTAAGAATGATCTTAAAACATCACTTTTCTCTTGTGCCTTCGGCTGCTAGTTTATCTTAGTATGTGTGTGTGTGTGTGTGTGTACATAAGTGCAGTTTATGTATGGCCCTGTGTGTGCACTCTGATAGCAGCGGGTGTATGTGTGTATGTGTTGTATGGAATGGTGCAGGGTCTTTTTATACACGGGTTTTGGATTAAAATGTGCATTTGAATCTTTTTGTTCATTTTTTAATGAATGAGTTTGTACTGTGTTTGGGTTTTTTTGTCTCCTGTAAAGGACATTGAGTTTACATTTGTATGAAATGTGCTACACAAATAAAACTGAATTGCATTTTTTAAGATTTTTAAATTTAAGAGTGCACACTTATGTGTGTATAAATGTCAGCACATACAAAATGAAGCTCATTATACTATGAATTAAGTATAAACCACTTCCTCATAATGTCTTGTTCAACAACATGCTTTATGACATTGACAGAGACAGACAGTCGCCCTGCCAAAGACCCTTAGTGTTAACAACTTAATGAGGTGATGAGACACATTGTAACTGTTAAGCTGATAAAGAATATGATGATCCGGGTTTTAATACATAATCAGACCAAGTTGGACTGAGGCCTGCTCCAGTCTGGTCGACTTGCTGCAGAGAGCTGAGAGGTGACTCATACAGTCTGTGGGGTTTGGGGCATTTTCTGTCTCTTTCAGTAGTGGACTGAAGAAAGATGACCGGGGGTGTGAGGGGAGGAGGGATGGCTATTAATTCAACTGTGTTAAACAAATAAGTCTCTGCCTGTACTTGCCATTAACAATAATGACAAGTTATTACACAACTGTGTGATCAGGACGGTTTGAATCATGAAGAGGTTGTCTAGTCATAAAACTGCTGTTTCCAACAAAGACTCAGTGAAGCTCTCTTATCTCAGATAACTTTACAGTCTTTGGTTTTGTTTCCTCTCCACTCCCTCTCCTACATGTTTTCATTACTCTTGTGTGCATACTTCATCTCTCCTGGCATGTATTTAGTTCTTAAATCTTTTTTTTTTTTTAAATCTGAGGACAGCCTGGCTGAAGTTAACCTCACTCTCTTAAGGTTCACTAACTTCTGGCGTTCTCTGGAGATATGACAGTTTGTGTTACCCTCATCTCTGAATCCACCATTTCATCTTCATTTAGTTGTTTCCCTTGCAGCAGAGATTAGCAAGGCCAGCTGTGCTTACCAAATGTCTGATTTTATTTTGGTTCAGGAACACTGGAGAATTCATTCTCAGCTAAAGTAAGGCCCATGTCAAATCACACACGGGGATGCCATTTCTACGCAGTGTCTGAGAACAAAGGCGTGATGATGGCAGACCTTCATTACGGCCCTCTTACAGATTCACTATCTGTGAAGGGCAAATGATATTTAACCTGAAATGGATTCACTTAGTACCTTGAACAGCTTTATTTTAGAAAATAATTTAAAATCAAATAATTTACTTTAACAAAGTCCCGTTGTTACGGCCCGGGTGCCTGAGTGATTTGACTTCTGGGAGTGCATGCTCAGCATCCCAGCTTTGAAAAAGGCTTCCCCATGAAGAGTGGCATTCTGAGTGGCAGCTTGACTTCTCTCCTTGGATTCTAAATAATTGTTTTTTTTTCTGATTTTAAATTAGTAAAGCTTGGAGATTTAGAGTTAGATTTTTGGTTTCAGTCAACTGTGGTTTTGGGTAAATCTGACGTTTGAAGCAGGAGGGCTGATCTTCTTTTATACAAATTTATCTCCTGTGTTTGGTTAAAGGTCACTTATCATCCTCCTTTTCAACAAGTTTCAATAATACTTAGAGGTCCCCAAAACATGTCAGTGAAGTTTTTGCCAAAAATCCACTCCTGCCTTTAAACCCCTCTATTTCAGCCCTGCACAGATAAGGCCGTTTTTAAGTGAGCTGTTATTGTTATTTGGTTTAATTTGTTTTTATTCCGGGAAGGTAGCATTATAATAAGGAATAGTTATGAGCTCATTTAGCTAAACTTGTTGGTATTGCTCTTTTTGTTTGCAACTAACAATTTTTACCAGCATTTGGTCTGGAGACCGGGGAGGGAACAATTCTCTTTCTTAATTTTATGTTGCACCCTAAACGGGCACGTAACACCTGCGAAAGCTTGAACTTGAGTAGGATATTGTGGTTCTTTGGTTCTAACCAGCAACCACACATGCAGAAAAAAACCCACCCAACTGGATAACAAAACGGAGCTTATTAAAACAGCACCACACAACTAAGGCAAGAGAGTAACCTGAGTGAACTTACCCACGCAAGAGTCTCTGTGTTCCTCAAATCCTGCAGAACAAACACACCTCCCGATGGGCACCAGCCACTCCCCCTCAGCGCTGCAGTACATCTTCGGTGTGTCCCTCTCCTCTGCGTGATCCACACACTGTCCCCTCACCTCCACCAGAGAGGACGAGTCTGCTCCTGTCACCACGTCCGTGAACACGGCCAGGTTTCGGCTCACACCCACACAGCGTTTGTAGTACACCCGCACAGAGGTGAGGGCGATGCAGGCTCCGATGTCCTGGAAGGCCAGGTAGAAGCCTCGCCTGCTCAGAGGGCCGACACCTCGCACCTGGAAGGAGAAGAGGAGGTTTGATATTCCCATCACAGATACTTCAGGGCATCATGTGAATGTTGGGCTGCTTTTGAAAAGGGCAACAATTGCAGAATAGGCTGCGTCATTAATAACAGTGTCCTTTTGAGATTTTTCTTTACTTTCAGCATGTTTCGTTCGTTTACATTCAAATGTTCAGTTTTCAACAGTTCGGTATCATGTTTCAAAAAGAGCACTGCATTCAGATACAACAACTGCCCTTATGGTAAATGGTAAATGGACTTGAGCTTTTAAAGCGCTTTTTTAGTCTTCTGACTACTCAAAGCACTTTTACATTACAGGTCACACCTACACATTCACACACTGATAGCAGAGGTTGCTTTGTAAAGTGTCCATCAGTATTTTAACTAATCCAATTCATACACATTTATACACTACTGACAGAGCAGAGGGAGCAACTTGGGGTTAAGTGTCTTGCTCAGGGACACACCGGACATGAGGCTGCAGGAGCTGGGAATTTAACCTCATACCTTCCGGTTGAGAGATGACTGACCACTGACCACTGACCAGTGAGCCACAGCCGCCCTTAAAAAAGCATAAATGCACTTATGCATTTGTGTAATTTAACTTTACTTTAAGAGATAAATCTAATTGACTGTCTTCATTTTGATAGTTACTGTAACTTTAGTAACTTGACAAATTGTATTGTAAGCTTGACAATTGTATACAAACGACACTATAACATCCTGCAAACACATTGACCATCTGTGCATTTGATTTGACTTACTGGACAACATCCTAGAGTTTTCAAAGTTCTCTTTTTGAAAAAACTCTTCACTTCTCTAACTAGTTCATACTAAAAGCTCAAAGTGTGGTTATTGCAACAACTTGTGAGCAAAGCAGGATGAACAGTGTGAACACAGCCTTAATGTAATCTCTTAACCGGTGTCTATTGTTGTGCTCTGGCAGCAGTCATTAATCAACTGCTCCGCTTTCAACAACAACCGGGAAACTTTAATATGCTTGTTTTTCATAAAATATCATCATATCACAGCTGAGTATCTTGTTAACACCCAGGAGCTGATTCAAAACACGATTTCACAAGTTTGTTTTGGAAACACAAGAACATCTACGGACCTTGTTTTAACAGAAAACTTTGTCATGTCTTCTATTGTCACACCTGACAAAAGTACAGAACATTAAAGGATGAAGGATAGATATTCAAAATGAGAAATGGACTTGAGCTTGAATAGTGCTTTTCTAGTCTTCTGACTGCTCAAAGCCCGTTCACACCCATTCACACACTGAGGGCAGAGGCTGCGATGTAAAGTGACCATCAGAAGTAACTAATCCCATTTATACACATTCATACAGAGCCAAAGAAGCAGCGGGAGCATCGTAGGGTTAAGTGTCTTGCCAAAGTACTTATCAGACATGTTGCTGTAGGAGCTGGGAATCGAACCCTCAACCTCCTGTTTGAGATATGACCCACTCTACCGACCGACTCTACCAATGGAGCCACAGCTGGACCAAATGCCTGTCTAAAGAAGTGTTGGATATGCGTATTGAAGAAACTATAGTCGTGTAAGTATACCAGTATCAGCGACCCCAGTAGCTCTATAATGATTTGTTTTGAAGTGAAAACTTAAATGATTCTGTGGTTGAGTTAGTGTTCACACTGACATCATGGAAATATAACATTTCACCATTGACCAAGAAATGTGCTGATCTTTGGTGAGAGTTTCCTGAATGTTTGAATACCGATTCTCACCCTTCACACGCTTGATTTTGTATTCATTCAAGATGTGAAATACAAGCGGCGTGCTGATGTACAGATTGCAAACATCCAGTTTGTTTCCGGCCTTTAAAGGAGCCGTCTCTGCATGCTGAAACATCATTGCTGCTGCTCGATTAGTAGATTTGTTTACAGACTGACTCAACGGATTGAATGGATTTTGCAGAGTCAAACTAACTCATAAAGCTCCTGATGAACGCTGTGTGCTAATTAGACAGTTAATTATGAATTGTGAGCTTATATGGGCCATTCTTTTTGGGTTAGAATGGGGGCTGTTTTGTTGCTATTTAATGTAAATGCCAGAAATTAAACATGTTGTATAGTCTCAATCAACAGTTACTATTCGACTCGCCTCAAGCATTTTCTCCACCCTGCACTGTGTGATAACAGTTTGTGTTATAGGCACACATTGTATGGTTTCAGCTATGTCAAATACAGTTTTCTTTGTGGTTCACTGTTCTTAAAGTGGCAATATATGTTGGACAGAAAACATAACAAGAAAAGGCTGCCACCAGGGTTCTCCAAGTTATATTGAAGACCATCTTAATACTGTTTAGAGTTTATTTAAAGGCCAACTTTATGGCCAAACTGGAAACAGTATGACAAATATAAATGGAAATGAGAAACACAAAGACTCTTGCAAGGAAAACCGACCTGAAACAGTTCTTAAAGAGGACTGTTCTGTTTGTTTTGCTTGTTTTCTTGTGTTGTTTGTGTCTCTTTTATTGAGTTTTTTGTGTTTTAAAGGCCCATAGGGACGGTCACTACAAATTAGGCTATAAATGCTGTAGTGTTGGTTTACTTGCTCAATGCTTGTCCTCATACAAATAAACATGAAACTATAATAAAAGTGCACATCAGAATAAAAAATGGGTAACAAGAAGGTTACATCATAAGGTGTATATTTAGAAACTGGCTGCAGAACAATGCACAAAGTACAGATCTAAAAAAGTTACTCAGCTCCCCCGACAAGATCAAACTGGTGGAAGAGCATCATTAGCAGAAGTGGCTGGTAGACCAGTTTAACCAGCAAAGCTTATCTGCTCCGACAACACAGCCATGCTCGGTCACCTGCTGAACAAAACTCAACTTTCTTTGGTGCAGGTTAGGTATGCAGCATAGGTTGAAAAAGTGGAAAACTGTACTCTTCAGGTATAAAACAACTTACCAAGTAAACAAGCACGGTTTTGGGTAATTTTCTTTTTTACCTGATTCACACCAAAGAACAATCTACGGACAAGTGTTAAAGTTACACACTGAATAAGATCAAAGTCACACTTAACAGCACACATAAATAAAGAAATAAAGACTAATGTGTCTGTTATTCATTAAGTTGCTATATTCATTTAGTATTTCAGAAATATTATGACCTTCGTGGTGAAAGTACCAGTATTTATTTTAGTTAAGAAGTTTTAATTCAATACTTTTCAAAGTGTTGTATTTCAGCCCTGTATGTATAAGTATTAACTCCCGCTCTCTGTAACACTTCAGTGTAGCACAGATGAAAATCTCAGCTCACAGGAACTGTTTCATGCCTGGCTCTGAATCATTTTATAAGAAATATCATCTCTTGGTGCAGTACAGAGGGAAAATAACAGAGTTCGCTTAAATGGACATCTGCTGGATGTAAATTACAGAACCTTTTCCAAAAGTGTAGCTTTATTTAGCTGCTTTGGAATATTTGCGTGTTCACACTCAAACGGCTTCAGGACTGGAGCCATCGAATGGGAAGGAGAAACTGAAAGTATTGAAAGACAGAGAACATTCTCGTTTTAAGTTCTTCTCCTGGGAGCTCTAAACTAATTTTAAAAAAAGACACATTTATCCTTAAAAAAAAGCCTTGATGAGATTATAACTCAACAAAACTTCCTACTTCCAACACATTCTATGCGGTTGCCTTGTTTAAAAGTGAAAGCATAAAATGTATCTGCTTATTCAACCCAAACAGACTTGTTTCATACTTTAACTAATTGTTCAACAGTTGAACTTAAAACATAAATAACTCCAAAGCAGCTTAGTTAAAGATGTAATATGTCGAATTTATGCACTAAAATATTTTTAAAAATTTAAAATGGACCAAACCTACATCATATATTTTGTTGTTGAGAACTTAAGATTACCATAAATATTTCCAACAGTTATCAAAGCCAGAGGAATCCATAACAGACACGACATGTTTATCGTTGCCATGGAAACACTGGATGTAACATCAAAGACCGCTGCATAAGGAAGCGGGAGCTGCTACTGAAAGCTGCCGTACTGTTGCTGTATGTGCTGCTGCGATAGAGACTTCATTTAAATGATACTTGGACACATCGTCGGTAAACATATTCTCTTCCTCGGGCGTGTTTCGCACATTCGTCTTGACTGAGGTCAACTCGGAGTTCGTTTTCATCGGTTGGGGGTCGAGTAGTCGAGAGAATCTTTCCCAGCCTCAATGTCATCTCTTGCGCCAGAATTTACATGCTTTGGGTTTAAGAACCTTTTGTAGCATTGTTTAAAGTTTAACATTTGGCACTTCAGTACAAACAAAATGTAAAAAAAAAAGACTGGGTTGAAAGTTTAATGGTGAAGCAATTTAAGATGGTGTAATTGAATTACACCATATCTTCATATTTGCAACTATGTAATCAATAAAAGAGAAGCTCCACTAGTTAGTTTCTGATTTGAACCTTTTATCAATATCGAACTCTTTCCTGAAAGGAGCCTGGCTGTTTGTTGTCTTCTACAGATCTGCAGAAGTGAGCACAATAAGCCCCTGAGTGACGAGGCAGGAAGAGGCACTCAGGGTCTCTGTGGGGCTGGGGATGTTTCCAACTTGTCTAGAACTCCTGTGGAGGAGTACGTGCTAAGAATTGGAACAGACTCACAATCCAAAGTGAAATATTTCTTCAAAGTGTCTGGACTGCCATTTACCGTATTATACCAATCAGATGTCATTCCCTCGTTCAGCGTTTTCATTTTACCTCGGTGTTGAGTTTGAGCCGTCGGACTCCCAGGTCCACCCCGGTGAAGCTCTCATCAGCAGCGATGGTGTCAATCTTAATGAACTGGTTCTCCCGTATGGATGAGCCCACCGCTCTGTCAGACTCGTAGTAGTACATGTTGAAGGTTTCCTGCAGAACAGATAGGTTGTATTATTTACCCTGTATGTTCGTTCACTGTGTTTCAACATATATAGTCCATACTAATACACAACAGAAGTTACTTAATATGATTTAAGAACTCTATTTTACAGCGTGAACTTCTTCCACACATGGCCTCCCCACCCTCTCCTCTGTGTTTGGGTGTTACCTTGCAGGTGCCCAGTACTCCAGGCATACTGTTGCAGTCCCTCAGGGTGAACTTGACCTCGATGTAGATCCTCCTCGCTCCCTCTCGAGGGATCCAGACCGTCCTCAGCCAGTTGTTCTGGCTGGGGCTCATCACATTACAGACCTGGTTCAGAGTAAGTGTTATCATCAGCGACTGTAGCAGCGACGTACATCATCCAACAGCAACCATTACAGCGTGTTAAAGAAGCGGTCAGCAGTAGCTCTTCACAACGTCTCATTTGTATTCAGATGAAAAGGCATAGGCTGACATACAGATGAACCTGAACTCAGAGGGGTAGAAATGTGTTGCTCAAAAATCATTCAGTGTTTCCTGGTGTGTGCCATTCATCAATTTACCAAATTGTCCCAGCATCAGAAAAAGTTAAAAGCAGTGTAAGTGGAGCTACTGTCTGCTGACTTCATTTAATTAACATGTGCAACTTCCTATCTGATGGTAGAATTCTCCACACATCACGTGTTAACACTGGTTGAAGTTACATTCGCTGAAGTTACATGCGGTAAACTGACGTAATGTCTGTATTTTAGAGGTTTGCTGTTTTTCATACTGTGACTGGGGTTTATATCCTACAATTAAATACGAGCACTTTTGTGTCTTTATTTTATGGGCTTTTATAGGTCATCGGATTTAAGTGTGACTCAGCATTTTAATGTTTCATTCTAGATAAAAAAGTCACACTTTAATGAGTTTGTGCTCTCACCAGATTCGTTGGAGAAAACTTCATAATGCCATTTAAATCTTCAGACTGTTGAATAAAAGTAAGAGTATTCAATTCCCAATTATTTCCCTGATTCATTTTTGTGGTGGTTTATCCATTAATGACTGTTTGGTCTACAAAGTTAAAAATGGTAAATTGTCAATCACAGGAGAAACATTCAGCATTGGAAAAGCTTTTTAAGCATGTGGTTGTCTAGCTTACAACCATTAATCAGATCTAAGAGCAAATCAGTCTCAACCATGAATTGGACACATGATAAATCTTCTCTTATTTTGGAAATGTTTGTTAAACGTTAAAGCTCTCTGAGATAAACTTTGTAATAACTGTTTCAAATTTCCTGTGATAGATATGATTTATAAGTCAGCGTCTTTAGAGGTTGCCTAATATAATAATAGAGTCCATGCACGGCATTGGTGGACTGAATCACTTTCTAGGATAAATACAGTCTTCTGAGTCTAAGTCTATAACGGAGGTCCAGAAAGTGGAAGTGTAGATGAAAGTCTTTGCATTTAAAGTTTATTTTGGTATCACTGATTAACTTTTAAAACCCATTCAGAAACGCCTTTCTCCTTATTCTTTTTAAACTGTCTTTCTGTGATTTTACTGACATGAATGATTTTCTTTAAATGCTGAACATGGATGGAGGGATGGATCAACACAGTTGGACCTCATGTCTCATGTTTTCTGTAATGTTGTTTCTATTGTCTTAGAAACTATTTCTCTATAGAGACAAAGTCTGTCTTATAAATAATAGCATAGATATTCTAAATATTATCACATTTGGGATGGGGTGTTTTATGAGTGGGCTACACATGAGTGCTGTCACAGTTCTGGTTAACTCCCTGCTTTCCTCCCTCTTTCATAAACCAATGAGGGACGATTCTCTGTGAGTGTATTTAGCTTTTTCAAATCTTAAACTTTAAACTTTACTGTTTGTTCTGAGGAAGACGCAGTGCGTACCTACATACATTTGGCTTACGTGTTTTGTGTGCTCCAGTACTTTCTCTGGATCCTGTCTGAGAGAAGAAGTCCACTGAATTCTATTTTGATTGATTCATTATTTTCCTTTTTGTTGTCCCTGTTTGTGTGATAGAATGTTTTCAGTTTTTAAAGCTTTTTTTATTCTGTGATTTAAAAGTGTGGGCCTTTTATTGTAAAGCACTTTTAACTGTGTAGATAGAAGAGTAGGTTAAAGTGGAGTACTGTTTTGTCAGGTCCATGAGTCGTTGTTTATGTCAAAGTCAAAGTCAACTTTATTGTCAATTTCAAAATATGCCAGACATACAGTGGAATCGAAATTGCGTTTGTCTCCGACCCGCGGTGCAATACAACCAAAATGAGGTAAAAAGATAAAATAAAATGAGGTAAAAATAAGATAAATAATATTTACAGTAATAAATTCTAAATTGTGCAAAATGGTAAATAAAATAAATAAAATACAATTTTAAGAAAAAGTAACTTGTGCAATATGTGCAGTGTGCATTAAACGGATTGATGTGCCCAAACAAACTGAGAAAGATGGTCTTAACATAATGTTATCCCAAACAAGAGCAAATCCAAAGAAAGAATCATCAGACAGAGACCACATGCACATAATAACCTTTGAGTCAGCATGGGATCAGGTTTTTTAATTAACGTTAATGTGAACCAGGCTGCACAAAACAGGTTTTACACTGTTTCCTTAAGAACGAGAAAGACATCTGAAACAAACTCTTATTGCCATACAGTTGGTACCGCAAAGGAGAAATAAATTAAGTTGCTGAGGTTGTTGGATTACAGCTTTTTCATTATTTAATGAAAATTCTCAGGATATGATTTTTTAAAAATACAACATAAACTTGTATTACTTTAACCCAATTAATGTTTTGAAAAAACATTTAAATACATTGGGGAAATAACCCACCCAGCAGTGACCAAAGGTATTTATTTAAACATTATCATAAAGGAGTTAATTTAAATAAAACATCCACCCGCTCCACACACTGAGAACATTACATACCTGGTATGTGTGGATAGGACTGAAGTACTCATCCATCTCATTAATGGCATCCCACTGTGCGGAGAGACAAAGAGAGAAAAAAAAAAAATGTTCCCGGGGTCAGTCACACGTTCACACGGTTTCAGATTCATAAGCAGCAAATCATTCAGCTTCTGTCTATATTTCCCTCATGATGGTCCGTGCCTTCGTGGCTCCCTAACCACATCGGAGGATTATTAGCTTTGACTTCAAATGAAACATGTGACGATTCCTGTCGCACATGCAGCAGTCATGTTAGTGTGCACGGTATGAGATGTGCTATATATGGATCTCTCTGAAGATATAGTGTGATTTAAGTTTCCAGATGATTGGTGGTGATTTCAAACCTCGTTTGTCTTCATCGCTCGGTTGGAGTTTGACTGTCAAAAGCAAGCAGAAGAAAGTTTGTCTTGGCATAAGGCCCTACACTTTGTGTTTCTGTGTCAAAGCATTATTTTACATTCTCTGTAATTGCTGTTAACCTGGGATTTTGGTTTCTGGTTTTTAAAATGATGATAGTCCCCCCCCCCCTCCCCCCAGGTGTCCTGATGAGAATTGGCTTCCATGTGCTCTACATTTTAGCATGTTGGAATTCAATTAGTGTAATTCCAACAGGGCACATTTCCCCCTTAATGAGATGCCCCTCATGTATGTGATTGGACTTGCACTGTTTACTGAAGGCCGTCAGCAGCCAATAATAGAATCACAACAGGGACCACTAAGTAAATTGTGTTGGTATTTCTAACTGCGTTGATGTGCATTACACCTCCCTGCCTGCACCGAAGTTTGTCTGTACATCTACCGAACTTAATTAAAAGCAGCAGTCTGATCTGCTCCTCTGAGTGTACTGTGTTATATATAAAAAAAAATAAAAAAAAGTACTGTATGGACAGATCAGGAGCTCAGAAAATGCTTAGATTTCATGTAGTAGGATGCACTGGAAGATTTCTGTTAAAACTCTGATTTATTCCATCCAATCAGTGTGCATGTAGAGGCATAGTTTCCACAGTGTATGACAAGGTGGGTGGGTGGATGCACAACAATACAAGATATGTACAAAGTAATGATACAGGGTTTGCAGAGACATTAAATTGGGAGATAATTTAGTGTCTTTGCGGTCATTTTACATTTCTTTAGTCATTTTAAACTTCCCATTAAAAATGTGTTTGATGTCCTTCATCCTTATCACATGAATAATCACTCCCCTAATTAGCCATGTGCTGCATTACACAGAGAGACAAACCTCAGCACTGAGCAGGAAGAAGTGTAGTCAGAACAAAGAAAGTAGGTCCATCATATGTATGTACACTATGTCAGTCAAAATAAATGCAGACATGCCCATCCTAATAAGTCAGGGTCTAGTTTCCACCTTCTAGTACACGATGCTGCCGCAGAAAAAGTCACTGAACACACACCAACTCATCTGAACTGTTTTCAGTAACACAAAGCATAATGAGGAGAGATTCCCCAAAAACAGGGTCTGAAACTGAATCTAAATGAAGTCTTATAATCCAGTTGAAGTGTGGTACTATCTGCACAGACTCTGGCGTCTGTCTTTTTTACTGAAAGTTTTTTTTTTTTGCCAATTTGTGAAATTGAACGGCTGTTCATCTGTGTTTGTGTTTCTGAGTATGCGCCTCAGTAGATGTAGGTCTGACTGGACACAGACACACAAAAGCATATGTATATAAAGAGCGCTGCACACAAACAAATCCAACTCCGTCTGCCGAGCTGTAGGTGAGCTCACGACAGTTTTAAAAATTCTTTTACCTCTTTATTTACACCACTGCTGCCCTCTCTCTCTTGCTTTCGGTAGCTTTAGGCTCAAGGAACCAACCTACTCACCAGAGACATCTACAGGCGGAGGGATCGTTGTAATTTAAGAATTTAAGAGGAATAAAAATATATTTTTGGTCATTTAATGTACCGAACGGGGGGGGGGGGGAACAATATAGCAGTTGTGAAAACGAATACCATGATACTGCACGACCCTCCTATTCTCACAGGTGTGCAGTACATTTAAAGAAACTCACCAGAGCTCAGACATAGAGGAAAGAAGTAGCTCGACTATAACTGCAGGGATTTGATGACATTCAGAGAGCATATTTCTTTTGTTTCTACTTCTTAGTAATAAATAACTTAAACACCCCTTTGAGAAAGTCATTGTGCCATTTGGGTTTGGATTTTAAAATTGTTGGGGGGGGGCTAAGTCAGCATTTAACCAAAGCTCCCAAAATTACTAATACTGTCCCTGTGTGTCATAAGATATCAGGCCAATGAATGAACGTTTACTCATTTCCTGGAAAAAAAACAATACTAAAAATACCATCTCAACGGATATAAACAAATCCTGTGACTCACTCAGTTTCAAACTGTATGCCTTTCTACTCCTCATCCCATCCAAGAGAAGATAAATTCTCCCGGCCTCCCTCCTTCAGAGGAGCCGTAGTGAGGATTACAGGTGAGTTTTTAAAATAAATATTCATTAGATCCAAACCCGGGGCTTTCTTATATCATCGTCATGATGAACTTTAACCTTCAACAATACTCTGTAGCGATGCTGAACTGATTTTTAAGTGTCAGCATAGTCAATTTGTATGCGTACAAGAATGGAGACATGCATGTGTGTTTAACCCCAGTATTACCCATGATCCTCCTTGGCTGTGGATACTTGTGCAAACGGCGGAGTAATTGAAAGGGAAAGTGTCGACCCCGGAAAGCTTTGGGACGCCCCTAGCTGAACTCAGCCCCCCTGATAAGACATCCAGGCTTTACACAGAAGCCCTCCAACTCATCTCCTGAGCCCCGAGTCCCCCTGCTCCCCCCCCCTCGCCCCACTAACACACACTCCCCAAGGCGACACCAGCCAAAAACCAGTGGGATAATTATGATGTGAAAGTCTCACCCATCTCACCCTTTTCCTCCCTTCTTCATCCTCTAATCTTTATCAGCTAAATTGAATCCGTCCTTGAACTTGTGAAGACCTCGGCTAATTAGCGGGGTGTATAACCTCTCTATCTTCCTCATTATTCCCGTCTTGCCATAGCTGCACTCTTAACCCCTCCTTTTTTTTTTTCTTTGCTTGGGAAATCTGAGATTTTTCCTAAATGTAATTTTCTCCAGAAGTGGAAAACCACAGCAGCTGAAGTCAGATTGTTAGGAAGTAGCAATAAGGCCCAATGGGAGGTGATGAAATTTGGCCAAGAACGGTAGTTAGGTCATGTAAATCTTCTGCTCTTCCAAACCAACAACACAAAAGAAAGTCGCAAAGAAATCAGAGAGTCTGTAACGAGTGCAGATCTTTCAGGAGAGAGAGTCTGTCACGTTGACCACTGAAAGCATGCGCTCCAACCAAGCGGCAACTTCCAGTCTTGAAAAATGAAGCCAATGTGGAAGTGCAAAATCCTAAAGTTTGGAGAGTGTCCACTTGAGGCTGGCTCCAGGAACACCGGAAGTCACATACACATGACTGGCAAAAAAGCAGTTTTTACAGCATAAATGAACATGTTTACAGCCTGGTACGAAAAACCAACTAGGTAATTAGTGATTGTCATTACTGGCGCACACTGTGCATATGTGTATATTTTTTTAAATGGCTCTGTTTCAAATTTGAAAACGATATGTGTTATCCGTAGTTAGGCGTCAGCTGACATGATTGGCAGGTCGGCGCGATGCATCAGTTTGTCAAGAGGCTTAAACCCCGCCTCAGCTCCCGCTCTCAGCCTGACGTTAGGTTGATTTAAAGTTAGGCTGAGACAGCATAAATAATAACCCCCCCCCCCCCCCCCCCACTGTTGATGACTTCCTCACCCACACCCTGCTTTCTCAGCTGTAGAATAAGCAGCTCCCCACAGTACTCATACTTTAAATATAAATAAACTATTGTTCATCCTTGCCCTATGGCCCATTCATTACTTATTTTTTAATTTATGCAATATATCGTTTTTCTTTTTTGCTTACACTTGCTTTGTTGTTTTCTTCTCCTCTCTCTTACAAAACAAAGCCCAAAAAATGCAATCTATCACCAAAATGTGCCCCAAACACTCTTTGGATTTAATGAACTGCCTTTGTGTGAGCATAACAAACATTATTTCTATTTCACAAAAATAATGACAATATTTACGTTTGTTTTATCATGAGTTTAGACTTATGTCAAGATCTAATGGTCAAATTATTTTCTTAAATTTTAACATTTTTTTATCTGCCTTTGAACACCGTCCATCATTTTAAATCACAAAAAAACAAATAATAAAACATATAGTACAGTGCTTCATAATAGCCAAATGATGATGCGTGTGTGTGTTATTAGTGTGTGTGTGTGTGTGTTCTGGCATGGAGATATGCGTGGGGCAGACGGACACACAGAGAGTAAAGTACAACAGCGAGATAGAACAGGTGAGGGAGAGGAATTAATTGGCTTTAAATTGCACATCTGTTTCCTGCCTGTCAACTCATCAGGTGTCATCAGGAGAAATCAAACATGGCACACAGAGAGCAAAAGTGTTCCCTCTCACACAGAATTAATACGTGCACGCAATGTGAATACGATACAAAATATACAACAGGTACATGAAAATGTGAAGTGTATGAAAATAAAATGTCTATCAACTCTCTCTTTATGGTATTTATGTCACACTGGATGTTTGAATCTTGCTGTATACATTTCAGAGGTGAAAAAATGACAAAAAACTATTCAAGGTTAAGTACGGTGAAATTTGTATCAGTCCTGAGTCAGGACTAGGGATGGAGATTTTTTAGCGACATTGATGCCCTTCTTGAAAGTCCTTAACAATCCCAGTCTTTATCGATACCACTCTCGATGCTTATATCAGGAAAGCAAACAGATTTCTCCTCCAGATAATTGTATTCGTCCAAGTTTCCCGCCAAAAAAACGAAATTGTCTTTCTCTTGTTCCATTTGAACGCATCATGATGATGATGGTTTTATTTCCCTGAGCTGACAATGAACACATCATAAAATCTTTTTTTTCAAATATGCACTCCTAAAAATATCTAGATATGTTCAGGACGACTGCTCCAGATATTCTCCTGACCGGGCATATCCACCTCACACCGTGAGACTATCCCTGTCAGGCGGGAGCGGGGATCTCCTGAGGTAAGACAGGACGTAAAAAAACAACAACATGGAAGTAGCGGATGGGGCAACATAGTCCGCTATACAATACTATAATGAGAATATTTGACTTTATGTCAATTCTACGTGTAGTCCAACTGAATCACTGAATCAACAAAAGAGCGGAGAACAACGTATTGACGAACAGAAAACATAATGCAGCGGTTTAATTACATGCACGGAGATCGTAGCGGTCACATGCAGACACTCTATGCACCGTGCAACAGCCACAGTATAACCATAACTCCCCCTCCCGTTGGCCTGTCCTGAATTCACTGGAGAATATCCTGCTGTGTTCTCATATCAGCTCACTCGGAATTGCGGCGGAAAAAATACGAGGGGTCTGGCAGGAGAAACTCCAGTTGAAGTCAAAGCAAAATTCTGTCTTTTTGCGTTCCACATACAGCTCCTTCAGCAAATAGCAGGAGTTTTTTGCAAGTGTGAAAGACCTACAGTATATTTAACCCATGTCAACTTGTTTAGTTCCATCCTTCATCCTGCTGCTTTCAGCTGCAGCAGCCTGAGATGACAGTTGTAGGTGCTGCATTTTAGTTTAACTTGATTTTCAATGCTGATGTGCCTGTTGGCTGGCAATCATATTTCTTTCAAAAAACCTTAATAGATAATCAATGTATGGTCAACAGGGCACCCCGTGCACAAGCCTAAACACGCTCACAGGTGCTCACGGTTGCGGGATCAAATCATGAAAAAACAGAAGTCCGTGGCACACTGAAAATAACTTTACTATATTTTTATTGTGGGCTTCTTGACAGTAGCTTCTTCAGGTTCGCCCAGACAATCAATGTATGTTTGGGCATGTGTGATTTAACTTCAAACAAATGACTTGGCTCAAGATATAATTTTACGTTATGGGACCAATGAGACTCGATAGCAGTATCAATGAGCTCAGCTGTTATTGATTTCTGGGTTTTGAAAATAAAGAACCGGGTCTGTTTTGACCTTTATCCTTAGTCAGGACACTCCTGAACACTTTCAGTTTTAATTCTTTTCAACTTCAACTAAAGTCTCACACATATGGCATAGCTGGTTCTCCAATATAATTGTTTCATCCCAAACATTATCCTATGTAGTCTAATTTATTTGACTGCTATTACATGCTTTTTTTATCCTTGCTGTTGACCACAGAGCGGTAAGTAACAGTGGCTGGTGTGAGGCATACGTCGGTGTTGTGAAAGAGCAGAGAAAGTGATCCTGCAGTGAACCGAGGAGAAAGACAGGAAACATGGTTGATAAGAGAGAGAGTGGACGATAAGCTGTGTGTTGTTCCAGTGTACTAAATTTGAGCCTGTGTTGTTGTGACTCACTCTTACTTCAGTCAGCTGATCGCCCCAGAGCGCCCCGAGTGATCTGATAGTACGACTGCTATCATCGCTATCTTTATTACATCAGACAAAAACAAAAACAAAAGCTGTAAATTCAGCCTGTAGATATTTATTTCTTCTCATGCACGACTTATTGTGTTTGCAATCCAGAGATTATTTGGACAACGGGACAAAAATCATCGGTGGCACTTCTGACTCTTCGTAGCAGTTAGAAAACATCTGATCCTCGTATCTTGACTTCTCAGATTCTCTTCACTCCCCTTCTCCCATTAATCTCTATTATTTCATTTATCCTGTTAAGTGTTTTTATTTAGACAAAGACGATGCAATATGAGTAGCTTGAAGATCACAAAAGCTGTTTTTCAGAATGAAAGTGTGTTCGTGCAGATGCTTTGAAAGTTTGAGTCTGAATCTTGTGGCCTTCCCTGGTACGAAGCCCTGCAGCATGAAATCCATTTCAGTCTATTCACAACTCATGATATGAAAGAATGTGGATGCCTAAAAGATTTAGAGAGAATGAAAGATTGATTAGCAAATATAGAGAGAAGACGGGTTGAAAAGAGATGATTATGTGCTGCTGGTGTGAGGGACAATAGAGAGGGAGATGCCTGTTTAAGGCTCCATTCATCATTGTTGTTCCAGAGGAAGCTGAAGGCAGCTGCGGGTAGAAACACAGATTCTTGCAGCGAGTCTGCTGTGCTGATTTCCTGCTTTATTTTCAAATTCACGGCACGTTAAATTTCTCACAAAACTAGCCTTGAGTCCTTGAGGCCAAACAAACAAGACGTAGTAGTTGCATTTACTGAGATTAAAAGTTAGACATACTTATCGTTGTTATCAATGTCCTCCACTGTCCTATTCGTCCTCTAAGGCGGAGCACACACTGTACACATCAGAACAGACGTCCAGAAAACCCACAGCTCAAGTGAAAAACAAAGGTACCACACTGAGCCAGAGGCGGCAACAGTTCAGACACAGCTCAGGGAAGTGCATTAAGTTAAATAAAGTGCTGTGCAGTAGGTCAAATAAAAAGTAATAACACATGATCAAGCTGCGGCCTGGCAAACACTGAAATATTTTTAAAATCTTAAAATGTGAGAGACTCCACACATGACGACAAATCATGACAGATTAACAGTTCATTTCTTGCACGCTAACCGATTAATTCACCAACATTTTTTCAAAGTATTGTTTTATTGTGGTAGGGGTGGGCGGTGCATGAATATCTAGAACTGACTTGTCTCTTCTTGGCTTTTACATTTAAAAACCCAAATGAATTAAACAACAAAAGGCTGCCTTGTGCTGCAGCATGCTACAGTTCCGACTTGTGAAAATAAATTACAAAAAAATCTGCGTTAAAGTGAGAATAGGCAGCTGTGTCTTAAGTTGTTTCTCCACACACTCTCTAGGATAACACTGGCTGGCAACATTTTGTCAGTTCAACAAAGTCTTGGGCACAGACAGAAGACAGGCAGATGGTAGGAGACACGTGTTCAGGTTAAGGCTGAGAAACAACAAAGGATGAGGTTAGGGAAGTCTTTTAAGACTGAGGAAAACAAGTCCTGCAATGCAACTCACTGAGGGGGGACTTTTTCACAAGTTACTTCATAAAGTTCTCCAAAGTAGAGTTTTTCCTACACATAACTGTGTTCTTGTTCACAAATGAGGCTAACTAGGTCTGTGTAATACTTTTAACCTGAGCTCGTTGTTATGCAGATGGAGCTGAGGTGGAAGGCAGAGATTTTGATTTACCACTTGATCTACACCCAACCTCTTATCTGTGGTCATGAGCTACAGGTACATATCTCCACAGGGGGCATCAGGACTAACCACCATGACCCAGCCGAAGATAAACTGCAGAAAGTAGTTGGCTGGTGGATGGATGGAACGCAGCCTGCAAAATATGCAAATACTATGGTGTGACAAACAAACATCAGAGGTTTTTTCTTAACTTTTCTCAACTATGTTGCTTTCCCCAAGTAATAAAAATTGCTCAGCTTTTTTCTTTTTATTTTCGGGAAGAAAATCGCTGGCTTTGCACTCGGGAGCGATTGGATGAAGAGCTTGTGCGCTGAGAATGAAAGCGCTGCACGTGGTTTAGTCTCTATGACAACAGTCTATTGATAGCAGCCACAATATGACTGTAACTGCTCCAGCTTAAGAAACAGAGGTTGCTCGCCCTCCTACTCTGGATGATGAGCTTAATAATAACGACGGCCCGCTATCACGGCTCCGATCAGACACAGAGCAAGGAGGATGTGGGTACACGACACAAGCCGTAGGAGACAAAAATACAGGGAATATTATCTTCTGAAAGAGCACCGTGGACGTCAACAGTGCCTTTCTGAAAAGTTGGAAGATTTTCAAACTAGAAGCGCTGAGAGCGGCCGCACAAAAAAAAAAAAGAGAGCGCTCGGAAAGAAGGATGCTGGGCACTGCATGTTTCTCTCCTCACTAGAAACAATTTTTAAAAAGAATCTGGCATTCGGAAAAAAAAGGCCAGGAGGATTCAGGCACTTATGGACGTGCATCATTTTAGCCATGTAGCTGATAAAGGCTACTAGATGTGATTAAAGTGGGTCTTAAAACATAGATCTAAGGTTAAAAAAATGTACTTAACCTTTGAGGTTAACTTTTTTTCGCTTTTGACGTCAACCGATACAGAGAATTGGAAAAACTAGAAGTGTAATGAATGAAGACATTACACCAACTGAGCCTCAAGTCAAAAGACCAATCCCTATTACCCCCTGATTTCACTACACTCTCTAATGAGCACAGTGCCAAACACCTGAATGCTCCTGTTAAAGCTGGTTAGTAGACCTTCAGTTGTCAAAAACAATAAAGTATCAAACAATATACATCGATTCAATCAAATGAAAGAATGATCAAAATGCTGCTTTTCTGCACATACTTTAAAAAAAATAATCAAATAATAATCAGTCCAACCTTCAAGACTTGAACATTTTATGACCTGATGACAGGATAATCCAAAAGGCCATTACTATCAATTTCCTCGCTGTCCTTCTCTTGCCTTAAAGGATGCAGAAGCTGCTGACCAGACACACATTCGAGGATGAGAGGCGTTAGAAGAAAGACAAGACAAAGCTGGAGTCTGGTTCTTCTTTGAAAGATCTCATTTCAGATTAGTTTGTTTGATGGAGGTTTCTTTAGAACTCATAGACAGAAAAAGAATGACAGAGAGCGCGGATGATGAAGATAGAGAGTCTGTGGGGTGGGATTGCTGTGAACCACAGTGTGCGTGTGTGTGTGTGTGTCTGTGTGTGTGTGTGTGTGTGTGTGTGTGTGTGTGTGTGTGTGTGTGTGTGTGTTGTCACTCTGGCATTTCCAGGCTTAATGCTGGGCTCTATGTGAAGTAACAGGTCTGCATATTAACTCAGTGGAAATATCAGGCTCTGCCCAGCACCTTTCTGCCTCTCATACTATCAGCCACACAACCAGAGCAGACTTAATAACTTTGCATGTGTGTTTGTGCGTGTGTTCATGTGTCTGTGTGGGTCTGTACTCTCTTTGACAGCGATAACCTTTCTGGAATAGAAGTGTTAATTGCACTGGTCTGGGATCAGTGGGGGAGATGGTGTAATTGCTATCTATTCTGGGATACAATTTTTAACAGGACAGCCTGTGTGTGTGTGTGTGTGTGTTGCTATGTGCAAAAAGATGCAAACACGTTAACAAAGGGGCTTCAAAAGAAAGTGTTTTACCTCATACACAAGTCCTACAAAAGAGTTTTTTCCTGTGCGTGTTGGATAGGGGGATTGGCGTCATCATTGAAGCTTTTCAGCCAAATATTCACTGTGGCAGCAATTACAGCAGAGAGCAGCTTTAGTGTCTGGCCTCTGTTTACCTCCTTTGGCCTCATGCATTGTCAGCTGGGAACATTTGGGTTGTTTGGGATTTTTTTTTTTTTTAAATGTAATTTTGGGTCCAAACTTCAATATTTTTTCGTATTATCCACCTGCTCCAACGGAAGAATGATGCCAAAGAAATAGAGATACATGTATCTGAGACCCCATTTGCACCTGTGAAAATTTGATCCGTATCTGGACATGTCTTGATAAAGAAACATGCATAATAATGCAGGGTGTGAATCCATCTCGATCAGCCTGTGATGACATCTGGCTGACTCAATCTAGAGGAAGTCTGCCTCAAATTGTGGTTTGATATTATGTAGGTGTAATTGCTTTCTGTAACAGATGCCTGCATCTACTAAACGGCTGGGAACCTCTGACCACAGGAGATCAGGTCTCCAAGACAATGAAGAGGACGAGGATAAAAACAGGTATTAACCAAAATGCATGAACATTTTGTTTGTTACATGGATAACGAGACTTTATAAGTAACACAATACCAGGTTTAAATGTGATGTACAAATGAGCTACACTCACTTCTATCTTCAGTTGCACAAGGGCCAATCATAGGGCCCTATGAAATCCATTTCTAGTTTCTTCCAGATACCGTTTTTTTTCTAATGTGTTACAGTAGACCGAATCACGATATGTCACGGATCAAATAATCAGATAATGAAATTGAGAAAAGATAAAAAAATAATCTGCTCACAAATTACCCACTTCATATATCTTCAAGTGGAAAGGGGGTTATGCATTTACTGTACAGTGTATCTTCAGTGTTTGGATATAATGCAGTTCATAGACTATGCAGGCTGTTGGGTAGGCTAACGTTACTATCATAAAGTTAGCGATTGTTAATAAATTCAAACACAATGAGTAAAAGGAGGAAAGTCAAACCGACCATTTGATCAGATCACGTGCGTTCCCGACCATAAAGACTTCCGTACAGATCATGGACTTTGTTCCTTTGCACTAAAAGTAAACAGGTGCATGTGATGGCTAGCGTTCCTCTGTGTGTGTGTGTGTGTGTGTGTGTGTGTGTGTGTCACCATGCCCCTACGTCGCTTTCACATGCAGACAGAGGAGGAGCAGGAGTAAAATGCTGCAGCTACACCAAATGTAAAAAAAAAAAAAACTCAGCAAAATGAACTTTAATAGGTCTGAAATAAGTAGATTTTTGAATACATGACGACATGATGATGATATTTTGCGTTGAAGAGCCGATTCAATTTTCATTGTCAAATTCCGTAATTCTGTCCGTGATTTCCACATCGTGGAAAATCATAGAGGCGTACAATTATTCTACAATTTCAATTAATAACATTTCGGATCTTATCTTCATCGTCTTGCTTCTAATTTAGCTCTGAATTTCGGATCACATTTGAAGATATGGAAGATATTTTAAGATATGGAAGCGCGCCTGCGTTGCTACAGCACAGTTGGACAGAGCAAACAAATGTGTCACCCTTGTGAGAGGCAGTAAAATATTCCCAATGTGTCCATGGCTCTCACCCACTGTAAGCTGGAATAGGCTGTAGCTCATTTAAACTCTGCAAAAAAAAAAGTAGGTATTGAAAATAGCTGGATCAAAGTAGCTCCTGATCTTTTTCAAATGAAAACTGCATAAGAACCTATACCTACAGTATGGTAGTGGAAGCAGCAGCCTATATAACTCCACCAGCCTTTCGAGAAGCTGCAGGGAGAGTTGACTCCACACTTGAGGCCCATTTCAGATCATTTCATTCCAAGCAGATCATCCCTGCTGTGCCTGTTACAGCCCATAGCAGAATAGAGCTGTCCGTCAAACTGTCGAGGCTGAGGTGGTCTGTCAGCCTCAAATCTCTCATTCAAACACCTGGGCAGTTTCTTCTCTCAGGTCTGCAGTGCTGATCAGGGAATGCAAACCTGGATCAGGTAGGTTTCAACCGCCTTTAGGAAAGCTCTGGCTCAAGATCTTTGAAATAAAGATGGCCCATCTGCATGCCGAGGCTACTATCTTCCCACCTGCCTGCATCCACACGTACTCCTCTGCTGCTACAGATGCCACAGTGAGGCCCCTCCAGTGATCCAGCGCCTGCAGCAAATCCTCGCTTAACTTGGCATGTTTATTAAGTGAGATGGTTCCACAGAGCAGCTGCAGAGGTGTATTTCCACCTCCATCAGCCAGAAGCAGCTGTGCTGTGTCGGCCATGCTGCCGTCTCATGGGGGCTTATACGGCCAATTACACCACCATGGACGGTCATAAGAAGGGCAACAGGGGAAGTTCAAGAACTAGCCAAAGGTGTGTTAAGGAAGTCTGTATTAGTCCTGTGTGATGGTGCTGCTGATCACAGCAGAAAGGCACCAAGAGAAGTTTTAAAAAAGTAAAGTTTACAGTCACTAAACAGACTTTCACCTTTATATGAAGCAAAATTCAGTGAAATAAAGTGTAAGGTCACACAAAGACACTGTTCTTTATTTTGGCAATCCCTCTGTTTCAATGTTTTTTCATTGTTTTCATACCGATTGTTACATGACTTTCTCTTCTCTAGGACAGCAGACGTGTGAAAGTTAAGGGAGACAGAAAACAGTCAGTGGTAAACATGACGTTATATAAAAATTCTTTAGAATGCACCTTTAAGAAAAAGCTAAAGACCCAGCTCTTTCATGAATACCTACTAACTTAATGATGATGGTCTCCATATTATTGATGATGATGATGGTTGTGACGATGGTTTTTGTTTGATAACGACGACTTATAAGATGGTTTCTATACTGATTAGAGCTCTCAAGAACTGCCCTCAATGTTGTGCTTTGCCTCTGGTCACTTCCTGTCAGCACCTGTGTGTCCAATCAGACTCAAAGCTGATCGTTTGCTCTTACTGACATTGTTCCCTTTTTTCTAGATCCTTGCTTGTGTTGAACTAACTCTCTGATGTACGTCGCTTTGGATAAACGCGTCTGCTAAGTGAATTGTAGAATGGCTTTTGGTCTTTTGTAATTTTGTACTAATATTAATAAAATTTCATTTGTGGATTCATCACGGATTTCAATCATGCGGTTTTTACCACAGTTGATAGTCAGTTGCTAATTTGAGTCATTAGCTCGCTAATGCTCGTTATCGCATCACCTCGTACTCTGTCTGTTGTTGCTCTGCTTCACTAACTAAATTCCAGATGTGTGTTCAGTCCGAGTCGGCAGCAGCTTTCACTGACTCCGTTGTGCTTCGCCTCAGCTCCGGCAGTACGGATCCCTCTGCAGCAGATACGCAAGGCTTCTATTGTCGCCTTACGCTGGAGCACGGCGCATCGATTTAGCACACAGCAGATCAAGCAGGACAGGAAGTCAGACACCGAGACAACATTAAAACATCCGGTTCATTCACAGGATGAATCACTCGGTTTGACGGTTGGGAACAATGACCTCATGTGCGTTTTGGTGTGTTTATAACAGTTTCATAACCACATACACCGTATTATCTAGCACTGTCGCTCCTAATTTTGTAATTACCGCGGGAACTCGGTGGTCCCGAGACTCCAGCTGTCAGGCGGAGCTGCTCTGTGCTGCGCTCCGAGAACGCAGCCTGTGGGGGGGGCACGGACGAGGGAGTACGGAGGCATAACGGAGCTGACACACACACACACACACACACACACACACACACACACACACACACACACACACACACACACACACACACACACACACACACACACACACACACACACACACACACACACACACACACACACACACACACACACACACACACACACACACACACACACACACACACACACACACACACACACACACACACACACACACACACACACACACACACACACACACACACACACACACACACACACACACACACACACACACACACACACACACACACACACACACACACACACACACACACACACACACACACACACACACACACACACACACACACACACACACACACACACACACACACACACACACACACACACGTCTGGCTCACTGCCTGGCACACATACATCTCTTCTCCCTCCTGCTTGTATTTAACAGACATGTTAGACGCAGAGGAAGATAGGCCCTCGTGGGTTTTATATGACCACCAGCCCAACACAAACATTTTCTTCCCGTTTTGTCACATTTTTTAGATATATTATTTTTTTCTTTGTTATAGAAAAATGGTTGTTGACGAACATTGCTAGTCATATTTTCCATTAACGAAATTAACAATAGCCCACCATTGGAAGACACTAAAGAAGATACAAATATATGAAAGTGTGTGTGTGTGCGTGTGCCAGCGTGTGTGTGTGCGTATGTGTGCCAGCGTGTGTGTGTGTGTGTGTGTGTATGTGTGCCAGCGTGTGTGTGTGTGTGTGTGTGTGTGTTTGAGAAAGTGAGAGACAGAGAAGATGAGAAAGTAACAGGGAGTTGTGAGAAATAGTTAGTAATGGCAACAGACTTTGGGCTTTTGACACTTCAGCTCATCACTTTCTCATCCACATCATGGATTCCTCAGCCCACGTTAATCATCTGACACACACACACACATACACACGGACACACACACACACTGTACTGTCAGCAGTATCGATTGTGGTGTGCCCGGTGGATGAACCTGTCATGGCCAACATAGATCGGACTGGAGGATAATGAAGTCTTCCTGCCCTAACTGACAAGCTCCAAGAGAAGAGAGAGCGGGAGAGCAGAGGAGAGAGAGAGAGAGGTAGTGCTGTGTGTGTGTGTGTGTGTGTGTCAGGGAGAGAGCGAGTAAGAGAGAAAAACGGGGAGAGATGCTCCTGGGACAGCCCACGGGCGTCCTAACCACTGCTTGAATAAATTGGATGGAAAAAAGCCCCTCGAGCAGAAGACGTGATCTGTCATGATGTCATCTAAACGAGACTCGCATAGAGGGAGAGGGCAGGGTGCTAATAAAGACCTAACCCTCACACACACACACACATGTGCACTATCGATTGAACGGTGAGTCTCAGCTGACAATCTTCTATTTTCCTGGAAATATTTTAATCCAGCTGCAAGATTGCTATTAAAAAAAAAAAAAAAGAGCACGGGCATGGAGGGTTGTTTTCTCCATGCTGACATATTGCCAGCTCAAGGTGGGATATTTATGCCACTAAAGCCCGTATCTGCAATGTGTAACAGTGGGAGGCAGAATGGTGGGGCAAACTCGTTCTTACCCTGACGCACCTTCGGAGCTAACGCAGGGAGAGGGTGGAAATGTATGACACCGCCAGTAGGGTGGAACAGCGCTGTGTGTTTGCAACCCAGTCTCATGTCAAAATGTGTAATGCCTACGTTGGTCCACAGCGCAAAACGCAGTAGTTTCACAGTGCTGTTGATAGCATCCATAGCTACCAACCTTAGCGACAGTAGAAAACGTAACAGTCCAACGTTTTTTCTAGCGAGACCTGAAAGAATCTTCGTAGAAACGAACAAACTGAAGATCATAAACATAAACCGAACGACGATTATGAAGATACAATGTACATTTGTCGCCAGAAAGGTTATCAAAACGACACTTAAGCCTCAAACTATCTTAAAATATTGCATTTTCCACCGAAAATAGG